>NC_081310.1:25273333-25979166 GCF_026419965.1 Kogia breviceps | reverse complement strand
GTACTGCCTCTCCTGGATTTCACGTGAATATCCTCGCAAAGGCTGCACGCTGCCAGGGTGGCTGCTGGGAAAGGACCCCGAGCTGCTAGAGCGCCCAGCACAGTAAATGCAGATACGCGGAGTCACAGGAAAGCACTTATATAAACATGAGCATGCAGTGGCCACTTTGCTTCCAGGCACAGGGTCTAATTAAACTGACATCAGTCTTCCTTTCCTTCCTTCCTCCTCACCCTTTCTCTCCTTCTTTTCTTTCTTCCCTCCCTCATCTTCTCCCCTCCTCCATTTCTTACTTCCCATTCCATCTTTCCTTCCCCTCTTCCTTCAGAGAGTATTTCTCCACTAGGAAGATGGTAAAAGAGTTACAACCTTGGCTCTAGAGCCAAATCTTGGATTTGAGCCCAGGTCCTACAATAACTAGCATACTACTTACCTTGTCTGTGCCTTACTTTCCTGGTTTATAAAGTTGGTATAATAGCAGGACCTACCAAGTTATCTTGTGGATTGGATGAGAAATACATGTACCGTTTTCTCAGAACCGTGTTGGCACATGGCTCAATTTATTCATTCAATAAATATCTTTTCATCATCTATGTGTCGGGCGCCAGTCTAGGTTCCGGGGTTAGCAATGAATAAAAAACAGACATAAATGCCTGTCTTCACAGAGTTTGCATTCTAGATAATAAACAGACACATACAACATAGAGCACATTAGCCAGAGGTAAACGCAATGGAGAAATCCAAAGCAGCCGAGGGCGAGAGAGTGTGCCAAGGGCAGTAACGTGGACAGGCTGTAGTATTAAATAAGGTGGTCAGGGAAGGCTCATGAGAAGGTGGCAAAGATCTGGGGGAAGTGAGGGAGTGAGCCATTTGGCTATCTGGGGAACAGTGTTCTAAGCAGAAGAAACAGCAAGTAAAAGTGAGCGTGACTTGTGTGCTCAGGGTGGCCTGGGGGGCCCGAGCGCACGGAGTAGAGTGAGAGGGAACGGCGAGAGGACAGACGGGGATGGAACGGGCAGATGGGGCTCGGTTGGTACTGCAGGTCTTGAAGGGTCTTGAGGGCCACTGTAAAGACTTTGGGTTGTACTCAAAGGGAGACAAGGTGTTACGAAGTTAGCTACGCCTGGCACTGAGCTGGGCGGGCAGACAGCCGTGAGTACGACGCACAAGGTTCCTGCTCTCAGGTGGCTGACATTCCAATGAAGGCGACAGCCGCTATGACTGGGGCTGACTGGGCAGACGGCAACATTAGACAGGATGCTCTCTCAGGGGGTAATGGTTCTGCCGACGTCTGAAGGAGCGAGCCCCAGAGAGAGCACACGCCAGGCCCCAGGGACATCTAGTGCAAACACCTGCTGCATCTAGCGCGGAACGAGCCTGGCGTGGTTGAAGGATGGCTGGGAGACAGGTGAGCCTGGGTCCTGGTGAACGAGGGGGCGTGTCGGACAAGAGGAAGGTGGTAAGAAGAGTAGGGGAAGATCACGCTGGACCTGGTGAAACAGGATAAGGAGTTCGGGACTACCTTAAAATCAGAGCATCAGAAGTTGTAAAGCAAGGGAGCGATGTAATCTGGTGTACATTTTAACACATGACCAGACCACTGGGTGGAGAAGAGATCGCTGGAGCAAGGATGGGGCCGGAAGCCAGTAAGGATGTTGCTGGAATGCTCCAGGCAGGAGACCATGGTGGTTCAGACCGGAGGGAACACTGGGGAAGAATGAGTGGACTTAGAAAACCTACTGAATTCGTGACAGGAAGATAAACTATTTAACGAGTGAGTGAATTGGCTCAGGGCAACCTTGTTCCGACTCCGACGGGACCCGCTTGGGGCCCCAGGACCCCCGGGTGGCACTCACAGGCTGAGCCTCTTCACCATGCTCTTCCGAGGCTTGGGAGAGGTGGCACTGGCATCGGCAGCCGCTTCGATCTCACAGGAGAGGGCGTAGCTGGGGAGACAGGGGAGCTCGTGAGGGCAGAGCTTGGGAGGTGAACAGATTTAAATCCACATGATTCACTGGCTTCCTTTTAGAGGTAGGCTCTGATTATTCAAAGTAAAGATATGTCCCATGTTGTTCTATGGTAAATGTCAGAGGGTACTGACTTAATGACCAGATTTTACAAATTGACATATCCCTCCTCAAACCCCTACTGGTGTACAGATTGAGGCTGTTTCGTTTTGCATATGCCTCAAACACATGAATCTGCCTGCTCTGGCAGCATCAAAAGTTGACTCCTTTCTGTTTTCCTGATTGTTCTCAACCCACTGCTGGGCCAGGGGAAGAATCATTTCTTCTCTCCCACCTCCCTCCCATTACCGTGTGTGTGCGTGTGCGTGTGCATACGTGTGCGTGTGTGTGTGCGTGTGCGTGTGCGCGTGTGCGTGTGTGTGCGTGCGCCCGTGGGCTCATGCACATGCTCAACTTACTGTTTATCTAAGGGAAATGAATGAAGAGACATTTGTAAATGATCTAATCTTCAGTAAATAGACATAGGCAGTTATATTATTGATAAAAAATATATAAATATGATTTCTAATTGCCAAAACCTCCTAAATTTAACATGCTCCAGATTCAGACATCTATATGCCAGGCAGATATAACTTCCACAGGCACAAGAAGAATTTATATCTGCCTTGAAATGTCTTTTATCAAAGCTTGTAGCTCTAGCTAGGAGATGTACTTGATTCTCGGTAGGTGAGGAAGGTTAAGTGGTGAATATTAGCTCGGTAAGTTGCTTGTTACACGTACTTTTTTTAAACCTAAAGATGTATCTAAGTGGTTGGTCAAGCAGAAGTAGTCATTGAGATGGGAATTATTCAAATATTAACTTAAGCCCTAGGGGTTTTATAAACAGCAAGAAAAAAATGGGATATGTTTAACAAGATTCCTTTAGTCATTAAAAAGTCAATTCCATAGCTGATATTCTGAGCCTGAACTTTCTCATCCAAACCACCAGCCATGGTGTGTGTGTTCCATACGTGAGAAGGATATCCACAGAGCAAGGAAGTTCATACACACCGATCACCAGACCAGAAAATGTAAACAGAGACAGTAACTGTTTTGTTTTCTACATAGCAAAGAAAAAAATCTCATTAACTGATGAGTACTCTGAATTAAAGGTTGTTGTTTTTTTTTTCTTGAATCAAAGGTTTTAATGTAACAGGACCAACCCATTCTGAGATTTAAAAGGACCTCAGAAATCATCTGTCTTTCAAATGAGGAAACAGGCTTCCAGAGTTTACATGACCCGTCCGACACTGTATAACCACCTTCAGAGCTTAGGCTTAGAGTCAGGCAGACCTGAGTTTGATTCCAAACTCTATCCCTGACTAGTTATAACACTTCTCTAAACCTCAATTTCCTCATTGGCAAAATACTTACTTGGCTGTCAACTTCACCCTCCCTGATGATAAACTTTCAAGGAAATCCCCTAGTCTACAGCAAAAGTCAGCAAATATTTTCTGTACAGGGCGAGTCGCTGTTGCAACTACTCAATTCTGTCTTTAAAGCACGAAAGCAGCCATAAATAAGAGGGAAAGGAATGGGTTGTGTTCCAGTACAACTTTATTAATGGATATTAAAATTTTAATTTCAAATTGCCTCATGTCACAACATTCCTCCTCTTCTTTTTGTTTCTTTTTCAACCATTTAAAAATGTAAAAACAGGAGGTAGGCGGGATATGGCCTGTGAACTCTAATCCTCTGAACTACAGGGTAAGGGCCACACACCCCTCCCTGCTGGGCCAACATTCAAGGCACTGGAGTTAATGTACCTTTCCAGGCTCGTCAACCCCTATTTTGACACCCGTCCCTTGTGAACCAACCAGAGTTCAATTATTCTTCCAAATGCCAAGCTTGTGGGGCCACCGTTCCTGCGTTCCTGCCTACGGGTCCTGCAGCACTTTGATGACCCATTGTATTTCAATTCTTCATGAGTCTGTCTCTCCTCCCCACTGGAAAGCTCCCTCCAAGCTAGTACCAATTACTAACAGTGACAAACATGGTAATGATGCTGTCTCAAAAATGCTTACATTTAATCTTCTCAAAGAAACATCTTATAGATAAGCATCCTGAAGATCAGGAAGAATAAGTGACTTGTTCAAGGTGACAAAGATGCATAAATGGTAGAGCAAGAATCTGAAAGCACATTTTCTGATGCCCTCAGTTCAATTTTTCCTGCTATACCATTAACCTTTGAAAACCGAGGATATGGAACCTTGGAGCTGCTTGCTAAATAGCTGTTGAATAAACGGCCAAATGAGGAACCAGATGCAGTATTCCTCTGGCCAACACCACAGCTCCACCCTGATGGGCAATGTGTCCGCCTACCTCTCCTCCTCTGTTAGGAGCTGCTGCCTCTGGAACCACTGGATGAACTTTGGGTCTGGGGTCATACAATAGCTGTTGCAGGCAGACTGTAAGAGCTTGATTTGGGCAATCACTTCAAATTCCTAAAGCAGGCAGAGCACCAAAGAGAAAGAGTGAATTAAAAGGCCAACCAAATATACATCTTTTCAACATGAAAACACACCACAGAAGGATAAAATGATGGACAAATTCATCTAGGAGGCGTCTAAAGTACTGCTTGTAACTCTGACTCACTGGTGTCTTTGCATGCTTTCGTGCTCAATCCTTCTTTCTCCTTGAAAAAAGCAATTTATGTGAATAAAACAAGCTACCAAAGTGACCCAAACTAGGTACTACCTAAAGTCATAGTAACTTCCTTTTTCCCTTTTCCATCTCCATTCTTGAGACAGAAAAGTTACTTTTTAAGCCTGAGTCCTTCTAAAACGTATTTTAAAATTCTATTTCTTAAAAGATAAGGAAAATCATTACTCTAAGTCAGGAAGCTCACAAGTTCCCCCCCCTCATCTTCTTCAACCCTTACCCCCTCAATAAATAAGTGTTGGTAGGGTTGGATATCTAAACAGTCTAGGGCCTCATAAACTTGAATGTTTAGATTTCCTGAATCCTTGGGCTTTTACTACTCCAGTAAATCATTTAACTCAGTCTTTTAAAGCTCACAAGAGAAGCAAGTGTATAATTATGTCCAAAATTATTTATACTTCTTTAGATGTTTCAATAAAGATTTTTCTAAAGTCAGCAATGGGGGTAAGCTTTAGCTTTAGGTTTTACACTCAAACTTTCCAAAAGTGTAACATGCTAGTCTTAAAAGGAAAGAGATTATCATCCAGGGTTCTTGTGAAGTGAAAGGACAGAGATGGGTAACTGTGGAGGCAATAACTGAATTTGTTTTAACGTTACAGGACAGAAGCAGCTCAACAACTGGCAGATTCCGTAGGTGTCAACTTCCCATCCAGTGACCTCCACCCTTGGTCTCAGTACCCAAGGAACATTTACCATCAGACGCTAGCAGGGACAGAAGGCTTACATTCGTCTAGGGTAGTATATCTTGTTACTTATGCACTCAGCCTGGTCAGCTCCTAAAACTTTGGTCTTAACTGCAATGTCATCTCCTCCTGGAAGTCTCTCTGGCCCCACAAGTTGGGGCTCGATGCCCCCCCCCACCATATGCCCCTATAATACCTGCTACTTCTACTCACAAGCCCTTATCAGGCTGCACTGTAACTGCCTGTTTGTCTACCTTCCTCCTTGACTGTGAACTTTATGAGGGCGGGGAGCTCTGGGCTTTGTCTGCTGCAATCCCTAAAGCTATCACACTGCCTGACCCCTGTAAGGTCTGCAGTCAACGTTTGTGGGATGAAAGCATGAATGAATAACTAAAGAACAATGAGAGTTACTATGGGGTGAAGTTTTTATTTTGCTCACTCATATTCCTTGGAATTGTTTAAATACACCATTTTAAAAGACACTAAACCCGGGCTTCCCTGGTGGCGCAGTGGTTGAGAGTCCGCCTGCCGATGCGGGGGACGTGGGTTCGTGCCCCGGTCCGGGAAGATCCCACGTGCCGCGGAGCGGCTGGGCCCGTGAGCCATGGCCACTGAGCCTGTGCGTCCCGAGCCTGTGCTCCGCAACGGGAGAGGCCACGGCAGTGAGAGGCTCGCGTACCCCCAAAATAAAAAATTTTTTAAAAAATAAATAAATAAATAAACAGTAAACCCATAGCGAATTTTCAAATTTTCATGCAGTGTGGAACTCTTCTACTCTCCTCAGAAAAATTTCAAATTGATGTTGCACACCCCTTCCTATGCTGACAGGAAAGGAAAAGAATCATTATCCACATGTAACAATGAAGAACATCTCCTTTCCTCTCTTCGACAGGCCTACAGGAGTTAACCATCTTTATTAACCCTTCCGTAGCATATACTCTTATCAAACCCTTTCTCCTTAATAGAATGGACCTGTTATTGCTGAAGCTGATTGTAAAGAAGGAGATGATGAGGGGGTAAAGGAAGAAATGCGGGCTCAGGAGAGACAGGACAGCATTTGAACCCTGGCTGTGCTACCCAGTGACTCTGGTCAAGTTACTTCACCTCTCTGCGTCCCGGTTTCCTCACCCTTGCATTGAGGATGATAGAACCTACCCCACAGGGCTCCTGGGCAATACCGCATAACAAGATGCCAAGGACAATGACATCTGATACATTTTCAATAAATGCTAATTTTTTTCTGCCTCTGCAAAAAATTTAAGTCTCCACTCCTCTAATTTTTTTCATCCCCAGATGAAGTAAAATGGAAAATAAAATGGAAAACCACAGCCAAGACCCCTACTTACCCTTCTCCTCTTCTCAAAGTTTATCAGCCCACCCTGAAAGAAATTTTTTTAAATGAATGACAAACCAAGCTACGTTGAAACTCAGACTTATTTGTTCTAGGCTTTTGTTAAAATAGCTCAAAGGGATAACAAAGTCACAATTATTCATGACACTGTAATTATGGCTACAATGGAGGAAAAGAAGCATCATTTACTTAAAGAAAAACGTTCTTTTAATTATAATAGGACAGGATTGGCAGAGAGCCTTCTCTTAGGATGTCTGAAACCAACTAAAACAGTAATGATAAAGGATTTACGACACAGAATCCAAATACATTTGCAGAGACAGTAAAGACAAAAGCTTGAGTGCATGTTCTGTTACACTTTTTTTTCTTTACCAAAAACAGATGGTCATTGACTCATACTAGAAACCAAATTGTCAATGTTTTATCAAAAGAAGTTTATCAAACTTCTACACAACATCAACACCGAAGTTATGTTTCAGTTCTCCACCCTCCCAGCTCCTATTCTCAGTAGGCTGAGCTTAACTTCTAAATCACTGGTCACTCCCCCCAAATTCCCCAACACTGATGAGTGTTTCCTGAGATAAGCGGAGGCAGAGGATGTGAAGAGACGAGGAGCATCTCTCTCTGAGGGAGCATGTCCACATTTACCACGACCTTGGAGGTGGGAATTTGCACGATAACTGCTACTCCTTCTAATTATGATAGAGTAAAAGCGGACTGACTGACTGCGTGTGATAACCAGGAAGGTGAGATACACTTAAATATACAGGAAATCCTTAAATTTCACTTCACATGTCCAATCTCGTCTCCATGTAATATTCTACTGTATTACTGTTACTAACAAGTAGCTTGTTTCACTTCTTTCCCCATTCTGAGAGAGAGAGAGAGAGAAGGTAATAATCTGAAACAATAAAGCGATACTTAAAAATCCACGAGCTTGACTGACTCCCTACCCCAGCAGGTAGAGTGTGAGGGTACAATATCCCCTGAGCTCCACCTGCCGAAGTCCCACCCAGCACCTCGGTCTTTGCTCAAACCCACTCCTTCCTAAGGATCTGCCATGACCTCCCCTCACAGGGAATGGATCGTGGCCTGTCCTCCTCTCTCTTTGCATTTCTGTCTGAAGTCTTACTATTTCTGTCCATCACTGCCTGCTTTGACATATACCTTCCACTGGATTGTGAGCCACTGCTGGTGTCACTCATCTTCGTATTCCTCAGAGCATCTAGCACAATGCCACGTTCATCAAAAGCCCTCCGTAGGTACAAACAGAGGTGTATTTCTCTCTTGGGTAACCAACGAGAAGGCAGCCGATCCACCTGCACCATCAGCCTGGAACTCACCTCGATGTAGTCCTGAAGGGCGGTGTCAAGCATGGTCAGGTCGGTCAGGAAGGTGCCCAGGTAGGGCACAGTTCCCTGCATCACACCCTGAAGAACAAGCACGGTAAAGCCATCTTCGCTGCTATTGAAAGTTCAGGGTTTCAACAACCTCCACCCTGGACCAAGTGGACCTGTGGCCCGCTAGAGTCAGCAACGTGCCCGTTTGCACATGGAAGCAGCAGTCTTCGAATGGCTAGCGGATCCTCGACAGCATTTGGAGAATAATTAAGGACCATTCAGGGCCTAATTTAAGGCCACTAGCGCTAACCTACATGAATGAGATTTTTAAAAATCCCTACACAAACAGGTCAGGACCTCTATCACCAAGGTAACTTACTAAGTCATGGAAACCAAGCCCCGAAGCCAGGAGATGGTTCAAGTGTGTTCGCAGTGGGGTTTACACATTGCTTAGGCTCAGGTTGGAGGGACCTCTGTTCTCTTTCACAGCATGTGGACACTCCCGGTGGTTCCGAAGGGCCCTGGGAGGGATGGTCTCACCACTGGGAGAGGACTGGGCTGCTGCCCAGAGGAGCAGTGTGACTGCAGGAGGACGGGGTGTCACTAGTAAAGTGGCTTTGGTGACTCGGTTCTGAAGTGTACAGGAGGGAAAGGGAAAAATGGTCCCTTTAAAGTAGAAAACCTGCCAAACTCTACCTTGACCAAGTGATGAAGGCTAACATCACCAGTGACAACAGATGCCACGCTGATGTCATTCACTCCTTCATACGATGAGAAGATACTTCACATCTGTGATATTCTTCCCCAAACCCGTGACCTCAGTCTAATCACTAGAAAAACAACAGACACCCCCTGGGTGTGGGACATTCTAAGGATGCTAGAACCGTCTTCCTGAAGATTGTCAGGTAACAACAGACAAGGACAGACTCAGAAACTGTCACACAGCAGGGGGTTCTAGGGTGGCAACTGAGTGCCGTGGGGTGCCCTGGGTTGGATCCTGGAACAGAACGGGGATGTTCGTGGAAAACTAGTGAAATCCAAGTCAAGTCTGGGTTTCTGTTAACAGCAGTATGCCCAGGTCGGTTTCTTAGTATTGACAGATATGCCAGAGTTGCAGAAAATGTCGGTGGGTGGGGAGGTGGCGGGGGTGGGGGAGGCATTCACAGAAGCTCTATGTATAATCTGGAACTCTTCTCTAAATTCTAAAATAAAAAGTTTATTTAAAAAAAAATTTCCCTCAGAAGTAAAGGTAGAAGCACTTCCACTGCAGGTATATATACATACTACGTTAATTTCACCAAATTTCCTTTGAAATCATCCCTATTCTCCATAAGGCCACAGAGGCACTAACCATGCTGAAGAGAAAATAAAAAGGGGCTTCCATGGACACCTTATCCTACAGTCCATTCAGGCACTTATGGAAATTCTGGCAAGAAAACAGAAGTCTCCACCAGGGCAGAACAAGGCTGCCGGATGTGTGTGCAGCTGGCTGTCTCCGCAGCCAGAGCTGCTTCTTGAGGTTCACTCCAGGCAGGGTTTTGTCCTTCAGGAACTCTGTGTCAGCTGCAGTATGTCCTTCCCTACCACGTGTACAAGGTCTCGTCCTGAACTAAAATAATCTTTTTTTAACGGCTATTTTTAACTTGTCTTTGAACCACCAAAAAAGTCTGAAGTGCTGTGAATGCTGTACAGGCTTTATGTTACAGAAGACTCCCATCCCTCAAAACCAACATTTCTGATTCATGCCCAAGCTTTCCAAAGAAGGAGAAACTCTTCTCAAAGCAGGGATGAGAGTATTTTGAGTTTGTCAGCCTCCATTCTCCTCTCTCTGGTTTTCCCCTTCCATGCTAAAAGTTAGGAGAGTGTTAAAGATAAAGCCAATGATGTCAAGAACTATCTTTCGGTCTTAAAGAGGGAGGTAGCATGTTCCTTTGAGTACTGAAAAACTAGAAAGATTTGCCTAGTACTTGGGGTTAGTGATGAGAGCCAGAAAATGACTAGAGGATTTGGAACAAATGAAAAGATCTCCAAGTACAAGGACCAAGTCCTCCTGGGAGCTGACACACTCTCTCTCCCCGGCACCCAGGTCCTGGGCCACCGTGTGTTCCAAGCTGGCTCCAGCAGGCATTCCCATCGGGGAAGTGAAGCCCAGGGGTCTCAAGGCCAAGGTCGCGGTAGCTCCTAAGTGCAGGAGTGGATAAGGAAGACAGCAAAAGGGACAGAAGTCTATCTGTCGCAGACTTTCCAGAAAATAAAAATGTTCCAGAAAACAATGTGATTTGTGACTTTCAGTGTCTTATTTCCTGCTGGGTCCAGTGGGAGTGAAAATAGCTTCAGACCTCCCAGGGCTGCTGAGAACAGAGGAGGTAAAGGATGGGAGAATTTCTTTGAGGGCAGGGGCACCGTGCAGACTCAAGGGTCCAGGGCCATGCAGGAGGCCAGCCCCTGACATAGGGCCGCCCTCTGGTGGGCCCTCAGGGAGACCCAGGGCCTTACATACCATGTCCTTCTGGAGCTGAAGCCGCCTCTGAGTGCGCTTCTGGTTTTCCTTCACGCTGCTGTCCAGGTTTGCAAATTTTGAGGTTCCTTCCTAAGAAACAGAAGCACACACAGAGGAAAGTGATACAGGGGCAAGTGAAGGAGCACCTGGTTTCTGGGGCGGAACCTCTGCACAACTATCTGGACACCGTGCAAAGTGAAGAGGCCTCCAGCAGGCTCTGGACTATTATGCCAACACTTGGCTGGCTAGTGGTTGAGCCATCTATTCTTGAGAGTGCCTGGTGGCCACGGCTTATCCTGTTTCCCCCCTATTTTGTGAGAAGAGCCCCTGATTTGGTTATAAAATCAATCATTAACACAAGGCAGGCAATTCCCGGAACCGGAGGCAATTTTTACACGTCCCAAATTTCACTCGAAGTAATCACACATCCTGGAAATGAAGATCTCTTCCTCTGTAAATTTTATGATTTCTTGATCTTGGCCTGAAATGCATGTGCCAGCATTCTGTGAAAGAAAAGGGACTATTTCTGTGGTATTTCTTAGCTAAATGAAACTTTTTGCACCGGAAGTTTTCTGAGGAAGTCCAGCACTGATCTATGAAAGCCAGACCTTCATACATCTTTCTCCCCTTTTTCTCCCCCAGTCCGTGCTCCCAAGTTGCCTCTCGGGTTTGGAACTCTGACAGATCAATCTTTCCTCCTGGCGCCTGAGGACAGATAGCTACCCTTTCTCTCCTCCCGTCTGTTGTGACAACAAACTCTTCTACATAATGACTAATCTCCAGTTTGCTGACTGAACATAAAGTGTTTTTGGTTTTGTGGTTTTGGGGTCTTGTTAAGTTCTCATTTTCCAGGAAGTGCATGAATGGGAGGCAAATTTCACAATTCAGTAGTGCATAACTGCATAGGTTTTCCCTTAGTCAGTTCTCCCTGGGTTTATTATATGACCACAGCATGTGACTTTTCACTACTGTACAACTATAAGGGAATCTGTTCCAGTGACTTAGCCTTTCCGATGACAGTGCAACATCAGTATCTTGTATCATTCACCAGCCTTTACCCAGGTCCAGGTACATCACTGGGGACAGAACCCAGAGTGACTCACTACCGACTTTCAGTCTCCCTATTACAAATGATAATAAGAAGAGGTATCGTTTAGTGATCCCCTGCTTATAGTTTTTCCTGGGGATGAATGAAAGTGTCCTAAAATGTGCCACTTCCGGTGCTGGGTGATTGAGTCCTCCCAAACTATTGATAATATTTTTTTTGAATTTTATTTATTTTTTTATACAGCAGGTTCTTATTAATTACCTATTTTATAAATATTAGTGTGTACATGTCAATCCCAATCTCCCAAATCATCACACCACCACCACCCCCTGCCACCAGCTTTCCCCACTTGGTGTCCATACATTTGTTCTCTAAGTCTGTGTCTCTATTTCTGCTTTGTAAATAAGATCATCGATACCATTTTTCTAGATTCCACATATATGCATTAATATACGATATTTGTTTTTCTCTCTCTGACTTACTTCACTCTGTATGACAGTCTCTAGGTCCACCCACATCTCTACAAATGACCCAATTTCATTCCTTTTTATGGCTGAGCAATATTCCATTGCATATACGTGCCACATCTTCTATATCTATTCATCTGTCAATGGGCATTTAGGTTGGTTCCATGTCCTGGCTATTGTAAATTGTGCTGTGATGAACACTGGGGTGCATGGGTCTTTTTGAATTATGGTCTTCTCTGGGTATATGCCCAGTAGTGGGATTGCTGGGTCATACGGTAACTCTATTTTTAGTTTTTCAAGGAACCTCCATACTGTTCTCCATAGTGGCTGTATCAATTTACATTCCCACCAACAGTGCAGGAGGGTTCCCTTTTCTCCACATCCTCTCCAGCATTTGCTGTTTGCAGATTTTCTGATGATGCTCATTCTAACCAGTGTGAGGTGATACCTCATTGTAGTTCTGATTTGCATTTCTCTAATAATTAGTGATGTTGAGCAGCTTTTCATGTGCCTCTTGGCCATCTGTATGTCTTCTTTGGAGAAATGCCTATTTAGGTCTTCTGCCCATGTTTTGATTGGGTTGTTTGTTTCTTTAATATTGAGCTGCATGAGCTGTTTATATATTTTGGAGATTAATCCTTTGTCCATTTATTTGTTTGCAAATTCTGAGGGTTGTCTTTTCGTCTTGTTTACAGTTTCCTTTGCTGTGCAAAAGCTTTCAAGTTTCATTAGGTCCCATTTGTTTAGTTTTGTTTTTATATCCATTACTCTAGGAGATGGGTCAGAAAAGACCTTGCTGTTGATTCATGTCAAAGAGTGTTCTGCCTATGTGTTCCTCTAAGAGTTTTATAGTGTCCGGTCTTACATTTAGGTCTCTAATCCATGTTGAGTTTGTTTTTGTGTATGTTGTTAGGGAGTGTTCTAATTTCATTCTTTTACCTGTAGCTACCCAGTTTTCCCAGCACCACTTATTGAAGGGACTGTCTTTTCTCCATTGAATATCCTTGCCTCCTTTGTCACAGACTAGCTGACCACAGGTGCATGGGTTTATCTCTAGGCTTTCTATCCTGTTCCATTGATCTATATTTCTGTTTTTGTGCCAGTACCATATTGTCTTGATTACTGTAGCTTTGTAGTATAGTCTGAAGTCAGGGAGTCTGATTCCTCCAGCTCCATTTTTTTCCCCTCAAGATTGCTTTGCTATTTGGGGTCTCTTGTATCTCCATATAAATTGTGAGCTTTTTTGTTCTAGTTCTGTAAAAAATGCCATTGGTAATTTGATAGAGGTTGCAGTGAATCTGTAGATTGCTTTAGGTAGTATAGTCATATTCACAATACTGATTCTTCCAATCCAAGAACATGGTATATCTCTCCATCTGTTTATGTCATCTTTGATTTATTTCATCAGTGTCTTACATTTTTCTGAGCACAGGTCTTTTTACTTCTTTAGATAGGTTTATTCCTAGGTATTTTATTCTTTTTGTTGCAATGGTGAATGGGATTGTTCCCTTAATTTCTTTTTCTGATCTTTTGTTGTTAGTGCATAGGAATGCAAGAGATTTCTGTGCATTAATTTTGTATTCTGCAATTTTACCAAATTCATTGATTAGTTCTAATAGTTTTCTGGTGGCATCTTTAGGATTTTCTATGTATAATATCATGTCAGATGCAAACAGTGACAGTTTTACTCCTTCTTTTCCAATGTGTATTCCTTTTATTTCTTCTTTTTCTCTGATTGCCATGGCTAGGACTTCCAAAACTATGTTGAATAATAGTGGTGAGAGTGGACATCCTTGTCTTGTTCCTGATCTTAGAGGAAATGCTTTCAGTTCTTCACCACTGAGAATGATGTTTGCTGAGTATTTGTCATATATGGCCTTTATTATGTTGAGGTAGGTTCCCTCTATGCCCACTTTTCTGGAGAGTTCTTATCATAAATGGGTGTTGAATTTTGTCAGAAGCTTTTCCTGCATCTATTGAGATGATCATATGGTTTTTATTCTTCAGTTTTTTAATATGGTGTATCACATTGATTGATTTGCACATATTGAAGAATCCTTGCATTCCTGGGATAAATCACCTTTGATCATAGTATATGATCCTTTTAATGTGTTGTTGTTGGCTTCTGTTTGCTAGTATTTTGTTGAGGGTTTTTGCATCTATATTTGTCAGTGATATTGGTCTGTAATTTTCTTTTTTGGTAGTATCTTTGTCTAGTTTTAGTATCAGGATGATGGTGGCCTTGTAGAATGAGTTTGGGAGTGTTCCTTCCTCTGCAATTTTTTGGAAGAGCTTGAGAAGGATGGGTGTTAGTTCTTCTCTAGATGTTTGATAGAATTCACGTGTGAAGCCATCTGGTCCTGGGTTTTTGTTTGTTGGGAGATTTTTAATCACAGTTTCGATTTCATTACTTGTGATTGGTCTGTTCATATTTTCTATTTCTTCCTGGTTCAGTCTTGGAAGGTTATGTCTTTCTAAGAATTTGTCCATTTCTTCCAGGTTGTCCATTTTATTGACACGGAGTTGCTTGCAGTAGTTTCTTAGGATGCTTTGTATTTCTGTGGTATCCATTGTAACTTCTCCTTTTTCATTTATAATTTTATTGATTTAAGTCCTCTCCCTCTTTTTCTTGACGAGTCTGGCTAAAGGTTTATCAATTTTATTTATCTTCTCAAAGAACCAGCTTTTAGTTTTATTGATCTTTGCCATTGTGTTCTTTATTTCTACTTCAGTTATTTCTGCTCTGATCTTTATGATTTCTTTCCTTCTGCTAACTTTGGGTTTTGTTTGTTCTTCTTTCTCTAGTTCCTTCAGGTGTATGGTTAGATTGTTTATTTGAGATTTTTCTTGTTTATTGAGGTAGGATTGTATTGCTATATATTTCCCTCTTAGAACTGCTTTTGCTGCATCCCACAGGTTTTGGATCATCGTGTTTTCATTGTCATTTGTCTCTAGGTATTTTTTAATTTCCTCTTTGACTTCTTCAGTGATCTCTTGATTATTTAGTAATGTATTATTTAGCCTCCAGGTGTTTGTGTTTTTTACGTTTTTTTCCCTGTAATTTATTTCTAATCTCATAGCACTGTGGTTGGAAAAAGATGCTTGATATGATTTCAATTTTCTTAACTTTATCAAATCTTGATTTGTGACCCAAGATGTGATCTTTCCTGGAGAATGTTCTGTGCGCACTTGAGAAGAAGGTGTAGTATGCTGCTTTTGGATGGAATGTTCTATAAATATCAATTAAATCTATCTGACCTATTGTGTCATTAAAAGCTTGTTTTTCCTTATTAATTTTCTGTGTGGATGATCTGTCCATTGGTGTGAGGTGTTCAAGTCCCCCATTATTATTGTGTGACTATTGCTTTTTCCTTTTATAGCTGTTAGCATTTGCCTTATGTATTGAGGTGTTCCTATGTTGGGTGCATATATATTTATAATTGTTATATCTTCTTCTTGAATTGATCCCTTGATCATTATGTAGTGTCTTTCCCTGTCTCTTGTAACATTCTTTATTTTAAAGTCTATTTTATCTGATATGAGTATTGCTACCTCCAGCTTTCTTTTGATTTCCATTTGCATGGGGTATCTTTTTCCATCCCCTTACTTTCAGTCTGTATGTGTCCCTAGGTCTGAAGTGGGTTTCTTATAGACAGCATATACACGGGTCTTGTTTTTGTATCCATTCAGCCAGTCTATGTCTTTTGGTTGGAGCACTTAATCCATTTATATTTAAGGTAGTTATCGATATGTGTTTTCCTGTTGCTATTTTCTTAATTGTTTTGGGTTTGTTATTGTAGCTCTTTTCCTTCTCTTGTGTTTCCTGCCTAGAGAAGTTCCTTTAGCATTTGTTGTAAAGCTGGTTTGGTGGTGCTGAATTCTCTTAGCTTTTGCTGGTCTGTAAAGGTTTTAATTTCTTCATCGAATCTGAATGAGATCCTTGCCAGGTAGAGTAATCTTGGCTGTAGGTTCTTCCCTTTCATCACTTTAAATATATCGTGCCACTCCCTTCTGGCTTGTAGAGTTTCTGCTGAGAAATCAGCTGTTAACGTTATGGGAGTTACCTTGTATGTTATTTGTTGTTTTTCCCTTGTTGCTTTTAATAATTTTTCTTTGTCTTTAATTTTTGTCAATTTGATTACTATGTGTCTCAGCATGATTCTCCTTGGGTTTATCCTGCCTGAGACTCTCTGTGCTTCCTGGACTTGGGTGGCTATTTCCTTTCCCATGTTAAGGAATTTTCGACTATAATCTCTTCAAATATTTTCTCAGGTCCTCTCTCTCTCTTCTCCTTCTGGGATCCCTATAATGTGAATGTTGTTGTGTTTAATGTTGTCCCAGAGGTCTCTTAGGCTGTCTTCATTTGTTTTCATTCTTTTTTCTTCATTCTGTTCCACAGCAGTGAATTCCACCGTTCTGTCTTCCAGGTCACTTATCTGTTCTTCTGCCTCAGTTATTCTGCTATTGATTCCTTCTAGTGTGTTTTTCATTTCAGTTATTATATTGTTCAACTCTGTTTGTTAGTTCTTTAATTCTTCTAGGTGTTTTTTCTTTAATTCTTCTGGGTCTTTGTTAAACATGTCATGCATCTTCTCAATCTTTGCCTCCATTCTTTTTCCAAGGTCCTAGATCATCTTCACTATCATTATTCTGAATTCTTTTTCTGGAAGGTTGCCTATCTCCACTTCATTTAGTTGTTTTTCTGGGGTTTTATCTTGTTCTTTCATCTGGTACATAGTTCTCTGCCTTTTCATTTTGTCTATCTCTCTGAGAAAGTAGTTTTCGTTCCATAGGCTGCAGGACTGTAGTTCTTCTTGCTTCTGCTGCGTGCCTTCTGGTGGATGAGGCTATCTAAGAGGAAACTCTTGAGAATTTGCTTGGAGTGAGAAATCAATTCTTTCTGACTTGAATGCAAGTGTCCACCTCTTTCCAGGGAGTAGGTTATTCTGGTTCCCTTTCAGTTTCTCAATCACTGACAGACATGTAATGTATTGACATTATTGCAGGTATACCTAAAATTATTAAGAAGGATTTCTGAAAAGTTAAGAGGCTCCTGAGAATCACAGAAGTAGGATCCTAAAAGAGCACTCAGGAAAACCTCCTCATTGGGAGGACTAAGATCTGGGATGAGGAGCTGGAAGATTTGCTGATTTCATGACTTCATGAGAGTGAGATTCCACTCCTGGATAGATAACAAAAAAAAGACTGACTAGTAGTGCCAGCTCTTCCAGATGAGGTGTCAACTGAAATCCCCTATGTGCCACATCCAACCATGTTGTTTTGGATGTGGAAGTGTTTTCCTTCCTCGGCCCTAAATCCTTTGCCCTGCAAGGTCTCACAACACCAATCCCTTGAAACTTCTTGAGACTTTTCACAGGATTTGTGACTGCATTGCTCTGGGTCCCTCCTCTGGCCTCCTTTTGCTGCCTGTGCTCACTCTCTCAATGACTCTTCTTTCTGAAAAAGCCATCTTGTTTTTCGCTCTACTCAGGTATTTGGAAATACTATCCAGTCCCGTGACCTCAATCATCACCCATGTTTGGATGAATTCCAAACCTTGCCCTCCATCAATCTTCCACTCTCCTCTTGTCTCCTCTCCTGTCTGTCCTTCTCTCTCTCTCTCTCTCTCTCTCTCTCTCTCTCTCTCTCTCTCTCTCTCTAGTGCAAACTTCTCACCTGAGTCTCGCCTCCTCTCTATCTCCATCTGTGGCAAAGGACAACTTCCCTCATCCATCCTGTTCCTGAGCCTCAAAGGGGCCTCTTCTGCTTGGGTGCTACACAGACATTTGGATCCCTCTCCATACATGTTGATTAAATGACAGTTCAGCAGTTAATGGTAATTATGTGAATAGGCCTTCCCAGCCCTACGGTCTTCTACCCCAGCTCTGACTTCAGTGTGCTTGGAGCTTCACTAAACAGACATCTCCACCAGAGCCAATTGCCTGGGCCTTTCTAGCATTTGTTTCTAGCAATGTAACCCAGAAGAGTTCTCACCAAGAATCCCAAGAACCAAGAAGATTTGGTGAGATTCTGCCTTCCTGTTGGTTTGAAATGTGTGGACTCCACAGATAACCTGCTTGGAATGATCCAAGTTTCGGAAATCATAAGACAGTAACAGGTTTAAGATAATCTCTGAGTAAAATAAAAACATTTGTCTCCAACAATTAAAAGGAAAACCACAGATTTTTGCTAACTCTGATGTTGCCTCAGCTGTAGTATTATAGAGGTAGCACCTTACATCTGTCCAGAAGCAGACGAGAAGATAGGTCATTCACGACTAGGATTACTCAACCACAAAACAGTTTAAGTCCAGGAGTGGCATATTAAAAACAGAGACCAGCCATGGTTCTTCTGAAAACCAAAGTACCTTCATTTCATTACAACTGTGCTGAGAATTAACATCCAGAATTATATACTTAGTATGAAGAATAATAAACAAAGATGACTGGAAAGGGACCCACAGAGACGTATGACCTGCCCAAAACATTCCACTATCATTAATGATAATGCGCAGACCACTTGAATTCATAGCCAAGTTTTTCATCTTTGGGATTCCAGCCGCGTATAAGAAATTTAACCTAGAGCACCGAGGTAAACATCTACATTTCAGAAAGGTTTATGGGACCTTTAATGTCTAGATATAGCTCTGATTCTAAGGTTTCAGCCAGAAGACGGCCACCAGGCAATGAGCTGCACAGTATTCAATTTATCTGCTTTGGAAGGATGACTCAGAGCTATCAGGATTTGAATGTGTGGCTCCAATTAGTCTAGCTTTGTATTACTGACAGGGAGACCACTAAGCTATCCCCTTCCGGCCAGATGAGTTTCCATTTAAAGTCTGCAAATCCAAGGGGATGTGAAGCAGGGAGTAACACGACCTCAGCAAGCCAAGCACTGTTTAGCGTGCAGTTCATCAGGTGAGCCGAATCCAAAGTCAGACAGCAGCCACCCTGTCCTGCTCACATCATCTACGCCAAGAAGGGCTAAGAGTGGGCAAGTTGTTAAAGTCCTGTGAATTAGGAGGTCCATCAGTGGATGTCAGTTTCTGAACACTTGCTACATGCCCAATGTGTTAGGCATTAGAGACATAACAGTGAAAAAGTCCCTGCCTGCAAGAGGCTTACAGGCCAGAAGGGAGACAGGTGAGACGCACAAGCGATTCTTTTTTTTTTTCGGTGCGGGCCTCTCACTGTTGTGGCCTCTCCCGTTGTGGAGCACAGGCTCCGGATGCGCAGGCTCAGAGGTCATGGCTCACGGGCCCAGCCGCTCCGCGGCATGTGGGATCTTCCCAGATCGGGGTACGAACCTGTGTCCTCTGCATCGGCAGGCGGACTCTCAACCACTGCGCCCCCAGGGAAGCCCTGCACAAGCGATTCTAATGGAGCATATGATAAGTGTTAGGACAGAGGAACAAAGGGCTTCTGGAGGACACATGAAGGGGCCTAATCAGACCTGAGGGTGTCAAGGAAGCAGGACTTAGGAGGAGAACAGTCAAGAAGACCCCAACAGGGGCTTCCCTGGTGGCACAGTGGTTGAGAGTCCGCCTGCCGATGCAGGGGACACGGGTTCGTGCCCCGGTCCGGGAGGATCCCACGTGCTGCGGAGTGGCTGGGCCCGTGAGCCATGGCCGCTGGGCCTGCGCGTCTGGAGCCTGTGCTCCGCAACGGGAGAGGCCACAACAGTGAGAGGCCCGCGTACCGCAAAAAAAAAAAAAAAAAAAAAAAAAAAAAAAAGTAACAGATGCTCTTACAGGAACGACTAACCTAACAGTTATCAACTGATGCCTTTTCTAAGTAACCCCACCCCGACTTGACCCTCATTCCTACTCCAAGTGTCTACTGTAAGCTTACATGTATCACTTGTACTTTCTTCATTTTCATTTGTTATGCATACTTTGGTTTCACATGTAGATAGCTTACCAAATACTAAAACAATTGACATTTGCACATGGCTTTCAAATATTTCCTTAGTCAATCTTCAAAACAATTCCATGAGATCAGTAGACTAAATAGTACTATTATCATCTCCAATTCACAGAAAAGGAGACGAAGGACAAAGGTCTTCTGTTCTAACAGCCCGGTTCGGGGCTTCCCCCTATGGTAGCACATATCATAGTTTTTATGTTTTTATTTTTGGTTTTGGGTTTTTTTTTTCGTAATTGCCCACTTCACCTCCCCCATGAGACTACAGTCTCCTTAAGATTAGAGGCTGCCTTCATAACAGCTGTACCTCCCTCACCCAGCATACAGTGAATGCCCAATCAGGATTAACTGAATTACCAACTTATTTTCCTTCTCCATGAAGTTTCACCTGACATACCCTGCCTCCTACTCCCATGTGGTCAAAAGAAATAGTTTTATGCCTAAGTGATGAAAGCACTGGCTTTAGTCTCACCAGGCTGGACTCACATTCTAGCTCCACCACCTACCAGGTGTGGGACTTCGGGTATGTTCCTTACCTCTCTGAGGCTTGGCTAGCTGCAAAACGAGGAGGATAAAATCTACTTTATAGAGAGGCCGTGAAGATAATATCTGGTCCACGTTCCCCTCTGATGATTGCTCACAACCTCTCTTTGTTCCTTTCTTTGACTACTCGTTCTTGTTTAGTGTCTATATCCACCCACCAGCAGGTGAGTTCCTGAAAACAGGGTCTGTGTTAGTCTTCTTCATACTCCCAGAGGGCGGTCAAACGCTTTACAAATATTAGATGTTTAACAAACATCTAGAGAAAGAAAATGAACCGAGCTGTAGCTTTACCTAGCCTGCCATTCAGAAGCCAGCACTCATCTGGTGTTTGATAAATACCGCTGACGGACAGGCTGCGCAATTTAGTGCAAATAAAGGATGTAGAATTGCAGGCTTGGCCCCTGTCCTTCTAGAAGCTGTTTTGCTGAGAAGGATATTCCAGGCTCTCTCACCCACCTCACTGCCAGCACTCAGTGTTTCCAGGGCAGCTTGCTGAGGAGCTACAGGCAGCAACGCAAGTTTCACAATCTGGTTGCATCACAGTGAAGCTGAGGAGCTGGACTTTGAATTTTCTCAGCCTCAGGATTCTTCGATTTGGCATAAGAACCAAAAGTCCTGCCTTCCAGTCCCTGTAGCCTCGCTCAAGGGACTGCAGGCATCCAAGGAGCCCTCAAGCTACCCTTCCATTGAACGGATGCCAGAGCGGTCAGCACAGTACAACCCAGAGCCCTCACCTTCATCAGTAGCTCCCGGCTGGTCAGGTGGTTATTATGGTCTGAGAAGATGTCTGAAAGTTCTTCAAACATCAGCATTCGGTCCCTACAAAAGGGATGAAGAAAACATTAACAAATGAAGATTAGTAAAAGTCCAACACCCTGGGCCCAGGTGCCCTCAGTACCTCTGGCTACAGAGGGGAGGGCTACGTGAGCACAGACAAAGCCAATGACCTTTTCCATGCAGAGTGGCTTTTCTTTTTTTTTTTTTTTTTTTTTAACAGGTAGACATGCTCACCTGTGTGAAGAGAGGGATATTTACTAACCATGCATGTTATACTCATAAAAAAAGATTGTTAAACTGGGGTATTAAGTTGTCTAATTGGGACATGTTCTCTTAGGCAAGTTAAAAAAAAATTCTCTCTTAGCAACACACACACAGCCCTACAGGACCTGAGAACTCTTCTTGGCCAGTCCCCTCATTTGAGAGATGAAGATGCCAGGGTTGGGGAATTGTCCGAGCTTCCACTACTAACTGCTGAGAGCTTCAGTACAGAACCCAAATTTCCTGAACCCCTCAGAGTCAGAGTCGATGGTGGAACCAGAACGGTCTCTGGAGTCAAAGGGGGTGGGTTCCAATCCCAACTCGGCCACTCACTCCCTAAGTGATCTTAGACAAGTCGCTCAACTTTCCTGAGCTCCTGTTTTCTTATCTGCACTATGGAAACAGTGACAGCCCCCTCGCAGGATGGCCAAGAAGGTCCCCAGGGTCACACAGGTAAAGCACCTACTCCTCCCTTTTGCCCCTCCCTGGTACCCTATGTCTCCACGGGCCTCGCACTTTTCTCTACACCCCTCCAGGGTTACTGAGAGGATGATTCTGAAGGTAAAGAATTAACAGAGGCAATGTCATTCTATATGCAACACTTTCATTATTATGAGAAAGCCATTGCTAAGAATTTACATGTCTTACAATGAGTGTAGTATTACTCTTAGAATTAAGAAAACCATGAAAGCTATTTATATTTTGGAAAAAAAATCATTAAGAACTTAATTGCATGTGGGCCTAAATAAACAGAAAGAAATAGATGTCTTCTCTGTCCACGGAAAATTATTACCATAAAGGGTTATCAGGAAAGTAATAAGCGAATAAAATCTCTTAACCCTGTTCCTTGAATTTAGCAATAGAAACTATCTAGAGCTGATATGCAAGCGGCTTCTCTCAGGAACTGTGATACTTCTCTAGCAGCCCTGCTAAAATATGAACCCACCAACCAATGAAGACACAAACCAGACACCCATGTTGTACAGAATAGGGCTCTGAGGTTTGTTTTGTGGTGTTTCCTAAATACAAAAGCCAGCTGGAAGAATGGACCTTCTCATATGGTAACCAAGGAGATTAAGAAACAAGTCCACTAATTTTTTTACTTGTGTTTTAGCCTCAGATTTGCTATGGTAGAAATCTTTGCCTGGCTAAGTGACTTTCCACAGTGTTCTACTGATCAACCACCAAGGAAAGATAGGATTAC
The DNA here is from genome assembly GCF_026419965.1 of Kogia breviceps. Lineage (NCBI taxonomy): Eukaryota > Metazoa > Chordata > Mammalia > Artiodactyla > Physeteridae > Kogia > Kogia breviceps. The sequence goes on along the minus strand of NC_081310.1, from coordinate 25,956,406 downwards.
CTTTCACTGCCACCAGAGGAGGGTGCAGCGGGGCAAGACTTCATTTTAGCCCCCCACCACCCCATTGTTTCTGATACCACGGTTGGGGAGCAGTGATGAGGGGAAGGAGGGGGGCTGGGGGGGCTGAGGGTGGGGACGCCGTATGCATCTGACTTTCCCATCCTATTGCGCCAGGGCCTAACTTCGAATGATTTTATATGATCCTTATCTTTCATAAGACTCCTGTGCAGAGGAAAATCAATTAACTAATCTCTCTATCACACAGGGTCACCTTCTTCATTCAAACTAACGAAGAGGAGAAAGAACCCAAGAAGAGAGTGGTAATCAAGAAAATGGCACTGGACTTTGAAAAGCCTATCTGCCACCTTTTCTCCTGATAGATAACAGAACACGAGCTACGGAGTCCAAGTGGCTGAGGCGTCTGCAGATCTATAACAGCAGGCAATAAGATCACCTGCTTCAAAACCCATCAAAGAATTAGATCATAAATAACGGGACTTCCCCTAAGCAGACTTTCCTCTGATAGAGAATGTGAGCTCATCAGTAGGTTGAACACTCTGGCACCCCCTTTTCAGCATAAATCTATGAAACTCTGGTTAACCAATCTGGATCTCTGTTGAGTTTGGAGAGTGTCAATCCCTTCAGGCTTAACCAGCTCTGAGTGAGTTGAGGAAATTGAGTACCTAGACCTTCCACTCTAAGGACAGAGACCACCAAATCCACAAGGCAGGCCTGCCTGGGGCGCAAGCTGGCCTGCCTCCCGACTGGACCTGACAGTGCCACACACGGTATAGACTGCGCTGCATACAATATAGGTTATAAGCAGTTCACGCATCCTTCCCTGTTATGGCCTGACTTCTCGATTAGTGCAAACCGAGAGAGACTTGGTTGAAAGTAGCTGACCTAGTTTGTAGTCACGACGCATGCCCCAGCCTCTAAATCTGTACTCATGGGGGACCAGAACTGCCTCCTCACTCACTCTTCCCTCCTTTGCAAAAAGCCCTCTGGTCTAGAGTTCAGTGAAGCTCTGGACGTGGGGGCGAGAGCGACGGTGAAACCATAAGGAAGGACACAACTGTTCATTGTTCCAAAGGTTATGGCAAGAAATATGAAGAAAAACACAATAGAGAATGTGGGCAGTTAATCATTTTTAGTCAGGTACCTAGGAAGGAATACTTAGAGGTTTTTAATATCACTAAGATAGCTTTTAATAGGCGGAAGCAGAAACAAACTAAATGGATTCTTGTTGAATAGCAAGAACTAATGTCCTATCTGCACACACTACCCCTCACAGCTTGGAACAGCTTAGGGCCTTGGAATGTGGCTGAAAAGTAACCAGAACTAATGGCAAATTGCTGTAACTTCATCACTCCACAACCTTATCCCTCAAAGCCCAGATAATATGCACATCCTTAAAATCATCCCCAAAGCCAATCATCTTGGCTTTGGCACCCTTCGAGAATGAGTTTGATTTCTGCAGCAGCCCTGCCTCAAAACTCATTCATGATGATGTGTAAAACACACCCTGCCTGGAACACACAGAGGCTTTCAAAGATGTTTCTCCAGTTATATAATATGAGCTTTGAAAATGAGGACCCACACCATTTACGCAGCAACTAATCAGCCCAGCCAAAGAAAGCAGAGCAGACACTTGGGAACTTACTTTGGGACCGCGGCCCAGGTCTTTTTTAACCGATAGATGGAATTGGACTGCAGTGCCGAAACGATGGCCCTCAAGGAGGAGAAATTCTTCAGGATTCTACATTCCTGTAGGGAGAGTGATTAAAACATACAAGGCATTTAAATATCAATAAAACAGTGGGTTGGTGGTTTCCTGTTTTAGAGGTATCACAGCTGCCATGAACTCCTACCACTGAATAGGCGGCTGTATAAATACTGAACATCAAAAAGTGGCTCCTTTGCTCCCACCCCAGTCACTGAAACACTTTACAGATTTTGGCCCTGAACGCTTGTTTTTCTCCCTTTAATATATTTTCTGTGTTGTTGTTACAGTTTTATAGTTTCCAGCTTTCCCAGTAAAAACACGAGTGGAGGTGAGTCTACAGAGCTTTGCTAGAGAAAGCAAACTTTCTTCTGAAGAAAGCACACATATGCCCTAAAAATACACATGAAAGATGACTGTATCCTTCAAACCCACAAAGTGAACCGGGCAGCAGCTGCTTCGAGGTCAGATGCTATCAAACATCTCATGACCAACCAACCCTTGTCCAGAGAGGGGTATATAACTTGGCAATAAAAACTCACCACAAGTTGAACTTTGGCTTTTATGTTCTTAGCCAAGAGGGAATATTTTTATACACATCCATTCGCTTTCAGATTGGCTTGTGCCGCAATCATAAACATTCAGAAACACCTTGGTACTTACAACGGTTCCAAAATAACTTGGGCTTTCAAAATAAAATTCACTTTGGCAGCGTTTTAAAACAAAATAGAAAGGGAACAGGAAACATTCTGGATGTCATTTTCTGGGGAAGGAGAAAGACTGCCTGATCCTGAAACTTCAGCTACCATTCAGAGTCTGTAGCATCAGCAGGCAGCGACCCTGAAGTCAAAGTCCCGCTGAATGAATGGCAGGGGACAGCAAAACAGTCAGGGAGAGGGTCCCATTTGCAGCCGGAATGGGGAAGGTGGCAGCCTCGAGAGAGTGGACTGTGCCTTATGCCCAAGGAGATGCTTCACGTGCAGGCATATGGGGGAGTGTACTACATCCACTGTTGACTATTGAGTACACTGTGTGAGCATGGGCTTGGCTTCGTGCAGAACATCTGGGGCAAGAGGTCCCAGAGTGGTTGGGCATAAATGCACGTTGCTTGGGCTTCCCTGGTGGCGCAGTGGTTGGGGGTCCGCCTGCCGGTGCGGGGGGCGCGGGTTCGTTCCCCGGTCTGGGAGGATCCCGCGTGCTGCGGAGCGGCTGGGTCCGTGAGCCGTGGCCGCTGGGCCTGCGCGTCCGGAGCCTGTGCTCTGCGGCGGGGGAGGCCGCGGCAGTGAGAGGCCCGCATACCGCAAAAAAAAAAAAAAAAAAAAAAAATGCACGTTGCTTGAAAGATCACTTCATGAAGTCACGTGAGTCCTGACTGTGAAGGAAAAGTGGCATTCTCTAACTTGGCAGACCCAAATCTGGCTACTTAAAATTACTACGCCAAACAAACCCCACAACATTTTCTTAGAGTAAATGCCAAAGTTCTTTACAAAAGTCATGCCCACTCTTTTTAAACGCCTCAATGCTTTCCCTTTATTTAAAAAGAAAGAGAGAGAAAGCTAGAGAGAGAGAGAGAAAGCTCGCTCTCTGAATTACAGTCAGTCTGGAAACCAAGCCCATGACAGCATGGTTCAACAAAGGTTCAGAATCCAAAAGTTATGTTCTAAAAATCAGGAAACTTGCAATAAATAAAGGAACTCAGGCCCAGATATTTCATGCAAATTGTGATAAACATATGGAACACATTATTCAGAAAGAGGCTTAAGCTAAGGGTTTAAAGGAGTACAAGGGGCATCTGGCCCCACTTCTAGAAAAGGAATGATCTTTGAGGAGAGGTGATACAAAAGTAAAAATGTAGCAGTAAGGCTAGTCCAAGAAAATACAGTCATATTAGATCAGAAATATTTTCTGCATATAAAATTATCATTTTTTCAAACATCCTCTCAATAGAAAATGACTGTGATTAATACAGGAAAAGTAAAATAAATCTTGGCTGGAAACCACCTGTGAGTCTTGTTATTTTATTAAGTTACCTACACAATTTCAAGGGACACAGCATGCTCCACACTGGGAAACTGCATCACCAAGAGTTAAGGACCCTTGGCTTTTAAGCACGTGCTATGGGATTTGGAATATACCTCAAATTATACAACTTGTATTTCTTATTATCACATAAACGCACGATTGATATTTATATGGGCCAAAGTCACTGTTTGAGTCACCCTGTCACATATACAGATGCTACATGCTTTGTACAGATTTTCTAAGCAGCTGAATAGATTAAAAGTAGATAGACTATTTTCTTTTGAGACATGTAGATGACTATAAATGATATGGCGTTTGTGGCCAAAAAATATTTTTTCTTATCAGTCTAAGAAGACAGAGAAATTCCATGCTCTATCAGAACTTCTTTTGTAGCTCTTACTTGTTGATAAATAACCTCAATTCAGAATAGGAGAAGGCAAAGTTGCATAAGATATTTTTTTGTTTTTTCCATATAGTATTTTTCCATGTACTAAAAAGTCTGTGGTATTAGACCACCTACAGACTCAAAATAAAGCGAATTCTCTGGCACAATTACGGCTTTGCTATCTAATCAAAGACAACAAAAGAGAATTTGAAAATAAAAAGAGAGAAAATGTGAAAGTTTAAGCCTTATGCCCACAAGATAGGGGCTTAATGAGAAAAATATATAATGGGGTAGAAAACAAAATGTTCTTTGGTTAGGATTGACCCATATAGCCCAGAACAGAGTATATTTACATAATAATTATTTGTCAAAATTGTTGTCAATTACATAGCTCTTGCTGATGTAATTTCTTCTGCTGAGAAAAAAAAAAAAAAATCTTCCCAAATCTTCAAATACCCAAAATCCTATCAATTATTCAAAGCTAAATTCAAATATCATCCTACCCATGAAACCTTCCTGGATCACCCCAGTCAGAAGTGATTTCTCACTCTTCTGCTTTTGCAGCACTTATGTCATACAGCCCTACTCCTCTTCAGCCCAGGTTGAGATAATTCCAGTATATCTTAGCTTCCTTGTTTGACTATAGACTCCTGTAGGACCAAATTAATTGTGTTTAGCTTATCTATGTCCCCAAAGTACATAAAATTGTAGCTCTGAAGCATTTAGGGGCTCATAAAATATGTGGTGACTGACTAAATACTGTTCACCTTTCCTCACTCATGAAATAAGATGCTGATAAATGAAGGTCGAGGTCATATGGCATGGAAGCAGTTGATCCAACAGACTGGACTGACACCCAGCAGAATGTAATTCAGGCCTAGGAACAGACTCTGCCCCTCCAACTTCAGATATAAAGTCCTCAGGAAAGCCCTTGATTAATGTGAATCAGTCTTTTAGAAAAGAGATTGGAGATCCTAAGAAGGTATTGGCTCTTCAAGTCTGCAGAAAATAGAATGCTTCCAGGTACTGGAAGGGTGCGAGATAATCCTTCTGCATTGTCAGAGCAGTCCATTTGACACTGAGGCCACCAGTTGATATTTACTGAACATGGCGCAGAACCAACACTCAGTCTGTGAGAAAGCAGACATTCCATCGTACCCGGAAGGGGCCCATGAGCAGAAAGAAGTGAGCAAGGGACGAATTTTTTTAAAGAGGAAAAATAAATAAACTCCCACGTTAGGAAAGGCAACTTTGGGGCTTCCCTGGTGGCGCAGTGGTTGAGAGTCCGCCTGCCGATGCAGAGGACGCAGGTTCGTGTCCCGGTCTGGGAGGATCCCGCATGCCGCAGAGCGGCTGGGCCCATGAGCCACAGCAACTGAGCCTGTGCGTCCGGAGCCCGTGCTCCGCAGCGGGAGAGGCCACAACAGTGAGAAGCTCGCGTACCACAAAAAAAAAAAAAAAGAAAAAAAAGAAAGGCAACTTTTTTCTTACTTTGGAAGGACAACAAAAACTATACTAAAATAGTATAAAACTATACTAAAAACTATACTAAAAATAAATGGTTCTGAAGCACCTAGGGGCAGGACAGGAATAAAGAGGCAGACGTAGAGAATGGACTTGAGGACACCGGGACCGGGAGGGTAAGCTGAGACGAATGGAGAGAGTGGCATGGACATATATACACTACCAAATGTAAAATAGATAGCTAGTGGGAAGCAGCCGCATAGCACTGGGAGATCAGCTCGGTGCTTTGTGACCACCTAGAGGGGTGGGGTAGGGAGAGTGGGAGGGAGATGCAAGAGGGAGGGGATATGGGGATATATGTATACATATAGCTGATTCACTTTGTTATAAAGCAGAAACTAACAAACCATTGTAAAGCAATTATATTCCAATAAAGATGTTAAAAAAAAAAACAAACCCAATGGGCCCTCACATATGGTCTTTTGACTGCTTTTCAACCAAATGGAAACATCAGAGTGATGGCATAATCTCCCATATCTACTAAACCCAAAGAATATTTTTTAAAAGACAATTACATGAGCAATGTTAATCCACTTCTCGATGACTTTGGCTCTCTGCTGAGTTTTGAGTTCTTTGCCCCCCAGAATGGTGCTGACAACGCATTTGGTGAGGGTATTAAACTGAGAGATGGTAGCACGGATCGTAGGAGCCAAGTGTTTGTTTTCCTTCTTGTCCCTTTGAGACCAAATGCAGCCCAGGCAGTGGTGAGGCACTACTTTCTTGAATAGTTGCTAGAACAAAAGAGGAATTGACGTTAAGGACAACACACACATTTCATATGGCAAAGCATGTCATCTGTAAGTTGGTACTTTGTGAATGGACAAATAACCCTTTTCTACTTGATTTGCCTCATGGTGTTCATTTCAAGAGAAAAAAGTAAATAATTAATACATTAACTGATCAGAAAAGCCCACATGTTCCTTCTAAATCTGCTCAACTGAACAAATGGAACACGATGACCAAAGGAAAATTTAAATGTCCAAAAACATTTTAACTTTTCTGTCTTGGAAGGAAAGCCAGGTAAAAATCTGTACTACTAATCAAAAAGAAGTGGTTAAGGGCTTCCCTGGTGGCGCAGTGGTTGAGAGTCCGCCTGCCAATGTAGGAAACATGGGTTCGTGCCCCGGTCCGGGAGGATCCCACATGCCGCGGAGCGGCTGGTCCCGTGAGCCATGGCCGCTGGGCCTGCGCGTCCGGGGCCTGTGCTCCGCAACGGGAGAGGCCACAGCAGTGAGAGGCCCGCGTAGCGCAAAAAACAAAACAAAACAAAACAAAACAAAACAAAACAAACAAACAAAAAAACCCACTGGATTTGGGGTTGTTTGTTACACAGCATAGATAAGCAGAATAATCTCAGCAGAGGCACACCAGGAAGAGCACAGAGAAAACATCTATCTTTTTAAAAAAAAAAAAAAAAAAAAAAAAAAAAAGAAGTGGTTAAGATTATTTTGACCTCAAAATCATATCCATGGTACACTCTGGACACTCATGATCATGAACTGTGTATATATAATGCATATGAATGACCACCTGAAAAGTGATTCACAGAAGTACAGTACCTGTGACACTCATCAATGTCACTATTCTATTTCCCATTATTTAAAATGAAGGGCTTCCCTGGTGGCACAGTGGTTGAGAATCCGCCTGCCAATGCAGGGGACACGGGTTCGTGCCCCGGTCCGGGAAGATCCCACATGCCGCGGAGCGGCTGGGCCCGTGAGCCATGGCCGCTGAGCCTGCGCGTCCGGAGCCTGTGCTCCGCAACGGGAGAGGCCACAATAGTGAGAGGCCCGCGTACCACAAAAAAAAAATAAATAAATAAAATAAAATAAATAAAATGAAGAAACTAAGAAACATACAAAAGGAAAAACCATTCAACATCACACAGCAAAAGGAAGAAAGAGGGATTTAAAGCCTGGTTTCCAGGTCTTTGCCTAAAAGTCACAGCCACTGAAGTCTTCCATCTTTCTCTTCTGCTATCAGTGTGTGAAACAACAACAAATTTGTTGAGCAAATCTGATTTTCATTTGTACAACAATTTCAATGCAAGATGTGCAAGGGCTTGTGTAAAAGAGAGAACACCAGGATTTACTTTATACAGACTATCTGATTTACTTCTGAGAATCTATTTGCATGTTAACTAGATGGAAACTCTATGCTGCTTCTTCTAAAGTGCTAAGTGTGGAAGAGCTAAAAACCATTGTGATCATTGATAACAGCCCTTTTTTCTTTAACCAGCTAACACTGAGCTATGAAATGTGGCTGATGAAACCAAATATGTACAGCTAACAAAAATATCCAAACTTCAAAAGACCAGGAAGCACATGTGGAAATGAGCTGCCAGATATAGTCACATATGGATTCAGTGAATTTATTTTATCCTAACTTATACTTTGACCCCTTTACAATCCTCCAAATAAACAGTTTGGATCTTGAAATATTCATGAGTCTAAAGGGAGAGAAATACCCATGGAACAGGATAGATTTTTGTTTCCCTAGAATTAGAATTCTTATTTCCCTTTGGGTATTGAGTGCCAAGTAAAAAGCACCTTCTCCCAGAATTGTAAGAAGAGCTTAGGCCTGAATTATTCAGATGATGGATTCAAATCACATCTTCAATCTGCATTTACAGGCACAGACTCTCTCGGGGATTTGGAAAGACTTAAATCACGTGACCCGGGGCCACCAGTACTGTCACTCCCCACATTCTAAGTAGAAGCACATCGGAGGCACAAAGGGAAGACGTACTGCATCCATGTAGGTCAGCTGCTCGGCCACGAGATCTTCTGAGAAGCACGTGAACTCTGCAGACCCACCGCCCTCCAGTTCCTCTTCCTCTTCCAGGCTGAAGGAGATGGTGTTGGGAAACCCATCTATTCGCAGATGGAAAAAAATTAGTAATTTGGTACTGCTGTATACAACCTTGTTTACAGAGTCCAACTGGACTTTTTTAATTTAGGAAGAAAAGAACTGATCCTTTAGGAAACCCACAGGGAGAGAACAGCAAGGACAATAAATCTGAGGGAAATGGAGGTCTTCCCAGTCTCTGCTTGTTCCTAGAGGTGTTATTAAGCTCAGAGGCCTCATGTTGTCACCTGGACAAACCACTGGTTCCTCAGCCAAGGACAGAGCCAGGTTAGGCAAAGTATAGAGGAGCAAAGCTGGGCTACATTTAGGGGGTCACCCTCATTTGGGGGCTCCCTCAAACCCTCTGATCAGCTGAAGCATTAATCCAACCACTTCCTAATCCCAACTATGCAGTTGGGGTTATAATTATTGGGCCATTTATAATCAGAAGCCTGGAAGGAATGGGCATGAAGGCAGGCCAGGCTCTGGGGAGTAGAACAGGCCATTCTGGTGTCAGAAATGCTGATGAAGTCCTCAAAATAATCAAGAAGTACTTAGAATCCTCAAAATGTTAGGATGAGCTTTCAACTTCCAGCTAAAATTAAGTATGCATGAGACTAGGACAAGCAACTCTATGCCAATAAAATGGACAACCTGGAAGAAATGGACAAATTCTTAGAAAGACATAACCTTCCAAGACTGAACCAGGAAGAAATAGAAAATATGAACAGACCAATCACAACTAATGAACTTGAAACTGTGATTAAAAATCTTTCAACAAACAAAAGCCCAGGACTAGATGGCTTCACAGGTGAATTCTATCAAACATTTAGAGAAGAGCTAACACCCATTCTTCTCAAACCCCTCCAAAAAATTGCAGAGGAAGGAACACTCCTAAACTCATTCTATGACACCACCATCACCCTGATACCAAAACCAGACAAAGATACTACAAAAAAAGAAAATTAGAGACCATATCACTGATGAATATAGATGCAAAAATCCTCAAAAAAATACTAGCAAACAGAATCCAACAACACATTAAAAGGATCATACACCATGATCAAGTGGGATTTATCCCAGGGGTGCAAGGATTCTTCAATATACGCAAATCAATCAATGTGATACACCATATTAACAAACTGAAGAATAAAAACCATATGATCATCTCAATAGATGCAGAAAAAGCTTCTGACAAAATTCAACACCCATTTATGATAAAAACTCTCCAGAAAGTGGGCACAGAGGGAATCTATCTCAACATAATAAAGGCCATATATGACAAACCCACAGCCAACATCGTTCTCAATGGTGAAAAACTGAAAGCATGTCCTCTAAGATCAGGAACAAGACAAGGTTGACCACTCTCACCACTCTTATTCAACATAGTTTTCGAAGTCCTAGCCATGGCAATCAGAGAAGAAAAAGAAATAAAAGGAATACAAATTGGAAAAGAAGAAGTAAAACTGTCACAGTTTGCAGATGACATGATACTATACACAGAGAATCTTGAAGATGCCACCAGAAAACTAATAGAGCTAATCAATGAATCTGGTAAAGTTGCAGGATACAAAATTAATGCACAGAAATCTCTTGCATTCCTATACGCTAATGATGAAAAATCTGAAAGAGAAATTAAGGAAACACTCCCATTTACCACTGCAACAAAAAGAATAAAATACCTAGGAATAAACCTACCTAGGGAGACAAAAGACCTGTATGCAGAAAACTATGACACCGATGAAAGAAATTAAAGATGATACCAACAGATGGAGAGATATACCATGTCCTTGATTGGAAGAATCAACATTGTGAAAATGACTATACTACCCAAAGCCATCTACAGATTCAATGCAATCCCTATCAAACTACCAATGGCATTTTTTACAGAACTAGAACAAAATATCTTAAAATTTGTATGGAGACACAAAAGACCCTGAATAGGCAAAGCCGTCTTGAGGGAACAAAACGGGGCTGGAGGAATCAGACTCCCTGTCTTCAGACTATACTACAAAGCTACAGTAATCAAGACAATATGGTACTGGCACAAAAACAGAATTATAGAGCAATGGAACAAGATAGAAAGCCCAGAGATAAACCCACGCACCTATGGTCAACTAATCTATGACAAAGGAGGCAAGGATTTACAAGGGAGAAAAGACAGTCTCTTCAGTAAGTGGTGCTGGGAAAACTGGACAGCTACATGTAAAAGAATGAAACTAGAACACTCCCTAACACCATACACAAAAATAAACTCAACATGGATTAGAGACCTAAATGTAAGACCGGGCACTACAAACCTCTTAGAGGAAAACATAGGAAGAACACTCTTTGACATAAATCACAGCAAGATCTTTTTCGATCCACCTCCTAGAGTAATGGAAATAAAAACAAAAATAAATAAATGGGACCTAATGAAACGTAAAAGCTTTTGCACAGCAAAGGAAACTGTAAACAAGATGAAAAGACAACCCTCAGAATTTGCAAACGAATAAATGGACAAAGGATTCATCTCCAGAAACATAAACAGCTCATGCAGCTCAATATTAAAGAAACAAACAACCCAATCAAAACATGGGCAGAAGACCTAAATAGACATTTTTCCAAAGAAGACATACAGATGCCCAAGAGGCACATGAAAAGCTGCTCAACATCACTAATTATTAGAGAAATGCAAATCAGAACTACAATGAGGTATCACCTCACACTGGTTAGAATGGGCATCATCAGAAAATTTGCAAACAACAAATGCTGGAGAGGATGTGGAGAAAAGGGAACCCTCCTGCACTGTTGGTGGGAATGTAAATTGATACAGCCACTATGGAGAACAGTATGGAGGTTCCTTAAAAAACTAAAAATAGAGTTACCGTATGACCCAGCAATCCCACTACTGGGCATATACCCAAAGAAAACCATAATTCAAAATGACACGTGCACCCCAATGTTCATTGCAGCACTATGTACAATAGCCAGGTCTTGGAAGCAACCTAAATGCCCAGCGACAGATGAACAGATAAAGAAGATGTGGTACATATATACAATGGAATATTACTCAGCCATAAAAAGGAACGAAACTGGGTCATTTGTAGAGACGCGGATGGATCTAGAGACTGTCATACAGAGTGAAGTAAGTCAGAAAGAGAAAAACAAATATCGTATATTAACGCATGTATGTGGAACCTAGAAAAATGGTACAGGTGAACCTGTTTGCAGGGCAGATATTGAGACACAGACGTAGAGAACAAACGTATGGACACCAACGGGGGAAAGCGGAGGGGGTGGGGGGTGTGTGTGTGATGAATTGGGAGATTGGGTTTGCACGTATTCACTGATGTGCATAAAATGGATGACTAATAAGAAAAAAAAAAGTATGCATGAAGCAGTAGAATAGCCTTAAGCTAAATTCACCTGAGCCTTATTAGAGATAAGAGTATCGATTAGCAAATTAATAGGATACAGACTGAAGAAGTAGGAAAAAATAAATTTTTTCTACCTAGGACTCCAAATCAAAAGCATAAGTGCTCAGCACATGGAACAGGACCTCCAGTCTCCATTGTGAAAGACTGTGGACCTGGAAGACATTGACCTTGGGTCCCTAGCCTCTCTTCTGGGGACACCTTCCCCAATTCCTGGGTTGTTCCCTAGCCTCATCCCCCTTCACACTCCTTGCTCTTTTGCCTGTCAAATCCATTCTCAAGGAGAAAAATCTAGCTGCATTCAGTCATATCTTAGCAGACATTTAAATCGGGGTGTTACTACTCCCCCAGAAGGTTTACATTGTAAGCCTTTGCAGAATAAAAGACTTTTAGGCATCTTGGATCAAGTTGGGGTGGGCTTTTCTTAGTTTCCGAGGGGGAAAGGGGGCGCTGAGTGGACCCTACATCACCTCCCCTGTCAGAGCACCACGTGGGTATCTGCCAACTTTGGTGCCAGGTATATGATTTAAGGCTGGCCGCCTCACCCTGGAGTTGAAGGTACTGATGTGCACGGGGTTGGTTACAACCGGGTAAGGAAGGAGGGGACCTCTGCCTGCCTCTGGAGTCTGAGACACAAACAAGCATGAGCTAAAGAAAGCTAAAACCCCATGATTTCACCACTTTTCCTCCACACAATTCTGGTCCTCTCTCATTGGGTGGAGGAATAAGATATCTGAAATCCCAAAGGTTCAGAATGGGCCTCTCAACCCTCTTGCTAACCACTGTGCATAAATCTGTCCCAGTCGCTCTGCAATGCAGAGGCTGGCCCACTTCAGCCAAGGAGTATATGTGCTAAGGCTTGATCTCATTCACCCAGCACTCGATAGCAGCCTGATATGTGCCTTGGATCAACGCTGCTGTATCTGAAGATTACATGGTCCTTTCTCTCCGGGGTCTAGTCCATGCTTTCACTGTTTCTGCTTTTGATTCTCTTCCAGCTATCAGTAGGTAAAAACCTGAAGCAAAATTTCACTTTTGGAAAACATGTAGGGGAGCTTGTTTGCTTTTGCCGGCATGAAACTGGGTAAACTAAGCACTTGGGAACCAAGCTCCTAAAACTCTTTTTCGGTAATGATTCCTGTCCTTAATAAACAGAGAGTTTAGAGAGTTCTTGATTAAAAATTTCCAAACGCAGAGAAAAATTCATTTCTGGGATTGCCTGAAAGCTTTTTCAAAGTCAGGCCATCTCGTTCTCCCCGGCCTCAGCCTGCCAGATGAGCTGGTCTTCCGGTCCCGGTTGGAAACAATAAACCACTGGTCCCACTGGTTCCCCAATTAGGCCGGAAGCCAGGGGCAGCTCCCGTGGGGAGAGCTGGGCTCTAATCCTGTATCCACTCCAGCACGAAGACAGGAGGGGAGGCCCTGAAGGGAGTTGAGGTCCGGCTGCGGGAGGAGTGCCCCTGGTATTCAAACATTCCCGGCACATGAAGTCATCTGAGATACCGAGGACTTGGCAGTCAGCTTTTAATGATGCAATTGCATTTTCCCCTCTCTGGTCCCCCACACATAAAAAATTCAACAGGTCCCGTTTGGAATTTAAGGTTATTTTCTTTGGCGCTGATGCAGCTTCCCTTATCGGTGTTGAGGAACCATTTCCTTTCCCTCACTGAGGAAATCAGGCGTCACTTCAGGGAAGCGCCTGTCAGAAGCTCCAAGTGGGTCAGCTGCCATGGCAACCATCCCCCAGCAGCCAGTGAGGGGATAAAACGTCACACTGAGAGACCGCCCTAGCCTCTTTCTGACTTTCTTCAAAGCCTGATGGTTCCAAGCTGCCCGTGACCTGCAGTGGTGGCCCTTCCTCTGTCCTTGAAAATAAGCAGTCAATTCCTCAGAGAGGAAAAAACAGCCACAGAGACTTCCTTTGGATGAGGCCATCAGAGATGCGAAATGATGGTAATCTGCCCCAGCAGGGGACAGATTACAGGGATGCTTTCCCGGCTGAAGGAGAAACATCTTTTCTGAGCTTTTCAAGCTTTTCAAGCTTTTGTGAAGGCAGGAGCAGAACTGGATTTAATTCCTCGCCTGCTGAATGGGGGTGGTGGTTTGTGATGCGTTTTCACCTGCTAGAAGGAGGAACCAATTAGGCAGACAATGAAGAGCAAATTCCAGTTCAGCAATGGTGCGTGATGACAAGGAAAGGTAAAAGACTATCAAGGAGAGCGTCCTCTTTATGGTATTAAAGGAAACCCTGAGAAATCACTTCACCTCTGAGCCACTGTTTCCTCACGTATAAAATGAGGCAATCGGACTAGGTGATCTTGAACATCCTCTTCTCTGCTCTAAAACGCTATAGGCTCTGTAATTTGTACTTCAATAACCTTGAGAATTTTACCACAGCCCCCAATCCCCCAGCAGCCTGTCCTGAGGGAAACCGAGGCCTCCTGTTCAACAAGTAAAGGGAGAACATTTCCTCATTGCAGAGGTTTGCAGGATCAGAATCTAGCCTCTTCCCTGGAATCAAACAAATAAGTACTCACTGTCAGTTTCTACTTCTTGCTTGTGAAACTGCTCAAGAAGATTCTGTGCTCTTCTCTCTGGGTCAGAGCCTGGCATCATCTGCTTGAGATAATCCAGCAGTTTCTGTAAGCAAGGGAAGTGAGGGGGCTCTCGGAAGTCCTCTGCGCACTGGTCAAGCCAGGCCCTCAGGATGGAGGCGATTGCACTGAGAAAGAAACAGAAAGTCACTGCACTCAACTGGCTCTGGAGACTCAAAACCAGCCCTGGACACCAGAGCCTGTCCTAGCCATGCCTCAGGAAAACTTGGGCAAGTGATCAATGGATAGTCCACCTAGAAGTTCCCGGCAAGGTCAGTGAAGTTAAAGCATCTGAAAACGGCCTGACTACCGTTTATTATTTTAAGTGGTGGCTGGGGAGCTGGGGAAAGACTGGTAAGTTAAAACAAACAAACAACAACAACAACAAAAAAAAAAACAGGACCATAAACTTTGGAAAAACCCACACAGGGCAAAAAAAGACACAGAAGAGAAGATTTAGCGAGTCCTGAAGCAACTTCAGAGTAACCTGTATACAACAAGATTATGTGTTTCCAATTCTGGATTCACTCAAGCCAGAGACCACAAAATCGACTGTGATAACATTTGAGGAAATAACAGACAGTAGGCCAGAACTCTGATGGACGGAAGGGCCTAGGTTTAGGAAAGATAATGTGTAAATTTAATTTTTACAAAGATCACCAGGCTTTCAGCATAGCACCAAAAATGTCCTCACAAAATTATCCTTTCGCTTTTCAAATTACCAGAGGACAATGTGTTTCAAGTGGGAGAAACAGTGTGAGTAGAAAGTTGGGTTTTGGAAAGTAAAGGAGAAAAACTTGATAAGCAAAGCCATTCATCGCGAGGGCGACTTCTTCTGATGGCTCAGCTGAGTCCACCTTGGGTGAAACAAGGACCAGGGCACAAAAAGAGACAGGGTCGTCATGGGGGCACAGTTCCCTCCTTTTGTGTTACTGATAACACGAGCTTGTTCTCTTTAAGGTAGGTGCAGCCCCTCACTCAATGGAAGAGACAAACAGCTGACAAAAAGGACAACTTTTGAGTGTTATTGTCCCATGCGTCACATTCAAAGAAGGCTTTATAGCCACTCCTGAGTCGGGCACGTGCTGGGCTGTGTCCCATGCACACAGTACTTTGCCTCACTAATGACCAGCCAGCCCCAGGAACAAGGTGCATCCATTGATGATGGCCAGAGAAGATGACAGGGACTATAAATTAATCAAAGCATGTTTTATTGACAGAGCTGGGACACTTTGTTTTAGCGAAAGATCTAATTAAAACTTCTCAGCTGAAAAAAAATATGTAGCAGATTTTTAAATTGCCATCTGATGAGACTTCAAACAAATTGTTCGCTTAGTTAACGAACTGTAAAGAAACAAAAAGATATTATGATCCATATATATGAAACCGCCGCCTGGACTTTCATAGGTGTGTCTAAACTTCACAGGTCTCAAGTTCATAGCAGAGAGCTAGTCTGTGATCAAGGCAGAAATGCAACTAAAGCCAATCTAACGCTGAACTTTTGGAACTGACGTACAAACACAAAAGGGAAAGAAATTAACTGTTTTCACTGCTGCGGAGATCACTCTTTCACCAATATGGACACGAAGACATTTGGAACAATAATATTCACATAGCTACAGCAGAAATAGAAGACATAAAACCATTAATTAAGGTTGGCATTTAAAACCATAGAAATAATTCAGTATTTTCTAAATCTTCAGTACAGATGAAAAAAAGAGAGAAACAAAAGTTTCATTCCCTCACAGAAAGCTAGAAGAAATCAATCTGGGCTCTGGGATTCATTGAAAGCACGAGCAAAATGAAATGAATGAACTTCTAGTCAGTGAACCTTCAATATTCGGGTCACTTGTCACATCATCTGTTATGTATGAATGTTTATGGCCCCCCAAATTCATATGGTGAAGCCCTAACTCCCCCTGAAATGATGGACTTCAATTATTTTGAGAGCCCCCACACAGCACTCATTACTTCTTTCTTCACCCAAACCAAGTATCATGAATTGAAGAAGATAATGATGAGGCGGCATCCTAATATTTCATTTTTATAAGGAAGATGACTTTTTCTGTGAATAATTTCCCTTCTTTGCTGACGAGCACTGAGCCCAGAACGGGGGTAGGCACATAGGTGGTGTGACAGCATAGAACTCAGGAAAACCTGACGTTTGCATACATTACGGTGACTCTTACAGAACGGTTTTGCACTTCTCAAAAGAAGGGTGATTTAATTAGTACTATCAGCCACTTAATATTTTTTAAGATTTCAATGAGGGAATATTCTTTCGATGACAGTGATTAAAAGACAGATATGGAGGGATGATAATTCACGTCACTAAATTAAAAATCTAAAAGAGCATCCAGCCAACAATGAGACCAGCAACTCAATGACCCTGATAACACCTCAAAAGTTCATAACCTAAAAAAAAACCCAGGTAGAAATCCAAAATTATAGTAAAAGACAGATGTTAAAAGATGTCAATATGTCATTTACTCATTTACCCCCCATAATTGTTAGCTTTAAAATTACAAAACAATTTATTGAAAAAAGTAAATATTACAAATATGCAAATATCTATAAATTAAAACAACAAAATATCTACCCCTCTTCATTGCAATCTTATTACCATGACCTGGTGTGAACAGTTAGAAGTATATCCTTCTAGACTTTTCTATGGATATGTTTACATATTTAAGTAGATGTAATATGTATAAACCATAGATTTTTTTTCCCCCATGAATAGTATGTCATAGACACCTCTCCATCCACGCCAGGACCTCTAGCTCTCACTGTTTCTCGGGGTTACATAGTATCCATTGCATGCACACACCATAATTAATACAGGTATTCTACTAGTGCACAGGTAGTTAAGTTATTGTTAGGTTCTCATACTTACAACTACAAAATCAATACCCTTGTTTACATCTCTGTGTAGTGCATATTTCTATGGGGCACATTGTATAGAACTTCCTTCCATGGAAAGTTGCAGCCTTGGAAGGTCCAGGGGAATTCTGAAGGGGGACCTTAATCCATATTGGACTCACCTTTAGGTGCACATTTTGTCCTCCTCAGACGGGTATTTTCTACTAGCATTGCTAATCTACTCATTTTACCCTTTGTGACAGTGCCCTTCCCACAGCTTAGCACAAGAAGGCTTTGAAAAGTCACTACAAACCCAGACATTGAATTAAAAAGCGTTTTCAAACAAAAGAGAAATGAAGGCAGAGAAGGAAGAATAAAGAGAAGAAGGAAAAGACTAACAATACAACACGAGGCAGACCCCTGCCCTCTTATTAGCAGAGTTTTATCAGCATCCCAGGGAGGCAGGCTTTCTGGAAAGGCCTGGACGTGTGCCCAAAGCTCAGAGCAGCTTTATGTTTGCCAGTCCTGGGAAGAAACTTTCTGTTCTTGATAGGCTAAGAAGCAGATAAAATGTGCAACTTTTGAAATTTCAAAAGGGAAAGCAACATCACAAAATCATGACAGAGACAACAGGATTACTGGCCAGTGACTTTTCCATCTTCCCTTTCCTGGCTCCACTCGGAAGATCTAAGGTACATCCTAACCAGAACTGGTTAGTTGGAAGGTGTAAAGGAACTTAATAACGAAGGGAGGTCCTCGTTAAAACTCCCAAACTTACAGGAAAGGTGTGACTGTTAAACTAGAGAAGCTACTTGGCTCTATGAACAGAACAAGAAATGAGGTTCGAGAGGAAAACCTGGTTCCCATCCTCACTGTGCCCCCTGTGAATGACGGGAGTGGGACTGACCACTTAGCTCCACCGACCCTTATCTGGAGAAGAGACATAATAATACCTGCCTTCACCTACCTGACACTGATCCGTTGAATTTCAAATGACATAATGTCAATAAGGATATTGAGCTATCTGGAGAGAAACATAGCTGTTAGCAGTCTTAAGACTACTTGCCGTAAGTCACAACAGGAAGGGATTTAAAAAGGTATGTATGGCTCAGTGAAAATCAATCAGCACTCATGAAAAGAGCTCAAGGAAACTGCCACATAAAACAGAGTGACACAGAATACAAACCATGCTCCTGCAACACTTGTGGCTCCAGGCCTGCTGGAGGAAGGCAAACACTGAACAAATACTACCCCCCGACACACAGACACACCACACACTCACACACACACTCACACACACACTCACAACACACACACACAACACACTCACACACACTCACACCACACACACACACCACACACACACAACACACACACACATACCACACACACACCACACACTCACACACACTCACACACACACCACCCCCCACACACTAACCACACACCACACACACACACACACACGCCACACACACGCCACACACACATACCACACTCACACACACACACGCCACACACACACACGCCACACACACAACCCTGAGTCAGCCCCCCTCAGGACAGAGCAATCCATGAACATCAAAGTGTAATACAGGGACGTCCCTGGTGGCACAGTGGTTAAGAACTCGCCTGCCAATGCAGGGGACATGGGTTCAAGCCCTGGTCCGGGAAGATCCCACATGCCGCGGAGCAACTAAGCCCGTGCACCATAATTACTGAGCCTGCGCTCTAGGGCCCGCGAGCCACAACTACTGAGGCCGCAAGCCACAGCTACTGAAGCCCACGTGCCTAGAGCCCATGCTCTGCAACAAGAGAAGCCACCGCAACGAGAAGCCTGTGCACCACAACAAAGAGGAGCTCCCACTCGCCGCAACTAGAGAAAGCCCACACACAGCAACAAAGATCTAACACAGCCAAAAATAAATAATAAATTAATAAATAAATTTTAAAAAGAAACTTGTGAAGACTGAAGAAGTACTTTCTGAAGCCAAATGGAAAGGTTAAAATTGTGACATAATCTAAACTCAGTAAGGAGAAAAGCCAGCACTCCTCACTCCCAAGGGAACATGTGTGTCTGATTAAGAATGCCTGGATGGGAAGGTGGGGGGAGCAGGGGCGAGGCCCAAATCTGAAGGCAGAGCAGACAACCAGGATTGCTTTCTCTACCTCAGGCATCCTTGGCAAGGTGCAAATTCTTGTAGTATGTGAAGGAAGGAAGTCATGTCCAGACCCAGATGAGTTTTCTAAGACTTTTACTTGTAATACAACAGACCCCTGGGGAAAATGAATTCACTAATCCAACTAATATTTATTGAGTACTCTTTATTTTCTATATTCACAAAAACTATTTATGTGATGAATGTCACAGTAGGGAAGTCTAGGGTATTTACCTTCAGAGAGAGTAAACCTGGTCAGGGCTCCATGGAGTGCTTCCCTGAGGAAATGACGTTAAAGCTGAGATCTTAAGGATAAGGGAGAATTAGCAGGGTGAAGACTCTGAGGTAACAGCATAAGCAAAGGTCCTGAGGTGAGAGAAAGCAAAACACTTTTAAGAGACATAAGGAAGACCTGTTTAAAGAATAGGAAAAGAGGGGAGAGATGGAGCATGATGAGATTTGCTATGCTCATTTGATTTCTTAGCCAAACAGAAATCACACTTAAGAACACCTGGTTGGAAGACACCAGACAGATGTCTAAGCTGAGAGGTATAAGGAAATAGTACAAAACTTCTAATCACTCTCAGGGACCTTCAGGCATGCAATGCAGAGTAAGAGGGCTGACTGAGGTGAGCATTAGGCTATTATGCTCAAACCACAGATTTTTAATACGTACAGGGATTTTAAGATAAATGCATTAAATCATGTTAAAATTGCATAGGTAGTAAAATACTCTAGAATTGGTAAAAGGTTTAATAAAAAAAAAAAAAAACCTTCTGGTATGAGGTCATCGCTCCCATGATGTATAACTTCCAAGCCAAGAAATAGGATTATTATGACAAAAAGAATAACTCTGTCCATTTAGAGCTTTCTCTCCCCAGAAATCTATTTGAGGTAATAATTTATCATTACTTAATCATCAGCAGAAGATTAGACATGGAAACATTTTTTAAAAGCAGCAAAACATTTTTCTATTTTAGGATACTCTCCAAGAATTGGATCTTTCCCTAATATAGATAATGTACAGGTAAAAAGATCTATGTAGAGGGTGGCCTTTGAAGCAATGTAGCATAGGACACTGCCAGGCCCTCTGGGTGGGAGCCAATGCACTTTGCCCTTCAGGGAAAGAAAGCAAAGTAACCTTGACACTGGCTCTGAGCTAGACCCTCCACCTTGTTCTCCTAGTCACAGAATGATTTTCTTCTGTTTCTGGGAAGGCTGCCAGTTACAGTCTGCCTCTAAGACCCCTGGCTAGATGGTTTTCCTGATGAGAAAGAACAAAGGGAGGTGCAGAGATTTTTTTTTCCTTTTTTTTTTGCCTGTAAAAGCATGTAAAGGATGGAAGCATTATCTAGACTCGTCAAGGTAATCTTGCAATGCTTTCTTGTACATTTTCCATTGTACATTTTGGTACTGGTGGTGAGTAAAGGTTAGAACGCTGGGAGGGAAAGTAAAAGAGGAATTAAGAGAGACCCAGGGAAATAAATGTAAACAAAGCCAGAGTAGGGACTAAGTACCAGAAGGCAATATAGGGCAGAAAAGCCAGTGAGGGGCCATGGGCAGTTAAAGAAGAGAAAAACCTCCAAGGCAAGTAGGAGAAAGAAAAAGATTGGAATAGGAAGGACACACAGTATGAAGAGTAAATATGGGTGGGAAAGGGTCAAGAGTAGGAGGAGATGAGCTCAAAACCAATAACTCAAAATCAAGTGTTTACACACCTGTCTTTCGTTCCCAAACTACATGTGCAGACCCTGGCAACTGAATGTAAATTTACAGAAATTGAAGAGAATTGTTGTGCAGAGACTTAATCCTATATTACCAAACCTTACTCAGTATGTCAGTGACTGCACTCCAGTAGAAAAGGAACAAAACTAAGAGGCCTCCTAAACGCCTATGTTTCATGAGCAGTATAGCCAATGTGGTTACACACATCCTCCGGAGTCAGACTGACTCTCGGGTTAGTCAGACAAACACAAACTCTTTATGCCTCTGCTTCCTCATCTGTAAAATGGATATAGTCATAGATCCCTCTTCACAGAGTTCTTGTGAGGCCTAAAAGAGATAATATATCTGAAGTATTTAGAATAGTCCCTAAGACATAGTGAGTGCTCAAAAACATTAGCTATTTTCATTATTTTAAAAAAGAAGAATTACAATCTATAAGATTAAGGACTAAAGGCAAAAGGAACTAAACATAAACACTGGACTCTGGTTGAGAAAGTTGTTTCCCTCGGGGGTACGAGTTAACAATTCTGATACTTCTATACATATACACTGAAACTGAACAATTAAGTAAATGCAAGGCAGAGGGTAGAAGCCGGTTTTCTCACTGTTGGAGAGGATACTCACAAATAAGCCAGGGGAGGAGGCTAGAATGGTCCATGTGGTAAGGATTAGAGTTGAAGGCATCAGTAAGAATTCATATTTAATATAATATATAGATGGTTATACATAGAAATATTTATAGGTATATGCATTTACACATATACTTCCTAGCCATGTCAGCTGAGAGGGCCAGAAGAAATGACACCCCAGTAGCGATGAGCACACCTAGCACCCAGATTTTGGTTTCTAATATCATTTTCCAATAAAAAGAACCAGGTTGGGCTTCCCTGGTGGTGCAGTGGTTGAGAATCTGCCTGCCAATGCAGGGGACACAGGTTCGTGCCCTGGTCCGGGAGGATCCCACATGCCGCGGAGCAGCTGGGCCCATGAGCCACAACTACTGAGCCTGCGCATCTGGAGCCTGTACTCTGCAACAAGAGAGGCTGCGATAGTGAGAGGTCCCACACACCGCAATGAAGAGTGGCCCCCAGCTCGCCGCAACTAGAGAAAGCCCTCACACAGAAACGTAGACCCAACACAGCCAAAAATAAATAAAACTTTAAGGTCTCCAGAAAATCTAAAAAAAAAAAAAAAAAAAAAAAAAAAAAAAGAACCAGGTCTCCTTGAAGAAATGGCTGATTCTAAGACTGGGATGGGAGATATACAAGATGAGTCTAGAACATCTTGTAGTGCCATAAAGTAAGGAAGGGCTCAAATACAATAATAGGGATGTGTGAAAGTGACACAGGAGTCAACCAGAAGAGTTCCCAATGGCCAAAGCTGGAATAATCTGAGCCATAAAATACATGAAGTAGCACTGCATTATATCCCACAGTATAAATAAATTTCCATGAGACCATACTGATATAAATAAAAGACTGAATAAATTAATAAATGGGCAAGACAAATCTCCCATGCAGAAGTTTTCCAAATAAATTAGGTAGATACTTTACCCTAAAAGAAGGGAAGCAAAACAAAGGTGTTGTGCATAGTGACTTCCTTCCAAACAATATAGTATGGAAAAGAAGGGGGGGAAAAAGACATATGCCGTGAAGAAACCTGAAAAATAACAATTTCATCCAGGTGATCAAGGCCAACATCAACAGTCGTAAATCATGCTGAAAGTATGTGATGAGAATGGTATTTTATCTCTGTGATGTTTCTCTCAAACCTCATAAATTCAGTCTAAATATGAGGAAAAATATCAGTCTAATTACAAGAAAAATTCTAATAAAGGGGTGTCCTAAACTATGTCTGATCAGTACTCAACACTGTCAAGGTCATCAAAAACAAGAAAAGTCAAAAACTGTCACAGCCAATAGGAATCTAGAGAGATATCCCAACTAAATGTAATGCAGTATCCTGGATGGGATCCTGGAACAGAACAGGGCCATGACGTGTAAAAAAAAAAAAAAAAAAAAATAAGGAACTCTGACTAAACTATGAACTTTAGTTAACAATGCATTGATTCATTAATTATAGCAAATGTGTATATTCGTGTTAGGAGTTAATAATAGGGGAAACTGTGAGACAGGTATATGGGAACTCTGTATTATTGGCTCAATTTTTATATAAATGTAAAACTGTTGTTTAAAATGTCCGAAGGGGGAAGAAAAGATGAACAAGAGGGTCCAACCTAAGTACTTAAGAGAAACAGTCTCATTTTTCTCACAGGGAAAGAAGTAGAGACCACAGGGTGTTGAGGTTAAAGCCTGGGTTAAATCCCACTCTCTCATTTATTCACTGTATGACCTTGGACATGTTCCTTAACCTCTCTATGTCTCAGACTCCCCATCTGTAAAACAGGAATAATAACACATAGAGTTATTATGAGGGCATTAAAAGGATACTCAGTACTTAACACAGGGACTATTCCTGTGAAGCAGCCAATGAACTCTAGCCATTATTATTAGAAAGAGACACCGCCGCTCACCAAAGTTATTTTTCAGGGACCTCAGTAACTCATTATTCTCCAATTCCTCACAGTCCCGAGAAGGGAGTTTTTATGCTATAAATAGGCCTCTAATGAAAAAAATCGCTGAGGCGTTCTACAGTTTTTACCATTAGAATGGAGTTTCCGTTGGGGATGACAGATGCTACAAGGCACCAAGAACAGGAAGCAGGCGCTCAGATTGATGGGTCTGACCAATCTGGTCTTCCTTCTTCTTTCCTCACATCCTCCAACCCATCTCCTTCCCCAGGAAACAAGCCTAACTTCCACATTTCTAACAGCTGTTTGGGGACCTTGCTCGGGGTGTTCATCTCATTAAAAAGCCAGGCAAAACAGCACAGGCCAAAGGAAATAATCCCAAACTGTACAATCTCAGAATGCTAACAAGCTAAAGCACTAGTCACAACGGTGATACTATACTCTAGTTCCTCATGTACTTCTCTCTGCAGCCCTTTTACTGTAATACAGACAAATATGGCGGCAGGGGTGAGGGGGCAGGGAGAATTTATGAGCACCAGAGATCCCAATGCTGTTTTTGAAATAACAGGCCTGAGAGCAAAACGGTGAGAAATCCAAGTCCTGGAGTCAGTTGGACCTGAGATCAAATATCAGACCTGTCATTAACCAGCTGCTTGATCTCAGTCAAAGCATGTAACTTTCCCGGAACTTCAGTTTACACACCTAAAAAATCAGGACAATATCTCACAGCATATCTGTGACGGTAAAAGAAGGTACAAAATGCCTAGCAGAAAGCCTTGCACTAAGGTAAGTACACCCCAAACTGTAGCCAGTGGTGGTGGTCGGAGAGGTGACAGTGGTATCATCATTTCCATCATCTCTGACACTGCAGGGTGATCAAGTGAGAGTCTGGTTGTGATGTCTCTTTACCTTTCTCTAACATGTAGAGGACCTTAGGAGATTCTCAGGTGGCCATTTATTCTTCTCTCTGAATCAATGATTATCTATGTTGCTTCATTCCTCCATTGTTAGAAAAGTAATTTCTGCTTGGGAGCCTGCACTCTTCCCTTAAATGCATAATTTTGATTCAAGATTTCAATGACTTTTTAAAAACTATACTTTCTGTTTCTCTTTGTCCGGTATGGATGTTTTAAAGACAATACCAGGCTCTTTTATGTGGCTTATTGCCTCTCCATTTCTACTTTTGTTTTACTTTTTAAAAATATTCCTTTCACATTATAGCCTTTAATTCTTCTAAATTTGGAGTTTTAAATCTTATTTTTGCTCTGTTCTTTACTCCTCTTTCTTTGCCCCATTTTTGTTACAATCACTCAGATTGATTTCAATTGCCTTCTTAGGTTATTTGAATTTGATGGAATGAATATTGATTGCGAACTCACTGGGAAGATTTGTTAATACCTTCCACTGTAAAGTTTCCCAGATATTAAAGAATTACAGCCAACTTCCTTTAACTCATCTCCCTTTTCTTTAAAATGTTTCCAATATCTTGGATACTAATATTTATAGGACTCTTTACCACTGACTAAAACCTGGTGTCACTATTTACAACTTCTGGGAAAAGATTACAAGAATGACTTTTATATCATCTGAATGTTTGGAGATGAAAGCAGAATGATTTCAGTGGTTTAAACCACTGCTATGGTAAAGAGTTTGAGAAAACAAAACATGGCATTCCAGAAGGGAAGTGATGAGAGTCAATTAAAGAAAAGAAAACAGGGGCTTCCCTGCTGGTGCAGTGGTTGAGAGTCCGCCTGCCGATGCAGGGGACACGGCTTCATGCCCTGGTCCGGGAGGATCCCACATGCCGCAGAGCGGCTGGGCCCGCGAGCCATGGCCGCTGAACCTGCGCTCCGCAGCGGGAGAGGCCGGCGTACCGCAAAAAAAAAAAAAAAAAAAAAAAAAAAAAGAAAGAAAAGAAATGAAAACAGAAACTATTTCAACATTACAATACTATCTTTTTAAAAGGAATAAAAAAGCGTAATTCCTGAACAGTTTTAAACATCTTTAAATAAAGTTCTGTGTGTATATATATATGATATTCTAATCTCAAATACATTTCAGAGAGTGAAGATTCACGGTGTCAAGGCTCTGTATGGTTAATATCCCTTCTTCATGTTCTCTTCACTTCTGAATTCAATGATTATAATAAATCTGCACTAAGGAAAGTTTCCTTTTCCCATCTGGTTCAGATTTTATTATTCTAAATAGATAGCATTTTCTCATGTAAAAGTGTCGGCAGGAAGGAGGAAAGGGGCGCAGGTAGAATGAATGTTGGCAGAGATGTTTTCTTCTGTCGTAGGAAGTGAGTTCCCTGATTTCCCAACAGTGACAAGTTTAGGGATTGTAGAAACAAACATGGTATGACTTATCATTTACATCAGTCTGGTGCTAACATCAGAAAACACTGTGTGGCAAAGTTTCCAACGTCTAAAATCCTTGGAAGTTGAATTCCCTGCAACCGAAGGAATTCTTACTTTAGCCAGATAACTTTAAAGGTCCTGATATTGCACAAAGCCTGAACAGGGCATACTCGGGACTGGAATTACTAGTGAGAGTCACAGCACAATCAGATACTTTTTGAAATTCATGAAGAACACTAGCCAGTTGTGGTCCAAGACACCAGAAACCAATCTTTCATCTTGACTGTTTCATCTGTTATTTTCACATTTCTGCCTCCTTTTAAGTTCTTTTATCCTTTGAAAGGCTGATTAGATCCATATTCAGAAATACAGGAAAGACTGTTGTTACCTTGGGACTTGGGAGCCTGTATCAAATGTAAGCCTTGTTCTATGCTTTACAACAAAAACTGAAAAACCAAACAATAGTTGAGCATTTTCCATTTCACAGTTAAAACCCAGTAGTGATTCCCAACCTCCACCCGCCATATCCCTGGGCTGCAAAACTGAAGGCATCTGTCCTGAAACAGGATGTTTACTTCTTAGAATGTCACTGAATTCCTGCCGTCTGTTTCCCACCTGAAATCACAAGAGCACAGATTTGCAGCAAAGGAAAACAATGGGTATTTTGCTGCTCCCTGCCTGACCCCACAATACAATGCTTTAGCCCATCTCTTTACTTATGATCCTAGCCAGCAGTTCTGATGTCACGATTAATAATAAGCAAATCAAAGAAGCTGTGTATTTTTTCTTTCCTATTTTATCAAAGCTGGTTACCCAGTCTTTCCAACAGAGACAAGCAGTAAAGGGCACCTCTCAAATAATCAATATAATATTTGGACCATATCTCAGCTTCTGATATTCATTCTCATTTTTAAGAAGATGAAAAGAAAAGCTAAATAAATTTTATCCTAGGCATCCTTAAACTTGAAAGGATCTCAGAGCACTCATTTTTCAGGAAAAGAGACTGAAACCGAGAGAGGTGAAGTGACAGTGATGGAGGAGGAGCTTGAGTCTGAGGCTCCATGGCCACCTCAGCATTGGATTCGCCTAATTATAAGAAGGGGCATAAATAAATACATTTCCAAATAAGTATGGTGTTATTTTTACATATATTTAGATGTTCATAAATAAAGACAGTTTTCACCTGAGCACTGCAGCAGCCTCATCGCCAACCAGCAGGGTTTCTTACCTAGGCACTATTGATATTTAGGGTCAGGTAATTCTTTGTTGCAGCGGGGAAAGGGGCCGGTCTTGCACATGGCAGAACGTTTTGCAGCAATCCTGGCCTCTGCCCACTAGATGCCAGAGCATCTCCCCACCAAGTTGAAACAACCAAAAATTCTCCAGATCTTGCCTAATGTCCTCTGGGGGCAAAACTCCCCCACTGAGAACTGGCATATAGCCATATCTCCTACACATCTATCAGCCATCAGGAAGCCTTCAGTCACTGCTACAAGTCAGCTGCTGCAGCTCTGAGATGATCGAGGAACTTTCCATGTGTTACATGTGGAATGGACAAGGTGCTTCCCTGATTTCCTCCAAAAACACACAAAGCAGTGACCCTATCAAGTCACAGAAATGATCAGAAGGGTAACTTGTGAAAAAGAGAACCAAAAGGGAATGCTGAAGTGAGATGAAAAATTATAAATGGAGAAGTGGGGGGGGGGAACCAAAAAGACAGAAGAAAGGGAAATGGAAAGAAGAGGTCAGCAGAGAGAAGGGATTTTAGCATTCCAGTATCTGTAGGACAGAGTGACCCATTATACGATAAAGTGGCATATTTTCATCAGGCATAATTTTTTTAAAAGGCAACTCAGTCTGAGGAAAAGGGTCAAGAACTTTCTACCAATTCACTGTGAGGCTCTGGGAAAGGACCATTGTCCTCAGATGATGGACCCCTCAGGGGAGTTCTTTGTGAAGCTCTTTGTTAAGGCCTCAGATGCTTAAAACTGTAAAGCCCTGTAAAACAGCTTATCCTGGAGTCTCACCCACATTACTGTTCCTGGTGTACAATTAATTTGAATGAAGTTTTATAACAGGCCTTTACACGAATGAGCAGGACTCTTCACGTCCAGAGTTCGAATCAATTTGCTTTAACTGCTACTTCCCAGAAAACTATTTAATCTCAAAACACCCCCTGGGAAACAGAAAAGCTCTGGATATTTTTCATATTGTTACTCTCCTCAGAGTGTTCAGGTGGCTAGTTGAATGGCAGCTCTAGATGTGACGCAGTTTCAAAATATGTAGATAACAACAAGCTTATTTCTGAATCTGGTCACAGATCAAGGTTACGTCTGACAAGCTGGCCACTCAATTCACAGAGTATCTCTTCTTTAACATATGTTTTAAAATTCATTATAAAAAGGTTCTTTTTTAAAAACAATTATTATTTCCGTAAGTTTTCATGGATAAACAAAACTAACAACAACAAAACCCCTCTAATCCTACGATTCTCAAACTTTAAAATGCATAGGAATCACTTGAGGATCTTGTTAAAATGCAGATTCTAATCTAGGTCTGGGGCAGGGCCTGAGACTCTGCATTCCTAACAAGTTCCCAGGCGATGCTGATGTGGCATTTACGGGCTAGGTAGCGGCATCTGGATTGGGCACAACGATGAGATAATAAAGAACCACAAGAAAAGAAAAGAAGGTTGTAAGTCTAATCCATTCCCTCAAACTACCTATCTGATTATACGGCTTCCCTCCTGCAAAAACTTTTTAGGGCTGACTGCCCACTGGTCACCAGGGAAAGTCCAAACCCTCTTGAATTGGTGAGAAATTCAAACCTTTCATGATAACTTCAGCTCCACTCACGGCCCTCACCCAACATGTACACAGTGAAGCAGCCGCCCCGATTCTGTGTTGTTCCCCCAAATATCATATACTCTGCACTTCCCTGATTTGATCCAACTGACCCCTCTTCCTAAACGGCTCTACCATCCAAATCTTCACGCTCCTTCAAAGCCTGCTTCAGATGTCACCTCTGCCAAGAAGCCTCCCTAAAGCCCTCGAGGAATAAGGTATCTCTTCCACTCACCACACCTTGCACTTGGCATTCAAATATCTACACTGGGGTGTTTAGTTTTCTGGAAGGTTATGGCCCATCCAATAAAATTATGAAACTACCTGACACCTATAACTCAGGAGTTAAAAAGATACCCAGTTTTCTCATCTTTATATCCCTGGCTCCTGGAGAAAGGAGTCCATCCGCCAATCGCCTGAACAGTTAAAAATTCCATAGGATTACCTCCTTGAACTTTTGATCCCCCAAATGAAACCACGAGTGGTTTCAAGCACCCTAGTATATAACCTATCTACTCAAGAACCTCACTCCTTCAGCAGCCTGTACCCCTACGTCGTGGATTTCTTCTTCACTGACTGCTGGATCAAATTCATCAGCATAAACTACCTCCCGTTTTTTTTAAAAAAAAAAAAAAGCACAAAGAAAAGACCATCCCTTGCCCTCATCCTCCGCCCCATTTCTCTGTTCCCCTTTACAACGTAACCCTTCCAAAGAGTCGTTAAACTTGTCGTCCCCACTTCCTCCCCTTCTAACCTCTCTTAACCCACATCTCCATCCACCAAAATTGCGCTTGTCACGGGTGCCCAAGATGGAAGTGTGGCAAAATCAGGAGTCACTCCCCAGACCCCTCTCGCCTGATGTCTGGACAGCGTCAGACACAGTTGGTCACGCCCCCTCCAAAACCCCTTCTCCGCCTGTCTTCTGGAACACAGCTTCTTTCTCCTCCTTCCCCCCCCGCCTGCTCTGTTCCAGTCTCCTCTGCTGGACCGACCGCTTTCCTAACCCTCAGTACTGGAGGGAACCAAGGCTCAGTCTTTGGACCTTTCCCTTCTAGATCTACCCGTCATCCACAGGAGGTCACATCCACTCCCATAGCTTTCAACACCATGCATAAACGAAGGATGCCCAAATGTATACTTCCAGTCTAGACTTCTCCCTGGAATCTATACTCACCCAAGTACCTCAAAATGAACACATCTAAGATGAAATTATTGACACGTGCTCCCCACCAAACTTTCTTATCGCATAAAGCTGGGGCTCCGTTCCATCACTCGCTCACACACAACCCTTGGGGGCACCCTTGCCTCTTCTTTCTCTCCTAGGACGCACCCAACTGCATCAGTACATCCTGTCAGCAACACCTTCAGGACTTCTGCAGAAGCTGTCACTACTACGAGCTACTACTTCTTGTTACCACTCCTATCATGACGATGATGGCAACTTCTATTACTACTCATGTCCTCGCCGTCATCAGCCCTTGCCTGGACCCACGTAAGGGCCCTAACCGGGCTCCTTGCAGCCACTCTTGCCCCCGTCCCCAATGCCATGGTCTGTTTTCCACACAGAGCCAGAGCAGGCCTTTTAAATATAAGCCAGGCCATACATAGCACTATTCTCCTAAAGCCCTGTTAAGTGTTTCTTATCTTTCTCAGAATAAAATTCAACATCCTTCCCAAAGCCTTCATGTGATGAGGGGCCCTTACAGATCTCATGCCCCAGGACTAGCCACTTCACCCCCTTGGCTGCTGCCTCATGCACCCCTCTACTGTTTCTCAAACACTGTTCCTGCTGCAGAGCTTTTTCCATCTTCTCCCTGCCTGGACATTCACAAGGCCTCACCTGCACCACATTCAGGTTTCTGCTCCAATGTCCCCAGATCAGATCAGAAAGCCCATTTCTGACACCCTATGTGAATCAAAGTCTCCATCAGGATCTAGCCCTGCTGCCCTACTTCATTCTTTTTTGCCTGGATTCTTTGTCTCTCTCTCTCTCTCTCTCCTAAAATATAAACTTCATAAGAGCTTGGACTTACTTATTTTGTTCATAGCTGTATCCCTTAGCACAGGGCCTGACCAAGAGGAGGTGATCAATACATGTTTACTGAATGAATAAATGAATAGCATTAGACGGTCAAAAAATACTTCTATGACTCTATATGTATTATGGAAAAAAAACATGGCAACATTCCAAAGGAATTTAAAAACGCTACTAAATTGCATTCTTTTAACATAATAAGTCTTGACTGAGAGCTTGTAATGCAGAGAAGAGGCAGACTCACTTCCTGATCACCGTCTTAGACTCTGATGAACTTTGGCCTCCAACTTCTTCACAGTTTGGGCTTGTCAGGTTTCCATACCTTTATAGATAAAAACAAACAAACAGACAAACAGAAAATGCAGTCAATAGTGCTGGAGAGCAACTCTTTTCCATTTCGAGCACAAGACAACAGTTATACTTTTCAGGAGTATTTAAGGAAAGTAATATCTGTGAAATAACATCAAAAATGATACTATATTATTGATATTTATTTAATGGGTAAACATATGTGTGTGTGTGTGTATGTATAAATATACGGTCTACAAGGAAAGTAGGATCACACTACTTAAAACTTTCTCTTAATATTTAACATTTCTGGGCTTCCCTGGTGGCGCAGTGGTTGAGAGTCCGCCTGCCGATGCGGGGGACGCGGGTTCGTGCCCCGGTCCGGGAAGATCCCACGTGCCGCGGAGCAGCTGGGCCCGTAAGCCATGGCCGCTGAGCCTGCGCGTCCGGAGCCTGTGCTCCGCAACGGGAGAGGCCACAGCAGTGAGAGGCCCGCGTACCATTAAAAAAAAAAAAAAAAAAAAAAAAAAAAATTAACATTTCTTTGGATTTTTTTCGATGAGTTCACTCTTTTCCCCTTAGCAGGAGAATCAGGCGTTATGTGATGCACAGGTGGGAGATTCCTCATGAACTCTGGAGCATCCACCCCTCTGTGTAGCTACCGAAGGAAGATGTGGCTTTGCTTGCACAACCTTCATGGGCACAGGAGGACGATTCCACGCTCTGCTTCCGAGTCTGGCCTCCTTGGGGATAGGTCCTATTGGACGAGGGCGATGGAAAGAATTCCGAACCCTCAAGGAAAGGCTGAGATAGAGAGACAAGGACTAAAGAACACAATCCTCGTGCCTCAGCAACCAAGGAAACAACAGTGTGTACACCGAGGCCAGGCTGATCTAGGCTTCCCCAAGCCACTGGGGAAGGGGGACAAAGGGGAACAATGGTTTAGAAAGCAATTGGTGCCTCAATTTTAAAAGTTGTCTCATTACAAACTCAAAACGTATTAAAACATTGCTCAGCCCCCGGTTACACTGTTAGATGTCCTTCCAACTCCATAGGTCAGCAAGTCTATTTCATACAGATACATCATGCTTTCTTTGGTTCACAATGTTCATTTAGTATTAGTTCATTTAGTTCACTTGAGATTCCTAAGGAGGAGCCTTTATATTAACTTATAATGCCTAGACTATTTCTGCAGCTTCTCTTCCCGTCAGTGGAGAACTCAGAGATTCCTTGGAGTTTCACAAGCTGGTAATCTGTCCCAAAGTTTTGATAATAGAAATTCTATAACTGGTGGGGTTTACATTTTTAAAGAGAACACTTCTGTCTTCTACTAATAGGATTAAGGGCCCCAGTACCCTTATGGTTCCTTGTTCCTAGGATTTACAAGCCCTTTTAAAAATAAAAGCCCACCATCTGGTTTGACAGAACGCCGGTCCATCTGGTCTCCCCATCGCCCTATCGCGGCAGGTTCTAGTTTACGTCCGCAGGCGTCAGCCCCCACCCCCATCCACCTGCGCCCTTCGCAAGCTCATCAGCCTTATGGACTCCTTGGCCTCCCAGAGATATTTTCCACTGGCCTCCGCCCTCCCTGTTCCTCTTCATTCTGCCCTGCACCTGCTGTTTAGAGGCTTCCAGCGCTACCCTTTGCTTTCCCTGAGATAAGAACTCAGTCAGATTAAGATTTATGCAGCCCCATGTGAGCAAGGCAGGGCCGGGAAATGAGATTCC
Organism: Kogia breviceps; assembly: GCF_026419965.1. Taxonomy (NCBI): domain Eukaryota; kingdom Metazoa; phylum Chordata; class Mammalia; order Artiodactyla; family Physeteridae; genus Kogia; species Kogia breviceps. Next base: position 25,923,368 of record NC_081310.1, on the reverse strand, counting down.
TAGTAAATAAATAGAGTGTGATTTCTTGGCTCTCTCTTTGGCCACCGTCAGAGCGAACCCTGTCCTCATGTTCCCTCACAACAGACTCTGGTTTAAGTAGGAAAGATGGGGTAAGTGCAATGAAGAGGGAGGCCACTGTGTCCGCCACCCATCTGACTTGAGTGGTCCATAAACTCCCGCCTGCCAGCCCTCGGTGACTAAATGTGGGACTTCACCTTCGTTTTTTATCACATTCTGTGTTCCTTCACTAATTCTCTTTCTGGTTATCCTGGAAACATTGCATCTTTTACCTTCCAGCTGGAACCTCTGAGAGGTCGAAATAAAAGCGAAAAAACTTTACAAGGGAAAGATACACATTTAATTGCTCCTGATATTTTTCTTTCCAGAGATGATCATACTAGAAATCCCCTGATCTTCCAATTCCTTGTCTTTACTTTTGCTTCGCATACTCTGCTACTCTTTCTCTGCATTTGTCAGGCTCAGAGCTGAGGCGCTGACTGGGATGACATGCACACCCATCACAATTCTGCTCCCAGAATGTGACGCCACAGGTGCGGTCAGACGGTGTCACAGAGGACTAAGTAACTTACACTGGTGAGCGAGCAAAGTTCTCTCTCCTTAACGAACCCGGTACCGTCTGCCCAGAAGACCACATGGATACTCCTCCCGGCCAGCAGAGTATTAGAGAGTAGAGGCTCAGAGTCAGGACCAGCATGACTGGTTGGTAATAACTTGGAGACCGATGAGAACCGTCAAGAACAAGGCATGCGTGTGGTGGCGCACGTGGTCCAGGCGCTCAGGCTCAAAGGCTGCAGCATCCCTAACTCTTTCTTCTCTGCCCGGTCCACCAGGAAAACCTTTCGGCTCTGCCTTTATGACATATCCTGAACCCAGCACTTCTCGTTGCTCTGCCCCGGCTCATACTGCCACCGTCTCTGGCTGGATCAATGCAACAGGCGCTTGACGCCTCTCCTGGCCTGTCCGCCTCAAGCCACGGTGAGGCTGTTCTTGCCGCCACTCAGCTCCAACCCTCCCCCGGCTCCCACTCTTCTCCACTCTGAGGAAAGGTCAACATCTTACCCATCTCCTGAGGCCCTAGGTGACCTGCCCCTGATGTCTCTGACCACGTCTCCTACACTCACGCACTTCCCCTCAGCCTCACTGGCTTCCTTGCTGCTTTCCCACACCACACGCACGCACGCACGCACGCACGCATGTGCGCACGCACGCACGCGCACGCACGCCAGGCATCCTCCTGCCTCAGAATCTCTGCACTCACTGCCACCGCCTCCCACGCCCACACCGATGGTGCACTCCCCGGGCTCCTGCAGGTCTTTGCTCCAACGTCACCTTATCAGTGAGGCCTTCCCTGACCATCCTATGTAAACCAACACTAACACCACTGCTTTATTCTCCTCCACAGCCTTTAACACATTCTAGTATACTGTGCAATTCATACAGCTATTGTCCATTAGAACATAAACCCCGTGAGAGCAGCACTTCTGTCTCTTTTGCTCATTACTCTTTAGAGCTTAAAGCAAGGCCGGGCACCCAACAGGCATGTTGACGGCTATTTGTTGGGAGCAAATGGGTGGTCTAGTGGGGTTCCCTAAGCAGACATGGAAATGAACTTCCCAACGACTAGGTTCATATTTGTCTCTATAAAGGCGTTATCTGGCTTTTTGCTTATACAAGTGTCTTAACCTGTCTGTGCTTTCATTTCTAATGGTCTAGGAGCATAAAAAAGCTTTAGGATAGCTGTGATCGTTACAAAAATCTAAAATTAAAATGCGAAAGGAATTTTTAAGATCTTAAAGCTGAGACCTTGAAGGTGTAAGCAGTATAAAAAGACCAAAAAAAAATGTATATACAGTTTTACAAAGGAGACCTTTAGAAGCGAGATAAAATTAAAAAGCCTATAACCCTCTGGAATTTAATGGACTGGTGAGGGGACAATTATTTGCCCCTGCACTTTTCTTATCCTTAAGGAGAATTAAAGCCTTACAGAAAAGAAACTAGACCAGCACTGGAATCAAGAACTCTTTAATATTCAAGCTAGGTCGTTTGAGAGTTAAGAGTTAGTTTTATGAGATTAAGAGTGTTTCTTTGATGTTTCCTGGACCCTCTCATAGCTTCCCATCAAAAACCAAAGTCAAGTTCAATTCATTTACTCCAGGGGAGTAAATAAAGGGTGTGTGTGTGTGTGTGTGTGTATTTAATTAATGAGCAGCTACAGACAAACCTGTCAACAATGTCACCTCCAATTTCTGCAAAACCTCCCTAGAATTTAAGATCAAAGCTCGAACCTCTTAAGAAGGCTTACCAAACCGCCCTTCTTTAAATGTCAATTCATAAAACTTAAAATACAAATTGTCAGAATGACTTCTGACATGGTTTTCTCTGTATCACAAGGCAAAAGAAAGATTTACAAATGTTTCCTAAAGTACAGCCTTGTGCAATTTTTACTGCAGCCTAAAATTTACTAGAAAAAAGAAAAAAAAAAACCTCAATATAATGTTTAACTGGCTGCTAATATTTGAACAGGAAACAGTTATTTCCAGGGGGATGGATGTATTGTTTGGAGCCTATCCGGGCAGATAAAACGTTTAATATGTGTTTGAAGGGAGGACCAGGGATACTTGTGGTTCAAAGAAATCTTAAGATAAAGTTATCCCCAGGGACAGTACTTCCGGTGGGGAGTGGGTGCGGGGGGGAGGGGGGGCTTTCTAACCTTTACTCTCTCACAGAAAAGTCTCAACAACATCAGACCAGGATGGGGATAATCCTGAAGAACCTTTCAGGCTCCACTTGCTTATGGCAAGTGATCCCATGATAACAGCAGTTAATAATTATTGAGAGCTCACTATATACCAGGCACTGTGCTAAGCACTTTATATGGATGGTTTCATTTAATTCTCACAATAATCCTAGATGATGGTATTATTATTCTTCCTATATAATGGATGAGAAAATGAGGCCCAGAGAGCTTAAGTAATTTGCCCTCAAAGACACAGCTAGTAAGTAAAGGAGGGATTTGAACCTTGACAGTCAGACTCTAGAGCCCAGTCTCTAAGTCAACACCCGATCACACAAACCATAGTTATTTTGTTTATTTATTTTACGTCTCCCTCCACCAAATGATAAGTTCTTTGAGGTTAGAAACCTTGGGCTTTTCACTTACTTGGTCATTCATTCTTTCACTCATTTAGTCCTCATTCAATGAGTATTTACTAAAGCCTATTTTCAGGTACTATTCTGGGCATTGAGGATACAGCAGTGAACTAACCAAAGCCCCTGTTTTCATGGAGCACAATGTAGTGGGGGGAGATAAGCAATAAACTAGTAATTAGTTAATATATACTACTCAGATGGTGAAAAGCGCAATGGAGAAAAATAAAGTAGCCAAGGGCACTCCGACATGATTGGAGGGCCTGAGGTAGCTGCTTCACGTGAGTGTCCAGGAAAGGCCTGACGTGAATGTGACAATGAACTAAAACCCTCCAGAAGGCGAGGGAATGGGCCACGCAGATCTCTAGGAGGAGAGCCTTCCAAGCGGAGGGGAGAGCCAGGGCAAAGGTCTTGGGGCAGCGGCAGGACGGTGCGCTTGAGAAACGTCAAGAAGACCAGTGAGGAAGGAGCAGAACAGATGAAGCGGAGACAGAGAAGGAGGTGAGCAGGGGCAGATCACGAGGGCCTGGCCGGCCACGGTCACGGCTTTGCTTTCACCCTTTTACCTCGCTTACTGCTATTATGCCCTGAGCCTGGAGTAGAGCCTGCGCTTAGCGGACACTCACTAAACATTTGCCAAATGAATTCATTAATGCCTTCTACTATCATGAATAATTGAGGATGGGGAGGGGAGGGAAGGAAAGAAGCTACTTATTGGGGATGATGAAAGAACAGAGAGGAGGAAGTCAAGGCAAGAGAGACCTCACATGAAGCTGCTGACTCAAGGACCTCTGGGAGCCTTTGCTTTTCTAATCAACCCCAGCCTGTGAACATCTGAAGCATTTTTTCTTTAACTGACCCACAAGAACACAGGTCAGGTATGAGGAAAATGTTCAGAAGCTGACCTTGACTCAGAAGAATGACACAGTGAAATAGCCTGCAGATGTCGGGAACACCAAGTGAGGCCTTGATTAAGACTGCAGACCGTACACCACAGAGAGGCCAGGGCCTTGTTTTTAATCGCTCCGAATAATATCCTCCACGGCAGGCACCTCTCCACCCAAGTGTGACCTGACAACTGGGTCACGGCCACCAAGCCTACCTTGGAAAGGTCTTGCTACCGCCATGGAGCCAGTTATTCAAGGAGAAGACAAAGGTCAGAGACAACAGGCAAAAACTCCTGTTTTCTTGCAAGAAAGGAAGGGGGTCAATGATGCTGAACAGAGAACCAGGCAGTGTGCTTTCACTCGCGAGGTCTGGTTCTCTAGGCAAAGTTCTCCCATGATCAGAAAAAGGTCAGAAAACCCAGAAGGAGCCTCAGTCCTCCCCTCCAGCCCTTTGCTATGAAGGGTCCTCTGCCTTCCTTGCCCTTCAATTAGTCACATTATCTCCATATTATTGATCATGGTAGCAGAAACATTAATGTTCCCTTAACTATCTCCCTGATAGTTAAGGGAACATTAACAGCCAAAGTACCTAGGATTTCTGTTCCACTTGACGATTTCAAAACATTATAAAATTTCCCTTGACAATACTATCTTCACCTCCCTCCCCAACCTGCAACTGTCTGAAAGGGAGACCAAGAAAAGGACAAAGACTTTACAGTCACTATTCAGCCAGGGAAAGAAAACAAAAAGGTGTCTCTTGCTATAACTTGTTTCTCATTCACATTTAAAGTTTTTTTTTTTGCGGTATGCGGGCCTCTCACTGTTGTGGCCTCTCCCGTTGCGGAGCACAGGCTCCGGACGCGCAGGCCTAGCGGCCATGGCTCACGGGCTTAGCTGCTCCGCGGCATGTGGGATCTTCCCGGACCAGGGCACGAACCCATGTCTCCTGCATCGGCAGGCGGATTCTCAACCACTGCGCCACCAGGGAAGCCCTAAAGTTTTTTCTCAAGTCTGATGGCCTTCATGCCCTTGCTGTCAGGTTTCCTCTATTTTCTACTCCAGGTCCTTGTCACCCATCTCTCTTCTCTGGCCCGTTTACTGCCCCCAAGAGCTTGGTGGCTCATCGGTGCCTCCTTCTTCCACCTGTAATTGGTAACAATTCTAAACCATCAGCTGCGGATCTGTCTTGTTCGCATGCTACAGCCGCTGCAGATACAACAAAGGTCGGAAGGTCGACGGAAGAAACAGGTTACAACTGGGGGCGGGGAGCAGGCAGCACCCTGACAACCACAGAATCTGTCTACAAGTTGGGATTTTCCTTATGTTTAAGATGAATTAATATATTATTAACAAGTCAGTGCGAGCCTGTGGCTCAGTTTTCCCCAACCACAAAAAGGTGCTCTTGCAGAGCTCTTCAAGAATCTTCTCGGACTTCCCTGGTGGTGCAGTGGTTAAGAATCCGCCTGCCAATGCAGGGGACACGGGTTCGATCCCTGGTCCGGGAAGATCCCACATACTGCGGAGCAACTAAGCCCGTGCGCCACAACTACTGAGCCTGCGCTCTAGAGCCTGCGAGCCACAACTACTGAGCCCACGTGCCGCAACTACTGAAGCCCGCGCACCTAGAGCCCGTGCTCCACAACAGGAGCTACCACATTAAGCCCGTGCACCGCAACAAAGAGTAGCCCCCGCTCAACGCAACTAGAGAAAGCCTGCGTGCAGCAACAAAGACCCAACGCGGCCAAAAAAATTTAAAAAAAAAAAAAGAATCTTATGAAAAATGCTACGTAAAATCAAATACAATGACAATGAATTTAGTATCATGGTATCCCATCAGTTTGGAGACTACTTTTCTCTCTCGTGCTCACAACACTCAATATAACATCCATTTATCTAAATTGGTACCTGCTGGCAACTTCAGTAGAGACCAAAGGCAAAAGAATTATGTTTCCCAGGACTAGAAGCCTGAAGTCATTCTCCAGGGCTAAGTTCACTCCAAAAAAGGTTTAAAAAAGAAATGTCAAATAAGAGAAAAGTGATTTAAAAAATAAATAAAATTAACTCAAAAACAGCCAGTCCCCTTTTCCTTTTAAAGTTTCAGAGATATACTTTTTTCAAAAAATACCATTGCATTTACTTTAATGAAATTAATGAATTTACTTTTCAGAACCATACTCATAATATACTAGGAGCAGTGCCCTCCTCTGACCCCTAATGGACACCTACACGGTCCTGTCACTCATGCTAGGGAAACTTCGCCTGGAGAGTCACAACCTAAGGTCCCTGGATGAACTTAGGGAAGTTTGGGAATCCCTAAGCCGTAAGCCAAATTTGGTGATGTGTTGTGGTGTTTTTTTTGCTAGAGAGGGTCCATAGTTTTTAGCAGATTCTTTAAGGGGTTTGTGATCAACCCCTCCCACCAACTGCTAGAAAATGGTCAAAACCACGGCTTTAGGTTATCAAAGGTGAATTGAAAACTTTCCGATAATCACTCAGAATGTATGTACCTTGCCTTTCAGTGGTTTTTTTTGTCAGTTTTGCTTTGTAGTTTCCAAACATAAGCACATTTTTTAAAAACCTGCTGGGCAATTTGGTATTCTTTTCTAAAAAAGGAAGATAACTGCATGTGCTGCCTCCCTTTGCCAAGTGAAATTTTTTTTTTTTCCAAAAAAGACCTACTTGAGAGAAACATTTTTCTCTCATCTCCAGAAAAGAAAGCTAGCCTGGTGAAGCTCTGAGGCTCAGTCCTTGACAGCAACCTTTTAGTGTTTATTCTAGCAGAGCCATCACTACCATCCAGATTCTGCTGTCCAGACACATGTTCCCATGGAGAATCCCCACTGCGATGCTGGGTGGGAGTCGGGTCCTTTTGACAAAAATAAAGATTTACCAAAGACAAGCAACCCAGCAGGGAAGAGAACTTATTTCCATTTTCCCTCGTGTGATTACAGTTGGATGTAATTCTATAACAGTACCAAATTAAACTTTTCCGGCTAACCCAAAGCAAAGTCACAGGTACAGGGAAGAAAGAGAAACAATGCTTGTAGGTAGTGGCTAAGCCCTGTCCTTTGTTTCAGGCCATGCTTCCAGAGCTGAGTGTGCAGGCCACGCTGAACAGGGCATGAGGGCCCGAACAGAACAAAGTGAAGGTGAGCGAACACTTGACCTTCAACTTCCCTAAGCCCACAAGCACTAGATTTTTAGAGTCAGTCTCTCTGACAAGAATTCCTTGTTTCCTATCAAATTATGAACATCTTCCCTTGTTGCCTAACAAGACCAAGTTTTGTTGATGTTATATTCGTTTTCTATCGCTGCTGCATCAAATTACCATAAACAAATTACACAAAATTACTATTTTATAGTTGTGTAGGTCAGAAGTCCAACACAAGTATCACTGGGCTAAAATCAGCTGTTTCCCATCGCTTGCATCACCACCTGAGCTCCGCCTCTTGTGAGATCAGTGGCGGCATTAGATTCTCACAGGAGCGCGAACCCCACTGTGAACTGTGCACGCGAGGGATCTAGGTTGCGTGCTCCTTATGAGAATCTAATGCCTGATGATCTGATGTGGACCTTCGGGTGTCACTGTCTCCCATCACCTCCAGGTGGGACCATCTAGTTTCAGGAAAACAAGCTCAGGGCTCCCACTGATTCCGCATTATGGTGAGTTGTATAATTATTTCATTATATATTACAATGTAATCATAATAGAAATAAAGTGCACAAGAAATGTAATGGGTTTGAATCATCCTGAAACCATCCCCTGCCCCCCCCACCCAAACAAAAACCTGGTCCGTGGAAAAAGTGTCTTCCACGAACCTGGTCCCTGGTGCCAAAAAGGTTAGGGACCGCTGCTATAGGAGATAATCCATTTAATTGCCTTTTCCAGCTTCTAGAGGCTGCCTGCATTCCTTGGCTCAGGGTCCCCTTCCTCTATCTTCAAAGCCAGCGACGGGGCTTCCCTGGTGGCGCAGTGGTTGAGAATACGCCTGCCGATGCAGGAGACACGGGTTCGTGCCCTGGTCCGGGAAGATCCCACATGCCGCGGAGCTGCTGGGCCCGTGAGCCATGGCCGCTGAGCCTGCGCGTCCGGAGCCTGTGCTCCGCAACGGGAGAGGCCACAACAGTGAGGGGCCCGCATACCGCAAAAAAAAAAAAAAAAAAAACAAAGCCAGCGACGTAGTATTCTCTCTGATCTTGTTTCCATCCTCACATCTTTTTCTCTGACTCTCTCTTTTGCCTCCACCTTTCACTTTTAAGGACCCTTGTGATTACACTGGTCCTAACCAAATAATCCCAGTTAACTTCCTTATTTAAAAGGTCAGCTGATTAGCAACCTTAATTCCACTTGGCCATGTAACCCAATATATTCATAGGTTCCAGGGATTAAGACTGGACATCTTTGGGGGGCATTATTCTGCCTGCCACAGTTGGGAGTGTAAATTATTATAAATGTTGTATCTTCTATAGTTTAATGCAATAAACCCCTCTTTCTCCCCCGGATAAAGCATGAGCCAGCAAGAGCATGGGACCCTTCACAAAGAATGTGCCCTACAAAAGTTTTCAGCGTTCTTTTCCGTGTTAGAAGCATTTCGATACCCAAAGATTCTCATAGCCCTTGTTATAATCCTCTTTTCTATCAGCAATACTTTCATCTTCCTAACAGCCACGGGAAATAAGATCTGAGTTCAATTTACCTTTAAGCAATCTGTCTTTTTTTTTTTAAGCTATAACATATATACAAACTGAGGGTTTTCTTGCCTATGTGGTCATCAACACTCAAACCTGGACAAAATCTATTCCAATTCATCCGCTATAACAAAAATCTTAAGAAATGGCCTTCATTTTTTAAATAAATTCTCACCCTTGTCAGGATATCCAGTATATCTGTATTTAAAGCTAAAAAAGGAAACAAAGCAATGTTAGGATTTCCTGAAAGCTTTCCCACTCTATGAATGAGATGAGCATCCTGGAATCAACTGACCAATAAATCTCAACTCTTTTCATGCACGGTGGGACAAAAGATTCAATGGATGAACCAACCACTCTGGTTGTTTCCACTTGATTTTGTCGACAGTTATGGAGGGAAGTTACTAAAATAAATGAAGAGAATGGCATGGTATTGAAAAACTTTCCTACATAAGTGATAGAAGTTAGACATAAATAACTTTAAGAAGAGACAAAAGTGTAGAAAAATTGTAATATGAATTTAATAGTAGCATTTAATATAAGTGTCACTGTTATAAGAGACAAGCACCTGGAGGTGACTTATGGTCATCACTAGTATAAGATGCTGTGAGGCCCTCTAAGTAGGTCAGATTCCAATATCTGCTCCCTAAAGTGCTCTCTGCTCATAACTCCCTCTCTTAGGACCTGGAAGAACAAAGGGAAGATATTAGAAACCTTGCTCCTACCAAAAGAGAAGGGAGTTAGGGAATCCAATGAGCACTGCATGCCAGCATGAATCTAGGAATATTTGGCAAGTGCCTAGTCTAATTATAGAAGTAATTTTTTTTAAAGCTTAATTATTTTTAAGTGAGGTTTCACAAAAAGTAATTTGGAACATTTTTGTGTGCAATTCAAAAATGCTTACCCAGCTTCTTATGCTAAGGAAGCATTTAAGAGCTGAATGGGGACTTCCCTGGTGGCACCGTGGTTGAGAGTCCTCCTGCTAACGTAGTGGACACAGGTTCGAGCCCTGGTCCGGGGGGATCCCACATGCCGCAGAGCAACTAGGCCCTGCACCACAACTACTGAGCCCGCACACCTAGAGCCCTTGTGCTCCGCAACAAGAGAGGCCGTCACAATAGGAGGCCCACACACCGCAGCAAAGAGTAGCCCCCGCGCACCACAACTAGGCCTGGGCACAGAAACGAGGACCCAACGTAGCCAAAAATAAATAAATTTAAAAAAAAAAAAAAGAGCTGAATGGATTTGTGTTATGAGCTTTTAAAAGGAGGTTCACTACAACCACCTCACAGTTCCCGGGGTGGGGATGCGGGGGGAGGGGTTCTTTAAAATGTGTACTTCTTTAAAGTACACATTCAATCAAGAAACAGATAAGATAAGCCACAGACAGGGAGAAAATATTTGCAAAAGGCATAACTGATAAAGAACTGTTATCCAAAATGTACAAAATCTCTTAAAACTCAACAATAAGAAAATGAACAACTTGATTAAAAAATGGGCAGAAGAGGACTTCCAGTGTCCAGTCCAGCATGTAAGGAGCTTAGAAGTCACCACTTCATCCTAACAACATGTAAAAAGCTGAACAAAGTGAAAAATCAACAACTCTTCTTAGATCCATCAGAGAAGTGAGGTCACAAGGCAAACCCGTGCCCACTAAAACTGAAGAGACAGTCAGACAGATACAGAAAACCACAACATAGCAGAGCAGAAATACCCATGGGAAACAAATGCTGAACTGTAATTGATGAATTGCTGCAGACTTAGTGTGGACAAGTCTGAGGGATAAAAACTCCAGGGGGACCCAGTCATAGACACAGCACCACACTTCTATGAGTTTTACCTCCAGGAACTTGACCAGGTTATCATAGTTAATATAGGAGAAAAACCTCCTCATGCTTCCAGCAAGGGAAGGGGAAAAGGACCATTTTGAAATACACTAGAGCACTCTGTTCTTCTTAACAACACCTGCCCTCAGGACAAAAAATGTTACCAGAGTCTAACCTGCTGGGGCTTTGTCAGAGCTTCACCTACCTTGGGTAAGGAAAATACCTAACTCTAGTCTTCTCTAGCCTTCCACATGGGGGAAAGGAAATACCTGTCTCCAGGCCCTTCTAGCCACCCTTTCCCTAAGGGAGGAAATAAAAACAACAGAGAAGCACTGATGAAGTTCACACTCCAGGGGCACAGGCTCACCAGAAGACTAAAAGCTCATCACAGGACTACAGAATGCCTTCCTGTCCCCCACGCCCGTACATTACAACTACATTACTGAATGCCATTTCCTTCCACCTGGTACATCATATCCACCTTTTATTCAAAAATTACAAGTTATGCTAAAAGGCAAAAAAGTACATTTTGAAGAGACTGAACAAACATCAGAACAAGAGTCAGATATAGCAGGAATGGTAGAATGATCAGAGCAGAAATTTATAAAAACCATGATTAACACGCTAAGAAATTTAATCAGAAAAGCAGACAATATATAAAAGCAGATGGATAATATAAGCAAAGAGATGAACATTCTAAGGAAGAATCAAAAAGAAATACTGTAACAGAAATGAAGAATGCCTTTTAGGGGCTCATTAACAGGCTGGGCATGGCTGAAGAAAGAATCTCTGAGCTTGAGGATAAGAAAATGGTTCTAAAACTGAAAAGCAAGCAAACAAACAAATAAACCAAAAAAAAGAAAAAAAGAAAAGAAAAGTAAAGTAAAAACCAGAACAGAATACCAAGTACCATGGGACAACTACAAAAGGCATAACATATGTGTAATGGGACTACTAGAAGGAGAAGAAAGAGAATGGAATAGAAGCAATATTTGAAGGGATAATGACTGAGAATTTCCCCCAAATTAACATCAGACACAAAACACAGATCCAGGAAGCTCAAAGAACACCAAGCAGGATAAATGCCCAAAACACTACATATTCAAACTTCAGAAAATCAAAGATAAATAAAAAATTTTGAAAGAAGCCAGAGCAAAAAAACAGACCTTAACTTTAACTAAAAAGGAGCAAGGATAAGAATTATATATGCCATCTCCTCAGAAAGCAAGAAAAGAAATATTTAAAGTGTTGAGAGGAAAAGAAATACCAACCTAGAATTCTTTACTCTGCAAAATTACTCTTTAAAAGTGAAAGAGAAATAAAGACTTTCTCAACCAAAAACTGAGGAAATTTGTTGCCAGTAGGCCTGCCTTGCAAGAAATGTTAAAAGAAATTCTTCAAGGAGTAGGAAAGTGACATAGGTCAGAAATTCATATCTACATAAAACTCACACAAGAAGAAACAGACAATCAGAGTAGACTTGTATTATTAAAGAAATTTAATCAATAATCAATAACCTTCCAAAACAGAAAGCACCATATCCAGATGGGGTTCACTGATGAATTCTTCCGAACATTTAATAAAGAAACTTTACCAATTCTCTACAGTCTCTTCCAGAAGACAGGATCAGAGGGACTGCTACATAACTCATTCTATGAGGCCAGCTTTACCATAATACCAAAACCAGGCAAAGACATTATAAGAAAAGAAAACTATGGACCAAGATCTCTCATGAACACAGATGCAACAATCCTTAAAATATGAGCAAACTGAATCAAACAAGGCACAACCAAGAGGGATTTATTCCAAGTATGCAAAGCTGGTTCAACACTTGAAAATCAATTAATGTAATCCACCGTATCAACAGGCTAAAGAAGAAAAATTACATGATCATATCAATAGATGAGAAACAGCATATGACAAAATCCAACATCCATTCATGATAAAACTCTCAGCAGACTAGGAATCGTAAGAAATTTCCTTGACTTGATAAATAACACCTACATAAATATAGCTAACATCATACTTAACACTGAGAAATGCAAAGCTTTCCCACTAAGCAAGGATGGCACCTCTCACACTGCTTTTAAACATTGCACAGGAAGTCTTTGCTGATGCAAAGAGAAAAGAAAAGGAAGTAAAAGGTATGTATCAATAGATTGGGAAGGACGAGATAACAGATGACATGATTGTCTATATAGAAAATCCAAAAGAATCAACCAAAAGCTTTTGGAACTAGTATGCAAGATTGCAGAATACAAGGTTAACATGCAAAAGTCAATCACTTTCCTATATACCAGCAATAAACAAGTGGAATTTGAAATTAAAAACATATTACCCTTCATTTGCAGCAACACACATCGACCTAGAGATTATCACACTGAGTGAAGTAAGTCAGACAGAGAAAGACAAATATCATATGATATCACTTGTATGTGGAATCTAAAAAAAAAAAAAATTTCTATTTACAAAACAGAAATAGAGTTACAGATGTAGAAAATAAATTTATGGTTACAGGGTGGGGCAGGGTGGGTAAGAGGCAGGGGAGGGATAACTTGGAAGACTGGGATTGACACATACACACTACTATATATATATAATAGATAACTAATTAGGACCTACTGTATAGCATAGGGAAATCTACTCAATACTCTGTAATGGCCTATATGGGAAAAGAATCTAAAAAAGAGTGGATATATGTATATGTATAACTGACTCACTTTGCTGTACACCTGAAACTAACACAACACTGTAAATCAAGTATACCCCAATAAATTTTTTTTAAAAAATTACCCTTTACATCAGCACCCTCCCCCCCCAAAATTAAAATACTTAGGTATAAATCTAGAATATATATATATATATATATACACATATATATATATATGTATATATATATACACATATATACACACACACACAAGATCTATATAAGGAAAACTACAAAACTCTGATGAAAGATATCGAAGAAGAACTAAATAAAGGGAGAGAGACTCCATGTTCATGGATAGGAAGACTCAATATTGTCAAGTCAGTTCTTCCCAACTTGATCTGTAGATTCAATGCAATCACAATCAAAATCCCAGCAAGTTATTCTGTGTATTTTGACAAACTGATTCTAAAGTATATACGGAGAGGCAAAAGAACCAGAATAGCCAAAAATCCAAAACAATGACAATACCGAATGATCACAAGGATGTGGAGCAACAGGAATTCTCATTCACTGCTAGTGGGAAAACAAAATGGTACAGCCACTTTGGAAGAAAGTTTAACAATTTCTTACAAAACTAAACATACTTTTCCCATATGATCCAAAATTCTTGCTCCTTGGTATTTACCCAAAAGAGCTGAAAATTTATGTCTACACAAAAACCTGCACATGGATGTTTACAGCACCTTTATTCATAACTGCCAAAACTTGGACACAACCAAGATGTTCTTCAGTAGGTGAGTGGGTAAATAAACTATGGTCCATTCAGACAATGGAATGTTATTCAGCACTAAAACGAAATGAGCTATCAAGCTTTTACTAAGTGAAAGAGGCCATTCTGAAAAGGCTACATACTCTATGATTCCAGCAATAAAATATTCTGGAAAAGGCAAAACTATAGAGACAGTAAAAATATCAGTGATTGGCAGGGACTGGGGTAGGGTAGGGAGGGATGCAGGGGCAGAGCACAGAGGATTTTTAGTGAAGCAAAACTATTCTGTATGATACTATGATGATGGACACATGTCATTATACATTTGTCCAAACCCATAGAACATATAACACCAAGAGTGAATCCTAATGTAAACTATGGACTTTGGGTGATAATAATGTGTCAATGATTATAATAAGTGTACTATTCTGGTGGGGGAATGTTGATAGTGGGGGCATGATTGGGTGCAGGAGTTATATGGGAAGTCTCTGTACTTTCCACTTAACTTTGTTGTGAACCTAAAACTTCTCTAAAAAATTGTATATTTTTTTAATTGAAGTATAGTTGATTTACAATGTTATGCCAATCTCTGCTGTACAGCAAAGTGATTCCGTTTTACACATACATACATTCTTTTTTTAATATTCTTTTCTATTATGGTTTATCCCAGGAGATTGGATATATTTCCCTGGGCTATACAGTAGGATCTTGTCATTTATCCATTCTAAATGTAACAGTTTGCATCTACCAACTCCAAATTCCCAGTCCATCCCTCTCCCTCCCCACTCCCAGAAACCACAAGTCTCATCTCTATGTCTGTGAGTCTGTTTCTGTTTTGTAGACAGGTTCATTTGTGCCATATTTTAGATTCCACATATAAGTGATATCATACCACATTTATCTTTCTCTTTCTGACTTACTTCACTTAGTATGATAATCTCTAGCTGCATCCATGTTGCTGCAAACGGAATTATTTTGTTCCTTTTTATGGCTGAGTAGTATTCCATTGTATATATGTATCCATTCATCTGTTGGACATTTAGGTTGTTTTCATGTTTTAGCTATTGTGAATAGTGCTGCTATGAACATAGAGGTGCATGTATCTTGTTGAATTATAGTTTTGTCAGGGTATATGCCCAGGAGTGGGATTGCCTGATCATATGGTAATTCTTTAAACAGTCTACTTTTTAAAAAAACACACATTGAGCCCTCACTGCCTTGACAGTAACGGTATGAGTCTATAGATTTATTTGTCTCTCCCACTAAAGGTAGGCAGAAGCTGGGTAATGTTCACTGTTTTATCTTCCAATGCACCTGCTCATAATAGGCATGAATAATAGTGATTATTTATTTGTTAGACAAATAGTTCCTAAGCATCTACTGTGAGATACCGTTCCTCTCTAAGGGTACAGCAGTGAAATAAACAGACATGGTCTCTGCATAGGGGCAGCTATCAGGAAATAAGCAAGATAAACAAGAAAGGTACTTTCAGGGATTTCCCTAGTGGTCCAATGGTTAAGAATCCGTCTTGCAATACAGAGGACGCTGGTTCCATCCCTGATCAGGGAGCTAAGATCCCACATGCTGTGGGGCAACTAAGCCCGCATGCCACAACTAGAGAGAAGCCAGTGCACTGCAACTAGAGAGAAGCCCACATGCTGCTATGAAGATCCCTTGTGCCACAAGTAAGACCCGACACAGCCAATAAATAAATAAATAAAAATACATTTTTAAAAATTTTCTATTAAAAAAAAAGTAAGAAAGGTACTTGCAAATAGTGATAAGTGCCACAAAGAAAGGAAAACAAGGTAATGGTAATCTCTTAAGCACTTAATATTTGCCAGCCACTATACTAAGAATTTTATATTATCAAGCTTAACTCTCATAATAGTCCTATAGCTTAGGGTTATTTTTCACTCATTTTATAGACAAGGAAATGAAGCTAGTAGGATAAAGCAGCCTGCCCAGTGCCACCGAGCAAGTAAGAAGTGCAAAACCGGAATCAAATTCATTTTCTGACTCCCAAGCCCATGCTCTTAACCATCACTATACCTCAGGCATAAATCTGATGACTAAAAGAAAGACAGGAAAACTGCTTTTCCCATAAAATATCTTCACACTCTGAAAGGAAGGGGAAGCATATTCGGCACTTATGACAAAATCTATGGACATAAATAAAATGTTTTCAAGTTTTATATTTGATCGCTTTCTCTATGCTGTGGAGGAACTGGCTTCACTGACAAGGGCAGCTCCATTCTTGCTGGTTATTGGTGGTGCATCAGCTTTTACACATGAAGGTGTTACTACTCCAGGTGTCATAAAATATGGATTTAAGATTACTATCCCCATAGTGGTAATATATCTGCATAAATCCTCCCAAGCTTCTTCACTTGCTATCTCCCTACCCTCCAAGAAGGGTTCCCTTTGGGAAGTAATACATTCAGGTCAGGGGATTTGGTCTGAGTACATCAAACAGAAACACTCCAGACACATGGACCCAGCAGGGACCTTGATGGGCCATGACCTATCTAACCATCTAATATCACTGGCCAACATCCAGTTTTGTTCTGATAACATTCTCCTCCCCCAGGCAATCCTCTCTTATTGTCTCTGTCATAGAACCTAGCTCTTACCTCCCAAGGATTGTATCGATTTTAATTACACACATTTGTTTGTATGCTTATTTAATGTTACTCTCAGCCATTAAGCATGAAGAAGGCAGGAGTCATGACCAGTCTGTTTACCATTATATGCACAGCACCTTGCACAATACAGGGTAGATATTAAACACCTGGTAAATATCATTTCAATGGATGGATGGATAGGAGCACTGATGTTCAAATGACCTGCTCACAACCGTGTGAAGGGAGTATTCCTCAGGAAATCCAGTTTCCAAGGAAAAGCAATTGAGGTAACAGAGAAAGGATAGCTGAGTGGGATATCCACATCATCCCTTTCTTTAAAACAGCACTAACATGGGGGCTTCCCTGGTGGCACAGTGGTTAAGAATCCGCCTGCCAATGCAGGGGACACGGGTTCAAGCCCTGGTCCAGGACGATCCCACATGCCACAGAGCAACCAAGCCCATGCGCCACAACTACTGAGCCTGCTCTAGAGCCCGCGAGTCACAACTACTGAGCCCGTGTGCCATAACTACCGAAGCCCGTGTGCCCAGAGCCTGTGCTCTCTTTAATTAATTAATTTTTTTAAAGTAACATTTTTAAATGACTTTTTAAAAAATATTTATTTATTTGGCTGCGCCGGGTCTTAGCTGCAGCAGCACATGGGATCTTCACTGTGGCATGTGGGATGTTTAGTTGCAGCATATGAACTCTTAGCTGCATGTGGAATCTAGTTCCCTGACCAGGGATCAAACCCGGGCCCCCTGCAATGGTAGCGCGGAGCCTTAGCCACTGGACCACCAGGGAAGTCCCTTAAATGACACTTTAAATGACATGGGAGGTGATTTGGTGTGCTTGAAAAGAGCTTCCAGGTCAGAAAGAGATAGGTTTTAATTCCAACTCTGCCTCTTACTGACTGAATGTTTCTGAGCCTCAATTTTCTTATCTGTAAACATGCAGGCAATGATAAATGAACTAAATAAGATAAAAGTCTGTGAAAATGCATGGCAATCAAACATGGGAGTAAGAAATAAGTTCAAAGACCCACTGAATACTAATGCTAACTCCTCTCTATGACCTAAAGCAAGCAAAAATTCAAGTCAGATTGGTCTTAAAAGCATAGTGTTTATGGGATGGCTTCAACCTTTATTCTCTAAAAGTCCTCCACTGGGAGAATTCACTCAAAATGAAGGGGCAATTCAGATTATTACTCAGTCCTTTCCAAACTGCGACCTGAGTGCCATTAGCGGCTTAGCAAAAGTTTCTAGAGATTTAGTTCACCCCATTATGTTTGTCCTTGGCAGTGCTGCTCATTCCTGATATCAGAGAAAGAGAGAATGACCAAGAAAGAGCCCCAAAGTAGCTTACATGACAGCTAGCTGAAGAAAAAAATCTAGATATTTGTATAGACACTTCATGGTTCTCAGTGAGGACCACTAGCTGAAGTAGTTTTCTCCCTGCATTTGAGGTTGGGTATTTTCACTGGTATCCAATTTCCTCACTTTTTTTTTTAATGGTATGGTGGGAAGAATATATTTTTAAGTGAAATGTATGTTTAAAGTTAGAAAAAATAAAATCTCAAAGCCCCAACACAGCTAAACCACAACTCAAGCTTTCTCTTAGGTTAAAAGGAAGCCAATGAGCCCTAGAATTAACTCTGAGCCACAGTGAGAAGCACAGAAAACAGGATGTCTTGTTAACTGCTGATCACCCCCAAGTAAGGGATAAAGCAAACACAAGGAATTAGCCATATATGACTTCAAACCACTGCCCACTGGTCAATCACAAAGGCTCATATTAGTAAAACGAAAAGAACCATTAAAAATATTTTTAAATCACAGAAAGCAAACAGTTCCATATGAGAAAAGCCACACGATTGGAAGTCGTAAGAAAAATCAAAGCTTGATTTCAAATATACTTTTCTCTGGAGGGAAATAAATGCCACAGCATCTGCCTTCAATTCATTCATGACTGGTTAGGATTAGCACATCCCGTAATAACTTCTTGGTGTTAATTTCACAAAGGATAAGTAATCAACTATTAAGAGTCCAAGAGAAATCATTTTAAAAATAACGTCAGAACACCAGAGACCCCAAAACAAGTCTACCACAATTTACTAACAATAAAATAGAGTATCTAGCTTATTTTCAGAAAAGGCAAGTTCATGCAGCTTTCCTGCTTACCTCCCAATTACAGACATTAAAACCCCCGACAACCAATTTAAGAACCCGGTGTTTCACAGAATCTGCATTTTGGTTAAAATCAAAGATTAACATTTGGCCATAGGCTATAAGAGAGAGTAGGAAATGGAATGAGGAAGAAATATTTATAATGAAGTTTGTACATATACAGACAAATCCAAATTTCTGCAGAGGAAGCAAAATAAGTGGGATTTCGTCCTCTGAACTTCTGTAGAACGTGTCAGAGTTTCACTATTACACCATTTTAAGTAGTTGTCTACTTGTTTTCTGCACGTAATTATCTTTTGCAATAAAATATTAAGTTGTCAGGGTGGATCCGTGTTTTGCGGGGCCAGCATATGTAATCTGAGGGGTCCTCTCTAAGAAAAAGAATATGAAATTATGAATATAAATTACGCAGAGTGTACTGCAAGTGAGGGCCCCTGGAGGTTAAATACCAGCAGCTTCACAGTAAATTCATCACAAGGGTGAGAACTTACCAAGTCTCAAATTTCTGCTTCGTCCACATGGTGTCCTGCAGAGCACTGGGTATTTCATAGACATTCAGTACGTGTTGATTCCACCCATGTCAGAATCAAAGGATCTGACTATGAGATTAATTTTAAGGTCAAGCCTTGGCCTACCTAAACAGTTCAAGATGTATCTTAACTCATTAACTTATTCAGTTATACCTTGAACGATGGTTTGAATTAAATGTTATTTGAATTCATGTTGATTCTGTTATTTAACAATGGTCATCTAGTAATATTTTAACAATCCCAAAATGTCTACCCACCGTGATAGGAGAACAAACCGATATTTTTAAATCATCAAATAAAAGCTGGATGTACATGGGCCACAGACTAAACACTCTAGTTCCTGTGTGCGTGCCCACTATTTATGATGAGCAGTTGGAATTCACGTGTACTCTTTCACTGACTGTGGACATCTGTGGCCTATTATCAATGGAGTTACCCCATAAGCAAAAGAGGTTACCAATTCCAAAGAATACTTGTAGGAGTTTTTGATGTGTTGACCTATTTCCTCATACTGCCCGCCAACAGTTAGCATACTGCATCCTTTTTATAAACACAAAACAGTGGAAAGAAAATTCATATAATTCTTCAGGTTCTATTCATAGGTGTGAGGTATTATACAAGCAAACAAACTATGAAAGAAATGACTCACTAATCCCACAGGTTTATACTCCAGGCTTACTATTTTAAGTACTGCTATGTGAAAAAAAAAAAAACTACGGAACTTCCCACCTATGTCGAAGTCCAGAGTTATCTTGACCGGATCACTGCATAATAAAGTACAGACATTTTGTGCATGTTCCTGAATATGAACATATCAATAACCATTGGTCCAAACGATTTCACTCTATATGCATCTATGAGGAAAATATCTTGAGAAAAACTCACTGTTATCAATAACCTTATTCACATCGTAACAGAATTAGACTATTAAAGGCCTTTCTTAAGATTGATAAACATGACTGCATAAAAAGGATTTTTAATGTCTTCATAAAAAAGAATATTTGTAAACAACTTTTAAAACCAAGGGACAAATTAGAAAAAAAAATATTTCCAACATATGATAGGCAAAAAAACCTAATTTTGATAATATACAAAGAGTTATAATTAGATGATCAACAATTAGATAACAATAGTCCAAAATAAAAATAAGGATATGAACAGAGTGCACAAAAAAACCACAAATGACCAATAAATATTTTAAAACATGCTATACCTCACTCATAAATGTAAGAAACATAAATATAAAAACAATGAGTTACTTTTCAATGGGCAGATGATAGCAGAGATGGTTTCAATTGCAGACATGAAAATACAGCTGGCAAGAGTGCAGGGAAAGCAAAGGGACCCTCTCATTTTCTATGGACAGGAGAGTGGTTGGTACAGCTTTCTGGAGGGCAGTCTAGCAACATCTTTCACATTTTAAAATGCTTATATGTTTTGACCCATCAGTTGCTCTTCTATGAAATTATAGAGTTCTCAAACAAATACTTAGAAAATATATACTCAAAGACACTCTTTGCAGCATTGTTTAAAAGTTTAAAAACAAATGAAACTGGAGAGAGCTTAACTGTCCATCCAGAGAATATTCCACTCGATAAGTACTGTAAAGCCACTAAAAAGAATATAGTAAATCTATCTATATGTGCTGACTTTCAAATAACAATAACTTAACATTTCTTGAGCTTTCACTATGCCAGCCGCTGTTCTAAGCCCTTTATATATGTTGAAGAACTTACTGAGTAAAAAAAATCTCCAAGATAAAGATAAGCGAAAAACGCAAGGCGCAGAACATACTGTGTACTATTATTCTATTTATATCATAAATATATATGATAAATATCATACATAAATAAAAAGATATAAACACACATTTCTATACACCCAGAAAAACTTGGGAATAATACAGAAGGAATAATTTACAGTTACTCTCCAGGAAGAATGGCACTGGAAATGGGACTTGGGGACATAGAAATTTTTTTATTTCTTACTTTTTTTTTCATAATTTTCTGAATTGTTTGAACTTTATATACATGGATTTCTTCTATTTTTAAAATGTTAATATGTGTTACCTGCCTAATTAGGTTACAGTCTGTGTCTGTTTATTTTTTTTTTTCTTCCTACTTCCACGTATTTTTAAAAACCTAATAAATGTTATTTAGGAAAAAGTAGTAATATGAGAAAACATTAACGTTTCTTTTTATACCCTTCTATGGTATAAGAAGTTTTAACACGAGCATCTATTACTTTCAAAATTAAAAAATCTAGTTAAAAATCGGGCTTCCCTGGTGGCGCAGTGGTTGAGAGTCCGCCTGCCAATGCAGGGGACGCGGGTTCGTGCCCCGGTCCGGGAGGATCCCGTGGGCCGTGGCCGCTGGGCCTGCGCGTCCGGAGCCTGTGCTCCACAACGGGAGAGGCCACAACAGTGAGAGGCCCGCGTACCCCCCAAAAAAAAAATAATAAATCAATATTCACTAAGTCAAACAGAACACCCTATCTTCCTTCCTTCCTTCCTTCCTTCCTTCCGCAGGAAACTCCAGAATACAAGGATGTGGACTCTTATGATTCTAAAGCAACCTTTGAGCTGACAGTTTTCCTCTTCCCAACACCAAGTCAATTTAATAATAATTTTTAAAAGATCAAGCTTAATTATATAAATAAAACAAAAATAATGGGGGGAAATACAGCTATCAATTATCAGTGTGTGAATTATAATGCACACTGCTCTATTTATTCTATGTAACATATGACTTAACAACATAGATCAAGGACAATACCCATAAAGCAGCCGATACATGGTGATTGTTAATAGTACATTTAGCACTTTTAATTCTCACAACCCAATAAGATTCCTGGTTAATTGACTAATTTAGAAAATTATGAAAATATGGAGAAAATTTTAGAGTGGCAAATGATAACTGAAATCTATAAACAATTGAATCTACCTTTATGATAGGTACTCCTAACTCTTTTATAGATGTTTTTGGGAGATTTTTTTTTTTTTTTTTTTACCAGAAATGGACCGTGAAGAAGCTCCTGAATTATCTGCATGCCCTTTGTTCCAAAGGTCCTTCCTTCCAGGTAACCCTTCCTCACGCGTCGCGTCTCTCTCTCAGCATACCAAATGCAGGCGATTCAGAACCTCATGCCTTCGCCCTGCAAACAGCCTGACCTTTCTGTCACCTCTCACACCCCTTCAGATTCTTACCTGTCCAGCAGCAGCTCCAGCACTTCTTTAGTGGAGGCAAAGCCTCTGTACGTTGACAGGAAGATGCTGATGTAGGTAAAGTCATTGTCCCCAAAAGCCGTCAGCAGGTTCTCCACGAGCTTCTCCAATGTGCCAGCTTTTATGGTCCTGATCTTACACGTCTCATACTGACTGACTGTATGCCCCGGAGGCAGCTGGTCGCCTTCAACCTGTACAATAAATTCATGATTTTGATCAGGAGCAATGACTCCCTAAGGTAAAACTGAAAACATTGAAGTAGTTGAAGCATGTTTTCCCTTTACTCTTAATTTCCCTACAGGAAGTCAGGTAAGGCAATCCTCTCACCTGTGAGTGTAGTAGAGCGGGATGGGCGGGCGGGGGCGTGTAGGGGTGGTATGTGCATTCCCTTCCTCTCTAGAAGTAGAGGTATTACTTCATAGAGGTTACATGTACTTCTACTTACTTCCCTGTCAAGAACTAGGTTACTGGCATATTCTGTCGAGAATGCTTTCTATGACCCCAGGATCAAGCTTAGCAAATCTTTATCAACCACTCCCTTGTTCCACGGTAAGTTTTCAAACTCATTCTCGAAGACAGCTCCTACAGTGGTGTGCCGGAACCGATCGTGCTGGCTTTGGAGAGCTGATTGTTAAATTTTTAGATTTGTGTGAGCCAGATGACATCATGCTGATAGCTTGAAAAAAATCAGCCATGGGAGGAGTATGTTCTCCACAGACATCTAGGGAGATCTGACCGCGATCTGCTGTTCTTTAGTTCATGGGAGGCAATACACTTTCTGATTCAATATCACTGATAATCAACAGAGTTGGCGGAGAAGCGGTTGTACGGAGCAGACCTCAGCTAATCTCTGACAAGTAATGGGAAGGGTAGGTGGGTGCATGACCCCTGCCTTCTGGAGACCTGCAATGTACGAGAGAAGACGTTTCCTTCTGAAAAGTAGCTATCACATGAGAATGAAACAGTGAATAGTATTGGTAGGTATAACTGCACCTTGGAGACATAAACCATAATACTGAAGAACTGGTTAGTGATAATATCTGTAAAGCTTCAAAACTGAGCATGAGGGAAGTGAAATAAACTGAAGAAAAATACAGGTGTGCCTTACATTCTACAATAAACCTGTGCCTAACAAATTATATGACGACGTGATTTTCAAAGTTTAACCTGTCCTTCATAGGCATAGGCGAAGATGCCCTACAGAGAGCAACTTTTTCTAAGCAAATAATCATTCTAAGAGGTGCAAACAATCCCAGGCGATGTCTCTGAATTTTAAGTGTGAATTGCTATATATCAGATTTTCCTAAATTGAAATCATCAGATGTGAAAATTAAAGAAGAGGGGCAAAAAAAGAGAGAACCGAACCTCTAAATGATGATATTGCGCTTATTAAGTCACATGTTTGCTATTTCTTCACCTGGCCTATCAAAAGTTAAACCACTGGAAGGAAATTAGCAGGCAAGACTGCCTTCTGTAAGACCAAAGCAAAGGCCATCACTTTTAGAAGGGGCTTAGAACAGCTTAATGCCATCACAGCTGACTGCTAGCAGGAGTTAATATTAAGACTCCAGCATATGCGGTGGATGACTTGATTTCTTTATTTAATTTTTGAAAGATACTTTTACTTTACCAAGGAAAGGGTTCTGGTTCAGTCAAAATACCAAATGTTTCTTTAGGCCTCTTAGGCCTCTTGATTCAGATCACAGCCTTACAATCGTTCTTTATCACCCTGTATGTAGTTTTAGAATAGGCCTAATAGTATCCATCTGTCTTCCAGGAGCTTCAGTTAGCTTTAACTGGAAACAATAAATGAAGAATATATATGGTTTCAAAGTCTAATTATGTTTTTAATTACTTGGTACAGTGCTGTCCTAAGTGTGTGCTGTAAAACCCTAGTTCCCAAACAAAAGGTCCTGCAGTCAAGTTTGGAAAGTACAGAGTTAAACGAAGTCCAATATACTTCTTTGTTGTAGAATTTCTTAAAGTGTTTAATATGTTAACATGGTATGAAACTCCAAAAGAAGGATATGGTATATGACATTTTCTAATGGATTTCCCTTTAATCTCAGAGCATCTTGCAGAACATCAGAATGAACATACTTTGGAAAACATTAGCTTAGTAAGTCACTGTGATGCATTTCAAACTTAATTCACATTTGCCACTTTTTACTTAAAAAAAGAAAACTCAAGACATTATAAAATAAAATGTTAACTTTTATCTTCAAACATCTATGTTCCAAACTTACGGTTACCAAGGGGGAAAGAAGGAGATGGGATGGCTGGGAGATTGGGACTGACATACATACACTACCGTGTACAAAATAGATAGCTAATGAGAACCTACTATATAGCACAGGGAACTCTCTACTCAGTGCTCTGTGGTGACCTAAATGGGAAGGAAATCCAACAACAAGTGTATATATGTATACGTATGACTGATTCGCTTTGCTGTACAGCAAGAAACTAACACAACCTTGTAAAGCAACTATACTCCAATAAAAATTAGTGTAAAAAAAAAAAAATCTTATGTTCTTTTGATCTCTTCCTTACTACCAAAATTTAGGGATATTTTGTGTTTTTTTACTTTGTCACCTCAAAAGATCTGGCCAAAATAATAATCCGTCTGATAATATTAAAAAGTCGTAGGTAAAAAAAAAAATACCTCAATTTCAAATGTTAACAACAAAAGGAATGGCTTCTCAGTTTCTACAGATATTCAAGCTCTAATCCTAAATCAAGTTTCCTTACCTTGTGACAATGTCAGGGTTCCTTCACCAAACAGTTTCATAGTTTGATGATGCTTAGTTTACTCACAACGCAAATTCCACTTTAAATCTTTTCTCATTAGAAGTAATAACTACTTAAAAGAACTGATTTTTCCGTAAGCAGTGATGTCGCCAAAAATTCAAACACGGAGAAAAATGCTTGTCAAAGGCCCTGATGAAGTGGGTCCCTTTTCCTGCCAGAAAGCAGATTTGGCAGGAAGCCAAGTTTCTCCCTTGGGAATGGAATCATGTTACTCATTAACCCAGTCGCCTCCCTTCACTCCTCCTTTTACTCTGAAAAAAATCTCAGTATGCATGCGTGATCCCCATAAGTCCTTTCAATGGTTTCTGTTCCTCAGTGTTTTTATCTGTACATTAGGAAGAACCATGATTGAGCCAACAGAATGGCTAATAGAATATTCGGAATATTTAGATTTTAAAAATCATTCTCTCATTGCAGCAGGTGGGCATCAATGGTAATATCATAAAATGAAGTACAGGAATTGCTCTGATGCCTAAAGCCATTCTCACAAAAATTAACAATGCAATTTAAGATGTCAGAGCACTAGCTCACTGCCATTTTCTGCGCATTTGCTAAGTACCCTAATATCTCCTCGCTATAGCAGGGGGAAGGCCAGATTTTCGAAGATGAGTTTTAATTTACAAACGTTCAAATAAGGTGCATTTTTACGAAATAAAAATTTTGTAATTATCTGCTTGTTACTGGAACTGAAATAAAATTATACAAAAGTGAAACACACAAGAATACACCACGCCTATGGTTAGAATGGAGAAGCTAAGACTGTAGTTTCATTTTTGCAGCAAAATATTCAACAGCTACATGACCCTTAAGAGACTTTAGGGTCTGTTTTTGTTTGTAATATCTCAATGCCTTTAAATTCTAGTTTAAAAGAATAGTTGGGAGAGGCGGTGGGGAGAGCCTTGGCAGACAAGTGTTTAAAAACCCAGACTTAGAGAGCAAGTCATGGAGGGCTAAGAATGCCCTCTGGGTTAGCACGCTAACAGGAAACAGCTCAATCTGGATTTAATCAGAGACCATCGCTTTACTGACAAGATCATGATACTGAGGCCACAAGAATGTTTCATGATTGTTTTTTTGGCCTATCCTTCTGCCATTAGAATTCAGCTTTTCCTAAGAGAACATGTCTGACTCCTATGGGGTAAATATCTAAAACCCTGCCCGACTGTCCTAGCCATGGAATTTCCATAATTACCAATTTTGACATAAGAGGAACAGGAGAAAGAGAATGTGAGAGATGAAATGTGCCATGTTTCAATCGTGTTTCCAGTCATTGAGAAATATACTCTTTCGCCTTCTAAAACGTAAACTGTTCACAACTTGGGTGTTTCTAATTTTTAAAAAATTGTCTTCAATCAATATAATCCTTTAGTCATCTGATACTTTAACAGGGAACGTGTTAAGTAAACAACCTCATTAGACCGGAGACAGTATGAAGTCCTTCTCCAAGCCATGCTTAACCTTCAGTACATCAGTTCTCAGGCAGCCTGGCTTCAGCAGAAATGTAAATAGTGAGCACTCTTCCAGTCATACATAACTCCCTAAGAAAATCTAAAACCCAGAGCCAAGGTTTTACAGAACTTTAAGAACACCACATTGCTCTCTGTGTGCTCATCCCAGAACACCAAGGGTCCATTTTGTAACATCTATTCAAATGCTCCGTAACCACCACCCAGAAACAATAAGAAACCACCACAGTATAGGAAATGCTGTGAGATGACTCACAAACTCTGATCTCATTTGTCCATATCGCCCCAATACGTAGAGATTAAATGTCCTTGCCATGCAAAGAAAAAATATGTGTACGTAATGGCACAAAGCAGAACGTTATGGGGAGGCCAGTGCATCTGAGTATAGAGATCTATTTGCACGTGGGACATTCAGAGATGTAAAGCATAGTCTATGTGAAACCTAAGGCGTGTGATGTCAAAGCTCAGTGTGAGCTTCTGCATCATGTGAACTTCTGCTCTGGGTGTCAACTAACTTCTTTTGTTAGGTTAGGGTTGCCAGGATGCCCCAGCTAAATTTTAATTTCAGAAAAGTAATAAATAATTGAGTAATTTGGGAGCGTTAAGTATGTCTCATACAGTATCTAGGACCTACTCATACCGAAAAATGATTTGTTGTTTATCTGAATTTCCAAACTAACCTGGCATCCTGTATTTTTATTTCCTAAGTCTGGCAACTCGCTGCTAAGTGCATACAAAGGGTACGGAATGGAGCTCTCATTTATTTATTCAGGCACACCTTAACCAAACGGTACTATGTGCCAGGCACTGTGCAAGACGGTAGAGGTACAAAGGTAGAAAGCATGCAGTTCAGACACCCAGGATGTTCAGTCTGAAGGAGGAAACAGACACAAAGAAACCATTATAATGCAATATGAGTAAAACGGTGGACAGATAGGCAGGTACCATAGAAGAACCAGGAGCGACTCTACATAGAGGCAGCATCTGAAAGTGACTGGAAAGATAAGGATACCACCCACATGAAAGAAAATTGAGAAAGAGAAGCCAGATTCTTGCGAGGCAGAGGCACTGAATTCCACTTTAGTAATGTGAAACTTGGGAATTCCCTGGCAGTCCAGTGGTTAGGACTCTGCACTTCCACTGCAGGGGGCACTGGTTCAAACCCAGGTCGGGGAACTAAGATCCCACATGTCGCACAGCATGGCCAAAAAAATGGAGGGGGCGGGGGAAGAAATGTAAAATTTGAAGTATCTTTGGGATTTTCCAATGGTACAGTCCAACAGGCAGTCAGAATCCAAAAGCTGGGGGATAGGTCTAAGATGGAAATATGTAGGAGTCACGTCAATTAAAACAGCTTCACCCTCCAGGCAGAGTGTACAGAAAAAAAGACTAGAGAGCAGAGGATGGCATCTGGAAGAATACCCAAATTAAGAGGGTTCCAAGAGCAAAGATGTCAAGCACCGGAAGAAGCACCTGCACGTATGGCAAATATACACTCGCCTGATCTGTGGTAGCACTTCTGGAAAGAGAATCCAGGAGTAATCTTCACTGCCAGATTCATATAGATGCCAACATATGCACACCTTCCACCTAATTACACAAACATATCGAGGTCTAGCCAGCAGCATGCTGGAGCCAGCCTGTCCCGCTTGCAAGAGCCGATTGTGGACATTCCTCAATCCTATGTTCCGTGACATCATGTTGGTATTGTGAATCTGGCCATGGTGGAAATATCTACAGCATGGAAATTGGCGAACTGGCTACAAATCGGGGCTTTGGGTCTGGAGAGTTGATTCGTCAGCACACCACAGTCTAGAAGTCCCTCTCAGATTATGCCAATGGCAAATTCAGGAGAGACTTCATACTGGTAGAACATTTTTCTCTTTCTGTGTCCACTCCAATTAAGGCATGTGTGCTGTCACCATGACCTCTGACCTCACAGAAGATAGAAAATTATGCCTCTGAACTAAGAAAAAAGTAGATATGTGAAAGGAGAAGAGGTAGAGGAGCATGTGCCTGGCAAATTAACACGCTCTTAAAAAAATGACAAGATCCCCAAGAGCTGACTTTGCTTGAAGCCACACACATTAGAATGTGGTCAGATTTCTACGATGAGTACGCTTCATCCTCAGGAAAATGCTAAGAGAGCTGTAATAACAAACAAGGGCCAGTGTTTTATCAGACAGAAATCCCAGTCCCTTCCGCCATCCTGTCTCAGCAGAGTTTCCTAGATCATCCCAAAGAGTCCAGGAACTCTCCAAGGGGAAACAGGAAGTTGTGTTTTCCATCTCCTAAAAAATGGTCGTCCTCCTGGCCGTGAATCTGTTCCGCCCGGTGTTAACCCATAACAGACTGGATCTTCTCTCACACAAACCCCTACTGCGGGCATTCTGGTCCTCCTCCTTTAAGGATTTAAGGAGTCTCTAAGGAGGCAGATTCAAAAATTAAGTGGATTTAAGGGAGTTTGCTGACTATGTTTTTCAAATAAAATAATTTCACTTTTATATGCTACTCTGCTGCTTGAAACTCAGAACGCTAATGATGAAGATGATTAAACGGCTTCCCTTTCCATCTCTGAGGCCAATTTACTATGGTACCTAGGGCAATAGCTTAACGTTTCAATGTCTTGGTCATTGGCTTTGCAAAACGAAGACATCACATGCTATTTTGAGAAGTTCAAGGATTTACAGTTATGGGGGGAGGGAGCTTTGAACTAAAACAGTCACCGCTGCACGTGCCAAATTACATCACAAATTGTCACACGGGGTTTTTAGTGTCCAGAGTGAACTTGCAAAATTCACAGCTCCCTCCTGTCTCACACATTCAGACTTCAAATGCCCAAGGTCTTCTTATGCTGAGGTCACAGGTTAGCGGGCGCCCTGGCTTTCTGGAACTCATTCTGTTTTTGTGCAACCCAGCCAACCTCTGTCTGAAAAGGTCAGCAGGGAGTAGTGAGCTTCTGTGGGACCTAATAGTCTCTGTGAATGAAGCCTGCTTTGAATGGAAGGGCTCCCTCACAGCCCAGCAACTTTCCCAGCCCTCCACAGATCCCACTGACAGTTCCACGGGGCTTCGTCTCCTGTTGAGATGTAAAGTGTTCCTTCACCAGTCTTTGCGGGAGCAGAGGGAGCAGAGGGTGACAGTTGCCTGATGTTTCCCAACTGAATCATTAGCTTGATTCTTCTTCTGCACACCACATTAAGGAATCTCTTATCCTCCCCACTTTCCTATGGGATAAATTCAGTTTCAAGCAAAGTAAACATTCAGTTCCCACTATTATTATCACCTATTGTGATACAAGCATCAAAATCAAGCCCCGTTATCCAAATGCCAGCAAAATCATTATTCCCCTGGGTTTCAGAATTCGAGGAATGACTGTCCAGCTTACTCCTTCTCCCCTCCAAAAATGAATCTTTCAAGCCTATGCGGACTTACAAATTCAAACGTACAGTTGCACTTTACAGTTCCCACAAAGCTCTGGGACACAGAGTCCCTGGCAAGCACTCTACCCTCAGCGCCGCATTTGGCACAGCTAGTATTCTGAGATCATGCACGGGCTTGTAGAACTGGCTACCTACAGAGTGACAAGGTATCTTTCAAGCATCCTACCAGGTGATCCAATCTAGGGCAAAGTTTGAAGACCGATTTAGTTCATCTTGAGTACGTCTCTCTGAAAGATACACCGAAGTAAACTGGCTTTTTAAAAAATAGGTTTTCCTATTCATAAGCTGCAAATTAATTCTAAGAAAATCATTCTTATGCCCTGAATAAAAGGAAGAGAGGGTTAACAGATATTTATTGAGCCTTTGTGGGTGAGATGCTCAATCCTTACAACTATCCTTGGGTATAGGAATTATTCTTACTTGACTTGAGGACACTGAGGTTTGGAGAAGTGAGCTGTCTCACCCAGGTAGCCCACCAATTAGCATAACTGACAGAGTCAGGATATAAAACTAGCCCTGTCTTTCTATTACAGCGTGTGCATTAAAACACAAAGTGACACAGTATTGGGTATTCAGTCTCCTTATTTGTGCACCTAAGACTAGAATCTCCATACTTC
The DNA here is from genome assembly GCF_026419965.1 of Kogia breviceps. NCBI lineage: Eukaryota > Metazoa > Chordata > Mammalia > Artiodactyla > Physeteridae > Kogia > Kogia breviceps. The sequence goes on along the minus strand of NC_081310.1, from coordinate 25,892,479 downwards.
ATAGGACTGTTGTAAGAAAGAGATAAAATTAGATAATAGACCTGAAAGCATGTTGAACGGTTACAAGAACTATTCAGGATTCTACAGGTAAAAGAAAACATTGCATGTCATACTAAAATCCTTCTCTTTTCACTTTCTTTCCCCTACCCCAATTACTTTCACCAAAATTAGGTCTTATGACATCAAATATTCCCTGGCATTATCCCTCTTATTTCCTGACATTGACTGAGATCGTTAACACCTGAAGATTTTTGAAAAATACTGTTTTTGTGTTAAACACCCTCTTCGGAGGAAAATGAAACTTCCCCTTCATTATTGTGGTTTCTTAAATGAGTAAATTAAGTCCAAGAAAGATGAATGACTTCACTCAAGGGCTCCAAAAGATGCCAGGAGAACAAGGTCAGTAAGCTGCATGAGAAGTTACTGGATAACACAGTGTAGGATCCCGGGGGGTTGCGGGGGGGACTCACTAATAATCTAATTTCCAGATTATTAATTAGTTTTCCTACCTGCTAGGTTTATAAATCTCTCTAGTCATGAGACAATTGCCTTATATTTTTAGAAAGAAAGGAAAATGAAAGCAAAATGACAATATGATTGGTTATGTGATCTAGCCAGACAAAGTGGCGCTGACACTTAATAAAAATAGATAGAGGAGAGGGCAGAGGATAGAGAGAATTGATACCTGGCAAAAACACAGATCCAATTTCCCCAAGCAAACAGAAACTTTTGAAAAGAGAACCATTTTGTCCGCTAGACTTTAATGTGTCAAAAATATATGTAAAAAAATATATATATAGATATAGATATATAGATATAGATATATGTAAAAAAATAGGCATGTCAGTTGTAAAGAAAATATTTATCTTCCTAATAACATGCTCATCCTTCCCATGGCTCACGACCCACTCTTGATGTCAATTAGTAAAAAGAGTATTAAAAGAGCTCCCATTATGCAAAGGATCCAAATGAGGGGCTAAGGGAATCTACAAAAGAAATGAAAGACTATACTTTAAAAACTTAACAGTAGAGGTTATATGAATGTGAATTTTTTCATTTAATGGGATGGAAGGAAAGGATGTGTAGAGCTCAACATCGGTGAATATTTAATAAATTAAATAAATGCCAGGTAAATAAGCAGCAGCCTTACAGAGAGAATTTCAGCACTGATGGGGATAAAGGTCTCTTGCAACCCTGAGCTTCAACTTCCATGCCTTCATAAGGAAGGCACGGAACTAGACTCTGTTTCTAGTTCCAGGTCAATTAATCTTCAAATACTTGTTAGTGCCCTCTGTTTGTCTCAGCAGCAAGCTAGAATAACTCTTTCTAATTTAACTGCTTTTGTTATTTCCTAAATACACTTGAGAGGATCCATTCATTCAACAGCTATTTGTTGAGTTCCTACTATATGACTGCTGAAAGCCAAGGTAACAACAGAGAACCCAACAAGATGTTGACTTGCACAGATAAGTCCCCTTCCTCTACAACTAAAGGAGAAGAAAGCTGATGCATGAGCCGTCATGACTGCATCTGGGCTTGGTCTTATGAAACCCATTCCGTAGAGTCAGAGTCTTCAAATTACCCAGTCCTGAGAGTTTAAAGCTACTCCGCAAGGAATACCAAAAGAGAGATATGGCTGATTTTACCATGACACACAAATAGATAGAAGCTATGACTATATAGAGAGCGACTCTTTCTAATCAATGCTATATAACTGTAAATAGTAATTGGAGATGGAACCACTGGCCAAATTAAAGTAAATATATACAGTCCGCAGCCATAGTTTCTCTGTGACACCTCCAGCTGTGCTCTGGTAACAGACCAATGGACTGTGTCATTCATTTGCATAGATCGAATAAGTTTTATTTTTAACCAAAGGCACTACTCAACTTCATAAAGACCGTATGTTCAGAAAAGCTTCTAAAGTTTTAGTTATAGTAGTTTGACTTTCTGAATATAAGATATTTTAAGATTTTTTTTTTTGGTAAAAGATGTCACTAAAAACAATGTACATTTTGGAATTTGTCTGTTTCCTTGAACACACTAAGCAGTTTTCAAGAGGGTCACTTGAGATGCTGGGTAAAATCAGATTCCTGAGTCCATATTCCAGAGATTCTGATCAGTAGACCTAAAATAAAGCCAAGGGATCTGCATTTTAGCCAGCATCCCAGATAATTTTAAATGCAGAAGATCTACTGATTACCCTTTGAGAAATACTGTGCTTAACAATGCAAAAGCCAAAGATGAGTAAGCTTTATCGATGGGATAAAGGAGAAGTTGATTAACCAATATAAAGCTTAGACAAAGTCGTGTGGCCTCTCTTAGTCTTAGTTTCCTCATTTGTAAAGTGGGAACAGTTTTACCTTTACCTTCCTTTACTCACCTTGATGTTGCATGGATGATTCCCAAAAAATGTGGGATAAGCTTTGAACTGCTTGAGATAAAAGAACTACATAGTAAACTAAGGTATTATTAACACTTATTCAATGGCCTGAGATGCTTTCAAGCAAACCAAGTGATCTTTCTTATGTGTTTATCTTATGGAATTCAATGGGTTTTCCCACAAGAAGGGAAGGTATTACATGGGCCTACAGAGTTTACTTCTGCCCCCATTACTCCCCGACCTGGTTGTCCAATCCCATGGAAATGCTTCAGAATTACCTCCTGGGGTATTCCTACAGAACTGGCACCGTGGACTCCCGCCTGGAACTCTCTGCCCCTTGTGCTTATGAACAACACCTTCTCAACAACAACAATCAATAATTCTAAGCACTTTCTATGTGTCCCATAATAACCTTAGAGAGCAGATAAATTTCTTCTCCCCATTTTCCAGATATTTTAGAGAAAAATGAGGCCCAGAGAGGCTAAGTGACTTGTCCCAGGGCACACAGCTAAAAAGTGGCCAAAGCCAGGATTCAAGTCCAAGTGGTATGGACCCACAGTCACACTTAACCAGAATTCTATTTCATCTCCTTCAAGGGTCTCCTGTGATACTACAGCTTGGTCACTAGTTCTTGGTCCTTCACTTACCATCAGTATGGAAACATTCACAACCCCAAGCCTCTTTCCTTCTTAGTCTATACTCTCTCTCTGGCCATTCCATACATACTACGTACTGCCCCCGCCCCCCATTTCACCTAACACAAATATTATACTAACTCCCAAATCTTTAACTCCAGTTCTTACTTTCCTTCTAAATTCTAGACATGAGTTTCCAATTACTACACATCCACCTGGATAATCCATAAGGAACTCTAACTCAACGTGTACAAAAAGAAACGCTCATTTTATTCCTCTAAAATCTCATCCCTTCTCTAGCTTCTGACTTCGTTAATGATCCAAGTCATAAACGTACAAATCATCTTTATTCCCGACTTATCTCCCCCTCACCTCCAAAATCCAACCTGTCCCATTCCCTAAATATCTCTCCATTCTATTCTTCTCCCCCATCCTCACTGTCTTACCCTAATTTAGACCTCATTTCTTAACTGGGTATGTATAACAAGCACTTAAATTGTTTCTCTTGCCTCTAGTCTTGCTAAAATCATCTTTCTAAAGCACAAGTCCTAGTTTCAGAATAAAGTCCAAGTACCTGCCAAAGCTAAACATGCCTATCCTATGACTCAGCAATTCCGTTCCTAAAAGATACGAGTACTATGCCCACCGAAAGACAGGGACAGAAACATTTCTAGCAGCTTCATTCATAATAGCCAAACACACTTTCCATAGTATGTCGTAAGCATCTGTTTACTGACAGGCATCCTCCGCTAGACCATAAAATTGTTAAAGGCAAAGTCTAGTCATATGAATATTTATAGCTCCAGAAATTAGCCTCTAACCACATCAATAAGCACTTCAAGAATATTAAATAAATGTTTTTCAGATAAAAATGAGTTTTTCATCTAACAAATCTATCTAATGATACTATGTTCCCTAAGTAACGTTTTTCCTGATTCTTCTAAATTCAAATAAAAAAATACGTACATACACACAAGAAAAGTCTGTCCATATACAATAAAAGTACACAGTGTTTGCTCATCACCTCTGAGTTGGACTGCTAAGGTAAATACCCTTTCAAATTGTTCTCATGGCATCCCCAATCATCTTTCAGAGACACAAATCAGATCACGTCATTCCCCTGCTGAAAGCCTCTCGCTGGCTTCCCATGATGCTTGGAATAAATAATATGCAGACTCTACCGTGGGCCACAGGCCCTTCCTGCCTACCTCCTTGACTTCACCACCAAAAGCGTCTCCCTCCCTCTCTAAGCCCCAGCCATAGCAGTCTTCTTTCGGTTCCTCAAACACAGCAAGTTCGCTCACACCTAAGGATTTTATTGCATTTGTTCCCTCTGCCTAACACGCTGCCCAGCCTGATTTTCTCCTGGTGGGTCGTTCCCCTCGTTCGCTGCTTTTGATCAAGTGGTTATCTCCTCAGATACACCACATGGACCATCCCTCCGGTGTCCCACGAACCATCTCCCCCGGCCAGGCCAAATCATGTTATCTAGGGTAACCGCCTTATAGCCCTGACTTGTTTGCATGTTTGCTGCCTGGAAATTCTGCAACGGCAGAGCTCTTACCTATCTTGTGCAACGGCAGAGCTCTTACCTATCTTGTTCACTACTGTATCCCTGGGGTATAGAGTAATGTCTAACACACAGCAAGTGCTCAGTAAATGTTTGTTGTAATGAGTGAGAAACAAATGAATGTTGTGATTAGGTGGCAAATCATTTAAAACTCTGAATGAAAGCCTGATGATACTCCACAGATCTACTGAAGAACGCCAAACTCTCCTCGGAACTAAAAAATCTTAGGTAAACCAAGTTAACTGTTTCTATCTCTTCACAGCAGTTGAGAACTACAGTGAAATCTCAAAATGACTCTTTGGAGCTTTTTTTTTTTTTTTTTTTTTTTTTGAGTCTCCATTAATTCCATACTTGGTTATCATGATTATAAAAATGACCAAAGTCATGGGGGTTTTTTTTCCTCCAGAATTCTTTTCCCATCAAGATCGAGTCACTGAATCAAACTACACATCACAAGGATCTCTCGTTCTCTGAGGCTGACACTGTGCTCACTGTTCTGTCAGATGTAAATGTCACTGAACCAATTGCTTGCTTTGAAAACAAAGAGTGGGAATATGCTCTTGTTTTGACTTCTTGCAGCTCCAACTGGGAGTATCTGAGGAAATGAATACACAAGCTAATCAACCAGCTACATAATGTAAGTGTAAATACACTACAAGTTTACTTATGAGGTGCTGGACTACCAAGAAGCTTCCAATACTTTCTGCATGAAAGACATGGTATAAAGTAAGTAAGGAGTTTACCTGAAGCCTTTTAACATCCCCTTGCTTCTCTGCCAGGTTCCAAGCCTTGAACACTAAGAACACTTTTTTGTTCTTAGTGTTTGAGGTCCCTGAATTTATAGTAGGTTTGTATTACTGAAACAAATAAGCGCTCTTAAAGTCGCATTCTAGAATGCTAAGTAAGGGTGCTTTCCACCTTATAACAAGGCTAACTTGCTATCCCAGGCATTAAACCCTCTTCAGTGGAGGTTTTGAGGACTGCAGCTTTACCACAAATCCTACTTTCATTCATTCATTTATTCCGAAATGTTTAGTGAGCTTTTACTATGCTTAAGTTGCTATATTATAAGACACTGCAGATACAGAAGTGAACACAGACATGGTCTCTATCTGCATGATGCCAACCTTCCGGCAGAGAAGACAAATACTAAACAGATAATTTAACAATTAACTATCTAATGCCAAGAGAGATCACAGCTCTCCCTAAAAAGGTGCTAAAAGAACATAAGGTAAAGGGATCAGACTGTGTCCTGGTGATCAGGGAAAGTTCCACCGAGGAAACAGAGATCAGAATACTCAGCAGGTGTTCACCAGGCAAAGGTTGAGAGAGAGAACATTTCAGGTGAAGGAACTGCATGCAAATGCCCTGAAGGAGGAAAGAAACCTGGCATCCCGGAGGATAAAGAGAAGCTGACGTGGCCAAAGGAGAGGGAGCCAGGGTGGGTAGGGTGGCAGGAGACAAGCTTAGCCAGGAGAAGAATTTCGATCTTGAACCTAATATCAATGGTAAGCCATTAAAAGATTTTAAGCAGGGAGGTATACCATGATCAAATATAACATGGATCTACAAGAAGAATGAACTGAAGGAAATAAGAAAGGATTCAATTAAAAGACTAGTAAAGAATGTGCAAAGGTTTCTCAAAATGTGGACCGTGATCCACCTTCATCCGAATCACCCGAGGTACTTGTCAAAAGCAGATTCACGGATCCAACCTCCAACCTACAAAATGCAGGTCCCTGTAACTGGGAAATCAGCAGTTAGTCCTCGATTATTATAATAAACATTAATGATTAAGAAGCACCGTAATAATGCCAGAGGAATTCCAACGATTATCAGATGAAATAAACCAGGATTGAAGTAAAATCATCTGCTTTTACTCGGGCGTGTGTCCCCTCTTGTAAAATTCTGGTGGTACCACTCTCCTCTCCAGCCCCCTTTCTCCGTTACCTGTAGCAAGGGACCAATTGTATTCTTTCTCCATAGTCATAAACTGATATTAGTTTTATTCAGAGCGGAAGCATACGCTTACTTTGACTTGTTCCTGACAGGAGCAGATCAGAGTAAATGAACGCATAAGTTAATCAGTGTTACGATACAAGTCCATTTCTGACTAGAAAAGTTCAGATTGGGAATCCTGTTATCTTGCGTGTGTGTGGCCCTAATATTCAAAGCTCTTGTACATACACAATCTCATTTGATTCTCACAATAATCCCAACTTATAGTTGAGGACACTGAAGGCTCAAGGGGCTGAGTAACTGACCCAGTCACATTCCTAGAAATTGACAGAGGCCAGAGGCCAGCCCGGACCCTTCAGACTCCAAAGCCACGTTCAAGGAGCAGTGCCACGTGGCTCCAGCAGGTCGGACCCCCAGTTGCTCGTGGAAGGCCCTCTGGCCCTCAAGCCACACACGTCAAATAGTGAGAGCCGACTGACTCCACGTCAGGTTCTGTGAATGAATCACCAACTCTCAGGTCCTATACTCAACAGCAAGTCAAAATTCCCTCTGTGGGGTACTGGGAGGGAAAAGACGCCACCGTAGGCAAATGACGACATAGCTGTTCCCAGCCGCCAAAACTACTTGAACATAAATATTGAGATTTCGTATTAACACGACAGAGGCCACGGGGCTCTGGGAAATTATAACTGTCTTAATCGAACAAAACATACACTTCTCTTGTCAAACAGGTGTAATGGTCATGTTGCCAGTAGTAATTGCATGTCTGGATTTTCAAAAGTGCATTCTCCTCGCCCATTTAAAAGGAAAAAAAAAAAAAAAAAAAAAAAAGCTGCAACACTTCCCTTTCCAGGAATGTGATTTAACTTAATAGCTAAGCTAATAATCACTAGCTGCTTATTTGGTGCAAACAAAGAAAGCACTGTCTCTGCAAGCGGGCACAATGGTTCTGAATGTGAGATGGATTTAAGTATCTGGTTGTGAGCGACCATTACATTATGTAACGAACGGAGCTGCGTGAATACCTATTACATAACTCCATACTGCCCGGGCACTCTAATGGAAGTGGGGGGGACCTTCCCATCACATGAAAAAGCTCTCCTCGGTCACTTCTATAACTTGTAAGGTTAAAAAACTTAAATTATACTGAGCCAGGGAAATTGTGTACACAACTGTTGTGTCCAAAGTAAACCACGAAAGAGGGCAATAAGAAAAAGAACGTTTCTGTAGGGAATAGAAGGTAACTGCCTTGGAAGAGGTAGAAGGTGGCCAGGCTGGAACTGAACTGAAGAGCTCTGCTTTGTGGCTCTAACTGGGGAGAAATGTAGCATTTTTCAAATATACTTATGTAATCTGACGGACACCTAGCACTTAGCTGGAAGCACATAAAGTCGCCCCTCGGTCGGTATCCGCGGGTGACTGGTTCCAGGACTCTTGCGCGTGACAAAGCCCACAGATGCTCAAGTCCCTTACCTAAGATGGTGTAGTACTGTCACACAACCCACACACATCCCCATATACTTGAAATCATCTCTAGATCACATATAATAGTTAATACAACGTAAATACTATTTAAATAGTTGTAATAACAATGTAAATGCTATGTAGATAGTTGCCAAAGTGGCAAATTCAAGTTTTGCTTTTTGGAACTTTCTGAAGTTTTTTTTCCCCGAGTATCTTCTAGCCACAGTTGCATCTGCAGGTGGGGAACCCGTGGATACAGGGGGCCAACTGTATTGATTCATTTTGTCAAAAAGGCATGAGAGACACAAGGTGTCATATAAGAAAGCAGTAGTCGGTGTGGAGGCAAAACCAGTGAGAGTTTCTAATTTATTCATTTGTAAGTTTAGCCACCACATACTTCTCTGTAGCCCCAGCATCTAACTAATTCCACACCTTCTGGTCAAAGGTCTCTGTGACTGGGAAGGAAGGAGGCAGTACCTTTAACATTTCCTTCCAGCAGCCCTGGAAGGAAGGTGTTCAGGGTGCGAACGAGGCCAAGGGAAAAAAATCAAATTTTTAACAAACCAGTACAATTTAAATCACATAACAGTGATCCTTCATGGGGAAATTTAATGTTCAACCTAGAAAGAGCTGTTTTCTCAGTGAGGAACCTTTTAAACAGCAACGTTCTAAAAAGTTTTATTAATTCGATGGAAATGTCTCTGTTCTTCTGCCTTCAGAAGTAGACTATCCTGAGTTTGACTTAAACTTTCATTCAGAGCTCCATGAGCCACCCACCAATGCTACAAGGGACTGTACATGATGTGTCCCCCAGAGACACTGACAGAGGGCAGTGCTTAGTCCAAAGCTAAGTGATCCCATATAGTTCAATGCCTGCTATCTAATCATCAACACTTTCTCACATTCATTTATTCAACAAATAAATAATTCATTGCGTCTTCTGTCTGGGAGGTACTGTTCTAGACTCTGGGAAGACAGCAGGGGGAAGAAAGGACCAAAATCCACGTCCAGTACCTGTGTAAGGTACTGGTTTTGTTTTGTAATTGACAGACCGATTGATTGCCTCTCTCCTGCATTAGAGGGTAGGTTCCTCTTGGAACCTACCCTCTAATGCAGGAGAGAGGCAATCAATCGGTCTGTCAATTACAAAACAAAACCAGTACCTTACACAGTAGTTAAGTGGCAAAGAGGGTGAAGCGGAAATGGAGGTCAGTGAGTTCCAGGGTGGGGGAGGGCTGCAATTTAAATGAGTGGCTAAGAGTAGGCCTCACTGAGACAGTGACATATGAACGCAGCCTTCCACTGGATGGTCCACGTCTGTTATTATGAGCATGTCTACCTCTAAAAGCCCCACTCTCTTCAAATTTGCCATATCCATTATGACTATACATAAATAATCAACTTTGTTATGTATTAGGAATTAACGTGGTATATATTAAGAATGATGGCCTTTCCTACGGGGTGAGAGCTACTTGGGCTACTCAGAGAATTTTTTCAATAACTTTTCAGTTTTTAAGTATGCTCTGGAAAGTTGAAATAATCAAAACTGAGAGAGTGTTACTCTGCTTGTTTTCTAGAGTACGTAAGCCTCTAACTTCGGCGCCCCCATCCCCTGCGCTAATGAACTAGCCTGCCTCTCCCCCTTACCGCTCCAACTACACTCCTCCTTGACTCCTAGACCAGATGCTCTCTGCCTTCTTGCCTCCTGAATATGACATCACCCAAGGCCCTCACCCTTGTTCTATTTTCCGTATGGTCCATTCTTACTGCTTCATTCGCCACTGAGTGAGTGATACCCAAATGTATTCCTCTAATCCCAAACCTCTTCTAACTGGAAAACTTCTCCAGCGTTCTATGTCTAAGATGAAAATGGTCATGGCACCCCCTTCCCATCAGCACCACAAAGAAGCAAGAGCTTCTTTGGCAGAAACCCCATTTCTGCCAATGGCATCACTATCCTCTCAGCTCAACTTCACCAAAAATCTTAGACTCATCTTTGACTCTGCTACTCACTGGGGTCACCAGGGAAACAGCTGTTGACACTTTCTTCTAGGCTTTTACCTGCTCTGCTGATAGGAGGGAATGAAAACAATAATTTGAAGACGTAATTGCGATCGCTAACGAAGAGTTACTGCTGCAGGATTTACAGGAACCTTGGGAGAAAGTGATCATGTTCTCCTACAGGTGTCAGACAGAATCCCAAACGTTAGGAAAACACTGTTTTTTAGGGATAAATTGGGAGATTGGGATTGACACATACACACTACTATACATAAAATAGATAACTAATAAGGACCTGCTGTATAGCACAGGGAACTCTATCTACTCTACTCTGTAATGACCTATATGGGAAAAGAACCTAAAAAAGAGTAGATATATGTATATGTATAACTGCTTCATTTTGCTGTACAGCAGAAAGTAACACAACACTGTAAATCGACTGTACTCCAATAAACAATTTTAAAAATAAAATTAGCATAAACCTTCTGTTACAGGGAAGAGGATTCAAGAAAGGGAGGACAAATATTCCAAATATGAAATAAAAGTTTTAAGAAATCAAGGAGTTTGTACAGGTTTCCCAGATTATTTTTTAAATGTATTTATTATTTATGTATTTTTGGCTGCATTGGGTCTTCGTTGCTGTGTGCAGACTTTCTCTAGTTGCAGCGAGCGGGGGCTACTCTTCGTTGCGGTGCGCTGGCTTCTCATGGCAGTGGCTTGTCTTGTTGCTGAGCATGGGCTCTAAGCACGAGGGCTTCAGTAGCTGTGGCACGCGGGCTCTAGAGCACAGGCTCAGTAGCTGTGGCCCACGGGCTTAGCTGCCCCATGGCATCTGGGATCTTCCTGGACTGGGGCTCGAACCTGTGTCCCCTGCATTGGCAGGCAGATTCTTAACCACTGCGCCTCCAGGGAAGCCCTCCCAAGTTATTAGAGACAGAAAGAAGGGCCCATAATTAAGGCTATATACTTAAGGTCTAAAAGCATAGTAACATGGAAGTTAACAGTCATAACGAACTGAGCCTTATGAATATGTGAAGGTCAAGTTAAAGAGCTCTCTTCAGCTATATTAGGAGCAAAATGAGGAAGCCAGCAGCTCAATGCTGTTAGGTGGGGTAATGTTAACTGACGAGAGAGAAAAGAGAACCACTTCACTCCCCTTAAGCTTCTATCTTCACTATCAAGGAAAATGATCTTCAAACTGGAAAAAGGGCAGGACCAGCATGATGAAGAGGAAACTAGAGCCCAAGATAGAGAACGCAATGTTAAGAAAGCTCTTAGCCCTTTAAGTGACTTCATGCCTCTGGAGCCAGATAAATAGCCTGAAGGGCACTGAAAGAACCAGAAGATGTGATCATAATATTGATGAATGGAATCTTCACAGAAGCAGAGAATCATACAAGTGTCTGAAGCCTGGCAACAAGAAAACAGCGATTTTCAGACAGGAATTTAAGGTGGACTAGAAACAATGGACTGATTTGCCTACAAACCGCTTCTGCCAATATCCCAGGTGGTTTGTAAGCAATGAACACTTGGAGCTAACATGAAACCACTGGAAAAACAAAATCAGATCAAACTAACTTTCCATCCTATTCTGACCCTAGACAAAAAAAAAGGAGTGCTACAGACATGACAGATGTCTCACACATTCAAAAAAAAACCATTCCACCAACTCTCTCCTTAGATCGTTTTTTTTTTTAACATCTTTACTGGAGTATAATTGCTTTACAATGGTGTGTTGTTAGTCTCTGCTTTTAACAAAGTGAATCAGCTATACATATACATATATCCCCATATCTCCTCCCTCTTGCGTCTCCCTCCCACCCTCCCTATCCCACCCCTCTAGGTGGACACAAAGCACCGAGCTGATCTCCCTGTGCTATGCAGCTGCTTCCCACTAGCTATCGGTTTTACGTTTGGTAGTGTATATATGTCCATGCCACTCTCTCACTTTGTCCCAGCTTACCCTTCCCACTCCCCGTGTCCTCAAGTCCATTCTCTAGTAGGTCTGCGTCTTTATTCCTGTTGTGCCCCTAGGTTCTTCAGAACCATTTTTTTCTTCTTTTCTGAGATTCCATATATATGTGTTAGCATACAGTATTTGTTTTCCTCTTTCTGACTTACTTCACTCTGTATGACAGACTCTAGGTCCATCCACCTCACTACAAATAACTCAATTTCATTTCTTTTTATGGCTGAGTAATATTCCATTGTGTATATGTGCCACACCTTCTTTATCTTTATGGATCTGACGGAGCCCTAGGGGTTGAACGGTTGTAGAGTTGTATTCCAGTCAAATACGGTTAAGTCCCCTACATACGAACCTTCAAGTTGCGAGCTTTCAAAGATGTGAACATCCAATCATGTAAGTTAGTTCACGTGGCTGGTGTACACTGTCACTTGTGTACATCCTCTACAAGTGGTTGTACTTTTGTGTACTTTACTGTACGTTATGGTATAGAGTACAGTAGTACAGTACCTCTATTTCAAGCCCAGGATGTCTGGAAGCAAGCATAAAAGCAGCGGTACATAGCCAATTGTGTTAGTTGGGTACCCAGGCTAACTTTGTTGGACTTATGAACAAATTGGACTCACGAACGCGCTCTCCAAACTGAACTCATTCTCATGTAGGGGACTCGCTGTAGTCAGGGAATGCTGAATGGTGACGCCATGTCAACTAGTGAGTACGGCCAGGTGCAGGGAATGTCTCTAATAATATAAGTAATATAACAAAGGGTTTTGTCTTTGGCCATGTTGATTAAATCATTTTAACAAATGAAGCAGACAATTATATAGAACCTCATCAAACTGAATTGAAAGTTATATCTGGTACGTTGACTTACAGAATCAGAATTTTAGAAGACGTTCTTTAAAACCGGGAATATTAGCTAAGAGTAATAAAATTTGATTTAATAAAAATAAATATTTTCTACAATTAGATCTTTTTAAAATCAACTCTCCAAGTACAGGCTAAATGAGACTTAGTTTCATAACAATTCATATTACAAAAATTTAAAAGACCAAGGAATCTTAGGTAAACATGAGTCACGAGCACAGTACATGTGTAAAGAGACCTAATTTAAGTTCCATACATGAACACTCCTAATATTGAAAAGAACAATATAAAATTGCCAATATTCAACCATTTTTAACTTACTAATATGGCAATCTCATACAGTTCAACCTAATACGATTACATGTGCATCACAAGAGAAGTACAAAGCGCTACAGAACTCAGAAAAGGATAATTTACCACCATTTGGGAAACCGAAGTGGATTTGTGAAAGAAATGGCATGTGAGCTGGAATTTGGGTGATGGCAGGGATTTGCACAGGAGATTAGGGGGAAGGGGGACATTTCAGACAGAGGCAACAGGTGGGGAAAAAGACCCTGGGACAGGAACGTAGCGCAGTTAGGTTAAAGTGTGGAATACGTAAAAGTGAGACACAGGACATAACACTAGAGAGGGAGAGACTGGAACTGAACTTTGGAGGCCCTCAAATCCACTGTAATAAAAGTGCTCAAAAATTCTATGAGCTGCCTACAGAGTCCAAGAACAGTACTGGGCACAGAGTAGGAGTCAAATTTGAACAAATAAGTGAATGAATGGAAGCAAGAGTGAATTATTTGTGATGGGTACAGAACGAGAAGAGGTCAACATAAACACAGCTCCTGCTCGCCAATCCAGTATATCACCGATATCATAGTACTTTCCATCTACAAGGGATCCTGGAGAGCATTTTGTCTAACTCCCTCAAAGATTCTGGGTAACTAGCAACAGGACTGGAAATACTCAAGCAAAAGAGGCGAAAGGCTGCCTGGCCCTCCGCCAGTTCCTAGGGTAATCTGATTCCCCAGAGCAAAATCTCCAAAGAAGATTTCAGTTCAATAACTCCCTAAATATTGTGTTTTGGACTCTTTACGGAAAATGAATGCCATCTAAGTCTACAAGTTTCGGAAACAAACGTTTGGTGGCTTTTGTGGGCAATTGTTTTTAAAACATCAAGCATGTCTAAGGTATAATTTTAAAGAATCTGGCTCCAGGAGAAGAAGCTGAAGCATTAGTCACATGTTTTACATTTCTTACTCTTGCCTGCCAGATACTTTTTTTTTTTTTTTTTTTTTTAATTAAGAAAGGAAAAATGGGTCAGCCCAAAAGAATTTTTACAACTGTCAGAATAAATACAAGGCCCAAGCAAACCCATAAATTTCATTTTTGGAGCCTTATCTCCGCCTCTCTCTGTGGCTTCAAGTGTCCTTTATTTAGAACCCAGCCAAAGACACAACCCTGGTGGCTCCCCCTACATCTTGCACATTGTGAGGATGTGTTTTCTTTCTGTCACGAGGGAAGAGGACAGATGTGAGCCTAGATGACAGTACAGCCTCTTCTGATTTCAACAGGACACGGTGGGTGGAGGATCTAAGGGTCAAAGAGAACCCTTGTCCAGCCCAGCTTGACTCCGAGGTCCGTAAGAAACCACCCTCCTTCTTAGAAAGAATCACCACCCATGAGGCAATTCTGAAGACATCTTCAAGAAGCAACTCATCAGATAGAAGAAAGTCTCTCCTGAGCTTAAGGAACACTTCAGTGCTGAGCATACGTGTCCAGACTTCGGTCGACAAAAGTATAACCATCTCAGTCCACCCTTCACTCTGGGAGTGCCCTGAGGAGCTACTGCTTTTAGGATGAGCATCAACGCTCAGGTTTACTTTCCTGCAGGGTCTGGTTTGGTCGAATTGTCCCAGAAGAGCTTCTACCAAGCAGACCTAAAATTTATATGGTGTTGCTGGTAGCAACCTGCCCTCTTACGAAGCAGACCAGGCCTCCTGGTGACGCACTGATTAAGCTGAACCACACAAGAACAGTGAGTTTCAAACTTCTTAACCATGATTCACAGTAAAAAGAAAAGATGCCTTTTACGCATGCCTCCGTACCTCCTTGCACATATTTAAAACAAGTTTCACAACCATCTTATTCTAATATTTTTTATTTCATTCTGTTCCAATTTTAAAATATTGATTTTTTTTGGACCCACTAAATTGACTTCAGAACCCACTCTTAAGCTATACCCTGCATTGTGAAAGGCAAGGCCCTAGAGCAACACTGTCCAATAGAAAGACAGTGCCAGCCACAGTATGAGATTTTAAAGTTGCTAGTAGCCACATTTAAAAAAAAAAAGTAAAAAAGAAACAGGTGAAACTCATTTTGACAATATATTTTTATTTAACCTGTTATATCAAAATATTATCATTTCAACATGTGACCGCTACAGAAAATGACTGAGCTATTTTACAGTATGTTCTCATACGAAGTCTTCGAAATCTGGTGTGGACTTCGCATGCACAGAACGTTTCAATTCAGACTAGCCACATTTCAGGGGCTCCATCGGCGCATGAGGCTAGTAGCCACCGTACTGAACAGTGCAGCCCGAACAGCTCTGGTCCCACAGCCCCCAGGGCGGCAGGACCCACGACGGTGCCCGTCAGCGGAAGCAAGGGCGGCCATCCACCCCTGCGGGACTGCACTGCGTATTCGCCCGCACGTCCTCATCTCACACTGTACTCTCGGGCTCCCAGTGAAAGCTCGCAGCCCGGATAAAGGATAGGAGATTTCACAAGGAAGAAGAACAGAAACGAGGCTTGTTAACTAATCATAAGCAGTATCGCTCTGAAACTCCTCCAAGTCCAAATGCATTCTTTTGTCTGTGACATCAGAAATATAACAAACGCACATAAGATTCAAACCAGAGAGTAACTTTTAGAGAATTCGTTCTGAAAAATATATCTTGCTGATTAAAAAAAACTGAATAAATAGCATGATTGCAACTATGTTAAAACGTGCGCCTGTGAACGAAGATTGGAAGATAAAAAGCAAAAGTTTAAAGAACTGTGTTACTGCGGTAGAATAATGGGTGATTTTTTTTCTCTTCTTGTAAAAATAACGTGTGCAATGTTGTGGCGTCACTCTTTTAAGAGTAATACTGCTTTGAAAAGGTTCTTCCTTCTTTTCCAAAGCAAACACGTATGCCATTGAATCCCTATGAAAAGAAAAGGGTAAGGATAACATGCTTGGATAAAAGGCAAGAAGGACCAGAAGCAGTCAGAAAACTTGACCTTGACAGAGCCAATTACACTGGGACAGTCTGACGGGAAACACCTAACGACAGCTGGACTGCCAAAAACTTCTAGCATAGGCTTTACGTTTTGCCTGAAGTAGAAATTTAATAAGAGTTAAGAATGTAAGACCACATAGCAGAGGATACCCACTTTGAGAGGGTAAGAGAGCAAAGGCCGCTGAATTTTACTAACGAAAACTGAAAAGTCTACAGATACTATTACGTTATATAATAAAAGTATAATTTATGTCACTTTTTTAAAAAAATCCCCTCTTCCCAATGAATTCTGGTAAGAGGAGCACACCCCAGAAAGTGCCATACACAACAAGCCTGCCCCCCAAATCTCAGAGAAGTAGCTTCATCATTATGTGCATAACCCTAGGTGGTTATGAACATAAAGGGTATCAGATCCCTTTACAAAAATGTGTCCTACAGAACAAAGCCAAAGTGGTTTGATACTAGGTTAATACAAGCTTGAAGCCAATTGCAGCCCTCAGATAAGAGACCAAATAAAATATGTGAAAACCCTAAGTAAAACAACTTTGGAGTCCAAAGTAGAACTGGGTTCTTGGAGGTCTATCCTTGACCCATGACTCAAACCTGTATGTCACCAAGAAGCTTATGGATTAACTTTAAATACCATGTTATTCTACCTATAGAGGTCACCATAATAGTTAAACCAATTTTCATAAGATCGTGTAATGTATAGAAAAAAGCAATGATGACAAAAATGAGGCAAAAGCAGCATTTTTCCCTTTTTTTTCTTGTGTCGTCAGTTGAAGTATAAAATACAAATTAGATTTAGCTTATTTATTCAATATTTTCCTTTTTGTTTCAAAGAATGAGATTACCAAATGGCCAAAAAAAAAAAGTCATGAAGACACGTTTTATAATAGAGATTAGGTCAAACAACTTGTAAGATTCTTACCGAGTACTGACTATGGCTTGGACGTGGTTCCAGGTGATGGGAATATGAAGATTGATTAAAGATGGTCCCACCCCCTGCCCTTGAGAGCTCAAATGAACAGGGCAAAGAGAAACAGTTTTTTTAAAAAAAGGATACAATGTGACAAGTGCTGTAATAGAGCTTTTCCTAAAGTGCTAAGATGACCCAGATAAAAGGATAATTATTCCAGAAGAGCGATCAGGGAAAGTTAGAAGAGTAGGGATGACATTTGAGCTGGGACTTGAAAGGTAAGTAGTTTATCAGTCAATCAGTGAACAGAAAAGCACTGCAAGCTGATACAATAGCATATGCAGTGACAGGAGGAGGACAGAGCTGCATATAAATGCGGACTTCACTGTGGATGATGAAATCTACAACTCTATATTCTCAACTAAGAATAGGGCTAGTTCTTTTAATGGAGACATAACCACATAGGGAGCTGGAGGGTCAGAGAGATGGAAGGAAAACTTTTAAGCTTTCATCTGCCACATAGAAGAGTATCATCAACCCTGTTGCTGTAACTCTTAGCAAAATAGGGAGTTCAGGTTAGGGGTGGGGGCTGAATCAGAGCTGCTGCCATCAGCACTTTGTGGCCCAGTCATCTAAAGTTTTACAAGGCTTTATCCCTCGAGCAGACACTCGTTTGTGGATTGTCTAGGTCAACAATGGATAGAAAGTCATTTTTGTAAAGAATATCATAATCCTTCAACGCTAACCAAAGAATGTTCACGAAGAAACACTTGAATCAACTTTAGCTCCCTGAGAAACACTTCTGTGGGAGCGAAACGGCAGCAGGACCCTCCAGGATACCCACAGCAGCGTGATGGATGAAAGCTGGTCCTGGGCCCAGCTGATCTTGGCCCCGCTGCTTTGCACATGGATGATGTTACACAAGCTCCTTGAGTCAGTGTGTAAGATCCCTTCTCCTTTTGTTCCACGAACAGAGTCAGCACATGCAGGGAGGATTCAGTGTCTGTCAGTAACACTTAACGTGAGCAAATCACTTATTCAGCATCTTTGTGCAAGAGATTTAATTTTTCAATTACAGCTCGGAGTATGAGGGTCAGTTGGCCCCACAAGTCAGCTGAGAAGAGGAGTAAATAACAGAAAATGGATGCAGGAGTCTGAGTATCCTGAGAGCATAGGAAAGGATCTTAAGATACTCAGGGGGGACCCTATATGAATAGAAGAAAGGCCAAGTTTGTGGGCAAGAAGCCAGAGACCCCGGAGACTATTTTTAATCCAGAAGAAGGACAGGAAGGAACAGGAACAAAACAAGGAACTCACACAGGAGAAATGGAAAGCAAGAAGGAAGCGACTGTAATAAGCAAATGGAAAGACAGTGAGAAACATAGACCTTAAAACTAAAATTGTATTCCTAACAGGGAAGCCAGGAACGCCATAAGAAAAGGCTGAAAGAGAGAAGAGAGCCCAAAAAGCAACAAGAGGACTACTCAAAGGAAGTATTTTAAATGCCTACATCTTATGAGGGTCAGTGTGGGTTGGTTGGTAACATTTTGCCTATGGCATTAGGTCATGAGTTCAAGTCCCACATCAGGATTTGGCCTAAAACCAAGTGCTGATTTTCCAGCAGCTCTGAAAGGCTGGAAGCACTTTCCATTCCTGGGCACATTAACTTTACTATCCTTCTCTGCAACAAATTAAAAGTACCCCAAAGAAAGGGAGAATCAACAGCCATTATCTCAAAACAAAACAAAATCATACTGGAGAGGGAATAAGAAAATAAAGAGAAAGTAGGAAGTTTTCATATGCAAGATATTTACTGCATTTGTCTTTAGAATCCTGTGAGTATGGGATATTTGTTCCCACATCCCATCTACTGAGAGAAGCCTTCTCTGCACTTTCAATGCACCAAGAATACTACTAGTAACAGTGGTCATGGCAGAGGAAACACTACTCCTTGCTGAACATGAAGATATCATTAGGTAATCAGCAAATAGTAAGAAAAAAATATAACGATTCCCACTGGGATGAGGGAAGAAAGGCAGGACTAATGAACAGACCATATGCCAATCACGCACTTAGGTGGTGAGGAGAAGAAAAAAAAAAAAAAAAAAAGAAAAAAAAGAAAGGCCTTACGGTTAAATAACAGTAAGAATATCCTTGCATTTGTATAATAATTTACATATTTAAAAGTACTTTTATATACATTAACTCATATGATCCTCACAAAACCCACGGGCAGAACGATTATCTCCATTTCACAGATGATGAAAGTGAAGATTTAGAAAGTCCTGTGACATTGTGAAAGTCGCAGCCTCGGGAGCAATTCAGCTCATTCCTAGTCTGGGGCTCAAGTACTGCATTAGCTAATCAACATGCAGCCCAATGAGAAATTTTACCTTTACTTTAACTTGTGAAAACACAATTTACTCACATCCCAAATGATGCCCAACGAAGAATGATTAGCATAATGCTTACCAAGCAATTTTTAGGAAAATCGTTTCCTACCTTCCCACTTTTCACGCAGAAATGGCAAATACAGGAGACAGAACGCAGCCCGTTGTTAACTAGTAGAATATTTTTAAAGCATAAAAATCAGAACACTGACAAATTAACTATACAGGAAAACTGAAGGAATTTGAAATGCTAAATACTGAAGCCCAGGCAATAATCATCTTTCGCTGTACAGGCAGCCAGCCAGAGAAGACACGACAATAGATATTACTTCTAATAAACAAGGATTATTAAACCCTGCCACGGCCCTTCCTCCCAGACGTGCAAAACGAGAAAGGGATGTCAGGAACATAAAGCCTCTATAGGACCGTGTCTCAATCAAGTGGTCTGGATTCTACACAACCACAAGCGTCCAGGGCGGACCCACACCTCTGCAAGTTTCCATCGTGGGGTTCAAAGAGGACCCAGGTGGTGGGGTCCTGATGAGAGCCCCACCACTCAGTGAGGGAGGGCAGACCGTACTCTAGGCTCTGCGCCAAGCGCCTTACACACACAACTCACTCCTCACGGTAACTCTGTCCAGAGAGGATTGCTCATCTCCCGCCTTTCCAGGTGAGGAACTCGAGCTGAGAGAGGTTAAGTAACTTCAGAGCCCTACTTCACATAGCCGCACATGCAGCAGAGGCCAGCTCTGGATTCACATCTGTCTGGCTCCAAAGCATAGGTTACCTCCCTCAACTGGCGCTCCTGCTGGAAACACCCCTGAAAAGAAAGAGCAAATAGGAGGTGCCGTCTCCTACAAAGGCCCCCAGCCAGGAGAATGAACCCCAGCCACGCCCTGATGGCTCTGGGCCCTGTTAATTCTTGGTTAGGTCGCAAAACAGATATGCTCATCAGATATGCTTATTGTGTTGTGTCATTAGGAGAAGTCAACATTTGGATAGAAAACAGCAAATGTTTTCCCTGTGCTTCACAAACGAACCAAATGCTTCCGATTTCCGGAATTTTCTATTTGGGAGTGTCAGTCACCTCAATAAAGAATTTCAAGTACTGCAATTTTAATTAGAAAAGTCATGACTAAAGCATTTTATTTTTAGCCAATGTCTAACCCAGTTTCAATTATTTTTACCTATATCCATTACATGTACTTTTGTTAGATAGAAATTGTCCACAGATTCTAGCTCCGTCACCAGCAGTGACAGCATGAGAACAGCATCTGACGAGAAAAGAGCTGCTACCAAGAAAGTTGCAAAGAGCCTCAGTTGACATTACCTACCAAAGACATCCTACTTTTAGCAGAGACACTTTGTTTCTGGCCTTCAAATTATCTTTAGAATGATGAAGCTGGCAGGACTCAGCCTTGGCTTTGCTTTTATAAGAGATGAAAATGGGTACTAAAATCAGCAGGAAACAAAATAAAGTGGAAAAGTTGAATTGCTCAATTCCTTGCTGAAAGAGCAAACAAACAGAAAATGTCTGGAGGAGTTTACATGGGATGAGATTAAGTGTGTGGAAATGAATTCCAATGAACGGACCACAGATGGCAGAAACAATTATACTAGAAAATGTAGGGTAATGATTCTGTGAGTGTGGAAGGATACACAGAACCAACAACACGCCATCCCACTCCCAAACACCACCGTTATTATCCTTGGAAGCCAGGCATACACAGCATGACATAAAGGAGAAGACGGCTTTGAGGAATCAAGCTAGGCAGAAACCCCATTTATCAGACCACAATACACAGCCACAGTGGTGAAAAGGCACAGGTATTTCTACAGTGCTAAGCCCCAAGGATCAGTGGTAAACGACATGCCTCTCTCTCTGCACACGACTAACTGGGCTTCCTCCAAGAAGGTGTCTTCTACGACTAAGGTAGTCTTGTCCTACCTTTATTCCTTCATTCCTCCCTCTATTTTTATCCTTTTTTAAACTGAAGACAGTTCCTAAACAGAAGAAAGTTAATCAATCACAATAATGACACAAGGGAAACCAAGCAAAACATAACAAAGTCAGACTTTGATCAGTTATATAGAAGAGGTCATGAAATGACATAAGATGCACCAAATCCTTAAAAATATGATATGAAAAGACATTTTAATTTATGGTGTATGTGTGTCTGTGTGTGTGTGTAAGAGAGAAAGGCTGAATTTGTGGAAGTGGTAAACTAAGGAAGAATTAGATCTTATCAAATTTTTTCTTCTTTACAGGTGGAGCCAGCAATCAGGGTGAGCCTCTAAGAGCACTAATGCCAGCAACCAGGATAAACAATTTCAGAAAGGGTTTAAAGACATTGAGTAGGAAGAGGGAAAAAGACCAGGACACCTAACCATAAAATTTCTTGCGTCCCTAACAACCCATTTATACGTGTAACTGCTGTTGTCGAAAATACAACTCTGTAATCATAGTCCTGTGGGTTCCATATTTATTCCCTCTCCATGGCGTACAGATTCAATCTGTTTAGTTTGTAAGGAAACAGAAGACTTTAGAAGGAAAAGAAAAAAAAACCAAAACAAAACCAGAAACCACCAGCTCTCCAAAGTGCTCTGGAATCTGAGAAGCAAGCAGCGCTTGCTGCCCCGTTCATGAGCCTGAACTGAGATTCGTCTCTGGACAGGACACAGCAGGCATGCCTGGGTCTGGTCTGCAAGGCCTGCTGACGGGAAAGAAGGCATTTGCTCGTGTTTACATGGAGCAAGGCTGCCTTGAAGTCCCCAGGACGTTTCATTCAATAAGAAGAGGATGGCGCTGACCCCAGAAAGCCAGAAGGCTTTTGACCTGCTCTTTGAAACCAGGGTGGTTAAGATCCACGCCTGCCGGGCCTCCTCTCCGTCACCCTCCACTCCCACCACTGTCCCGCCTCTCCCTGCACTCTCCCCCGTCCACCCTCTTTGCTCGGCTGCCCCAGTTGCATCTCGATCCTCACTCCTTTCCTCACTTCATGACCACTCTTGCCTCCTCCCCTAGCCCGGCTCCTTCCCGATGCATCCACCCAGTCAGCTGTCAAGCTGTCAGTCATCTTTCTCAAATGCAAATCTGACCACCCCACTCTGCTGAAGCCCCTTTAGTGCTGACTACAGAGCATTCAGGACCAAGCAGATTCTACAGCTTAGCACAGACATGGCTCCAGTCTTGCTCTCTGGCCTCCTTTCCCATCAGTCCCCCACCAGGGGCCCTTCCCCCTTCCCCAGGCTGAGCCTCACACAGGGCTCTCATCTCTGGCCCCCATGCTTTTCCCCACGCTGTGCCCTCTGACTGGAATGCCTGTCTCCAGTGCCCCCCACACCCTCATTTAACTCCTATCATCTGTCAGCTCTCCACTAAAGGGCCCTTCTTCCGTGCAGCCTTCCCGGAGTGCCCACTCCCCACTCCCGTCTGATTTATATGCCACCCTTTGGGGCTCCCCTAACACCCAGTGCAGATCTCTCACGCAGCACTGATCACACCTACCACAAAATATGGTAATTAGCTTACGTTCCTGTCTCCCCTACTACCTGAAATTTCCTTAAGAACAAGGGGTGTCTTGCTTTACTTTGGATCCCCAAGATTTAACGCGGTGTCGGGCATAAAGTAGGCTGTTGATGAATAAATGTATCCTATCGAAGGTGACGTTAGCAGACTCAAATACAGATGACAGAACCATACAGGGATAGGCCACAGCAGCGAGGGAGTTCACAGTGGCTGTTTCACTAGCAAACAACACAGAAACTGCCCCAACCTCCAGATTCCAAATCAACTCTGTGGGGATAACCACACCCATCAGCAATCCAGACACGAGCTAAGCTGAGCTTCTCTCACAGAATAAAGCTACATTCCTCATCTCCCCCCATTTAACCAATACTTGCCTTGCTTCGTTTACAGAAACCTCTCTTTTTTTTTTTCTGTATAAAGTGTATCTTGGTAGAAACTTAAACGTTTTATTTATGTCAGCTTGTTACTGCATATTTTAATGTAAAATGTATAAGACAGTCACTACAAGATCCTGATTACGTAGAATGGGCATACGTACAAGGATATGCACGCCACGGACAAAGGAAACTAAAGTGGGATGGGGCAGTGGCGAATTCCAGCTAAAGAGCTAAAGGGGAGAGGCACAGTATCGACATTATTGCTCTACTTTTCTTTCTAAATTTAAACTCCAGGAAATTTTTCTTTATGCTTTTACAGAAATAACAATGAAATATGCTTACAATATTAATTTAACAGCATGTATACTTTAAGCATAAGGAATTAATGTGACTCATAGTTACGCTGTTATGTATTTGCCGGGGGAAGACATGTATCTTGCACTCAGCTGAGTGTCCCCAGGATTGCTGAACTGAAATGGATATTCTTGGGTTACATGCTAAATGTTCCTTACACAGACCCCAAAAGATTCTGAAAGCAGTGAAAGGACTTAACACAATAACGATAGCTCGGGCAATTGAAACTGACCGTATTTTCTTGATCGGTTTACGGCACGTGCTGTACTATTATCGGATTATTTTAGAAACGTGTTCCCAAGGTCAAAATGAAAAATATCAGTTGGTTCATTTACAGATGGTTGCTAAATTTTGGAATTTACTTGCTAAAGCCTAAATTAAACATTCCGATAGACAGGAATAATGCAATCCGAGGGCCTGTATTCCTAGATGAAAACAAGGATGACAGACTGTAAACTGAGGGCTCCTCTAGGGCTTATCTCCTTACAATTCTAAAACCCTCGCTCCTGAGCCCTCTGACCATGCATGATGGTAATGCTTGCCAACACTAACTTGTGCATTGCCTTTCTTTCTTCAACATTCAATACTATCAGACCTCTTGCCTTTAAAAGGCACTGGGGGATTGTCTAGTTAATTCACTGCCATGATTTTTTTGTTGTCGTTCAAATGAATAATCACTACCTTTGTTTGTGCCCTGCTTTGTTACAGAAAGGATGTAAGATAGCTGTAATCATGAGCTAATTAGTTTTTCTCTCTCCCATGCACCCCTCCTTTTCTTTATAAGCTAACATCTTCATGCTGATTTGGGTTTAAATGAGGAGCAACCATACATTCATATTTATCTAGACAGTATTTGCCTCGCAGAAAGGCATGAAGCTTGATCCGCTCATTCAACAAACATTTGCTGAGTGTCTGCCAACTAGATGGCCAGAGTTCTCACTTCACGGAGCTTACAGTCTAATGGGAAACACAAATAAACAGGCAATTTACAACACAGTGAGGTAAATGCATCACAGAGAGATAGACAATGCTTCTGGAACACGCAGAAGGGGTACCTCCTCCAGACTTGGGAGACTGGAGAAGCTTCCCAGAAGTGAAGTTCGCTGAAAACTCAAGGAACTGTGTGCCATTTAAAGGCAATATAATATGGACAGCAATGCCACGGAAACACCAGGTAGAGTCAATCCACATAGTGCATCAAAGTGAGGTCAGACTTCTCCATTCAGATGTGACCAGTGGTTATCTTACCACTGCACTCATATAACCCACCAGGTTCTATAACAGATTTCCAGTTCCTTTTATTTCTAAATGCATTCTTTTTTCCCCTGTCCTATTTTACTATCTTTACCAGCCTCCCAGCTATCAAGTATTTCAATTCAACCCAACAAGGGCCTCTGTGGGAGATAGTGTGATAAATACGGGACGCTGGGCAGGGAGGCACTGGGGCCTCCCCACAAGGACCACGCGGCCACAGAAGTGCAGAAATGAGAAAACCACGTGACTATCTGCGGACCGTTCCACTCCCCACAAACCTTGCAGAGGTGACCTGGCACTACCAATCCTGCTTATGAAACAAATATCCCCACTTTGACTTTATCTTGGGTTTGATACATTTTTCTGGACCCTGCGGCTGCCATATTCCGAAGACAGCAAAATGGGCTCTTGACACTGAAGCCCCTTCCCTAACAGTGGGATCCTTTTCCTCTGTCCGTTTGAGTATTCCTCCTAAAGTGGGACACTTCCTGCTTCCGGAGGGTACTGATATTTTCTTAAATTGTTTCTACGCATGATTGTCAATGTACAATCACAATGCCGGGACCAGAGAAAAATAACTTTTCCCCTTGTGCTCTTCCAAAAACTAGTGGAAATTTGTCTACAAGCTAATTGAATGGTTGGATAAAATGACTTTTTAATGTCTCTTCCAGTCCTGAGATTTTATGATTCTCTGACATAAGCAGAACCATTTTTTCTTTGAGGGCTATAGCTGGGTAAAATTATCCCAGTCTAAGATGTTATTGTAAAGGGAAAATTGGGTCAGTATTTCAATAATATTTAGTTTTTCAAAGTTGCCCAACATAACCTCACAAAGCTGCAGCTGCTGTACCAGTAAGTCCAGCCTGGGCCATAGTCGGTTGTATATCTTACAACCAAAGACAGAGGGTTTTTCTTCAAAAGAGCAACTGAACACAAGATCTCACAAACAAAACAGAAAAGATCGTCCCAAATGTTTTTGGATTGTATGATACTTCACATCTAAGGATGTGCAGTTATTTTGCTATCATTCCCAAACTGGATCTTAATTCTGTTTTGTGATCTGAGCACTAGAAACCACAAACACCGGACTCAGTCACTTAGGCTTTTTGACATGTCGTGAGAGTTGTGCCCACCCTCAGGTGCTACAGAAGCTCACACGTCTTTGGTGTACGACCCTTTATACACTCAAGATGGAGAGCTTATCGTAAGATACACATCTTCACCACAAATACCTCAATTTGCAGCTCAAGGTATCGTTCAAAACATAAAGAAAAGAAAGGTGTGTTGCTCAAGTCTTGCACCAGCTGCAATGTCTAGGGGGGAAGGTACATCATAAGCATGCTTGTTCTTCTGAGTTGAAGTTCTCTTCCACCACTATGGAAATAGCCTTGGGGTCCCAGGCAGCTCCCAACAGCAAGGAACTAAAACATCTGGGTTCAAATCCAGCCTCTACCACTTCCTAGCTGTGTGACCCTGGCAAGCAATTTAATCTCTCTGGACCTTTCTTCCTAATGTGGAAAGAAAGAGATCATCACAATACTACCTGCCTCAGAAATTGTTGTCCTATTTCGATGCACCCTCACCTCACTTCAGCCTCTAGTTCACTCTAAAACCAGTTGCTGTGACGTGAGGAATATGGTCAATAATATTGCAATAACTTTGTACGGGGACAAATGGTTACTAGGCTTATCATGGCGATCACTTCACAGCGTATGCAAATGTCAAATCATTATGCAGTACACCTGAAACCAACATCAGCGTGTACGTCAACTGTATTTCAATAATAAGGCACTAAATAAAATGGTTGCTTTGAAGAATTTTGAAAGGGTTACTGGAGAAACAAATATAGAGAACCCACTCACGGCCTAAAGAGAAAGGCTTTGTAATTGCTATGGCTCGATTGGTTGAGTCACATTTAATTAAATCTAGAATTTCCAAGGACAAAAACAGTGCTTCCCAACAGGACGTCTAAGATAAGAAAACAAGGGGGATCTGGGTTGGAGAGTTCCTAGGAAGTGGCTTCTGAGGGCAGAGTCCTCCATCAACTAGAAGCAATCTTTTTACATATTTCCCTCTTGATACTTTAGCTCTACTGCTAAATCCAGGGTGAACCAACACTGAACTCTGTATAAATATGAGGACTCTGGGAGAGGGGGAGAGAAGAGGAGTCCAGTGAACGGAACAGTCAGTGAGAATAACTAAATAACTGGGAACATCTAAATGAACCACACTTCGTGTGTTTGGGACCTCCAGAGTTAACCCCTCTTATTTCTCCGTGACTTACTCATTCACCGCTATTGTGTCTGGCCGAAAACTAAAACTGTCGCCCAAGCAACACCAGTCTTACTATAAAAAGAGGAACAACCTGGCATCAGAAAATGTAATGACCTTTCTGAAGGCAGCTGCTTCAGAACTTGTGAATCATTTTGAAATACTCAGGCCAAACCACATCAATACCACATTTAAATAAAACGCAATAAATACAACCACCAAAAACAAAGTGATGACTCGTCAGAACTCTAGTTCTGCTTTTCCTATCAGGTCTGCTGGTGATACACCTAATTACTTGCAAAATCATATTCCAAGTAAGGTACCTACTGGATAAGTGAAGACCTCAGGTTTTCAAAGGAAAGGTTCCTACCTCTCCAGAGCACACCTGCAGATGCCACTAACAATTTACTGCCCTAGTGGGTGGTACCTCGACCCCAAGCACAGAGCATGAAGGGCCTGACTTGAAGCAGCTGGGGAAGCCCAAAGCAGCGAATGCCTGTGTCAGCAGCCCAGCAGGCCCACGGCAGGGGAAATCATTGCTGCTGGCCATCCTGCCTCTAACTCCAGGAATTGCAAGTCACATGCTGCCTCCAGTCTTAACACAAAGTCCTGGGCAGTTTTGTTGCCTGTCCTCCTTCACACCCGACCTTTGATTTCTGCTCAAAAAACTGAATTTTCTGAAACCCAAAGCCAGTAAAGACTGGATGCCAGTGCATAATCCTCATCGCTCTCAAGCCCATCAGCTGTGAAGCCTGAGTACGGCCAAAATAAGGCCAGGTGAAACCACACTCCATCCTCTCTGTTCGCTTACCACTCTGTTCTTTCTCAAGGCTTTTTGTGTCATCTGTCACTGCTCTCTGGGGTTGACGTCTACCTCCAGATGAAGAATTCCTTCGTTCTTCCACATGATGTTTGCCCAAACAGTGCTGTTTGCCCGAGCTTTCCATTCCTCACATCCCCTTTAGTTAGGATATGTTGAAGGATCCATTAGGAGATAATGAATAACTCACATGATCTCATCCATCACTGTAAAATCTCAGTGGAAAAAAATCTTGTTTATGGAAGCTGTGTTTCTCCAAAGACCCAGCCCTCTATGCGTTCTACTCATGAAGTCGTGGGCACTGAGCACGCATATGCCTCCTCGTGGGCTCTGGAAAGGATGAACAGTGGGAAATCTGCCATCCCCCCATAGGAGGCAGATGTGGAATGTCAGGTCCCCTGAGCATGCTGGGTACTTGGTAAAGGTACAGGAGTAGGAGAGGGGCTGTCAGCATCAAGAGTGGGGAAGACAGGGAGAGAAAAGGATGCCATCGGGGCAAAATGGCTCTTGTCTAACACAGTGCTATTTTCTGGTCCTGTTACTCTGTGTCACTTTCTGCTACTCCGCTCCCACTTTATTTGCCAAATACCTCAAGATGTTTCCAAGAGGTTCTGAATTATTGACAAACCTAAGGGAGATGCTTTGGAAAACAGTAAGTACAAAAACAGACCGGTACTGCTAGTGCAAACACTTGGTCATTGGCGGTTTCCTTTTTAAGGCCAAAAGAGAAGAAGAAAAGAAAAAAAAAAGCGCCTGCCTCTGCTAAATAATAATGATATTCACAGAACAAGAGACACTGCAAGTCCAAAGTTCACAATCTCTCCAGCTTTACTCACCCCTAGCCATCTTGCTCCTTTATTGGCAGCCTGTTGAATCTGGACTCTTTTGAGGGTGACATGGTACACAGCTCCTTCCTCTACCTCTTCACCCCAGTCCTGAATCGAGCTCTGCCAGGAGATGGGACAAAGAGAAAGAAAAAGAGTATTTTTTTTTTTTTTCCTCTCCGCTAACCACAATCTATCCCAGCTGCTTTGCTGCTTACAACAGCACTCAGGGCATAAGATGGGCTGTTCAAAATAAATATTACAATCAGAGGAACACAAGACACATTGCGATAGAGGGAATGCTGAGATTTTCTTGGCCCCCAGCCCTTTCCTGTGATATCAGAAGCCCCGGACTTTTCCATTTGGTTATTTTTCCTAGACTCACTCACATATCTTAAATAGTTTTTAAAGTCTTTTTGTTTTTTTTTTCCTTCTTAAATAAACTGGGGTTTAGTCCTGATTAACTTTTCCTCCTCAAGTGAGAGGAAAAATAATTCATTTGCAGGAAAAGGTTGTCCTTTTATAAGTGGCTCCGTTATTCGAACAAACTACATTTTAAACTCTGCCACAAACAAGCGTTTAAAATGCCAAGAGTGCTCTCGCTCCTTTGGAGTGAAATGGTTCGCATGTCTTTTTCTCCTCTTATTGTTTTGGAACCCACAAAGTTAGCGGGAGGGAGAAAGTTTTCATTTCCGTCAAATAATCTGGCATGTGCAGAAAAAGCAACACGTCAACTGTATGCAGCGACCCCCTGGGTTTCCCTAAACGTGAAGTTTGTGTTGTTTAAAGAGCCGCTGGGACACAGAAGCGCTCCACGATTCACCCAGACTCACAGTCCTTTCGCCTTAAAAGTTTTCCTTTGCTGACACACATCTGCCCAGACACACCAAAGGCAACTGCTGAGAAAGTATGGTTTAAAGGGAGAAGACACGCAGAGAGGAAGGCGTAGAAAGCCGAGGGAGAAAGCTTTAGCTCTCAAGTCTGGAATCGGATTGCTCCGTTCACTCCGAGTGAGTCCAAAACCCGCCCAGAGAAAGCGGGAGAAGATTCCCCACCAGAGCAGCCTCGGGAGAAGGCAGAGAGTTCTCGTTACCATTTTAGCTTGCCAAAGCAATTTCATTCTCAGTTTTCTCTCCGGTGTGTGGACGCGGCATGATGCGCCCTGCTCCCAAGCGAACGCAGTGCCCGCCCGGCTCAGCCCCGGCGCCTCCAGCCCCGGCCCCGCGCGGCCGCCGCGCACCCAGCACAGACACGCGCCCGCCGCCGCCGCCGCCGCCGCCGCCGCCGGTGCGCGCGACTCTTCCACAAAGGGAGCGCGGCGAGCGAGCGAGCTAGGGCGCCGCAGACTCCTCCCCACGCCACTCCGCCGCTCCGTGATGTCAGGCTTTCCTGTTTGTGCTTAGGAGCGCACTCTCCGTCTCTGAAATCCCATGGATAGAGTTAGCACACCGTGATTTCTCCAGCTCTGAAAGCGATCGGCAGGCAACCACCCTTTCAAGTGGATCAAGTTTTCCTGATTGGCTGCCAGGTGCCAAAAAAGATCTGGGTGCGGTATGAGGAATCTAAGTGTGTTTCTCCTTTCCTTCGCTCAGAGAAATAAAGGGGGGAGGGGAGGTGCAAAAAAGGAGGGGAGGAGCGGGTCAGAAAAATGTCTATTATCTGCCTGTTACCTATTGAATTTAGAGTCAATCAGGGCGACCCCAATGAGAGTGGCGATACTAGAGGCCCGGAAGTTTTTCATGAGGACAAGAAAAGAATTGGTCAGAGGGTATTCCAAACCCATGCCCAGGGGCTGCCCCTGTCCTGCATCAGCACACCATCTACAGGAAATGGCTCTGGACTTCTTTCTACCACCCATAGGATAAGGCCCATCCAACTGTCACTGGCCATAGTGGGAGGGACAGGGACACAGCAGGAAAGGGTTTTGCTGAGGCTGACAGCGTGGAAATTGGGCCACCAGCGGCCCCGGAGGTTCTGTGAGTCTTTGTGACTCGTCACCGTGGGTTGAGTTGTCTGTACTGTAGGGACACAGTGGGATAATAACTGCAGGGAAAGAGCCATTCATGAGGAGTTTGCTAGAGGGAGTTTTGTCCTAACAGAAAGTAAATCAACAGCAAGACACCAGATGATAATATAATCAAACTTTGGCACGTGACAATCCCATGCCAATTGCAAAAACGTTTAGGACTCATGTCTTTTATACTATTCAGCCCTAAATGAATTTAGTCGCCTTTAAATTTTTTTTTTTTTTTTTTTTTTAAAGAAAGGCCTCTCACTAATTGCCACGTTAAGGCATAAGTCTGGGCTTTGTTGAATAGTAAATACATTATGAACTGAAAAGCTAGAGAATCAAGTGTACTGATGTTCCCAGGAGAGCAAAATAAATGACATTGAAGCCATATCAAGGAAAAAATAATAATCTTTGCACACTTGAACATCTTCAAGTCACTCAGCAAAGTTCCCCGCATACAGCCAGAACCTACGGGGCTCAGTAACTGTGGAGAGACAGGACACTCTTTTAATAAAATGGAAGTGATCATTTCTATTAAAAAAAAACACAAAACCACATAAACTAGACCCTTCTGTGACCACCAGGATAGAGTGTCCCCAGTGTCCAGAGGAAATGGTATGGAAGACCTACCTCCCTGCTTCTTAAGCCATCCTCAGCCCCCAGGCCCACCCCTATTCAGTGATCTTGAAGTACACAAGATGCACCTGGGGACAGTTAAGCAACCCATAAGATTAATTTCACCACTACTTTAACCTGAGTTTTGGCTCTGAATTTGGAGATTACTCCTTAAAGTTTTCCACTCCAGGGATATCGAGAAGTTTCTTCAACCACGCCCCTCCCGGGAAGCCCTCCTGGACAGGACAGCTTATAACTCACAAGGTGCCACTCAGGTTTCGTCTCGCCTCAGCCTCCTCTCTACTCCACCAATTCCCAGGCTGGCCACCTGGTGTGTAAGGGGAAAACAGGCTTCCAGCAGATGCAACTTCAAAGCCTGGTTTTACATTAAGAGTGAACTTGGGCGCTACTTCCCTGGGCTTTCATTTCCTCATCTGCAAAATGGGACAAACATCGATTTCATAGAGTTTGAAAAAGGATTAAATGGAACTTGTATACAAAACACCTAGCACATGGTCAGAAAAAGCTCCATTCCCGTATTATTACTGCACTTCCTCCCAAACTGCATTTTCCCAGACTCACTGAAAAGTTGTATGTATGCAACGTGGGGAAATCTAAAATGATGTCTTCTTGCTGAATCATTTCAGAGAGGTTTTCTCTGAATGACTACTTGTATTTATACCTGATAATGTACGTGATTTTATCCAAATGTTGATCCTCAAAGAAAGGTTGGGTTTTTTTGTTTGTTTGCGGTACGCGGGCCTCTCACTGTTGTGGCCTCTCTCGTTGCGGAGCACAAGCTCCGGATGCGCAGGCTCAGTGGCCATGGCTCACGGGCCCAGCCGCTCCGCTGGCATGTGGGATCTTCCCAGACCGGGGCACGAACCCGTGTCCCCTGCATCGGTAGGCAGACTCTCAACCACTGCGCCACCAGGGAAGCCCAGAAAGGTTGGTTTTAGATACAGCAATCAAGTGTTGCAGTTTATAATTTTTAAATATTTATTTTAAAATATTCCACATGCAGGCAGCTCAAGTCAGTATTACCTTATTACACATACTTTTGGGTTAAAATACTTCTGGTCAATATGTGGGAAGGATAAACCAGTAAGCCATTTATAACTAAGTTTGAATTTAGTTACCAGATTAATCTACCCATGATCTAGCATGACCCTGAAAGAACAGGTCAAGTTTTGTTAAAAGGATATCAGCAATGTTTTGTACTTTTCAGCATACAAGTCTTTGAACTCCTTGGTTAAGCTTATTCCTAGGCATTTTATTCTTTTCAATGCTATTGTAAGTGGGACTGTTTTCTTAATTTCATTTGCAGATTATTCATTATTAATGTATATAAATGCAACTGATTTTCATATATTGATTTTAAATGCTGCAACTTTACTCAATTCATGTATTAGTTCTGGCAAGTTTCAACACCCCGTGCTGGGAAAACTGGATATCCACATGCAAAAGAATGAAATTGAACACTTATCTTACACCATACACAAAAGTCAACTCAAAATAAACTAAAGACTTAAACATAAGACCTGAAACTATAAAACTCCTAGAAGAATACATAGGGGAAAAGCTTCATAGCATTGGTGTTTGCAATGATTTCATGCATACGACATCAAAAGCATGGATACGACATCAAAATCATGTAGTGAGACTACATGAAACTATAAAGCTTCTGCACAGCAAACAATTATAACAGAGTGAAAAGTCAACCTATGGTATCAGAGAAAATATCTGCAAACAACATATCTGATAAAGAGTTAATATCCATAATATAGATCCACAATATATAAGGAGCTCCTACTCTCAATACCAAATAATAATAATAACTGAATCTTAAGATGGGCAAAGGACCTAAAAAAATTTCTCCAAAGATGTACAAATGGTCAACATTATGTGAAAAGAGGCTCAACATGACTAATCATCAGGGAAATGCAAATCAAAACCACAATAAGATACCACCTCACATCTCTTAGGATGGCCATTACTTTAAAAAATAAAACAACAACAAAAAACCAAAGACAAAAAAAAACCCCAAAAATGTTGACAAGGATGTAGAGAAAAGGAAACTCTTGGTAGGAATGTTAATTGGTACAGCCATTACAGAAAACAATGTGGAAGTTCCTCAATAAATTAAGAATAGAACTACCATATGATCCAGCAATCCCACTACTGGGTATTTATCCAAAAGAATTTAAGTCAAGATCTCAAAGAGACCTGAGTGCTCCCACATTCATTGCAGCACTATGCATAACAGCCAAGAGGTGGAAGCAAACTAAATGTCCATCAATGGATGAATGGATAAAGAAGATGTGGTACCTATATACAATGGAATATTACTCAACCATAAAAAGAACGAAATTGTGCCATTTGCAGAGATGTGGATGGACCTAGAGACTGTCATACAGAGTGAAGAAAGTCAGAAAAACAAATATGATATAAAATCACTTATATGTGCAATCTAGAAAAATGGTACAGGTGAACTTATTTGCGAAGCAGAGATAGAGACACAGATGTAGTGAACAAACATATGGATACCAAGGGGGGAAGGAGGGGATGAACTGGGAGATTGAGATTGACATATATATACTACTATGTATAAAACAGATAACTAATGAGAACCTCCTGTACAGCACAGGGAACTCTACTCAATGCTCTGTGGTGACCTAAATGGGAAGGAAATCCAAAAAAGAGGGGATATATGTATACATATAGTTGATTCACTTTGCTGTATGGCAGAAACTAACACAACATTGTAAAGCAACTATACTCCAATAAAAATTAATATAAAAAAACAAAAAAGAAGATGTGGTATATACAGACAATGGAATATTATTCAGCCTTTAAAAAAGGAGGACATCCTGTATATGTGAGAACACAGATGAACCTAGAGGACATTATGCTAAGTAAAATAAGCCAGTCACAGAAGGACAAATACTGCATGATTCCACTTACATGAGGTATCTAAAGTAATCAAAGTCGTAGAAGCAGAAAGTAGAGTGGTGGTTGCCAGGGGTTGTGGGAGGGAGAAATAAGGAGCTGCTTTTCAATGTGTATCAAGTTTCAGTTACGCAAGATTAAAAAGTGCTAGAGATCTACTGTACAATATTGTGCTTATAGTTCACAGTAATGTACTGTACACTTGAAAATTTGTTAAAGTTGAGGGGGAGGTGAAAGAGATCAGAAAAGATCTATACTTAAAGCATTAGGATGTTGCTAGGAATAGTTTTATGTTGCCATATTTGGTGACGACTGACAGTCAGTAGCAATAGAAGATTCTTAGGATATAACAGGAAAAAGGAAGAGTTATGGAAGAACCCCAAACTAAAGGAAAAAAAAGAAAAGCTTTCTTGCTCTACAGTTTCAGCAGAGCCGATAAATAGAGAATCGTAAGAGCAAACATAAGAAGCTGGTGTGCAGATTCTTTAAGAGAATCTATCTAGAAGTGGGAATACATAGTTTATATACTCCATTTATTCATGTATTTATTCATTGGCTCCTATGACACCATGCTTTTCTAGATTTTATTCTACATCTCTGGCTGCAAGAAAAAAATGAAAAATATAAAAATTATGAGTTATACTTGTGCACATAGGTTGACATGTAGTAATACTTATATGCCTGGGCAAATGATGAGACATTTGGCATTGAAGAGCCAGGATTTGAATCCCAGCTCTAGACAATGTGTCAACCAAGAGTTTAACCCTCACTTCTCACAGGTTTGGTGTCCTCATCTGTTTCCTTTCATGCTTATCATGAGTGTTAAAAAAAGCTATCCTATATAAAGTATCTAACAGAATAAACTATGCTATATAAAGCACCTAATAGAGTGCTTGGAACATAGGGGGCCTTGAATAAAAATATATCTCCTTCCCTCCCTAACCCCACACTCTTTCCCTTTAATGTAATTCTGTATTCATTTACTGCATTTGGTTTGCAATCTGCATGTTCTTTAGATGTCTGCTTAGGTAATAGATTGTACTGCATGACAGAGAAGTAAGAGCAGTGCAAGTATAACAGACGCTGGACTTGGAAATAAGTAGTTAAGAACTTGTCTTAAAGATGGCAATATCAGCATAAGATGGTATGAAATGGGAAGGCCATGGCTTTGTCCTCAAACTCAATGCCAGCCTATGATATCCTGCTCCCAGTTAAAAGTATAGAGGAAAACAGTCCTAAGAGAGCACTAGTAATAATAATAACAACAACAGCTACGTGAAAAAAGCTAAATAATTGAGAGGTCAGGATTCTCCTTCCATGTGTTAGGACTGCTGAGTGCATATTGCCTCTACTTCCTTCAAGACCTCACCTAAACAGATAAGTGTGAAAACCTTTCCCACTTTTGAATGGAATTGACAATAGCCATTTTGCAACATTTTATTCACAAACTATACCTTTAGCTGTCTCTAGGTCCCCAAGAAAACTTTTGGTGGAGGACATAAGCCAATAAGTTACTTATTTGCGTCTTAACTCCTTCCCCCAACAATATCAAAGGTTTGTCAAAATGCAAACTGCTTAATCCTCCCAGCTTCCCTATGAAATTCTTCCCCCTGCTCTTAAGGCTTATAGGCTGTGTTGCTCATTAACTTTACATCTTCAGCTTCCCACTATCAGCCAGGCATCCTGCCATGGTTGTTTCTAGCTCTGCTAACTGGGGTTGTCCCCATTCACCTACTCTCTGCTTGAACTTTCAACCTTGCTTTGCGGAAGGTAAGGAGCCAGCCATGCTTGGTTAAAGATGAACAGTCCTCCAATCACTCTTAGAGCCGTAGACAGTTGCTTCTATCTTCTGAGAGCCCAAAGTGATTTTTTACTAATTATCACAGAGATACTATGAAGTATAAGTTAAAATTTTTCAATTCTCTATTAGGGGTTTTTTTATTTAGGCAAGCAAATGACAAGTCAATTTTAGTTGGACCTACTACAACTAGAGTAGAGGCTGCCCTAGGGGGCAGAAAATGGAGACAGAAGAAACATAAATAGCACTCAACAGATGGCAGGCCAAAGGCATAGGACTCCTCTGGCCATGGTGACAAACACTTTTCAACTAATAGTTTACCAATTGTTGGCGGTCACTCCTTTTTTTCAACTTGAAGAGATTTTTTTCTTTTAATCTTTATTGGAGTATAATTGCTCTACAGTGGTGTGTTAATTTCTGCTTTATAACAAACCGAATCAGCCATACATATACATATATCCCCGTATATCCTCCCTCTTGCACCTCCCTCCCACCCTCCTTATCCCATCCTGCTAGGTGGTAACAGAGCACCGAGTTGATCTCCCTGTGCTATGTGGCTGCTTCCCACTAGCTATCGATTTGACATTCGGTAGTGTATGTATGTCCATACCACGCTCTCACTTTGTCACAGCTTACCCTTCCCCGTCCCCGTGTCCTCAAGTCCATTCTCTACGTCTGCATCTTTATTCCTGCACTGCCCCTAGGTTCTTCAGAACCTTTTTTTTTTCCTTA
Source organism: Kogia breviceps (assembly GCF_026419965.1). NCBI lineage: Eukaryota > Metazoa > Chordata > Mammalia > Artiodactyla > Physeteridae > Kogia > Kogia breviceps. The sequence goes on along the minus strand of NC_081310.1, from coordinate 25,855,514 downwards.
GATTCCATATATATGCGTTAGCATACGGTATTTGCTTTTCTCTTCCTGACTTAACTTCACTCTGTATGACAGACTCCAGGTCTATCCACCTCACTACAAATAACTCAATTTCGTTTCTTTTTATGGCGGAGTAATATTCCATTGTATATATGTGCCACATCTTCTTTATCCATTCATCTGTTGATGGACACTTAGGTTGCTTCCATGTCCTGGCTATTGTAAATAGAGCTGCAGTGAACATTGTGGTACATGACACTTTTTGAATTATGGTTTTCTCAGGGTATATACCCAGTAGTGGGATTGTTGGGTCATATGGTTACTTCTATTTTTAGTTTTTCAAGGAACCTCCATACTGTTCTCCATAGTGGCTGTATCAGTTTACATTCCTACCAACAGTGCAAGAGGGTTCCCTTTTCTCCACACCCTCTCCAGCATTTATTGGTTGTAGATTTTTTGATGATGGCCATTCAGCCCCGTGTGAGGTGATACCTCATTGTAGTTTTGATGTGCATTTCTCTAATGATTAGTGATGTTGAGCATCCTTTCATGTGTTTGTTGGCAATCTGTATATCTTCTTTGGAGAAATGTCTATTTAGGTCTTCTGCCCATTTTTTGGAGTGGGTTGTTTGTTTTTCTGATATTGAGCTGCACGAGCTGCTTGTAAATTTTGGAGCTTAATCCTTGTCTGTTGCTTCATTTGCAAATATTTTCTCCCATTCTGAGGGTTGTCTTTTTGTCTTGTTTATGGTTTCCTTTGCTGTGCAAAATCTTTTAAGTTTCATTTGGTCTCATTTGCTTATTTGGGGGTTTATTTCCATTTCTCTAGGAGGTGTGTCAAAAAGGATCTTGCTGTGATTTATGTCATAGAGTGTTCTGCCTATGTTTTCCTCAAAGAGTTATATAGTGTCTGGCCTTACATTTAGGTCTTTAATCCGTTTTGAGTTTATTTTTTTGTATGGTATTAGGGAGTGCTCTAATTTCATTCTTTTACATGTAGCTGTCCAGTTGTCCCAGCATGACTTACTGAACAGGTTGTTTTTTCTCCATTGTATATTCTTGCCTCCTTTATCAAAAATAAGGTGACCATAGGCGTGTGGGTTTATCTCTGGGCTTTCTATCCTGTTCCATTGATCTATGTTTCTGTTTTTGTGCCAGTACCACACTGTCTTGATTACTGTAGCTTTGTAGTATAGTGTGAAGTCCGGGAGCCTGATTCCTCCAACTCCGTTTTTCTTTCTCAAGATTGCTTTGGCTATTCTGGGTCTTTTGTTTTTCCATACAAATTGTGAAATTTTTTGTTCTAGTTCTGTGAAAAATGCCATTGGTAGCTTAATAGGGGTTGCACTGAATCTGGAGATTGCTTTCGGTAGTATAGTCATTTTCACAATGTTGATTCTTCCAATCCAAGAACATAGTATATCTCTCCATCTGTTTGTATCATCTTTAATTTCTTTCATCAGTGTCTTACAGTTTTCTGCATACAGCTCTTTTGCCTCCTCAGGTAGGTTTAATCCTAGGTATTTTATTCTTTTTGTTGCAGTGGTAAATGGGAGTGTTTCCTTAATTTCTCTCTCAGATTTTTCATCATTAATGTATAGGAATGCAAGAGATTTCTGTGCATTAATTTTGTATCCTGCTACTTTACCAAATTCATTGATTAGCTCTAGTAGTTTTCTGGTAGCATCTTTAGGATTCCCTGTCTATAGTATCGTGTCATCTGCAAACAGTGACAGCTTTACTTCTTCTTTTCTGATTTGGATTCCTTTTATTTCTTTTTCTTCTCTGATTGCCGTGGCTAACACTTCCAAAACTATGTTGAATAATAGTGGTGAGAGTGGGCAACCTTGTCTTGTTCCTGATCTTAGAGAAAATGGGTTCAGTTTTTCACCATTGAGAACTATATTGGCTGTGGGTTTGTCATATATGGCCTTTATTATGTTGAGGTAAGTTCCCTCTATGCCTACTTTCTGGAGGGTTTTTATCATAAATGGGTGTTGAATTTTGTCAAATGCTTTTTCTGCATCTATTGTGATGATCATATGGTTTTTCTCCTTCAATTTGTTAATATGGTTTATCACACTGATTGATTTGTGTATATAGAAGAATCCTTGCATTCCTGGGATAAACCCCACTTGATCATGGTTTATGAGCCTTTTAATGTGCTGATGGATTCTGTTTCCTAGTATTTTGTTGAGGATTTTTGCATCTATGTTCATCAGAGATATTGGCCTGTAGTTTTCTTTCTTTGAGACATCTTTGTCTGGTTTTGGTATCAGGGTGATGGTGGCCTCATAGAATGAGTTTGGGAGTGTTCCTCCCTCTGCTATATTTTGGAAGAGTTTGAGAAGGATAGGTGTTGGTTCTTCTCTAAATGTTTGATAGAATTCGCCTGTGAAGCCATCTGGTCCTGGGCTATTGTTTGCTGGAAGATTTTTAATCACAGTCTCAAATTCAGTGCTTGTGAATGGTTTGTTTATATTTTCTGTTCCTTCCTGGTTCAGTCACAGAAGGTTATGCTTTTCTAAGAATTTGTCCATTTCTTCCAGGTTGTCCATTTTATTGGCATAGAGGTGCTTGTAGTAATCGCTCATGATCCTTTGTATTTCTGCAGTGTCAGTTGTTACCTCCCCTATTTCATTTCTAATTATATTGATTTGAGTCTTCTCCCTTTTTTTCTTGATGAGTCTGGCTAATGGTTTATCAATTTTGTTTATCTTTTCAAAGAACCAGCTTTTAGTTTTATTGATCTTTGCTATTGTTTCCTTGATTTCTTTTTCATTCATTTCTAATCTTTATGATTTCTTTCCTTCTGCTAACTTTGGGGTTTTTTGGTTCTTCTTTCTCGAATTGCTTTAGGTGTAAGGTTAGGTTGTTTATTTGAGATGTTTCTTGTTTCTTGAGGTAGGATTGTATGGCTATAAACTTCCCCCTTAGAACTGCTTTTGCCTCATCCCATAGGTTTTAGTTGTGTTTTCATTGTCATTTTTTTTTTAGGTATTTTTTGATTTTCTCTTTGATTTTTTCAGTGATCTCTTGGTTATTTAGTAGTGTATTGTTTAGCCTCCATGTGTTTGTATTTTTTACAGATTTTTCCTGTAATTGATATTTAGTCTCATAGCATTGTGGTCAGAAAAGATACTTGATGATTTCAATTTTCTTAAATTTACCAAGGCTTGATTTGTGACCCAGGATATGATTTCTCCTGGAGAATGTTCCATGAGCACTTGAGAAGCAAGTGTATTCTGTTGTTTTTGGATGGAATGTCCTATAAATATCAATTAAGTCCATCTTGTTTAATGTATCATTTAAAGCTTGTGTTTCCTTATTTGTTTTCATTTTGGATAATCTGTTTATTGGTGAAAGTGGAGTGTCAAAGTCCCCTACTATGATTGTGTTACTGTCGATTTCCCCTTTTATGGCTGTTAGCATTTGCCTTATGTATTGAGGTGCTCCTATGTTGGGTGCATAAATATTTACAATTGTTATAACTTCTTCTTGGATTGATCCCTTGATCATTATGTAGTGCCCTTCTTTGTCTCTTGTAATAGTCTTTATTTTAAATTCTATTTTATCTGATACGAGAATTGCTACTCCAGCTTTCTTTTGATTTCCATTTGCATGGAATATCTTTTTCCATCTCCTCACTTTCAGTCTGTACGTGTCCCTAGGTCTGAAGTGGGTCTCTTGTAGACAGCATATATACAGGTCTTGTTTTTGTATCCATTCAGCCAGTCTATGTCTTTTGGTTGGAGCATTTAATCCATTTGCATTTAAGGTAGCTATCGATATGTATGTTCCTATTACCATTTTCTTAATTGTTTTGGGTTTGTTATTGTAGCTCTCTTCCTTCTCTTGGGTTTCCTGCCTAGAGAAGTTCCTTTAGCATTTGTTGTAAAGCTGGTTTGGTGGTGCTGAATTCTCTTAGCTTTTGCTTGTCTGTAAAGGTTTTAATTTCTCCCTCGAATCTGAATGAGATCCTTGCTGGGTGGAGTAATCTTGGTTGTAGGTTTTTCCGTTTCATCACTTTAAATATGTCCTGCCACTCCCTTCCAGCTTGCAGAGTTTCTGCTGAAAGATTAGCTGTTAACCTTTTGGGGATTCCCTTGTATATGATTTGTTGTTTTTCCCTTGCTGCTTTTAATAATTTTTCTTTGTATTTAATTTTTGATAGTTTGATTAATGTGTGTCTTGGCATGTTTCTCCTTGGATTTATCCTGTATGGTACTCTCTGCACTTCCTGTAGTTGACTGACTATTTCCTTTCCCATATTAGGGATGTTTTCAACTATAATCTCTTCAAATATTTTCTCAGTCCCTTTCTTTTTCTCTTCTTCTTCTGGGACCCCTAAAATTCAAATGTTGGCATGTTTAATGTTGTCCCAGAGGTCTCTGAGACTGTCCTCAATTCTTTTCATTCCTTTTTCTTTATTCTGCTCTGCAGTAGTTATGTCCACTATTTTATCTTCCAGGTCACTTATCTGTTCTTCTGCCTCAGTTATTCTATTAATTCCCTCTAGGTAATTTTAAATTTCATTTACTGTGTTGTTCATCATTGTTTGTTGGCTCTTTAGTTCTTCTAGGTCCTTGTTAAACATTTCTTGGATTTTCTCCATTCTATTTCCAAGATTTTGGATCATCTTTACTATCATTACTCTGAATTCTTTTTCAGGTAGACTGCCTCTTTTCTCCTCATTTGTTTGGTCTGGTGGGTTTTTGCCTTGCTCCTTCATCTGCTGTGTGTTTCTGTCTTCTCAATTTGCTTAACTTACTGTGTTTGGGGTCTCCTTCTTGCAGGCTGCAGGTTCGTAGTTCCCATTGTTTTTAGTGTCTGCCCCCAGTGGCTAAGTTTGGCCGAGTGGGTTGTGTAGTCTTCCTGGTGGAGGTGACTGGTGCCTGTGTTCTGGTGGATGAGGCTGGATCTTGTCTTTTTGGTGAGCAGATCTACATCTGGTGGTGTGTTTTGGGGTGTCTGTAGCCTTATTATGATATTAGGCAGCCTCTCTGCTAATGCGTGGGGTTGTGTTCCTGTCTTGCTAGTTGTTTGGCATAGGGTGTCCAGCACTGTAGCTTGCTGGTCGTTGAGTGGATCTGGGTCTTAGTGCTGAGATGGAGATCTCTGGGAGAGCTTTCGCCATTTGATATTACATGGAAGCTGGAGGTCTCTGGTGGACCAACGTCCTGAATTCAGCTCTCCCACCTCAGAGGCACAGGCCTGACACCCAGCTGGAGCACCAAGACCCTGTCAGCCACCCGGCTCAGAGCCAAAGGGAGAAAAATAGAAAGAAAGAAAAATATAAAATAAAATGAAGTTATTAAAGTAAAAAAAGTTTTCAATTATGAAAAATTAAAAAAAATTTTAAGTAATAATATAAAGAAAGAAGAGAGCAACCAAACCAAAAACAAATCCACCAATGATAACAAGCCCTAAAAACTATACTAAAAAAAAAACCCAAAAAACAGACAGACAGAATCCTAGGACAAATGGTAAAAGCAAGCTATACAGACAAACTCACACAAAGAAGCATACACATACACACCCACAAAAAAGAGAAAAAGGAAAAATAATATATATATCTTTTGGGAAGTCTGAGGTCTTCTGCCAGCATTCAGTAGGTGTTCTGTAGGAGTTGTTCCACATGTAGATTTATTTCTGATGTATTTTTGGGGAGGAAGATGATTTCCACGTCTAACTCCTCCGCCATCTTGAAGGTCTCCTTGGTGGTTACTCTTAATTGCTGATGATGCTTTCCTGAGGAGGAAGTTGGTTACTGGAATACTATTTTTAACTTGTGCTAATAAGCATTATAAGCCCATCTAATTATAGATTTCTGTAAAGAAAAAAGCACATCCAGAAGTGTGTTCACATGGTTGAAAAGATCAAAACAGAGAACAATCAGCTCGGACATAATGCCAGGTCTCTGTGACATACAGTTAAACATTCTAGGGCTTCCCTGGTGGCACAGTGGTTGAGAGTCCGCCTGCCGATGCAGGGGACACGGGTTCGTGCCCCGGTCCGGGAAGATCCCACATGCCGCGGAGCGGCTGGGCCCCGTGAGCCATGGCCGCTGAGCCTGCGCGTCCGGAGCCTGTGCTCCACAACGGGAAAGGCCACAACAGTGAGAGGCCCACCTAGCACACACACACACACAAAAAAAACATTCTACAAAATGGGAGACAGGTGACCTGATGCCATGAAGGGCTTTAACCAAGATTCTGGAAGGAGTTACTGGGCAATTAGCCAAATCATATCTTGTTTCATGGCTAAAGGAACCTCCTTTTTCCGTAATAATGGTATTGAAGTAGTACTGAAAACCCCACTAAATTAGACCTGTTAGAACATAGTAGCTAGAATGATGACAATGTAGTCAGAGACACCTAGATTTGAGTCCTGATCCATCACTTCTCTCTGAGGGAAGATCTCGTCTCTAAGTCTATAAAAAATAGGGATATAAACACCTTCCTCATTAGCTCACAGTGAGGGTTAAATGAAATAATCCACATCAAGCCTTTGGCATTGTATCTGGCACCATAGTTAATAACGTTGATGATGATGATGATGATGGTGTCAAGTTAACACGTTGCAAAAGCTACAAGAGACTGACTACATTAAAAATCAGACCTATAGATTGAGTAGTTCAAGATTTTGCAGCCTGAAGCTAAAACTTCATGTTACAAAGAACCGTAAGCCCCGCAAACTGGTTAGTCAATGAGCAACATTTACTGAGTTGCTACATGGCACAGAAAAATACTGTGCTCTGTATCCTTTCCCACCTCAAACTACCTTCACAGAGGGATCAGAGTAATCTTTTCCAGTCACCATACCATCACCTCCTATCCTTAAATCCCTCCAGTAGCTCCCCATTGTTAAGGATAAAAACCTAAGTCCTTTTCATATTCTATAAGGCCTTGCCCAGGTGGGCCCCTCCCACTTTACTTTATGTACATTCTCTGGACTCAGTGACCCCAGTCTTCTTTCAATGTCTTGAGCGTATCTGGCTCCCCACATCACAGAGCCTTTACTCATGTGATTCCCTCTTTTGGGGAACATCCCTCCCTCTTCTGCTCTCCCACTTGGGCTAAATCCCCCTCTTATGTGCTCTCATGGCACCATGTTTCTCCCTTTGTAGCTCTATCACGGTTGTAATTTTTCACTCAATTGTATGAGTATTTGATAAATATCGATTTCCCCCAAACTCTATGAAGGTAGAGGTAATGTTAGTTTTTTTCTCATCTCTGTAGTCTAGCACCTCACACAGGGCCTAGCACATAGTAGATGCTCAATAAATAACTATTTGATCTACTGATAGAGTGATACATAGATGAATGTCATGCTGTAAATTCAGCAAATGCTTAGTAATTGTTGCTGAGTAATATGAATAAATCTTAGATATTACCTCTACCTTAAAGTTGCTTATACTCTAAAAGCAGAAAAAGAACAAAGGGAATAAACGAAAAATGACTTTACAAAGCCACAGACCAGCAGGTACAGATTTAGGAGAACAGGGCACAGTGAGCACTGTGTCTGTGAGAGGACACTGAGAAAATTAGCCAGGTGGTGAACACCTTTAAAGGACTTGCAGATAATTACGGTTTTTATTAAGACTGTGTTAACCACTAGCTTTGAAGAAAAAGAAAAATATGAACTGGAAGAAAGGAAGATCTTCCTGTAGAGAATGAAAGCTTCAAAGGATAATATTTGCTTGGAAAAGTGGCTCATGTCGTCCAGGGAAATGAGGTTTGGATAAAGAAGGTAGTTGGTGGAGATTCCTGAATTGTTCTTAAGAGGAAATTGAAATGATAAAAGAGTGTGAACAAGATGATTCTAATACTTGTCCAAAGGATAGCATAGAGGGAAGAAAGCAGAGAGGTAGAGCCATTTGAGAGGAAGCTATTATAGTCATATATGTGCCAAATAATTAACACCTAGGCTGAGATAAGGGTTTTGAAATAAAGAAATGAGTCAGTGATATTTTGGAAAAATAAATGTTGCAACTTGAGGATAGGCAGCATGTTGCAAGTAAATGAGGAGGGAAAGAAAAAAAAAAAAAAAAACCTGCAAGGTTTTAAGACTGGGACGCTGGGATTGTGGTGGAGACGTGAAAATACAGAGAAAATGGGAAGGACATTCTCCTGTGGGGGAGAATATGATCAGAGAAAGAAAATAAAGATATTGAAGTGATAAGAAGGAAAGATAAAGACTAGAAATGAAGAAAGTGAGTTGCAAGCTAGTACTTACAGGAAGTTGTTTGAAACCATGAACGCACATGATTTTTCCTCAGTGGAAGAGACGCAGAGTCTAAACAGTCTCAAAATGTACCCACAACTGAAGACGACCAATCAGAAGTAACCAGAGAAAAGAGCAAGGGGAAGGAGAACTGGGAGAGCTTGAGTTATGGAAACTAACGCTGAAAGGAAAATTTACTGCCACGAATAATTCTCAAACACACAAAAATCAGTCTTGGAACACAGTTCAGTGCGCTTTAGAATACTTCAAATGACAAAAGATTTACCTTCTCTCATTATCACAAGATGCTACACACATTGAAAAGGATTTTCCCTGTTTAAAAACATCCAAAAGTTTTTTTTTTTTAATTATCACCAGTTATTCTATTCTATGACACTCTTCAGTAAAATGTAACCAAAGTTAATTGAATGTCTTAGTGTGGTCACTTACATAACATCAGAATTGCTGAATAGCTTAAATGTGGTGTTTTCCCAGAAATATTTGTCTTTGGGATAAAACCAAGAATGGAAAGTTTCTGCCTTAAAGGAGAACTTTTGAGAAGGTAGAAAGAAAAGAAAAACATATATAATGGAAATATAACTTTCACAATAATTAACCAAAATCCTGCAAATACAGTAACTACTAACACAGAGATACATAAAAACACAAAGAAATGTGAATTTTACCACTTTAGAGAGCTACTTGTGGATAGTGTTATCAATTAGATAATCTTTTTAAAAATCAAAAATATCTCAAATGTTGCCTTTGCCAGGAACAAATTTAGACAGATCTTTGGTTCTTGTTATTTTCCTGTTAAATTGGCAGAATCAACTCATACTAACCCACACTGATCCTGTTTTGTCTAGGACACAAAGTAAAGCCCATAGAATGAAACTGTGTTTAGCTCAGGGCAGGAGAAGGGGAGGAGTCATAACCTTGGCTTATTCAGCTTCTTATAGATAGGAGAACAGCTGATGCTCTACAAAGCTGTCTACCTTGGTTTTTCATCCAGAGATTTTGGGGGGGGTCTGTCTGAACTGAGTGTGTGTATGTATTATGGGATAAGAGAATTGATAGAGTAGGTGGCCTAAATCTCGAACCTTAATCATAAAATCTAATTATTTCTCTCCAGAATAACATAAACCCAACAGAAAGGCACTATAAAGAACTGACGGTGCAGGCTTCCCTGGTGGCGCAGTGGTTGAGAGCCCGCCTGCCGATGCAGGGAACGCGGGTTCGTGCCCCGGTCCAGGAAGATCCCACATGCCGCGGAGCAACTAAGCCCGTGAGCCATGGCCGCTGAGCCTGGGCGTCCGGAGCCTGTGCTCCGCAACGGGAGAGGCCACAGCAGTGAGAGGCCCGCGTACCGCAAAAAAAAAAAAAAAAAAAAAAAAAAAAAGGAAATGACGGTGCAACTGTAAGTTATACAGCAACCTTAGAACAAAAGAAGTAACATAGTTTTACTTATAGCCAAATAGATAATGTATTTAACATTATTCAAAGGAATTCCTCTCCTTAACTTGCCAGGATGCCCTGCTGCGAAGTCAGTGTGTCCTCAGCCTCAGGAAACCACACACACACCCCCCTTGGTTGAAGGCTCATGACCTAGGCAGAAGGACCAGCTGGCATTCCTGGCATACAGCTCGGGCTAAGTTCTTGGTCTTTGCCACCTGAAAAGGCGCGGGAGGGTAAAGTGGAAATTGGGCAAAAGCAGTGGGAAATCCCTCAACTTGAGTACTCCTGTAAATCCATACCAGACTCAAGCTGCCCAATGAGGGTCCAGAAGGTCCTAGAATCAGTTCCAGTACCAAAAAGAAATTAAGTTCACTTTGGGTATAGGTTCTCAGGATTCCGAGACGACATTGGACCTCCTCGGATTTTGTTTTGACTGTGACCCACGTGAAGGGTATTAGCCCAGGATGGTGGAACACAGCAAGATAGAAAAAGCCCCGCCGTATCATCTCATAGAACAGAGCTGCCATCACAGTCCTGGATGGCCTATCTCTGGGCTGTTTCGTGGGAGAGAAATAAAACTCCTTCTTGTGTAAACTACTGTGAATTTGACTCTCTGTTACAAGTTGCCAGAGCTACATCTTAATATACCTGTTAAGTAGAGCAGAAATCATTAGAGGTAGGAAAGTCACTCAGCCAAAGGCTAGATCATAATATTCTAAGACTGACTCTCACGCACTCTGATTCTGAAATTGTTCTCGGCTCTGAAGGGGATTCTTTTGCCTATTTACGAACTCCCGTGCGATGAATATGGACTGAGCGCTCACTACACCACAGGCACTGTGCTGAGCATTGCAGAAATAACTTTCAACAAGACAGTTGTGGCACCTGCCTCCTGGTGCTAATGGATTAGAGGGAGAAACAGAACAAACCATGTACGTTACAATAGGACAGATGCAGAGAGAAGGGTGGCTACTGGAGTATAGAGGCTGAGCCTATAGGATCTAGGGATCGCTTCCTGGAGAAAATGGTCTCTAAGCTGAGCTCTGAAAGATGAGATGGACTTAGAAGTAGTAGAAGAAGTGGATGGGGGAGGAGGAGAGAGCAATCCAAGCAGCGGGAACAGAACAGGGGAAGACCCGGGACTTAGAGGGATCACAGACCAAATAGAATCCTAGGCATGGCCCCGTAGTTCCCAAAACATGCCAAATATTTTGTCCCAAATGGTACTACACATTTTTCCCAAAAAAGAAGTAGCACTATAGCTTCACTTTCGGAGCATTAATTTGGCATAATAGTACAATATACTAACTGGATGTATGTCCCTTGGAAACATGAAGTATGTTTTGTTTTATGTTATACAATCACATAATCCCTCCAATAATCCTCTGTGAAGGGTCAGGTAAATAAATAGCTATTTGAATGACTGTAACAGAGCACACACTATGTGTAAGGTGCTGATTGTATATCCTGCTCCCGGGTCTAAGTAAGGAAGGCAAGCAAGGGAATGACCTAAGTAAGCAGGCAAGACGGAAGGGCATCGTTGTGGGCATCTATGGAACTGTATAGACTCCAAATTCCAAATCAGAATGCCAGTGTTGGAGTTTGTTCCGCTTAGAACAGCCATCCTAGCACATCCCAGCTAAGAGTCTGACCCCTGTGTGGGGGCAGGAATACAGGCTGGATGGAAGGACCTCTTGCAAGTCCACCTTGGACATACTCGGTGTTGGCGCTACCTCTGATCATGGCATGAGAGAGAAGAGTGGGATCTCTTTGGGGGGAAGAAAAAGAAATTCAGAGAGCGTGAACGCTGTGAGCCTCCTGAAGGAGGCTTGAAGTAGGACTAGAATTTCGAGGTGGCAGGGAGGGGGTTTTAGGGAAGCAGGGCAGGAGCGAAGGCGAGAGCAATCCGAGCACCAGGAAACGTGTGAGCCCAAGTTGAGGGTCGAATGTGAGGCCACGACAGACCAGGCAGGGGGGAGGAGGCCACCCAGCCCTGCCACACCACCTGGGCACATGTGCCCACTGCCTCTCTGGCTTACTCTCTCTCACCAGAGCGTTGCATGAGTCACACTTCACCCAGCGTAGGCTGTCCAAGTTCTTCCGTGCTCTGGTGGTTGGCTTGAGATTTACATCCCTTCTCGGGGTAGGTCAGAATTTTGTATACCTTAGTTACTACAGCATGACTGTCACCCGTTTGCAGGTATGAATACCTTTGTATTGGTAATCACTAACGCTTTCTGTCACTTTGCAAGTTTACAAAGTGATGCTACATGCATTAGTTCCCTTAATCCTCACAACAACTCCCAAAAGTAGCGGTATTACTCTCTCCACTTTATGACGTAAGAAACAGAAATGTCAAGACTACAGACAACATACAGGCTTGGAGCCAGGTCCTTCAACTCCAAATATCATGCTACTTTCAAAAGAATACATTGTTGTTTCTAGAACACTTGTCTGCATCTTTGCTTGTAGTTTTTTTTTTTTTTTTTTTTTTTAGGACTCACAGCACCTCATGCAGTACATTAGTTTTTCATACCCATTAATAAGTAGAGGTGCCTCCACACAGTTGCCAAGCAGTCAAGAATTATGTCCTTTCTGGCTCTTTCATTTCCAGTGCCACTATCCTGGTTCAAGTTCGACTGCCTGGCACGATGGCTCCATTCGTTCATTCATACCATCGGGCACGCTCCAGGTACTGTGCTAGGTGCTGGGTGTGCTAGGGGATCCATACAGAGCCCCTGCTTTCAAAGGCCTTACAGTCTAGGGTGGAGAGAGACGAGGAAACAGGACCTCGCCAAGAACGTGAGAATGCTTCACGGAGGGAGCACGTAGCGGGGCCCCTAGCATCAAGAAGAGGCACTGAATCCAGAGTCAAGGAGTTAGGGATGCCTAAAACTGAGCCTTCAATGGGAAGCAAAAATCAGCAGATGGAAAGGGGGAGAGATGCTTAGTTCAGGAAGAGGAATGACATGAGCAAAGGTATGGATGCTGGTGAGAAGACAGTCGTTTCTCAGACAGAAACGAGTGTAGCTTGATAGCCTGAAGGATGAGTGCAGTGAGAAGGGGCTGTTGAGAGATGCCATAAGAGTCAGATTACGAAGAGTTTGGGAGCCACATGAAAGAATCTGGACTTTCTCCTGGAGCAATGGAGACCGTCGAAAGCTATCACAGAGTAAACTGACTTGAGAAGACCGGCATTTTAAAAAGATCTGACTGCAGTATGCAGAAAAGATAGGAGCAGCACTGCCCCCATTTAAATAGGTGAGCCACGTACGGAATTTTAACTTTTTCGGAAGCCACGTTAAAAAATTAAAAAGAAACAGGTGAAATGAATGCTTTATTAATTAATTAATTTTAGCAAGAGAGTTTCTTTAACCCACAGTACCAGAAAGAGGTGTGGAGAGGAGTGAACACACTGGAGAAGTATTCGGGAAGGGGAAGAGCAGAAATCTGTTACAGGTGAGAACTTACTATAGCTCATGTTTTACACTAGGATCCAGCTAATCTTCCTGAAATACAGCTCTAATTAGGATAGTCCCATGTCTTCATTGTTCCATTTCTCGCCGTTTGCCTACCAAATAAAGCCCAGACTCTTAAGCCAGCAGGGGACGCTGCCTTTCCCTCGGCATGGGCATCCTCCCCTCCACACAGCTGGGCCTCTTCGCTCCCACCTGTAGACCCGGTGTCTAAGACCAGTCGTAACCTTATGCAGAAGGAATGAAAAAGACCTTGGCCCAGTCCTCTGGACTGGAGCGTCAACCCATTCCTCCTTCAAGTCAGGCCCCGTGTTCCAGGTCTGAGTCCTGGCTTGGAAGTCTGCCTGGTCCCTTGGGGGCGGGGGCCCCCGCTTCTCGCTCTCCATTCCACGCTTTCCTCCTTCCAGAGCTTGGGAGTCTGCCTGTGAACCTGAGCTTAGCGACACGAGCCTGCTGACTGCTGACAGACTTTCTTATTCCCTTACTCTTGACTACGTTTCTCGGTGCCCCCTGTTGCTAGGTATTCCAGTACCAGCACCTCCCAGCCTCAAGACCTGTCCCCCACCTCCCAATACCAACTCTACTCACCCAGGCGAGTAGAGCGACCGCCTCTGTCATCTGTTGCCATACGCCTCTGCATATCCCTTCCAACACCTTGTCTGCCAGGCTAGACTTCTCTCGCAGCTCCTGCCCCGTCCCCATGGGCAGATCTAGTCTCTGCCAGTTCACTCTATCTTTGGCGGTGAACCAGGCCATTTCTAACAACGTCTTGAGCTATAACAATTAACCTTCAAGGCCCTGAAGATTAGGGCCCACCCACCACTGAACTTTCTTGCTCACTATGTTTGTGCACCCTTTACTCTAGTCAGAATAATCTCATTATCGTTTGCCTTTCGTGCTCCATGCTTACTGACCCCCGATTCATTCCACCCACCCACACTCAGCCTGGAAAGGGCTTTCTCCCATTCCATCCCCGTTTCCTGAGGAATTCTTAATAAATATTAAGCCCCCAAATATGACAAGTCATAATCTCCTCCCCATCCTGACTGCAAATTACATTTCCCTCCTCTGAACTCCTGCGGCTCATTATCTGGACTTCCATTATGGATTTTATTACATTCTTCCTTATTTTAAACGTCTTATCTCCCTAAGAATATAAATAAACATCCTGGGAATAAGATCCACCTCTGATTACTTAACACAGCAAAATAGCTAGGGGAGAGGGAAGAAGGGAAGGAGAGACTTGGCTCAATTTCACAAAATGAGTAATGGTCCATCAAGGATTATAACTGAACAAGCTCACACTGTCAAGTGCCTGCTTAGCCTCCTTAATCAAGTCATTCCTGAAACATGGGGGTTAAGGGCCCCTGTCCCTATAGACTTCAAGGAAATCCACTGAGAGCCCCTTAAGTAATAACACAATATTATTCTATATAGCCTCTCTATGTAGAGTTATTTCTTTGCATCTCCCCCCCCAACCCCAAATGCATCTGGAAGCCCCCATCCCCACCCCAAGTTTTGGTGGTTCCCCAAACAGAGCTGAAATAAATTCAGTCACCCAGTTTAGACCCCTTCAGTTCCTCTTTTGGCACCTACTACGTCCACAAGTGTGACAAAAGGGGGCACAGCAGCTTTCCCCCGTGATAGAAGGAAACTCATGGACCCAGGGAACACAGCTCCACCCTCTAGCATGAGTAGGAAAACTAGACTGACGAGAGTGGGTGTTTATGTTTATTATGAAAATGGGCAAAGTTAGTTCTTGAACCCTTAATGATATTCAGCCTCTTGTTCCCTCTCCAGCGGTACATTCTGGACATGGAGATGGTTTTGCCAAATGTCTATGCCACAGTGTAATGGTGGAGAGTTAAGCTCATTGTGAATCATTATTTTGCACTCATTTTCCAGCTTTCCTCTTGGAAGCTCCAGATTCTTTACAAAACGTGACAACTATCTACCAAATCCAGGTACATTAGGTAGAGTACATTACCAAGAAAAATAAAATGATTATAATCCGCCCACCACAATGTCTGCTCTACCTGTGTTATTCTGTAATAGTAGACATCTGAGTGGCTTTCATGTCTAATATTCCCATTCAACTATAAAAATATATAGTGCCAAATCCTAGGCCAGGAGATCTAAAGGCCCAATGGTCAGGAATCCTATGATGCTAAGCAGACATCAAAATGCCAGGTTTTATGAAGGAGCATTTAACTAGGAGTAAACATGCTTCAAAGGCTTTCAAGTGGTTAATCATTCCTCCCTGCTTCCCTGTCTGAGCAATGAGCGCCAATTCCCTGATGAAGCTAAGAGTGCTGAATACCCTTTAGAAGCATCAAAGAAGATTCTCTCTTGCCTCACGAATCTGATGGAGCAGCAGAGTTGGTGATGACTTCTCAAAACCTCATGCGTCTGGTGTGAGATAAAATGGTCAAGCCCTATCTTTTAGATGCTTTACCTGGAATCGAAGCCCTGGTGTCCTTGTGGCAGGTACCCTGCAGACAGAATTCCATCACCGTGGACATTCCTCACAATTAGAACCCACATCCTCTTCTGGCCCAACACAGGTTGAAAATTAACTTTTATGGTTTGGCACAAGAATTACTGTATTGATTGGCTTTACAGCGTGACAATGCTCAAGGGAGGCAGGAAGGAGAGAGCTGATGTGAGCATCATTTATTTATGTATCAGATTCCAGAAGTGAAAACGCAGAAAGCACTTTAAGAATAAAAACAGAAACCAGCTACACAAGTCTGAGAAAACATTATTTTTCTTTCCACTCAAAATAGATTTTATAATCTTGGGAGTGTAAACGGGCATAACCTTTATTAAAGCACAATTTGGTAACACCTATCAATATTCAAAGCACACTTTCCCTTTGAACAAGTAATGTCACCACTAGGAATTTACCCGATGGATACACATGGAACACTTCGACAAAACATATGTCCAAGGATGGTCACTGGAAGCATTATTTGTCATGATTTTTTAAAATACATCAAAGGGCTTCCCTGGTGGCACAGTGGTTAAGAATCCGCCTGCCAATGCAGGGGACACGGGTTCGAGCCCTGGTCCGGGAAGATCCCACATGCCGCGGGGCGACTCGGCCCGTGAGCCACAACTACTGAGCCTGCGCGTCTGGAGCCTGCGCTCCGCAACAAGAGAGGCTGCGACAGTGAAAGGCCCGTGCACTGCGATGAAGAGTGGCCCCCACTCGCCGCAACTAGAGAAAGCCCTCGCACAGAAGCGAAGACCCAACACAGCCAAAAATAAATGAATAAATAAATAAAAATTTTTTAAAAATACATCAAAATGTCCATCAGTATAGGGACTGGTTAAATAAAAATGGCATATCCGCATAATGGATTAGTTAAAAGAATGAGATGGATCTGTGAGTGCCAATATGGAAGTATTTCCATGACACATCACTAAGGGAAAAAAGCCAAGTGCAGAACAGTATGTATAGTGTGATCCCTGTGTGTTAAAATACACACAAGTATGTGGTGAGGAGCACACAATTGCATTCAGGCGTGTGCATAAAAGCATCTCGGGAAATGGTTAGCAGTGACGAACTTTGAGTAAATGACCTGAGATGGGGGCGGAGGACCTGCTTAATAGGGCAGGGTGGCCTTTGGCAGAGAGATCAGGGACCAGTGTAGGTTTCTTATCTGTACCACCCATTATTTAAAATACTAATAAATATTCTATGATTATTTAAATGGTTTCTGAGTTAGTGTCTTCAAGAGAACTTGGGTATGCGGCCAAAGAGGGAGGAAAAAAAGAGATTCTTGGCTGAGAGATCGATAATGCCCTCAGCCAGCTCAGCTAAAGGGGAAGTATTGCAGTGCACAGAGAGGGGGAAGACAGCCTCTGCAAAAACTGTTCACTGTGTATTAGGGTGGAGGGGGAAGTGGAAAGAAGAAGAAGAATTGCCTCATGTGGGTTTTTAATTGAATTTAATTTTTTTCTACTCATTTTACTTCGGAGAAAGGACTTGGATAAGAGGAACCAGCCCTTGCCCAAGAATATGAGGGGCCAAAATGTTGTCTCAGCTACCTAGGAAGACTCAGAAGGAACACGCTCATCGCTTCCCCACCCCACTGGCCAATCGCAAGGCTACAAGAGGTGTTCAGAGGGAACGCTGGCAAAGGGTAGACCGTGAAGTAGGAGGGCTGTACGCCAGCCTCAGCGGACAGAACTTTCGGAGTTGCTGGTGGCTCCCTTTCTACTGAACAGCACGGGGCTTCCCTGGTGGCGCAGTGGTTGGGAGTCCGCCTGCCGATGCAGGAGACGCGGGTTCGTGCCCCGGTCCGGGAGGATCCCACGTGCCGCGGAGCGGCTGGGCCCGTGAGCCGTGGCCGCTGAGCCTGCGCGTCCGGAGCCTGTGCTCCGCAACGGGAGAGGCCACAGCAGTGAGAGGCCCGCGTACAGTAAAAAAAAAAAAAAAAAAAAAAAAAAAAAAAAAAAAAAAAATATCTAATCTACTGAACAGCACGACTCTTTCATGTTCTTGGACTCGGGGAAGAACTGAAGTTTCATTAATCCATTTCACAGTCCAGGCTGCTGTGGCATTTGCCGTTGTCCCCCCAGACAGAGTGAAGAGATAAGACCAAGACTGAGACTCAATGGAGTCCACTGCACTGAAAGACTCACCTGCCACACGACTCTTGTTTGTGATACACATGGAGGCTTTCTATTGGCCAAAACCAACCTCAATGGCTTTCATTATGGAGCAAGATTGTCAATATTTATCTGAGTAAAATATCCATGGCATTAGTCTAGATACAAATCCTATAAAATAAGCACGACCTTAACAGTATTTTCTACCTGATGGTGATCCCAGGACCAGCTGTCCCAGGGTTAGCGCAGAACGTTCCCCTCTTTCACTCACCGTCCAGTTATTCATCACCAGGGCAGAGGAGGGTGGTCAGCATCATTACAAGCCTTGTTGGATAATTTCTAAATGCTGGAGCATCTTCAGGGAAGTGGACTTTCCCCCAGGCCAGGCTACTTCATCTAGTTACAGCACAGGGCTAATAAGGCCAAGGTCATGAGCTTATTTACCCTGAGGGCCAATCTGTTCCATGGCCACATCCTGTATCCCTCAACCCAAACAGCTGTTTCAAAAATGGATGCCCTTGATGACAAGGGGGACTGGTCCAAAGTAAAATAGATGTTTGAGTTCAAGATCATGTTCATGAGTTCATGCTCCTGGGAAAATGACACACAGCATATTAAAAATATTAAAATGACATCACCTGATCTTTGTTCCAAAGAGATCAGGAATAATAACACCAAGCAGATCTCAAAGATCTACACAACTGCCAGATTGGTCATCAGGCAGAAAACAGCTACATATTCATAACAGCTCACTTTTGTTTTAAGAAGAAGGCTATCATACCATGAACCCATTTTTCCATTAAAATAATTCTTTTTTTTTTTTTGTGGTACGCGGGCCTCTCACTGTCGTGGCCTCTCCCGTTGCGGAGCACAGGCTCCGGACGCGCAGGCTCAGCGGCCATAGCTCACGGGCCCAGCCGCTCCGTGGCATGTGGGATCTTCCCGGACCGGGGTACGAACCCGTGTCCCCTGCATCAGCAGGCGGACTCTCACCCACTGCGCCACCAGGGTAGCCCAATTAGTCTTTAGAGAAAGTTACTTTGTTTAGTATATAAAGAAATTTCTACTTATTTACAGGTATTCCCTTAGGGAGAAAACTGAAATCAAGATGAGTTTTATAAAATTCTATGCCCTTTCTATCTCATTAAGTATTTTATATAAGAAGTAAACGAAATGAACATTTTGATCACTGTTCTGTTTTTGTTTTGTTTTGTGTGGTACATGGGCCTCTCACTGCTGTGGCCTCTCCCATTGTGCAGCAGAGGCTCTGCGGCCCTGGCTCACGGGCCCAGCCGCTCCGCAGCATGTGGGATCCTCCCGGACCGGGGCACGAACCCGCGTCCCCTGCATCGGCAGGTGGACTCTCAACCACTGCGCCACCAGGGAAGCCCTTGGTCACTATTTGATCTGAGCGTTTTTCATGCTAATTACAAACTGATTTTTTTTCTTTTATAAATTGATAGTTCTTTGAATTGCCCTAGTTCTTTCCTCACCAATATGTTCTTCACCCATATACTAAGCATAAAATACCTTCTTGTTTTCAATTGGTCCACAGAACCCAATACTTACGCTTTTCCACCATTCATAAAAAGAAACAAATTTCCAAACTCTCTTTTCTCACACTTCTATCTAGCTCCTTGTTTCTGAAGTTCCCAACACAATCCACAAACATAATCAGTATCTGAAATACCACGTGCACCAGTGTCTGAAGCACATATAAAGACCTAGAATTAACCTTGGTGATTCTCTCACACACTCAGTTTGACCCAGAATTAATGTTGAGGGCCTTCTTACATGCTTTGAAATCTGAGTGCATCGGCAACTGTAAACTCTCTGACCTCAAGATAATAAAAGTTTGCAATACTGCAAATAAGAATCACCGTTTTTAATCCCTGATCCCAGAAAACAGGCAGCTACACTGCTCCCTAACTGGTATGAGTCTGTCCTCTGGGGGAGGAGGGAGTCTTGCTTTCTCTGTTTTCCTTCCAGCCACCTATAGATATCCCTTGAAAGACTGAGCAAAGAGTCTACAGAGGCTCCCAGATCCAAGAGTGCCAAGTGTACAATTCTGCCGGGGGTGGAGGTGAGGGGCTGGAATGGGACCTTCTCTTTCAGAAACTCCTCCATTTACCATTGCTCACTTGCCTTCAGAGGGGCCTGAAGCCGGCCCTCAAGGAAAGATACAGCTAATTCTGTGCAGGTTGGTAGTGACCTGAGCAAGTATGTCACCCTACTCAGAGAGACTTACGCTGACCATGTAAATCTTGATCTAAAACCTAAGGCTTGTGTCTGAACCATGGATGACATACATCAAATCAGGCTGAGGACAGAGAATCTGGGATATGGAATCCAGACCTTTTTCCATCCTAGAATTTCTATGCTTCCCAGCTTCTTTCAAGAGCCTCTCCCAGTTCTCCATGGGCTATCGAGCTATTCCATATCCCCCTGTTTACCCTGATAAAGGACAGGAATATAGTTTAAAATAAGGTGCCCCCAATCCCTGCAAACCATGGAGGATGGTATATGAACATCATTTTACTCAGTAGAACTGTACACAGTGTATATAGTTTCCCCCTCACTACTTATCTATGAGGTCACTAGGAAAACCGCTACTCTTTTAATGTCTTCCCTCTCCTGTTTACCTTTGATATCCCCCTTCTCCCTCCCTAGCTTTTCCCTTCTTCTCTATCCTATAGTACAGAGCCTCTTTTCTTCTCTACTATATAATTCTAAACACAGGCTCTGCCAATAACCCTAAGCTATTGCTGCGTCATGCTGATTCACACCAGCTGTGCCTTATGGCGGTTGACCCACACTTATAACAGAGCCTCCTTAGATCTTCCTCTGAGAACAAGATTCCACATATACATCTAAAAGTCATAACCAGTGGGGTGGAAACTGAGCCAAGAATAAATAGGTCCTGCTTTATACTACTGATCACATTAAATAAGAAAAATAACACAACTGGAGGAAAGAAAAATGCTACCCAGAGGTGTAGCTTAAAGAGTTTCTTGGACATGTACAACAAACTATCAGATGATCTGCTCCCTCAAACATCCCACCCCCAAATTTAAGGTCAATTTTCTCAATGAAAGGAAGATGCAGGTAAGGGCAGGGAGTGAAGGAGGAAAAGACTTCATTATGAAGAACTCAAGTGACAATAAAAAGTATACTCCCAAATGAGAGCATCCAGGAACTGTACCATGTAACAAGAGTTTGCAAAGCTTAGAGTGTCTGAGACCCTTAAACAGTTGTGAAATACCAAATGCACGGAGTTGGGAATTAGAGTATAATGACGTTATTCTGCAACTTTGGGCAAATCACAATCTCAGATCATCTGTTTTCCTATCAACTCCCTCCTGAGGAGCCACTGGCAAGGTCACTAGCTGGTTTGTGTACACTGAATTGTCTGGCCCATTTATTTTCCATTATGAAACCATGTGTAATGGTCCTGTGTCTGAACATGAGCAGATAATGTGAATGACTATCATTAGAATGTAATCATCCTTCTTTGTCTCTGTCCCAGTGCAACTGCATTCCAGATTCCTCAAACTCCATTCTTCCTAGCTCCATAGTATAATAGACAAATGCCATTCTTTTCATTAAAATAAAAATCTTCCAGATTGTAAAATTATTTATTAGTTTCAAAAACTCTGGCTAACTTCAAGATCAGGGACACAAACATGGCCCATCTGACGCAAGAGGACATCAGCAGTCTAAGAAAAATATGATAAAACTAACGTTTTATTACAAAGCTCATCTACTTACAGATCAGGTTCCCAAAGGCTACATTCAAGTCTGTTTCACTGTAAGTCCAGGAGGATATTAAACAAGTCACTGCTAACAATCTCCTGTTGATGGCAGGCAAAAATGGTGTACAGGCCACCATTTCAGGACAGCTTCAAGCCATCTATGAAAGTTCTTAGGTTGGAAATATGTAGGAGACAAAACTTCTATACTCACTTTATTCACTTGGAGTAAAAGTTTTCTGTCCACTAAAAATAGCAACATAATTTCAGGCTCCCCAGAAAACATGGCATTCCATTAGTCTTTAAGCACTGAATTATCAGTTCCTAACCACCAACAACATTGGTACAAAAATGGAGACCCACCCCCCAACAGTGGCAGACAGGGGTCTTGACGTTTGGAGGACAAACTCTCCCCCAGAGTCACAACGCTTTCATGGCCCTTCATGTCTGTCCCCTGCCCTCCTTTCAAGCCTCATGTCCCCCAACACCTCCTGCCTTAAACCCTATCTTCCATCCATATTGAATTACTCTCTATTCCTCTATCTCCTCTAACCTCTATGTCTTTGCATATGCTTTTCCCTCTGCACATGCAAAGGACTTCCTTCCCCACCTCAACCCTTGGTCTAGTTCACCCTAGTCATTCTCCATGTTTCATATCATATATCACTAACTCCTACACATTATTAATTACTCTTAGCTTTTCCAAACCTCCCAAATTTAGGTAAAAGTATACCTCACATATGCTCCCTTAAAACCTGTATTTCCTTTTAATTGCCGTGATCACCTGTATGGTGCTTTAAAAAAAAAAAAAAAATCTGTATCGCTCATTGGACTGTAAGCTCCCTGAGGTAGGGGTAATATCAGTCCTATTCATAGTAGGTACTCAACAAATATTTATTGAGGAAATGACTCAATTCCACTATCCTATATTTACTAAGGTAGGGATTAATTTATTTTAGATGTTTTCTTTATTTAATGACAGCAGTCATTTTATTTAACCCTTTTGTTTTGACATGTTTAATTTTTAGAATAGTAGAAGATAGAGAAAGACAAATGGATAATCGTGTTCGTATTACCACCATCTGGAATTGACAAATGTTAACAGTTTTGCGTAGTACTACTTCCAGTCTAGTCAAGACTATTTTCAAAGGGCCAAAACTCAAATGATTTTGTGATCAGTCTTGATTTAACTAGAGAGAAAAAAAATGGAAACAATATTATTAAGCACTAGCTACATGCTAATCATTGTCCTAGGTTTATATATACTCCATATTCAACCGTCCTAAGAGAATATTATTATCCACACTTTATGGATGAAGACACTAAGACTTAGACGATTAACTACTGCCTCAGAGAATACACCCAGTAAACGTTACTACCATGTTCAAACCAAATTCTAGCTAAATCCAAATCCATGGGGCTTTGCCCCTTATTGTCTAGATCCTCAAATCCTATCCTTATCTGGAAGGCACTTGCACTTTTTGAGCCGGAGAATATACTTTCACATATGTTATTCATCTGTCATTTAAAAAACATCAATTAAGTGCCTACTAAGGGTGTGTGCTGTTATCTCATAAATGTGCAGAAAATTAAGTTAATCAGGGCACTGCATTCACAAGCATTTTGAATAGTTTTGCTGTGAATAAATTAAGTGGTGATATAATGCCATGGAAGTTTCTCCAATGCAAAAGAAACATGCAACCATCAAGGCAATGAGAAAATAGCATTAAAAGGCTGAATAGACTTCTTCCTACCCCCACGTCACACTGGTTAAGGATGAAAAATGACAAGCTACACTCACATTAGATGGCCCCTGAAAGTTTATCCTGGTCCTACAAGGACTATAATATTGTAGTTGTGGTATGAAAAAGACTTTACAAGGTGGCTAGATATTTAAGAGTCATATTTAAAACTTGGCTGTCACTTATGATGTCTACAGTGTCCTAGATTTTTGTCTTAACAGTTAAACATATGAAACCTAGGGATAAATAATTTGGCTTTCTCAGTATATCCTCTAGGCTCTCAGTTCAAATTCTTACAGTTGTTTAACGGTCGGCATGTGTGTGGCCCTATAGTTCACGTAGGGTACGGTTAAGCCCCTGCACCTTCTTTCTTGTGTGCCCTGTCTCCCTTCAGAAAATGGGTGACACCTTGTTCCCTGCCCCCAGAGAAACTGCCTGTCCCTGTATGTATACTTTGTATCAAAGGGCTGGCTATATTTCTTCCAGTAAGTCCTGAGTGTTTGGGAATCACTCACTTTTTTGTGACAGTGCTGTCAGCAGTTTGGACTTCCCTTAGTAAGTTATAATACTTCTGGACTCCCATTTGAAATCCTGGCTCTTTCTTGCTTTCCCATATCTACCACCCTCCATGATTCCTTAAAAATAACTTCTCCTTCCTTGATTGATAGAGCATGATTCTTCCATCCCAGTGTTTCAAGTCTTTTTGCCATTCTTAGCTTCCTTGATCAACATTTTTACTTTGAAACAATTCAGATTTGTCCTTGTATTGCATCCATCCTACTTAAAATGAATGTTCTGAGGCAACAAGTTAGTTTGTAAGCATGGTTTGACCATAAAGGTAAACAAGAGTGGGTGGAGAGGTTATTTTGCTTACTGAGGACTCTTTTCATCAGGCTATATGCTTTTATTGTCACTGTATTTTTTTCTATACACAAATGGTGTTGATTTCTCGGAAATCCAGTAAAATTCTAATGGTTCCTATTATTGGCCAGTATAAGCCACAGAATATATCATATGGTTCTGGGCCTTGGGTCTGTCCTTTTATGATGTCAGAGAAAACACCACTAACCCCTAGAAATTCTGTCACTTGGGTGTTCTCAGAGTAAGCATTAACACGAGATAGTTGTTTATCCATCCATTCCTTTGTTCATGCATTCATTCATTCATTCATTCAACAAATGTCTCAACAGGTAGTGATGTAACTTTGAATAAAGCAGACACAGTTCCTTATGTTAGGAGCTCATAGTATACTGGAAAAGAATATAAAATAAGTGATTGCCATATAATGTACATAAAGGAAATACAGAGTACTTTTTTTAAAAGTTAAGAAAAAAATGACAAGGGCATACAACATAGTCTGTGGAGATCAGGGGAAATTGCCAGAGTCTGAAGGATGAATAGGAATTAGCTAGGCAAAGTGGAAGGAAGGGTACCCTAAACAGAGATGATAGCATGATGTGCAAATGCACTGGGGCTACCAATATCCTGATATAAGAGTGCAATTTTTTAAAGAATGCTAACCCTTTCCTACCAGTGACCACCCCTAAATCACAACCTTTCTGAAATGTCCTCCATCTATAAAGTTTCCTGGGGAATTCCCTAGCAGTCCAGTGGTTAGAACTTTGTGCTCTCACTGCTGAGGATCTGGGTTCAATCCTTGTTCGGGGAACTAAGATCCCACAAGCTGCACAGTGTGGCAAAAAAAAAAAAAAAAATTTTTTTATAAAGTTTCCTCAGATTCCTAGACCCAGGTTTTTCATCAAGTAAAGCAGGTATATTTCTCAGATGCCAGGTCGTAAGAGAAGAGTTTATAGTGAAAGTTTTCAACTATTTCCTCTTCTGGGCCCCTGAAAGAGGGTGGGCCTTTGAACTAGCTACTCACTGCTGTGGGAAGGAATTGAATCTCTCCCAAATACCCAACATTTGTAATCCAAGGGCAAATTTAAATAATGTCATTTCTTTCTCATATTTGTCCCCTCAAAGGAGAAATAAGCCTAAAGGACAGAAGACACTTCTTTCCCTTTCATGGGCACTATTTCAGTGTGTAAGCTCCTCTCCTCCCATCCTTTGCCTCTTTATTGCCTCATGCCAAGCTTGTCCTGATGCCACGGAGCTTTCAAAGGAATAAAAAGAGACCCTGAGGTTTACAACGAACACATTTTGGAAAACAATGAGCTGAAACAGAAGTGCTTTGCAAACTTTTTCCTGGAGACCTAAGACCCACATGAATGCAAGCCCCATGAAGGAATGATTTCCAGGCCCTCAAGAAACTGGTCTTTTTCTTCCTTCCTCCCTCCCTCCCTCCCTTCCTTCCTTCTTTCCTGCTTTCCTCCTTTCCTCCCTCCCTCCCTTCCTAAATTCACCTGGAGTTTCCTTTACTCTCTGTAGCAAAATGCAAAGAAATGTGCATGTCTGATACGGTGAAGGCATGGTGCCTTCTAGGACTGGGAGCCAAATAGAACAGGCTAATCCGTTGCAAACGGCTAAGAGAGTGCTACAGGAGAAAGCTCTCTACGTAACAATGTTATCCTCCTAAAAGGGCTTGGCCTTTTCCCACTCAAATGGTCACGTGAGCAACTGAGTCAGCAGCTAGGATATCACAAGGTTTAGAACCCAGCCTGCGGGCTCCTTTTCAGGAAGAGGCCCTTGAGGAGCACGCTGCTGACTCCAGCGTCGTCCCCCCTCACACACGGGGGAGGGAGGGAGGAGCTGAGTGGTTCGGAAACGCCCCCTATCTGGCCACTCCCCGGAATTATCTGTATATCTCAACACAGTGCTGTTTAGCTGGGGTCGTCTTCCTCCTGGAAAGATCACCCATAGGAACCTTGGTGGTGGCAGTCTCACTGGAGTCAGGCAGCTGTGTCTACCAGTTCAAATCCCGTAGTAATTTAAAAACACAAAAAGGGGGCTTCCCTGGTGGCGCAGTGGTTGAGAGTCCGCCTGCCGATGCAGGGGACGCGGGTTCGTGCCCCGGTCCGGGAAGATCCCACATGCCGCGGGGCGGCTGGGCCCGTGAGCCATAGCCGCTGCGCCTGCGCGTCTGGAGCCTGTGCTCTGCAACGGGAGAGGCCACAACAGTGAGAGGCCCGCGTACCGCAAAAAAAAAAAAAAAAAAAAGAAAACACAAAAAGGATCCTGGAGTGTGAGGCCTTCCAGAACATGGGGGGCAATCTTGAACTTAGACGGCACGGGTCAGAAGCAACTATTGTAAAATTAGTAGGCCAGTATGGTGTAACATTTTGTACTCTTCCCCCCTCACTGATTCATTCATTAATGATGAAAGTACGCATCTATTGCTTGTTATGTAGGAGCACTGTTCTAAGCATTTTGTATAATATCACTCAGTTAATTCTCACAACCTATTAGTATACATGTTTTACAGATGAAGAAACTGAAATACAGAGAGATTAAGAAATTTAACGAGGTCACACAGCAGGTCTGGCGCCAGAGTCCACACTCTTAATTCCTCTATATATTTTCTGTATTTGGTAAATACTTCTTAAGCACCTACTAAGTACCAAACACTGTGAATCATATTGGCATATACAGATGAATATGACAGAGGCCCTGCCCTTGAGAAGCTTACATTCTAGTTTGAGAGACAGCAATATATAAACATACATATATATAAACATATATATATATATATAAATATATATACATATATAAACATATATATAAACATACATATATATCATTCATGTGATGAGTCTTATGAGATAGATAAGCAGAGGTAGGACCACACGGTAGGGTCACTAACCCTGACCAGAGGGGTCAAGGATGTCTTCCTTGAAGAGGTGATACTCGAGCACCTTCCAACACCGACACCGAAAAGTAACCAATTTGAAACGTTTGATATCAGGGGTATCCCCCCTTTAGTTTAGACTATGAAGCTTATTGGAAATCTCATGCCATAACTCAAATGGTCTTACATGGGGCTACTTGGGACTCTGGCAGCAAGAGCCGAGGGGTAAAAATATGAAGATACAAGGTGGGTAGATTGGAGCTAGAGAGACTTCCCTGATAGTAGGTCTGTGCCCCATGGTGATAGCAGACTGTTTGGTGAACAGTATCTCAAGGGCATAGGAAAACTCTGGTGTGATTCTGGCAGGCTTTAATGTCCAAGGAAGCAACAGTAGTTCAGGGAATGGGTGAAAATACCCAGGTTCCAAACAATCAGACTGCTCACACAATTGGACTCCAGTCAATAGCTTCGCGTATGCGGAGCAGGATTCAGTTATGCAGAAAAAAGAGCTATGAAGAGCTTAGCAGAGGTTTAGGGCTCCATTGAAATGGGATGGAGTTAAGGGCAGGGCGCAGTCTCCATGAGATACCTGGACACTACATAGGAAAACTGAGATGGAAACCCAGCCACACACTTGGACAACACTTTGAGGAATGAAGGAGAGTTATGACTCAGTGGGCACGTTGGTGTTTATTCCCATGAGACACTGCTGAGCCAAGCCCTAGGAGAGCAAGACTGGTACCATTTATTGTGCTGAGGATGCTGCCCGGGCCAGGATTAAGCTGAAGTCTGGGCAGGGAAACCAAATGTAGAATCATGTCGATTTAAACAATTTTGGTAGACAGCTTCATGAGGAGGTAAGAGTATAAATGAAGAGAGACAAGCTTGAGTTTGAATCTTACTCTGCCACTTACCAGCTATGTATCTTTGAGCATGTGCCTTAACTTCTAATCTTCAAAATCCTTATCAAAAATGTCCCTATGGCTGTGACAATTAAATATATTGATGAATATAAAAGTGCCAAGGACAGTTCTTGACACAGAGTAGGTGCTCAATAAATGATATTTTCCCTCCCTTACAGACCCCGATTGAATATTATTCAATATTATTCAATCAATATTCCACTTCTCACTACTGATGATAATGTCTACTTTACTCATCTCAGTAAAAATACTTCCAAGCATGTTTATATAGTAATAAGGTCCTCGGCAGGACGTTTCTATCCCTTTGCCTCATGTTAAAATTTGCGGCAGAGAGAAGAAGTCATTCAGAATCACAAAGAAGAAGCCTAGCGCTGTCATCGAACCGTAGCCTTTAAGTTCAGCAAAGAGCTGACTCTTCAGACATGCATACAATGCACACCCATTGCTTGTCCAAATTGTCATCCAGTTTTTCTTTTTTTTTTAATTCTCTCTCTTCCTATCCCTCAGATGAGTATGATTTAATCTCCAAAGTATGCATGATGAACACATACTATTTCTTCCTCCAAGAATGTGATGTTACAATGTGGGCCCACATTCCAGAACTGGATTGAGAGGGAGACAGAGTCTCCATACAGGCGTGTACTAGTTTAATTTCACACAGAGAACATCTCTGTTTCACAGCCACAGAGAATATTGCTTATCTTGGCAGCCTTCTCACAAATGTAAGACACTGAGCACAGGTAAGTCCAGCGCGTAACGAATGAGTTGATGCAATTTCAATCAGTAACAACACCACCACCAACAAAAAAAAACACCACCACTTAGTGCTATACAATGGTGAATCAAATGAAACACCTTTGTAGCCAGAGATGGCAGTATTTTGGTTGATGTTAAAATTTAGAGAAACAACATATTACTATGAAATCATGATTACATGATTACAGAATCACTATGAAAAGGATTCATCAATCAACCATCAGGTATTTATTTCAACTTGTGTCCAGCAGTATGCCAGTGCGTTAGGGTTTCTAAGTGAAGTAGAATTAAAACTAATGGACACGGTCTCAAGGACAGGCGGCCTAGCTGGAAAGAGAGAATTCCCTTTATGAAGAAAAGAACAACCCCAAATAATCCCTAGCATAGCGTGGACAGAGGAGAAGGACACCAAAGTGGCCAAGAGCGGTTTTGAAGTGTTCTAGGCCACCCTTCACATGTCTGACAGAGCAGCATTTCTAAAAAACAAATCTGACTGTGTCACTACCCCTGCCTGAAACCCTTTACTGACTCCCCAAGGCCCACGGGACATTTCTGAATATCCAGGTGAAGCATACAAGACTTTTCGTTACTTGGTGCTTCTCAGCATCCTCATCTCTTGCCATTTCTCTTCTGCTACAGATGCTCCAAACTGCAGGATGTTCTCTCTAAGACTGCCCTTTTGTACAATTTTCCCTCTTCCAGGAATATTTGCTCTGGTTCCCCTTGTAAAATCCCATTTTCTGGGCTAACTTCTACTTTTCTTTTAAGAATGAACTCAAGTCTTAACCTCTCTGGGAAGCTTTCTTTCCCTGACACCCACACCTACATAAACTTACTCACACCCAAGCTGGACTACAGCTCCCTGCTGTAGGCTCTGAAAATACCTGTGGATGTATTTATTACAGCACTTATCACACTGCATTGCAATTATTGATTTATTTAACGCTGATCCCCCAGCCTATTGCCCATTTTTTAAGATCAACTTTATTGAGGCATAATTGACATATAATAAAATGTATCATTTTTGTTTTTTGCGGTACGCGGGCCTCTCACTGCTGTGGCCTCTCCCGTTGCGGAGCACAGGCTCCGGACGTGCAGGCTCAGCGGCCATGGCTCACGGACCCAGCCGCTCTGCGGCACGTGGGATCTTCCCGGACCGGGGCACGAACCCGTGTCCTCTGCATCGGCAGGCGGACTCTCAACCACTGCGCCACCAGGGAAGCCCCAAAATGTATCACTTTTAAGTACATAGTTCAGTTAGTTTTGACAAATATGTATATTCATGTAACCACCATGACAATCAAAGGACAGAACAGTCTCATCACCACAAAAACATGTCCAACCTCCTCACTGCTCCCTTGCTCATTTTAGAAAATAAAAGATACCGAGATTTTATAAAAATGGTACAAATGCACTTATTTACAAAACAGAAATAGAGCCACAGATGTAGAAAACAAACATATGGTTACTGGGGGGATTGGGATTGACATATACATACTACTATATATAAAAATACATAACTAATAAGGACCTACTGTATAGCACAGGGAACTCTACTCAATACTCTATAATGATCTATATGGGAAAAGAATCTTAAAAAGAGTGGATATATATATAGATATATATATGTATAATTGATTCACTTTCCTGTATACCTGAAACTAACACAACATTGTAAATCAACTATACTCCAATAAAAATTGAAAAAAAAAGATACGGAGATTTTATAAAGACACTTATTTTTCATGCTTGATCATTAATCAAAAACATTATTTTCTGCTATATGCAGGTATTATTTATAATTTAATAATTAAATATTTATATTTAATGGTACATTTAGAATAGTTAAAATTAATCAATACATTAAAGATGAAATAATATGTTAAATTCAAATATATTTGACAAACTGATTTGTGCCTACATAAAATTTATAAATGATTCTAAGAAGTCAGTTATAAATATTGTGTAAGAAGGTACTTAACTAAATGTGGCCAAAAATAATAAAGATTCAACATTACCTAGATGATACTTTCTGACCAAGTGAAATACTTTTTTAAAAATAAGTTTTCAAAGCATATATTTTTAAGACACACTTTAACTCACAAAAGAGTGTAGGACTCACATGTCCAGCAGTATTGTGAACTGAATACTGTAATTAACTCTCCCCCTAAGAACAACTTAAAAAATGCTTGATAAAATAAAACTAAAATGCCTTTTTCAATATATTGATAGGCTGACAAAATTTAAGAACTCTTACAAGCCAAACCTATATGAAAGAAGAACCTACAGAGATAAGCACTGAAGTCAGCCTCCATTTAGAGGGCATTGGCTTAACCAGGTAAACTTAAGCTTTGTTTTTTGCTAGACACTTATTTAACTGCCTGCCAAAATTCAATGTGTGCTTCCCTTTCCAGAGTACTGAGTCATCACTAGTAAGTGGTTGCCCAGCCAGAGATTACATTTCCCCACCTCACCTCCCTCATATCCACATAGGACAGTGGTATTAGTTCTCAGTGATGATAGAATGTAAAGTGATATGATGTATGTCACTCTGGTCCAAGAAGGTTAAGAACTGGGTGTGTCTTCTTCAATCTCTTTTTTTGGTAATTGCTATCTGAACTTAGAAGATTCTTAGGCCCCAGAGGATGGTGGAGCTGCAAGAATAAAGTAATCTGTGACCCTGAATCATCATATGGAGGAAAGCTTCATTCTCATCAGAAACACCTACATTGGGTTATTATGTGATTGAGAAATAAACTCTTATTGCATTAAACCACATGCCCTCCATGACAACATAAGGAAAATTGCTTATCTTGAAATATGGTGCTGGATAGGGGCAAGGAGAGGGGAGTTATTTCCCCCTAGAATTAATTACCACAAGCATACATATCTATAGGTTTCCAGCCTATATTCACACTGAGTGGTCTGAAAAACCTCAAGCTAAGAATTTTTTTTTTTTTCCCCCAGTACACAGGCCTGTCACCGTTGTGGCCTCTCCCATTGCGGAGCACAGGCTCCAGACGCGCAGGCTCAGCGGCCATTGCTCACAGGCCCAGCCACTCCGCAGCATGTGGGATCTTCCCGGACCGGGGCACGAACCCGTGTCCCCTACATCGGCAGGCGGATTCTCAACCACTGCACCACCAGGGAAGCCCAAGAATTTATTTTAAAATGCCTTCCAGTTGATAGTGCTCCCAGAAGTAAATGCAATTTCTCTCCAGAGAAAACTCCTTTCATTCCAAGAAAAATGAACCCACTTTCAAAAAATCATAAAACACACAAAGAACCAAAACACCAAGTGCAAGAGCCAAAAGAAAAAACAGATAGTTGAATAAGACTCCCAGCTATCAGAATTGCCAATTTAGAATATAAAACCATTATACTTAATATTGTTCAGAAACACTCCTCCATGAGTCTCTCTTGTTCCTGCATGTCTTGCTTTGTATACAAAAAAAAACAAAAACAAAAAAACAAAACAGAACAAAAATACCAAGGCTCTAGCTGATCTTTACCTGGACCATTTTTCAGGTCTGTGTTTGCAGTGAGTATCCTTCAAGGATAAAGTAATGTCTCTCACTAGGAGAAAGTGTAGGTTTTCTTACTGTCTACTATAAACTGGCAAGTTCCCCAAGGTCAGTGATCCTCTCCTGTGCAAGCAGCTATCTAAGCCTATCTGTGTCATTCCAGTAGGACCTGGGACATAGGGAACCAAAACAAACATGCTGACACTCTGGCTACTGCTTCTTCTGTGACTAATAAAGTCTTTTGTCCCTGAGACAAGTCTCATGTCTTCTTTCAGCTAATGTGCAAAGAGTGTGAAATCTCATACTCTTCAAATGTCTTGACAAATAGTCTTTAAAAATAAAAATAGGAATAGGAAGCAAGAAACTAAAATAATGACTAGAAGATTTTAAGAGAACAAAACTGAACTTCTAGAAGTAAAAAATAGAATAACTGAAATTTAAAACTCAGTGATTAAAGGGCAAATTAGATACAACTGAAGAGAGAATTAGTGAATTGGAAGATAGATCTAAAATTAATCAGAATACAGTACAGAGAGGAAAAAAGATAGTAAATCTGAAAGAGAGGTTAAGGGACATGAGAAAAGTGTAAGAAAAATAAGCATAGGGCTTCCCTGGTGCCGCAGTGGTTGAGAGTCCACCTGCCGATGCAGGGGACATGGGTTCGTGCCCCGGTCCGGGAGGATCCCACATGCCACGGAGTGGCTGGGCCCGTGAGCCATGGCCACTGAACCTGCACGTCCGGAGCCTGTGCTCCGCAACAGGAGAGGCCACAGCATTGAGAGGCCCGCGTACCGCAAAAAAAAAAAAAAAAAAAAGAGCATAAATCTTGTTAGAGTTTCAGAAGGAAAATGAAGCAAAAACAATTATTAGAGAAGAAAATTACAGAGATGTT
Source organism: Kogia breviceps (assembly GCF_026419965.1). NCBI lineage: Eukaryota > Metazoa > Chordata > Mammalia > Artiodactyla > Physeteridae > Kogia > Kogia breviceps. The sequence continues at coordinate 25,822,412 of NC_081310.1, read as the reverse complement.
TCCACACTGATGAAAGACACCAATCCATATATTTGGGAAGCCCTATGACTTCCAAGAGATTAAACAAAAGAAACCCACACCTAAACACAGAAGAGTAAAACTGCAAAACAGCAAAGAGAATACCTAAGTAATTAGAGAGAAAAGACATCACAGATGGCCCCCAACTTACAATGATACAACTTCCTTTTTTCAACTTTACGAAGGTGCAAAAGTGATACGCACTCAGTAGAAATCATAGTTCAGATTTTGAATTTTGATCTTTCCCCAGGCTAGCAATAGGCAATACAATATTTTCTCATGATTCTGGGCAATGGCAGGAGACCACAGCCCTCAGTCAGCCACGCAATCACAAAGGTAAACAATCAATACACTTACAACCTTTCTGTACTCATAAAACCATTCTGTTTTTTCACTTTCAGTACAGTATTCAGTAAATTACATGAGATATTCAACACTTTATTATAAAATGAGCTTTTCATTTAGATGATTTTAGGCTAAGGTAAGTTTTCTGAGCACATTTAAGGTAGGCTAAGGTAAACTGTAATGTTTGGTAGATTAGGTGTATTAAATGCATTTTTGACTTATGATACTTTTAACTTATGATGGGATTATCAGGATATAACCCCATTGTAAGTCAAGGAAGATCTGTATATGCAAAGAAATAAAACTTAGACTTTCAGCTAGTTTACAACAGAAACAACGGAAAGCAGAAGACAATGGAATATTTTCAATGTACTGAGATAAAGTAACCTGAAATTCTATATCCATCTAAACTATTGTTCTAAGACTGCACTTAAACTAAAGACATCTTCAAACCAAATAATAATAAAACACACAAAGAAAGACTTTTGCTAAAGTTAGACCCTCAGAAAAGTAAACTCTAAAAGAAAAAGAAAAATTATCGGAGATGGGATTGAGATGCAAGAAGGAAACGAGGAAAGAATGATATTCTATTTATACAAACTAGACTGGAAAAATTAAGAAATCTGACAATTCCAAAACTTGGCAAGGATATGGAATAGGGGGAAATTTATGCACTGCTGGTGGGAATGTAAACTGGTATCACTTAGGAAAACAATGTGGCAATAACTTGCAAGATGGAACTTGCACATAACATGTATTAACCTAGAAAATAGGGACATTCTTATACAGGGGCATAAGACATGTATAAGCATGTTCACAGTAGCATTGTTCATAATGAAAAAAAACTAAATAATTGAAATGTTCATCAACATAACTATGAATAAATAAATCATGGTATAACCACATAATGGCATATTATTCAACAGTAAAAATTAATGAATTACTACTACACGTATTAATGTTGTAAGTCTTAAAAAATCTTAGAAACAGGTTGAGTGAAAGAAATAAGTCACCAAAGAAATCAGATATATATCACACATATATATGACTATATAAATAGCTTATATGACTAAACAATATTTTGGGGGGATACATATGTATGTAATAAAACTGTTTAAAAGCCAAAGAATGATTAAACACAGATTTCAAGAACATGGTTACCTTTGTAAGGAAAGGAATCCAGGGGAAAGGATGTGAAGGATTACACACATGGATTCAACAAATCAGTAAAATTCTAGTTCTTAAGTTGGTTGTGAGCTCACAAGTGTTTTTTTTTAAATATTATACACTATAAGTTACATGTATATTATTTTTTAGATATCAAATATTATAATGTAAAGAAATTAACATTTAGCCAAAAAAGAAAATGAATAGAAGGAGCTTCCTTAACCTTCGTTATAAAAATCTTACAGCAAAATCGTATAGGATAAAATATTGGTGAAATATTGAGGGTGAAATATTGAAGCATGGCTTTTAAAGTCAACAATGAGACAAGATATTCACTGAATCATAAATATGTTGATACTCCCCCAAATTAATCAACAAACTTATTGCAATCCATATCAAATTCCCAGCAGACTTTGTTTTTTCTTCATATTTGCAGTACTTAATAAGGTCATCCTAAATTCATATTGAAAATCTAAGTTCCAAAAAACAGCCAAGACAATTTTGAAGAGCAATAACTCAGTGGAGGGACATGCCCTACCAGATATCCAGGTTTCCTTCAAAGCTAGAATAGTTGAAGGAGTATCACATCAGCAGAGAGAGTATGTAAAGAAACGTGATACACGAAATATAGCATTACAAGCTAAAGAAGAAATGATGGACATTCAAAAATGGTATGAGGATAATTGATTATCCATATGGAAAAAAATTCATGTTAAAACAAGAAGGCCCCATTTCAAAATAATCAGATTAACCAATATTTAAAGGTCTGATGATATCAATAACCGGGAGAATGTAGAGTAGGGAAAATTCTCATATGCTGTTAGTGGGGATATAAACTCATGTCCCCATCTTGGAGACAAATCTGGTAATAACTAGTAAAACTGAAGGCTTTCATACTTTATAATCCAGCATGCCACTTCTAGGTGGCATGCTAGAAACATGTATAACACTGCCTTGTATTGAAAAAAAACAAAGTTAATCAACAAGAAAATGGATAAATAAATTTGACCTTATTATCAATAGAGTATAAAAAGCAGTTAAAATGAATAAACCAGGACTACATGTATCATCATGGAAAAGAGATAAAATAGAAACAAAATGTTAAGTAAAAAAAGCAAGGTGTAGAAGTAGATATACAGTATAAAGCTTATGTAAAACTTCACAGACGTAAATCAATACTATATATTGGAAATACAGATAACACGTATGCAGTATACATATTGAAATATGCATAAGGATGATAGACGTCAAATTCAAGATAGTGATTACCTTTGGGTAAGGAGGGAGGGGAAAAAAATTGGGTGCCAGAACTAGGGTGAGGCAAGCAAGTCATCTACCATGCAAAACATCAGGACTCATTAACTTTCAAGCTTGTGCACGTGCAGGAGACAAACCTAAGAGTGAGCACCTCCTTAAATTTTGTACCCTTAGCACCTCCCTTATCTGATCCTAATCTTGGCCCTGTTAGGTAAGATACACAAAGACTTCACGAGCTCTCTGCAGAGTTTTACTGCTTAAAAAAAAAAAAAAAAAAAAAAAAAAAAAAAAAATCAGTTGGGCAAGTATTTCCATAGAAAGTGTTTACAATTTCTTTGGCTGGATTTCACACGTTTAAGACTGTAGTTGTTATGTTAGTTTCTTAGATTGGAATTGTCACAACATGCAGGTATTAGAGATTTGGATACCAAACACAAGTGCTCTGAGGACTTGGTACAATGATTTCTCATGAGATTCCTTTTCCCTTTACAGAATAACCAACAGAAAGACATGTGACTACGCTTGGCAGTGACCCCCTCACTCCCATGGCTTTGCATCTTGAGCAGAGAAATGTGAGAATGAGGAGAGGGTAGAGACCAGTGTGGAATTTATACCAGGGGTAGGGCTCTGAGTAGTTCCTGCTGACTTGGTTCCTGTCCTGTTTCCAAACATAGTTCTCCAAACTTCCCATCAATTCTGTGAGCCTCCCAATATCCTCCAATAATTTCCCATTTTCTTTAAATTAGTCAGAGTCAATTTCTGTTGCTTGCAACCGGAGAGCCCTAACTGATACTTAGCCTCGTGCTGTCAAGGAATGAATTTATATAATTCCACATGTGTTAGTTGTTCCTTAGGAATCAACTTTCTCACCACCATTTGATTTCCCATTTAGGTTTGGTAGGATTCTACAAGGACAATGTCTACTTGTATATTTTAAGCCCTATTGGTCAGGGCTAACTCCCTTGGCTGAATCACTGTGGAGTATTACTAATGTCCAAGGGACACACCCCTGACTTCTTATTCTCCAGCTGTGGTTGTGCCTATGGCCCCCGAATAAAAAATTGCCAAGCTGGCCTAGGATAACGGCTACACTAAGAATGATAGTTTCAAGTCTAAGAAAATCCATCAGTGCGCCAACTGTGTCACTTAGTTGTCTTACCTCCTCTGTCTTTAAAACTTCCCATATCCGAGCGTGATCTTCCACCAGCCAGTGTCCTGCGCTCTCTACCTTGGTGGAAAGTTTGAGTTTAGACACCACATGCGCAGGCTCTCCCACGGGCTTCCCCTCCATCTTGAAAGAGCCAGGCAGGAGGCATTACGGATCTGTTTGGAAGAATAAAGTGGGATCCAGGTTAAAACACTGAGTAACATAAAAAGAGATAGGAAAGCAAACTATCACGCTTGACTTGTGGGTAATGAGACCATCAACAACAGTATCACAACAGGCACCAACTTTTATGGCCACATTTTATGTTTTAGATATTCATGATTGGTATTTTAATGCAGGAATCTGGAGGCAGGGATGCATTCTGATAATGGATGAAGTGATAAAAATTGTAAAGCAAAGTAAAAAGCATCCTCTGCCTGTTCTATCTGCTTGTCACTTTGCTCTGGCCCCTCAGTAGGGGAAATGGAAATGGGTGGATGTAAGGCAAGCCTGAGCAATGTTTTTGTATTTCCATGCCATGCAGTGCATGTGGAAGAAGCATTGGCTCTGGTGTCAGGAGTTTTACTCTTCAAACATCTATTAAACACTTATTTATTCGAGGCTCCATGCAAGGCATACACACATAATTTGGTAGTTTGGTCCTTCACCTTAAAAAGCTTACTGTCTCAGGGCAGAAAGTGCTGTAAACAAGCAATCACAACACAGTGTATTACAGCATAATGTGTGAAACGCCTCAGTAATCATGTTTCCAAACTGTAGTGGAAGCACAGAGGAAGGTTCTCTTCAATATTTATTGGCTGTGTTACTTTCCTGAGCCTCCGTTTCATCAGCAGTTGCTGCAGAGACAGTATCTAAAAACTGATAACAATTCTGTAAAGTCTACTTCCTTGACATCATTCTATCTGCCATTGGCTTGTTCAGAATCACGTCATGCCTGCCCAGCACCATACTGCCCTAAGGAATCTCCTTACCTCCATTCACGACCCCCAGGTCTAACCTTCTCAGGGTAATTTTTCTAAAAAGCAAATCTGATAATGATGTTCTACCTACCAAAAACTTTGCCCGGAGAATGAAGTCTAAACTCCGTAACACAGCATCCAAGGCCTCCTCTGCCTCCCTTCTCCCGCCACGCCCGGCTGCCTGCTCTGCCATCTGTTTCAGTCCTTTGAAAGTGCTTATGGGACTTCCGTGGTGGCGCAGTGGTTGGGAATCCGCCTGCCAATGCAGGGGACACAGGTTCCAGCCCTGGTCCGGGAAGATCCCACATTCCACGGAGCAACTGAGCCCATGCTCCACAACTACTGAGCCTGCACTCTAGAGCCCGCGAGCCACAACTACTGAGCCCACGTGCCACAACCACTGAAGCCCGTGAGCCTAGAGCCCGTGCTCTGCAACGGGAGGGGCCACCGCAGTGAGAGGCCTGCACACCGCAATGAGGAGTGGCCCCTGCTCACCGCAACTAGGGAGAGCCCACAGGCAGCAGCGAAGACCCAACGCAGCCAAAAATAAATAAATAAAATAAATAAATTTATTTTTTTAAAAAAAGAAAGTGCTTATGGATCTCAGATACATCTAGGACCTTTAAGCCTTTGTTTGTGTCACCTCCCCTCCACCCACCACGCCAAGAGAATAAAGGCCCCTCCTCCTTTGTTAGTCTCTATATATACTCTGGACAGATCTCTATCATGTCACCTAAAACACTTTATTATAATTATTTGTTTTCAACTTTATTTCTCCTTTCTGGTCTTTCAAGCATCTTAACTCTAGAGATGATGTCATGTACAGAGTAAGTACTAAATGAATGTTTGATGGATTAGTTAATTCAGTAATCATAAGACTCCAGTAAAAATAAGGCAGCAGATCTAATATATTCAAATAACAGATTAAAAGTCGAATTATTCCTTCTCTTCCACTTTGTTTGACTTAGTGGGCTGTAAGCTCTTCATAAGAGAGGGTCAAGTCTAACATTCATCCTGCACCCCCAGGCAGCTAATTCTGCAAGCAGCAATTGCCCATTAGTTAAAAACAGAGTAGTTTTCTTGGAAATGTCTTCAAGGAACTGAGCATGTCTGCAAAAATCAGGTCTTACGCTCACATAACCTATTGCCCAAATAAGAGTAAATGGAAATCGGCGTTGATAAGCTGGACAGGGGTGATAGGTCAGAAAATTCGAGAGAAGGGTCTTCTGCAGCCAAGTTACTTCTCTGCCTCACATGCTCCATCTGTAAGCCATGGAGAGGCGAGCAGTCTGCTGGCAGAGAGCAATGGTGAGGAAACTGTTAACCAAAACCATTGTGAAGTATTTAAAAGCATGGAGTTCTTACTACACTCTCCTAGGAACCAGGAAACAGAACCTTTATAATTAATGAACAAAGTTCTTCTGAGTGGACATAAATGATGCTGACACATACATGCAAGGAAATAAACAGAGGAGAGTCATGTGGAGGTTTCAGTCCAAAAAAAGGAAATTAAAATAAACAGGCAAAATGGAAACAGGCCAAATTAGTAGGGAAGGAAATTCCATTGTTGTTATTGGAGATAATACTGTAAACCACAAATAATAAATCAAAACAAAGTGGAAAAACTACATAAAATGGTTTTGGCTGTATCCTCTGTATATCATGGAGATGTAGCTGGATAAAACAGACAAACTGCAGCATCTCAGGATGAACGATGGAACATCTGTAAATGTAATATAGCCCAGTGACCCCTTGGCTCTTCCTCTACTGTCTGCCCACAGCTGCTTTCTCATCTCCACGGTGTGGGTGAAAGTTGGCAAATTTTCAGTGTTAGAGACTGAACTCTACTGTGTATTGACCTCCTACAGATTCTTCCTTACCCTGTTTGGGAGAAGATGCAATTCTGAGTTTTCAACCATTCCAAAGTACTTGGGAACTTAGGATGGATACAGAGAGGCAGCCAGCTCTTATGAGGCTCTTCAAGCATTTTGAGATCCTCCACCCCACCTGAGACTTGAGGCCTTTTCACCCATATTCAATACATTTCCTCACTCACACACACAAAATGACCATATGCATAATATTATTGAGCTCCCATTGTATCCCAGTCACTGCACTAGGTATTTTCCATGTTATGTCAAGTCCATATGATAATGCTTCAAGGTAAATGTCACAGTTTTACAACGATGAAAAATTTGACTCAGAGAGATTAAGTAACTGCTAGAAAGTTGTAGGGTTCCCAAGTTCACGCTCTCTCTCCTAGGTCAGTTCAGAAGGCTTTCAACCCCTACCCATTATCTCATCACTGGTGGAATGAGACCTCCCTCTCATGCCCCTTCCCCCATGGACTAGAGTTAAAGTGTCACTGTCTGAGGTCACTGGCATAATAGTGCCCCTTGAGAGGTGGTCACATCTGATTAATCATAGCTAAGAGTGAGATAGATAGAGGGAGGGAAATTTCATGAAAAAAATGGATCATTCCTTTCCCTCTTTACTCCCATCTTAACTTCTGACCAGGGCAGGCTTTAAGGGTATGACCTGCACAGTCACACATGGCCTTTGCTAAGATGGGCCCTAAGCATGGTTGTATACTCTGCTGTCACTGTCTTAAAATTCCTAATATTTCACCAAGGGCACCCTGCATTTTCATTTTGCTCTGGGCCCCCAAATTATGTAGCCAGTCCTGCTGCTGGCCCATGCATTATAGGTTCCATTATACCTTCATGCATTATAGGTTTCTTATTTTCCTAAAATGAGCTAGAAGTCTATATAGTGGAGCCAGTTTTTTGGTAAGTTAAAACATGAGGCATATGTTGACCTTCTTCTACCTCTGATAGGCTGCATGCCTTAAAGCTGAACTACTGCATTCTCTCTTAAAGCACACAGTCAAGGCTTACAAGCCAACTTCCATGCAAATATGAGCCCACACAACAGATAAGTAATCACTGTAAACCTAAAAGGCAAAATCTTCAACTCTACTTAATAATTAGTCTAAAATATCATAGTCCTTATAAGCTCTTTGGGAAATCAGTTTTGAAGAACTGTCATCCTAAAACACCTGATGACCAAAGCAGAAATTTTTTTAACCACAGAATGATAAGGACATCCTTAAGTTGGAGGTGGGGTATAGAAAGGAACTGTGTGTCTATAAAGGCAAATATCTGATCAGAGAACACAGAAGCAAAGTTTTGCTCAAAAATTTAAAAAGAAGTTGCTTGAGAGCTGTTTTTTTGTTTTTTGGGTTTTTTTTTGGTTTTTATCTAATTGTAAAAGGGCTGTGATTATACATTGTCTCTACTGCCTGAAACAGAGAAGTCAGATAAGAACAGGGAAGCCAAGTCTGGTGAAATAGAAGAAAGATGCTTTCAGTTGACACTGAGAAACAATTTGCAGATGAGAAAAGCCATGTAAAGGTTTTTGAGGTCACTGCATTCAAGTCCTAGAGCCCTAACATTCCCACCAAAGCTGAAAGGTTTTGCTTCATTTTGTTTTTTAAGTTAGGTTAAATCCAAAGGCCATTCTAGTCAATATTTATAAATCCTAGTTGTCTTATGAAAAATTGATAGCTGCTAGAAACTTGTGAAAATAATAATTTATGATTATATAAGTAACCAAAAAATTAAATGATTATTATCAATGTGAAAGTATGTATTTCCTTAAAATTTTTAATTTCTTTAAAGTTTGTGTTTTTAAGATGTGCATTTTCTTTTTAAAATATTTACTACATTTTGCTTATGATATAAAATACATAATAACAACATTTCTCCCATTACTTCAAAAATAATCGTTGATTGGAGGTCATAACAGTTTCTATGGTGATGACAAAAGACATGTTTGAGAGTTTCATATCCTAAATGATCATTAAGTACCAAAAGTAAATAATCAACTTCTCAGGGGCTAATCTTAAAAACATAAGTATTAAGTGACAATCTAAGAACATAAAAATTTGCCATTACTAGTGTCTGTTCCTGAGATTTGATAAATATTACCCATAACACCCATGAATAATATTTTTGAAACATGGTTTTAAAAGTAAGTGCTAGGGCACAATTTCACGGAACTCTGTATTTATTTTATTAGTCCCCATGCCGGACTTTGATAAATCAATCGGTACTTTATTAAATTTGACTTTCCTTCTATGATAGTAAATAATGTATGAGACATTCCTCTAAATCATTATCTTTTTTCTCCTACCTCTCCTCTTTACATAGTTTTGGAAGGAAAAAAAGTGTTTAATTTTCAGAACGTTACTGGAGTGGTGTGGTGTTTCTTGTCTTTATCTATTAGGTCCATGCGTTTCTTCAGCCCTTGCAGATTCCATCATTCGTATTAATAATACAGTATTTCTGTTTTATTCCCTTTATACACATAAACTCTTGCTTCTGCCTGAAGAAATCCTTTGATTTTTTTTTAACTCAACTCAGATTTCTTCTAATCCTGAAAAGGCCTGGCATTGCCCTGTCCCGGTCTCTTCCAGGATCACTTGTCTTTCTGCCATTTCTTTCCTCCTACCTTCTCTCTACCTCATTCTTCTTCCTAATGAGCTGAGGTCCTGTCCAGATAAGACAGGTTTGTTTATCATTATCTACAACTCTTCCACCTAAAAAGTCTATCTATCAAGAAGAGTCTTTGCATCTTAGTTTTACTCAAAGGTTTAGAATAGCATCACAAGAGCAGTGAAATTCCAGTCAGGAGACATGGGTTCAAATCATGTGGCCATAATAATTTCTCTATGTAAGCCTTGAGCAAACCATTTCACTTTTCAGCCTCAGTTGCCCCCTCTTTAAAATAAATAGATAAACTACAAGTCTGCTGAGACCCCTTACAGGGATAAAACACTCACCTCCCCCCAAATGTAGAAAGCAAAATATGCATTGAATTTGTTTCCCAGTAGAGCTGAGGGATCTACACTACTAAACAAAACAAATCAGCAAAAGGTTGTCATTTCTGTGGGTCACTCACATATCGTATTTATTCTCCTATCATGCATGCATTCACTATTCGGAAGTCAAGCAAACAGCATGAATAGCCCCTTGGAATTGATAGATATAACCTCTGAGTTTTGACTATTCAGGAACAACCCCAAATTTTCGGTCATGTAGTCAATTGTAAGTTTGCTGAGGCTTTGTAAAGTTGGTGTTTAGGGGTGCTCACCAATCTTTAGCATCCAAATCTAAGGATGGTTGGGTGGAAGAGTTCTCTAATCATGATTGCTGTTGTGGTGTTTACAAATTGGGGAATCCAAGAAGGTATTAAGATATAGCCTCCCCAATTGTGGGAGTCCATCACAGTGGTCTCACCAGTGTATTCCATCTGAAAAGAGAGAAAGAAGAAGCTGTCTGGAAGCGAGGATCCCTGTGGGGAAACGGAGACTGGAACACAGACAGATACTCAGACAGCAAGAACTCCAGGAAGCCATGACATAGAGAGAGATTTCTAGGTCTGGGAAAGGGGGCATGTCAAGTCATCTTACAGCAAAATATTAAAGTTATCTGTGTTTGAAGTGACAACATATGTCCATGTATTAGAAGGTAAACAGATCTTCATTACCTCTTCCTCTTTGGAATCTCAACAGCATTCTAGTCTGTATAAGGCAATTCACTTATATTCTGCATGTTGCTTTCTTTTGCTTTCCTCAGCTCTGGTCTCCCCTGCTGGACTGCCAGCTCTTTGAGAGCAAGACTGGACATAAATTTATTATACTGCTTCGATTTTTTTTTAAAGCCCAATCACTCTTTTTTTTTTTTTAATCTTCATTTTATTTTCTTTCCATTAAAAAAAAAATCACTGGAGTCCGAGATAACACATTTGCCATTACGATGTATTTTGGAACAAATGTCAATCACCGGGCAACCATTTCCAAAGGAATTTTAATTATGTACTGTCTCACTGAACACTGAGCAAAGTTGCACAATAGTCTGTGGAGTTAGAAGTGACTTTCTGTGAAAGTAACTGTCTCCCGTTAAAAGTAGAAAATTAAAGAAGTGCAAGGCATTCCATTCCTTCTTCATTCAAGTTGATACTTTTTTAAAGGCTGGTCCAACTGCACTTCAGACTTTGTGTACTTTCCCCCCCTCACTGATAGTATTTGGCAGAAGTTTTTAATAATAATTCAAAAAAAAAAAGAAAGAAAGAAAGAAAGAAAAACCCAGACTGAGTTTGTACTACCCTTGTGAACCTCCCTGGAGAAATGCTGCTCTTTGCTCAGCAATTCCTGCTTGAAACAGAGAGCCAACACAAGGAAAACAGCTGGGCTCCCTTCCTGGTCTCCATTCAGAGCGGCCAGTCTGGAAACAAATCTGCAAAGACAGACACGGGGGAGGGAGAGAACACCTAAACAGAATAGAGGCTGAGATCACGAAGAATCCTTCAGTGTTCTAAGAGAGATAGAATTCTAAGGGACTGACTTTTTTATGGCCTGCATTTTTATTATAATAAAAAGCTTGGCAATTATGTTGTTTGAAAACTTAAAATGAGATGAAACTGTAGATCACATGACTGTCCCAGGCTCAATATTTCGCAGTTCTGTGGACTCCAGCTTTCACTCGCTGGATGAGGGCAAAATACAAAAACCACTAGGGGAGCATCACCCAGTTCACTAGTCCCAGGCTAATTTTTATCTTCCAGTTGAAGTCAGTTGAGCTGATTCAGGTCAGAGCCATCTTTTAAGTCCCAACTACAACAACAGCAATGGTGATAAGATCCCCCTCTCCTCCACCCCAGTGAATTCAGCATTCACCGTGCCAGGCACTGGACCTGCACTTTGCAAGCATCAATTCCACCTCAGAACAGCCTCAGGAGAAGTTCAGATCAAGAGAGGTGAGGGAACCAGTCCTGGAGTTTCTTTCAAGCCATCCTGACCCTGGAGCTGTGCCCTCACCACTGTACCACGCTGCTACTACCCTTTAACAGTCAATGCTCCACTTACAACATGACACCATGTAAATGCTGAAAAATCTGAATTCCCAGGAATCTGAGCTCTTGAAAACATTCAGAAGAGGGCTTCTCATGGGAGGAATGTGAAATTTTTTAAATGTTAGGTTCAGGGAAGGAAATCTGTTGGGTTTATCAGTTAATGCACAAAATCATTTAACTCCCAAATAGATTGGCCTTTCCACATCTCAGGTTAAAGAGCATTCTGTTCTCAATCTTTTACTCTACCAAAAACAGAAGTCTAATCTATTTAATTACAGTCACTTTTACTAGGCCATAGGATAATGGCAGGTCCCAATGAGGGGAAATCTCTTTCAAGAAAACACTTCTGGGAGAGGCGTCTGCGGCGAGCTGGCACTAGACCAATCCTTATCCTCTTTCGTGAGATCAGATAACACCTTGCCCAACTCTGATTAGTTTCACATAGTAATGATTAAATCCAGTTACTCCTGCTGAATACCCCAGATACCAGTTTGCTAGACTAAGTGCAGGAAGTTTTATATTCAGAGTTGCATCTTCATTTCCATCTAACTGTGTTGTTCCTTCCTTGATCTTGACCTCTGAAATAGAAACAAATGCCCATACGTGGTGCTAAGGCCAAAAGAAGGGGCCCAATATTCATCCAGCATGGGGGGGTGGTGGAGGGAGGGATCTGTGTACTTTGTGTCAGGATGACTTTTACCACTGGCTCACATTTTTTACTTTCTTCTCAGCTTTTTTGGCCTGCACCCGTGATGTAACATGACGGACCTAACCCATGTGGTCAAAAACTCAATGACCCCAATGAACACAGGAATACTAAGAGACAATGAAACAAGAAGGAGAAACCACTAGAGATGCTGCTTCCCGACCCTGACACTTGCATTGACCTTGTGGGCTTATCTCCGGGTGACCTGTGCACCCAGAGCGAACACAACAGAAAGTCAAAACCACATCTTATGGAACTGGACACAACCTTCCTAAAGGCTGGCACGCTGTAGCACAATGACATTTGCATCAGTAAATGCAGTTACGGTGGTCATGTTCCACGAGTATTGGAAAAGATGCAATCGTTATTTTCGAATGATTTTCAATATTTCCGATCGTGTCAAAGTCTATCAGTGAACTTTATAAAGACACTCCAACTTCTTTTATTTGTCCTATTCTTTTTTTTTTCTTTCACATCAAGCTCTATGAGGGTGTATCATAGAAGATGCATCTTGCATTCATGTGTATATTAGATGAGAGGAAGCTTCTGAATTTACCCTCCATAGTCTATGAAGGATAGAACCCTCACATTATTTTGGATTGAACCAAAAGATCTTAAGCCAGAATGAGGCCACTGAAAACCAAATTCTACTCTCAAATCTCAAACAGGTTTCCAAAGCATATTGGAAAACTGCTTTGCATAGCAACAGAGTCAGGAATGTGTTCAGCTCAGCCTGGAGGGAGGACCATGCTGGGATATATGAAATAGTCACTGACTTAGAACCTACTTTTTGTTTAAGATTGCAAATATTCCTAGCAGGGCCAAGCCTGGATTTCTCATTAGGCCTTCAGAAAGCAGCAGCCATCTGTCACAGTCTTTTCAAAGGCTGCATTAAACGGCTTGTGTACATCTGCAGGGTTTCTGTGTTTGATCCTAGATTATGTTTTCACTAAGGCTAAGGGTTAGAGTTTTGACAGATGTGGCTGTAGTCTAACTGGCCCACCTTATCTGCCCCTTTTCCACACCCACACAGTATGCGATAGCCAAGTTTGTGGAATGTCTCAATTTTGATACCAGCAGATGAGGGGTGGATGGAATGTGGGCTTGAATACTTAGTTAGGTTTTGGTTTTAGTTTCAGACTCAGTATGAAATCCAGTGCAGCATCTGTCTGCAGGGAAATAGGATTATGTCATTCTGTCACTGTTTCATTCCAACTAGGTTGCAGTTTCTTTTCTCTTTTATTTCTCCCTCCTCTAACTTTTACAGGACTTTCCACTTTCTCCATTTTTTTTTTCATTGCCACAGCTTGACCTTGCTATTTCCAATAAACCAAAGTGGAAACTGAAAGAGAGTGTGTCTCAGATTCAGACCTCTTAGTGCGAATAGCTATTGTGCAAATACACGATTTGGCATCCCTGGCTTCCTCATTGAGGAGGTCAGTGGTCCAATGTGACTTAACTGCAACAAGATGGCAAACTCCCAGGGACGTGACAGTTACGTTGCTTAACCGAAATTAAGTTACCAGCACCACACTATGCACAGGAGGGATGCGCAAGTCCCTAACGTTTTAGTGATTTAGCCTAATCATTGTGCCAGGTGTGTATGAGACAGGGTGCAATAAAGATAAATAAGCACGTGTCCTCCTTTAATCGGCCTCCCTGCTGGGAGTTCTTAATCTGAACCACTGGGAAGTCCACAATTATTTGAAGAGAAAGAGATATATTTCAAAATGATAGGGTAAGTGTTAGAAGACAGATATGCACAAGGGCATTATATTGAGAGCTCGGTGAGGAAAGTATGAGTCCCCCAGTCACTGAAGCGCTGAGAAGTTAAGTGAATCGCCCAAGGTCACAGAGCAGAACGCAAATTCGAAAACAGATCTGTCTGATTCACAACAAAGCTTCCCTTGCCATTCTACAATGGCTTTTCACAATTTTCACAGAATTGTGGCTATGTTAATTTGGCTTTGTAACGTTAATGTTTAAAGAGAAACACTAACCCTTTGCACTCAGGTAGAAGAGGAAAGGCCAAGAGGGTTATCTGAAATCTGTGCTTCCTTATCTGTGCTTCCTTATCTACCAAAGCTGAGAGCCCGCTTCTTCCTATGGCCTTTCACATCCCACCGCGCCAGCTCCTCTCCAATCCTGGGTGCCTATCACCTTTCCCCAGGCCTGCCCTTGCAGAGCTAAATAAACAATTATGCCACTATTGCTAAAAAGTGGCAGAAAACAGAAACAAAAATTGACATTGTCAGTTCTCTCACTTCTTAGTCCCTTATGGACATTTTTGCTACAAAAGTATGGAGATCTGAAAGCCTAATTATTTTTTAAGACTTTCTTTAAAACAATATATGGACCCTATGACAGTACTCACTGACTTCTTCACTCTGGCTCTACTCTGGGGGTTGATGAGTTTATGATTTACAGCTCAAGTGAATGCAGTGCTCAGGTTCATTGCTCCAATTTGATTATAGCTGACAGTGGTTCTGGGTACCAGAGCGATTTTACTGATTATTAACTTCACTGTGGGCTGAAAAATGACTTACACTCTAGTGAAGCTTAAGCAGGCTCAGCGTCACAGCTTCTGTGCACTTTACTCCATTTCTCCACTTCAGTCTGGACACAAAGAAAGTGTGGGGTTTTATTTTTTTATCCTTTTGTGTGTCCTAAAAAGGAATTCCAGGCTAGTTGCTTTGGACGTATAATATCATCCAGAGGATGAAATACCATGAAATCAGGTCCAAGTCGTTTTGAGGTCTTAGTTGCTTTGGACGTATGATATCATCCAGAGGATGAAATACCATGAAATCAAGGTCCAAGTAGTTTTGAGGTCTTACCTGAGACATAAGTGCACTGATTAAGTCAGCCTCGAAATCTGTCAACAGGCCGCCTGGGTGAAAGTTGATTAAGTCTCTCTCCCTCTCTGTTTCCTTGTTGTAGACCCACCAGAGTTGTTTAGATTTACTCCAGTTCCTGCTGGACCAATTAGTCAAAAATAAGTTCTGTATTCTCCCAATTAAAATCTGGCAACACTCACCTTCCACGTACAACAGGCTGTCCTGGCTGGTCTCACACAGCCAAAAAGGAACTTAAAATAGAAAGGCAGGACTCTCAGTACATTTGAGTAGCACATGGGCAGTCACATCAGTTTTAAACCTAAGTGTCCCCAGTGCTTTAGTCTGAGCTCTTGAGCCAAACTAATACTCTCACTCTCCTTTTCCATCATCTTGGGGAGACAAGGTAGTGGAATGAGGTACAAACTCCTTAGCTGATCTTCTCTGCTGGGCCAAACCATGCAGGCACCATCCTCTGGGTCCAGTTTGGGACTTTTACGAGAGAACCTCTCTGTCTCTTGGTCTTAGCCAGTACTTAGGGAGAAAGTGCTATATATCATAGCCAAAGTTTGTGCCAAAATAGTTAAATCTTGCTTCATTTGAACTACAAGGAACTCCTAGGGCAATGCACTACAGATGTAAAGAAAGTTTGACAAATATAGCTCAGAGTGAGTAATGACTTGCATACCTATTCCAGGGGGGGAAAAAAAAAAAAAGATCCAGAAAAAAGAAGAAAGGCAGGGTCAGTGAGACTTCCCCAAGGTGAAGAAAATCTATCACCTCTCTACTCCATAATCCTGCAAACAGGCCTGACAATGGCTTTCATACCCCAGTGAGGCTAAAGTGGGTTGCACACCCCCGACTTGGTACCCAAGGCTGTACACTGGAATGCAGAGAAAAATTACAACTTTGATTTGTATGCTTATTTCATCTCATCTGTTTTATTTCTATTTGTTATATTTTATAGTACATATAAATGTTAGAATAATGGTGCATGTGTACAATTTAAAAATAATTGTATGTATATTGGAGGACACTCCAAAAAAATTGAACTGAGGAGAATATTCAACCAAAACACTTTCAAAACCACTGCTTTCCACAAATAAAGCATCCGTGGTTCATACTTTTTAACTCACTACAGAATCCCTCTCTTCCTCATGGACTTCCTGTATCCTCTAATGGCGAGATACAAACTTTATTTAGGTGATACCAACGAAATTTAACACGTCATGAAGTGGACAGTCTCCTGTCAGAGAACTGCAAAATGAGGCAGAAGGCAAGAAACTTTTATAGGGTAAAGAATAAGGAACAAGGAAGAGACAAATAGGAAATATCAGATAGTCAACCTTGTTTGTGGTGGGAAGGCCCAGAGGGGGCTTGGCGCGTTTGGGGACTGGTTGACTGAACACAGTTATACTGCACTTTCGGTCAAGCAGAGCTTTTACAAGGATTCAAAGTTATCTAAGTTTCAGTTTGATGACAGGACACCCCAGGCAAGAGTGGCTCCATCTTGGGCCTAGAGATTTATTTCAACACCATCCACTCAGATACCCAGGCTAGCAATCTCAGACTCATCCTCAACTGGTCCCTGTTACAAAGCTCCTTAACTAAGGGATCACAAAGTCCTATTGATTACTTCTTTGAAGGCATCTCAGATCAGAGCCTTTTCTATATTCCAGCCACCACCTTGATACATACTTTCACTATCTCTCAGTTGAGCTACTGCAATAGCCAAGTTACTAGACTCTCTGCCCTTGACTCTTGTTAGTCATTCTCCATACCATCACCAGAGTAGCCTTTCTTTCTAAAAACCTTTAATTAGATCACTGGCCTCCTTAGGAACCTGCAATAGGAATGCACAAGTTCAAGGTTCTTAACACAGTATGCCATGGTATGACTATGTCCTGACCTACAAGTCATATACTCCTCTCTGCCGTGCTCCAATTCCCCAACTCTCTCACATTGCTGGACTTCTCACCGTTCTCCAAACACTGCTTTCATGCCTTTG
The DNA here is from genome assembly GCF_026419965.1 of Kogia breviceps. NCBI lineage: Eukaryota > Metazoa > Chordata > Mammalia > Artiodactyla > Physeteridae > Kogia > Kogia breviceps. Next base: position 25,805,035 of record NC_081310.1, on the reverse strand, counting down.
TTTATAGACTACTCCTACCCAAAATGCTCTTCTTCCCCTCACCTTTACTTTGTCTTTGCTAGAGCAGCTTAGCCTATGCCCTCCCTAATACAACAGCTATCACCTGCTTGAGCATATACATGCCTGGCACTGTAATACATTATCTCATAGCACCCTATTTTGATTCTCATTTGACATAAGGAGTAAGTAGCAGAGCCAGGATTCCAATCGATATCCGTGTGGTTCCAAAGCACATGACATTAACCACTGGGCATTAAATTTTAAAAGCAAATGCAAATGTCACCTCCTGGTGTCAAACCCACTGGGGAGTTAATGGCTCTCCCCAAGTAAGTTGTTCCTATTTCCGTCACAGCATTTATAATACTGTGCTTTAGTATGCATCGTAGTAGACTGTGAGCTCTTACAGGTCAAGGACTATTTATACTCACCTTTATATGTAGGGTACCTAGGACTTGCTGACACATACAAGATGGTCAGTAAATATTTGTTGAATAAATCAACTCACAGATGTTCTGTCCTTCCTTATTATTTATTTTTTTCCCCTCAACTCACTATGTTCCATCCCATCTTTAATATAAATGCAAAGGTGTCAAGAATGGCTGACACAGTACCTGATACAGAAAAGGCTTTGTACAGCAGAGAAGTTGTCAACACCTTTAAAAACTTTCCCTACACTGACTCCCAAGACCTTGCCTCAAAAACAGAGCAACTACTACACACAACGACAATTTTAATGAGATATAATTTACTTATTCACCTTAAGTGAATATTCAATGGCTTTGGACAAACGTACTCACTCGGGTGATCAACACTAAAATAAAAATAATGAACATCACCCCAAAAGGTTATTTGCTCAGTCCCCTTCCCAGTTGATCTCACCCCATAACTGTATTCAGGGAGCCAGGGATCTGCTTTCTGTAAATACGTGGGACGTTTTTCTTTTCTAGAGTCTCGTTACACTGAATATCATACAATACCTACACCTTTGTGCCTGAATTCTTTCACTTACCATACTTATTTTGAGATTGATCCATCTTGTCATGTCTTAGTAGTTCATTCATTTTTATTGCTGAATAGTATTCCATTGTTAAATATTTTATTTCTACATTCACCTGTTGATGGACATTTGTGTTGTTCTCAGTTTGGATTCCATTAAATAAAAGTGAGAGGAGCATTTGTGAACGACTCTTTATGTGCACATATGCCTTCATTCCTCTTGGATAAACACCTAAGAGTGAATTGCTTGATCATATGGTAAATATATGTTTAATTTTATGAGAAACTGCCAAAACTCTTTTCCAAAGTGGCTGTAAAATTTTACACTCCCATCAGTAGTGTATGAGAGTGCCGGCTGCATCATATCCTCACCAACAGCTGGTGTTGTCGCTCATTTTAACTGTACCCACTCTAATGTTCTAATGGATGTGTAGTGATATCACATTATGGTTTTAATTTCCATTTCCTTAATGATGAATGACAGTGAAGATCTTTTCATGAATATACTGTCTGTCTATCATCTTTGGTGAAGAGTTTGTTCAAATTTGTCCATTTTTGTGTAGACTTTTTATTGGTTCTTTTAGTGAGTCGTAAGAGTTTTTTAAAATGTATTCTAGAAAGCCGTCCTCTGTCAGATATACACTGATAATATTTTCTCCCAGTCTGAGGCTTGCCTTTGCATTATCATTTTCTTGCTGGTATATTATGAGGAACAGAAGTTTTAAATTTTAATGTAGCCAAATTCAAACATCTTGTATTCATGCTTTTGTGTCCTATCTAAGAAATTTTGGTCTACCTGAAGGTTACAAAGTTTATTCTAAACGTTTTATAGTTTTAGCATTTACATTTAGGGCTATGATCCATCTCACGTTAATTTTAGTGTGTGATAAGGTAAGGGTTGAGGTTCATTTTTCCTATGTCGATAATGAGTTTTTCCAGACCATCTGTTGAAAAAGTAATCCTTTCCATATTGAATTACCTTGGCATCTTTGTTGAAAATCAATTGACCTTACATATGCGGGCCTATTTTTGGACTCTCTATTATGTTTCATTGATCTATGTGTCTGAACTTATGCCAATAACACACTGTCTTGATTACTGTAGCTTTACAGTAAATGTTGAGATCAGTAAGTTTTCTAACTTTACTCTTCTTTTTCAAAAAATTTTAGGTTATTCCAGGCACTCAGATATCCATATAACTTTTAGAATCAGCTTGAAATTTTCTACAACAAAGCCTTCTGGGATTTTTATTGGGTTTTTACTGAATCTATAAATCATTTTGGAGAGAAGTGACATTTCAGTAATACTGACGCATAACATTATTGATTTTATTGAGATTTCATTGAATCGAGAAATCAATTTGGAGAGAGTTGAAATTATAACAATATTCAGTATTCCAAGCTATCAACATGGTAAATCAATCCATTTATTCATTAATTTCTCATAGAAATATTTCTGTTTTTCAGACTAGAGGTTTTATGTATTTCATGTTTGAGGATGCTATTGCAAATGATATTGTCTCAGTTATTATTCTCATTTCTATTTGTTTATTGCTAAGATATAGAAATACAACTGATTTTTGCATACTAATTTTGTATCCTGAAACCTTACTAAAATAACTTATTAGTTCTACCAGGTTTTTTTGTTTTTTGGGTTTTTTCGGTAGATTTGTGAGGATTTACAGCATATTTGATCATGTCATCTGTGAAAAAAGGTGGTTTTATTTGTAGCTTTCTAATTTGTATACCTTTTATTTCTTTTCCTTATTACACTGGCAAGAATGTCCAGTAGATTGTTGAACAGAAGTGGAAAGGGTGAACATCCTCATCTTATTCTTAATCTTAGGGCAAAAGAATTCAGGTTTCACCATTAAGTGATTTGATAGTAATAGGTTTTTTTAAATAACTTTATTGAGATATAATTCACATGCCACAAAATTCAACCATTTAAAGTGCACAATTCAGTGACTTTAGTGTATTCATAGAAACGTGCAATCATCAGCCTTTTATCAGATTGAGGAGGTTCCTTCAATTCTTGGTTTCCTGGGAGATTATTATAATGGATGTATGTTGAATATTTTCAGATACTTTTCTTACATCAATTGAAACGACCATATAGTTTTTCTCCTCTATTGTAATAAGATGAACTACATTAACTGATTTTTTTTTTTTTTTTTTTTTTTTTTTTTTTTTTTTTTTTGCGGTACGCGGGCCCCTCACCGCCGTGGCCCCTCCCGCCACGGAGCACAAGCCCCGGACGCGCAGGCGCAGCGGCCACGGCCCACGGACCCAGCCGCCCCGCGGCACACGGGATCCCCCCAGACCGGGGCACGAACCCGCACCCCCTGCATCGGCAGGCGGACTCCCAACCACTGCGCCACCAGGGAAGCCTTAACTGATTTTTAATGTTAATCAACCTTCTAGTCCTGGGCTAAACACCACTTGGTCATGGTATATTATGCTTTTTATATATCTCATTGTTGGTCTGCTAATATTTTGCTAAAAAAATTTGACCCATGTTCATGAAGGATATTGGTCTGTAGTTTTCTTTTCTTGTATTATGATGTCTGGCTTTAATATCAGGATACTTCTGGCCTTGTAAAATGAGATAAGAAGTGTTTCTTCTGCTACATTTTCAAAATGAGTTTATGTTGGGTCGGTGGTATTTCTGCCTTGAATGTTTCATACAATTAACCAGTTAAGCAATCTTCATCCACAAGTTTCTTTGTGGGAAGGCTACTAATTATGAATTAATGTCTTTAATTGATATTCAGGTTTTCTATTAATTTTTGGAATAGTTTTGATTGTCTTTCAAGGAATTTGTCCATTTCATACAGGTTGTTGAGTTCACCGGCATCAAGTTGTTTATAATATCCTGTTAGTTACCCTTATAATATGTGCAGGATCATAGAGATATTTCGTTTTTCATTATTGATATTGGTAATATTTATATCCTTTTTGTTTTTTCATCAATATAGCCAGAGGTTTATTATATTGATCTTTTCAAAGAATCAGCTTTTGATTTCATTGATGTTCGTTATTTTTTCTGTATTTTATTTCATTTATTTATTATTTGTTTCCTACTGATTTGGGGTTTAATCTGCTCCTGTATTTCTAGCTTAAGGTAGAAGTTTATCTTGGTGTTTTTTTTTTTTTTTTAACATCTTTATTGGAGTATAATTTCTTTACAATGGTGTGTTAGTTTCTGCTTTACAACAAAGTGAATCAGCTATACATATACATATATCCCCAAATCTCCTCCCTCTTGCATCTCCCTCCCACACTCCCTACCCCACCCCTCTAGGTGGTCACAAACAACCAAGCTGATCTCCCTGTGCTATGCAGCTGCTTCCCACTAGCTAGCTATTTTATATTTGGTAGTGTATGTAAGTTCATGCCACTGTCTCACTTCATCCCAGCTTACCCTTCCTATTCCCCATGTCCTGAAGTCCATTCTCCACATATGTGTCTTTATTCCTGTCCTTCCCACAGGTTCTACAGAACCTTTTTTTTTTTTTTCTTCTGGATTCCATGTATATGTGTTAGCATATGGTATTTGTTTTTCTCTTTCTGACTTACTTCACTCTGTATAACAGGCTCTAGGTCCATCCACCTCACTACAAATAACTCAATTTAATTTCTCTTTATGGCTGAGTAATATTCCATTGTATATATGTGTCACATCTTCATTATCCATTCATTTGTCGATGGACACTTAGGTTGCTTCCATGTCCTGGCTATTGTAAATAGGGCTGCAGTGATCATTGTGGTACATGACTCTTTTTGAATTATGGTTTTCTCAGGGTATATGCCCAGTAGTAGGATTGCTGGGTTGTAAGGTAGTTCTAGTTTTAGTTTTCTAAGGAACCTCCATACTGTTCTGCATAGTGGCTGGAGGGTTCCCTTTTCTCCACACCCTCTCCAGCATTTGTTGTTTGTAGAGTTTCTGATGATGCCCATTCTAACTGGTGTGAGGTGATACCTCATTGTAGTTTTGATTTGCATTTCTCTAATGATTAGTGATGTTGAGCATCCTTTCATGTGTTTGTTGGCAATCTGTATATCTTCTTTGGAGAAATGTCTATTTAGGTCTTCTGCCCATTTTTGGAGTGGGTTGTTTGTTTTTTTGATATTGAGCTGCATGAGCTGCTTGTAAATTTTGGAGATTAATCCTTTGTTAGTTCTTTCATTTGCAAACATTTTATCCCAATCTGAAGGTTGTCTTTTCATCTTGTTTATGTTTTCCTTGCTACGCAAAAGCTTTTAAGTTTCATTAGGTAACATTTGTTTATTTTTGTTTTTATTCCTATTTCTCTAGGAGATGGGTCAAAAGGATCTTGCTGTGATTTATGTCATAGAGTGTTCTGCCTATGTTTTCCTCTAAGCGTTTTATAGTGTCTGGCCTTACATTTAGGTCTTTAGTCCATTTGGAGTTTACTTTTGTGTATGTTGTTAGGGAGTGTTCTAATTTCATTCTTTTACATGTAGCTGTCCAGTTTTCCCAGCACGACTTACTGAACAGGTTGTCTTTTCTCCATTGCATATTCTTGCCTCCTTTATCAAAAATAAGGTGACCACATGTGCGTGGGTTTATCTCTGGGATTTCTATCCTGTTCAATTGATGTATATTTCTGTTTTTGTGCCAGTACCATACTGTATTGATTACTATAGCTTTGTACTATAGTTTGACGCCCAGGAGCCTGATTCCTCCAGCTCCATTTTTCTTTTTCAAGATTGTTTTGGCTATTCAGGCTCTTTTGTGTTTCCATACAAATTGTGAAATTTTTGTTCTAGTTCTGTGAAAAATGCCATTGGTAGCTTGATAGGGATTGCATTGAATCTGTAGATTGCTTTGGGTAGTACAATCATTTTCAAAATGTTGAATCTTCCAATCTAAGAACATAGTATATCTCTCCATCTGTTTGTGTCATCCTTAATTTCTTTCATCAGTGTCTTATAGTTTTCCGCATACAGGTCTTCTGCCTCCTTAGGTAGGTTTATTCCTAGGTATTTTATTCTTTTCATTGCAGTGGTAAATGGGAGTGTTTCCTTAATTTCTCTTTCATATTTTTCATCATTAGTGTATAGGAATGCAAGAGATTTCTGTGCATTAACTTTGTATCCTGCTACTTTACCAAATTCATTGATTAGCTCTAGTAGTTTTCTGGTAGCATCTTTAGGATTCTCTATGTATAGTATCATGTCATCTGCAGTGACAGCTTTACTTCTTCTTTTCCAATTTGGATTCCTTTTATTTCTTTTTTTTTCTCTGATAACTGTGGCTAAAACTTCCAAAACTATGTTGAAAAATAGTGGTGAGAGTGGGCAACCTTGTCTTGTTCCTGATCTTAGAGAAAATGGTTTCAGTTTTTCTCCACTGAGAATGATGTTGGCTGTGGGCTTGTCATATATGGCCTTTATTATGTTGAGGTAATTTCCCTATATGACTACTTTCTGGAGGGTTTTATCATAAATGGGTGTTGAATTTTGTCGAAAGCTTTTTCTGCATCTATTGAGATGATCATATGGTTTTTATTCTTCAATTTGTTAATATGGTTTATCACATTGATTGATTTGCATATATTGAAGAATCCTTGCATTCCTGGGATAAACCCCACTTGATCATGGTATATGATCCTTTTTTTTTTTTTTTTTTTCAGTACACAGGCCTCTCACTGTTGTGGCCTCTCCCGTTGTGGAGTACAGGCTCCAGACGCGCAGGCTCAGCAGCCATGGTTCGCAGGGCTAGCCGCTCCATGGCATGTGGTATATTCCTGGACCGGGGCACGGACCCGTGTCCCCTGCATCGGCAGGTGGACTCTCAACCACTGAGCCACCAGGGAAGTCCTATGATCCTTTTAATGTGCTGTTGGATTCTGTTTCCTAGTATTTTGTTGAGGATTTTTGCATCTATGTTCATTAGAGATACTGGTCTGTAGTTTTCTTTCTTTGTGACATCTTTGTCTGCTTTTGGTATTAAGGTGATGGTAGCCTTGTAGAATGTGTTTGGGAGTGTTCCTCCCTCTGCTGTATTTTGGAAGAATTTGAGGATAGGTGTTGGTCCTTCTCTAAATGTTTGATAGAATTCGACTGTGAAGCCATCTGGTCCTGGGCTACTCTTTGTTGGAAGATTTTTAATCACAGTCTCAAATTCAGTGCTTGTGATTGGTCTGTTTATATTTTCTATTTCTTCCTTGTTCAGTCACAGAAGGTTATGCTTTCCTAAGAATTTGTCCATTTCTTCCAGGTTGTCCATTTTATTGGCATAGTTGCTTATAGTAATCGCTCATGATCCTTTGTATTTCTGCAGTGTCAGTTGTTACCTCCCCTATTTCATTTCTAATTATATTGACTTGAGTCTCCTCCCTTTTTTCTGGATGAGTCTGGTTAATGGTTTATCAATTTTGTTTATCTTCTCAAAGAGCCAGGTTTTAGTTTAATTGATCTTTGCTACTGTTTCCTTCATTTCTTTTTCATTTTCTCTAATCATTATGATTTATTTCCATCTGCTAACTTTGGGGTTTTTTGTTCTTCTTTCTCTAATTGCTTTAGGTGTAAGGTTAGGTTGTTTATTTGAGATGTTTGTTGTTTCTTGAGGTAGGATTGTATTGCTATAAACTTCCATCTTAGAACTGCTTTTGCCTCATCCCATAGGTTTTGGATCATCGTGTTTTCATTGTCATTTGTTTCTAGGTATTTTTTGATTTCCTCTTTGATTTCTTCAGTGATCTCTTGGTTATTTAGTAGTGTATTGTTTAGCCACCATGTGCTTGCATTTTTTACAGATTTTTCCTGTTATTGATATCTAGTCTAATAGCATTGTGGTCAGAAAAGATACTTGATGATTTCAATTTTCTTAAATTTAGCAAGGCTTGATTTGTGACCCAGGATATGATCTATCCTGTAGAATGTTCCATGAGCACTTGAGAAGAAAGTGTATTCTGTTCTGGAATGTCCTATAAATGTCAATTAAGTCCACCTTGTTTAATGTATCATTTAAAGCTTGTGTTTCCTTATTTGTTTTCATTTTGGATGATCTGTCCATTGGTGAAAGTGGGGTGTTATATCCCCTACTATGATTGTGTTACTGTCAATTTCCCCTTTTATGTCTGTTAGCATTTGCCTTATATATTGAGGTGCTCCTATGTTGGGTGCATAAATATTTACAGTTGTTATATCTTCTTCTCGGATTGAACCCTTGGTCATTATGTAGTGTCCTTCTTTGTCTCTTGTAAGCCTTTACTTTAAAATCTATTTTGTCTGATATGAGAATTGCTACTCCAGGTGTCTTTTGATTTCCATTTGCATGGAATATCTTTTTCCATCCCCTCACTTTCAGTCTGTATGTGTCCCTAAGTTTGAAGTAGGTCTCTTATAGACAGCATATATCAGGTCTTGTTTTTGTATCCATTCAGCCAGTCTATGCCTTTTGGTTGGAGTATTTAATCCATTTACATTTAAGGTAGTTATCAATATGTATGTTCCTATTACCATTTTCTTAATTGTTTGGCGTTTTTTATTGTAGGTCTTTTCCTTCTTTTGTGTTTCCTGCCTAGAGAATTTCCTTTAGCATTTGTTGTAAAGCTGGTTTGGTGGTGCTGAATTCTCTTAGCTTTTGCTTGTCTGTAAAGGTGTTAATTTCTCCCTCAAATCTGAATTAGATCCTTGCTGGGTGGAGTAATCTTGGTTGTAGGTTGTTCCTTTTCATCACTTTAAATATATCCTGCTACTCCCTTCTGGCTTGCAGAGTTTCTGCTGAAAAATCAGCTGTTAACCTTTTGGGGATTCCCTTGTATGTTATTTGTTGTTTCCCTTGCTGCTTTTAATATTTTTTCTTTGTATTCAATTTTTCAGAGTTTGATTAATATGTGTCTTGGCATGTTTCTCCTTGGATATATCCTGTATGGGACTCTCTATGCCTGCTGGACTTGATTGACAACTCCTTTCCCATATTAGAGAAGTTTTCAACTATAATCTCTTCAAATATTTTTTCAGTTCCTTTCTTTTTCTCTTCTTCTTCTGAAACCCCTATAATTAGAATGTTGGTGTGTTTAATGTTGTCCCAGATGTCTCTGAGACTGTCCTCAATTCTTTTCATTCTTTTTTCTTTATTCCGCTCTGCAGTAGTTATTTCCACTCTTTTATCTTCCAGGTCACCTATCCGTTCTTCTGCCTCTGTTATTCTGCTATTGATTCCTTCTAGAGAATTTTTAATTTCATTTACTGTGTTGTTCATCATTATTTGTTTGCTCCTTATTTCTTCTAGGTCCTTGTTAAATGTTTCTTGTATTTTCTCCATTCTATTTCCAAGATTTTGGATCATCTTTACTATCATTACTCTGAATTCTTTTTCAGGTAGCTGTCTATTTCCTCTTCATTTGTTTGGTCTGGTGGGTTTTTGCCTTGCTCCATCGGCTGTGTATTTCTCTGTCTTCTCATTTTGCTTAACTTACTGTGTTTGGGGTCTCCTTTTCGCAGGCTGCAGGTTTGTAGTTCCCTTTGTTTTTGGAGTCTGCCCCCGGTGGCTAAGATTGGTTCAGTGTGTTGTGTAGGCTTCCTGGTGGAAGGGACTGGTGCCTGTGTTCTGGTGGATGAGGCTGGATCTTTTCTTTCTGGTGGACAGGACTGTGTCCAGTGGTGTGTTTTGGGGTATCTGTGACCTTATTATGATTTTAGGCAGCCTCTCTGCTAATGGGTGGGGTTGTGTTCCTGTCTTGCTAGTTGTTTGTCATAGGGTGTCCAGCACTGTAGGTTGCTGGTCGTTGAGTGGAGCTGGGTCTTAGCATTGATATGGAGATCTCTGGGAGAGCTTTCACCGTTTGATATTATGTGGAGCTGAGAGGTCTCTGGTGGACCAGTGTTAACTTGGGTCTTCCACCTCAGAGGCACAGGCCCGACACCCTCTCATCTTTCTTTCTTTTTTTTATGACCAGGCGGGTGTCAGGCCTGTGCCTCTGAGGTGGGAGAACTGAATTCAGGACATTGGTCCACCAGAGATGTCCTGGTCAGAGCACCAAGGCCCTATCAGCCACATGGCCCAGAAGAAAGGGGAGAAAGAAAGAAAAAAATAATAAAATAAAATAAAGTTATTATAAATAAAAAAATTTAAAAGTCACCAAAAAAGGAAAGAAGAGAGCAACCAAACCAATAAACAAATCCACCAATGATAACATGTGCTAAAACTACACTACAACAAACAAACAAACAAACAAAAAATATGGACCAATAGAACCCTAGGACAAATGGTAATAGAAAAGCTATACAGAGAAAATCACACAAAATAGCATATACATACACACTCATAAAAAGAGAAAAAGGAAAAAATATATATTTTTTTTAAAAAAGGAAGAGAGCAACCAAATCAGTAAACAAATCTACCAATGATAATAAATTCTAAATACTAAACTAAGATAAACATAAAACCAGAAACAAATGAGATGCAGAAGCAAACCCCAAGTCTACAGTTGCTCCCAAAGTCCACCGCCTCAATTGTGGGCCGATTCATTGTCTACTCCGGTAGTCCACAGATGCAGGGTACATCAAGTTGACTGTGGAGATTTAATCCGCTGCTCCTGCGGCTGCTGGGAGATATTTCCCTTTCTATTCTTTGTTCCCACAGCTCCTGGGGTTCAGCTTTGGATTTGGTCCTGTCTCCATGTGTACGTCGTCTGAGGGCATCTGTTCTTCGCTCAGACAGGATGGGGTTAAAGTAGCAGCTGATTAGGGGGCTCTGGCTCACTCAGGCGGGGGGAGGGAGGGGTACGGAATGCGGGGCAAGCGTGCAGCAGCAGAGGCCGGCATGACATTGCACCAGCCTGAGGCACGCTGTGTGTTCTTCCGGGGAAGTTGTCTCTGGAACGCGGAACCCTGGCAGTGGCAGGCTGCACAGCCTCTGGGGAGGGGAGATGTGGAGAGTGACCTGTGCTCGCACACAGGCTTCTTGGTGGCTGCAGCAGCAGCCTTAGAGGCTCATGCCCATCTCTGAGGTCCGCACTGATAGCTGCGGCTCATGCCTGTCTCTGGAGCTCATTTAGGCGGTGCTCTGAATCCCCTCTCCTTGCGCACCCCGAAACAATGGTCTCTTGCCTCTTAGGTCCAGACTTTTTCCCGGACTCCCTCCCGGCTAGCTGTGGTGCACTAGCCCCCTTTAGGCTATGTTCACACAGCCAACCCTAGTCGTCTCCCTGGGATCTGACTTCTGAAGCCCGAGCCTCAGCTCCCAGATCCCACCCGCCTCAGTGGGTGAGCAGACAAGCCTCTGAGGCTGGGGAGTGCTGGTTGGCACCGATCCTCTGTGCGGGAATCTCTCCACTTTGCCCTCTGCACCACTGTTGCTGCACTCTCCTCCATGGCTCTGAAGCTTCCCCCGTGCCATCACCCCACTCCCTGTCTCCACCAGTGAAGGGGCTTCCTAGCGTGTGGAAACTTTTCCTCCTTCACAGCTCCCTCTCCGAGGTTCAGGTCCTGTCCCTATTCTTTTATCTCTGTGTTTTCTTTTTTATTTTGACCTACCCAGGTAGGTGGGGATTTTCTTGCCTTTTGGGAGGTCTGGGGTCTTCTGCCAGCGTTCAGTAGGTGTTCTGTAGGAGTTGTTCCACATATAGATGTATTTCTGATGTATTTGTGTGGAGGAAGGTGATCTCCACGTCTTACTCCTCTGCCATCTTGAAGGTCTCCTCCGTATGAATTCTTTAAAACACATAAACAATCCTTGAAGAAAGAAGCTCCCAGCTGTTATAATTTGTCTCATCCATTGCTCTCTTATAGAACCAGCCTTTGTTCCTTTTTTTCAGTGCCAGGGACTTGCTGTGTTTCACCTGATGTAATTTGTCCAGGCATTAATAATGCGCCTTCAAGATGCAAGATGCATGAATTCCTTTAGTAACAGATCTGCTGGCAGAGGGCTATATTGTACTGTGCAGCTTTGTTTTTTTTTTCCTTTGTGCTTAGTCTAGTTTCACTGGCTCACAGGAAGCTGCATGCAGAGGCCTCACACCTGGCCCTTCAGACTAGAGTTCCTCATGCAAAATGTGGAAGCTTATATTGTTGCTTGTAGAGTTTTATCCTTTTCTAATGTAAGCTTTTAAACCTATGAATTTCCTTTTAAGTTACACTTCACAAATTTTGTGAAATAATATGAGTTTTCTTTTCATTCAGCCCAAAATATTTTCTAACTTTCATGTGATATCTTCTTTGACTTGTGCATTATTTAGAAGTATGCTGCTTAATTTCCAAATGTTTCAGGCTTTTCCAGGTATTTTTCCATTACTTATTTCTAATTGAATTGCTTTTTATCAGAGAACACACTACATATGATTTCAATCATTTTAAATTTCTAGAGAGTTATTTAACAGCCAGACATATGTTTTATCTTGGTAAATTTTCCCTGTGTACTAGAAAAGAATGTATTTTGCATATGTTGAGTGGAGTGTTCAACAATGTCAGTTAGTCCAAGCTGGTTGAAATGTTTAAATCTTCCATATCCCTAGTATTTTCTGTCTGCTTGATCTATCAGTTACTGAAAAGAGTGCTGATATCTGCAACTATGAAAATAAATTTGTTTTTTCTCTTTTCAGATCTGTTGGGTGCTTCATGCATTTTGAAAGTCAGTTAACAGGTGGATACACACTTAGGATTATTATGCCTTCTTGATTTATTGACCCCTTCTATCATGGTGAAATATCCCTTTTTGTCCTTGATAATATGTCTTATTCTGAAGTCTATTTTTTTCTACTGTTAATATAGCTAAAACAGCCTTATATTTTCCCAACATTTCCCTTTTGTGTCTTTATATTTAAATAGAATTTTTTATAGACCACATATAGTAGGTGTTTTTACTATCCTAACAGTCTCTTACCTTTCATTATAGAGTTGAGATCATTTATATTTAATGAAATTATTGATATGATTGTATTTAAACCTACCATTTTGCTACTGTTTTGATATTTGTCTCATCTATTCTTTGTGGGTTTTTTCCTATTCTTTGACTTTCTTTTGGATTGAGTATTTTAAAATTCCATTTTATCACCACTATTGGCTTGTTAGTTGTAATACTTTTTTATATTTTAAATGCTCACCTAGGATTTATAATATGCATCTTTATCTTATTTATGTTTACCTTGAAATAACATTATATACTACCTCAAATATAATGTAAGAATATTACAATAATATACTTCCATTCCCTTATCCTGTCCTTTGTGCTATTGTTGTCATATATTTTGCTTTTTCATGTTAAAATTCCCACAACATATTATTATTTTTGCTTTAAGCAATCAATTATATTTTAAGAAATTTTTTAATTATAAAGAAAATCCTTGATATTTATCCACATATTTACCATTTTTAGAGCTCTTCATTCCTTTGTATAGATCCATATTTTCATCAGGTATCATTTTCCTTCTGCCTGAAAAACTACATCCCTGTAGTGCAGGTCTGCTGGCCACAAACTCCCACAGCTTTTCTTTGTCTGAAAAAAGTTTTTATTTTATCTTCATGTTTGAAAGGTATTTTTACTGGGTATAGAATTCTAGGTTGACAAACTTTTCCCCCCACACTTTAAAGATATACTACTCTCTTCGACTTACATAGTTTCTGAAGAAAAGTCAGTTGTAATTCTTATCTTTTGTTCTCTGTGCATAATGTGACTTTCCCCCCTATATCTACATTTAAGATTTTTCTCAGAATCAGTAGCTTGCTGTGGTTTGATTGTGAGGTTCTTGGACAGGTTTTCTTAGTATGTTTACTGCTTATGTATGTTCATGGAGCTCCTTAGATCTTAGTTGATATTTTTTTGTAAAATTTGGAAAATATTTGGTCATTATTTCTTCAAATATTATTTTTGTTCTTTTTTTTTTTCTCTCTTTTACTTCCAAAGACTCCAGTTTACATGTTAGTCAATAAGACATTTCACCACAGGTCTGTTTATTTTTCTTAATTTTTAAAATCTCTGTGTGTAAGCTTCATTATGGTTAGGTTCTACTGCAATGTCTTCAAGAGGTTCTACTGCTTTATCCTCAACATTATCTATTTTTTATGTCATGTCTATTCTGCTATTAATCCCTTTATCAAGTGAATTTTTCATTTCAGATAGAAGTTCTCTTTACTTTCTTTTTATGTTTCCCTTTTCTCTCCTCATCATGTCCATATTTTCCATTTAATAACTGATCATATTGAGTGTAGTTATAATACCTGTTTACATGTCTTTGTCTGGTAGTTTTGTAATCTCTGTCATTTGGGGGCTTATTGATGTCGACTGGTTGTTCTCCTAGCTTTGGATCACATTTTCCTGCTCTCTTTCATGTCTTGTCATTTTTTATTAGGTGCCAAACATTGTGAATTTTTCATTGTTAAGTGTTAGGTTTTGTTTAATGCCTTTTAAAAATGTTGGACGTTGCTCTGACAGAAAATTAAGTCTTTTGCAGATTAGTGTGATTTGTTTGATGCTTATTTTTAAGCTTTTTGGTGTGGGTCTGGATTATCCTTTACTCTACGGCTATCTTAGCACTACCACTAACAACCTAGTCTTACAAGGTCCTTATTAAATGTTCCATGTGTGGAATGGGATCTCTCTACTCTAACTGGTAAAAACTCAGATTATTCTTGGTTCTATGTTACCTCTAGTAATTGTTCAATTTACATGTACATAAAAAATTTTCTTTGCCAGAAATCTCACCCTACAGTTATGCAGATTTCTATTCAACCAAGGACTCAAGGGGACCCATAGGCAGATTTTTGGTGTTCTTTCTTAGCATAACTCCCTCCTTTCCAATACTCTGTTTCACAAATTCTAGCTGCCTCAGCCCACCTAAATTCTAATCTCTGTCTTCTCAATTCATCAAAATGCAGGGTTCTGTTTGGTTCCCTCTCCCTGTACCATGGTCCAGAAACTGTCTGGAGGGAGAAGGCCAGGACAATCACTGGATTCACATCATTTGTTTCCCTCTCAGAAATCATAGTGCTATGCTGCCTGATGTCTGATGTCTGAAAACATAATTTTTTTCCAATTTTCTAGTTGTTTTTGGTTGTAGGTTAAATGGGGACCCTACTCTTTCCCATGGCTGGAAGTGAAAGGGTATGTAAATGTTTTTATTTGAAAAAAAACACTATACTTTAAGTACATATTATTTGTATAGCAACTCCATATAACATAAGACAGTTCCAAAAGTACAACTGCTAACCGGTAAATCAAATGAAGAATGATATAAATCACCTAATATTTGAAGAAATTGTAAAAATCTTTGAACACGTAATAAATGAAGAGTTAGTATGTTTTTCCCAAAATGTAATGGAAGCTTGTCAAGAATCATTTGCATCTGAATAATACAATAACTAGTTTTAAGGAAATAAGAAATTTTTTTTCACTGCTTCATCTGATAGTATTCAAGTACTTAATGTTTTTTGCTCTTAGGAACATTTTCTGACCAAATAATAACCTCTGCTCTTTTTGGTTGTTTCCACTTCTCCGAAATGTAAAGATGGTTTTCATACTAGGGTACTAAATGGAAGATTGCCTATGACACTGGATATCTCTCTAGAAAATAAAGACTTCTCCAAATTTCAAGACTCACAATAATTTAAAAAAAACGTTCTATGCTACGTCTTTATTTTTATTGGGGATTGAGATTCTTCTTCCCAATCCTCTATGCCCCACAATCCTTCAACAAGACCGTTACCACCACTACCGTACAACCAGTCCCAGCTTACAGGTAGGTTAATTTACAAACTCTTTTTTATAACACTAGTTGCTCAGAACTTGGAATGCACTTTTAGACAGGTTAGAGACTTTCTGACTTGCTGTGGTATATGTTAGAGATTCTGTACAGGATACACACCAACTCAGAGAGAAATCTTTTTTAGAAAGAAAATGGCTAAGCATGTTCACAGCACAACTTAATGACTATGGAGTTCACCTGTCCTCTGTTTTCCACAAATATTGAGGTACCACCTCATGAGCATAAAGATTGCATAGTCCTGGCCTTGGTACTAAGGCTTGGATTAAAAGTGGCATCTCAGCAAATTGCTAGCCAATTGGTCCATAAGTTGACCAAAGGGCAAAAGCACAAGCCAAATTTTCCATTAATTCTGCTCAACATCTGTGTCATACTCAATGAACTTCTTTCAGTGCTGCAGGCTCGTTGGCGCCTAGCACCTGATTGCCCCGAGGATGTAAAACATATATTTCACTGTTGTCTCAGAAGCTTAAAAGAAATTCCCTGCCAGAATAATTGGGTACTATGAAGGGGAAGAAACTCTTGTCAAGTTTCTAACTTAAAAATTTCATTATTGGGACTTCTCTGGCGGTCCAGTGGTTAAGACTCCATGCTTCCACTTCAGGGGGCACGAGTTTGATCCCTGGTTGGGGAACTAAGATCCCACATGCCATGCGGCCAAACATACATACATACATACATACATAAAGAGGGAAGATTATGTAAAAATTTAAAATCTCATTACTGATTATTGACTATGTGTCAGCTTATGTAATCCTCACAAATCTGCAAGGCAGGTATTTGTATTCCTACTTTTCGGATAAGGAAAGTAAGCCTTAGAAAGGTTAAATAAGGTGCCCAAGGTCACATGAGAAGTTGTAGAGGTAGAGCCAAAATTCAAACCCAGATTCATATGACAGCCAAAATTGTGTTCTTAATCACAGAGTTACTTTGCAAGTCCATGTTTGACTTTTCACAGGTACAACTCTCCAACATCCATAATCCTTTCAAGTTAAACTAAACCTCAAAAGATAATGAATGTGAAGCTGGGTAAAACAGGAATAAAACTAACCCTGCAATTCAAGTTCATCCTGGGTTCATAATTTCTTTCTCTCCTTTCTTTCCCGTCCCTTCCTTCCCCTTCCTCCCTCCCTCCCTTCCTTCCATCCTTCTTTTTTCAATTGAGGTATAATTGACATATAACATTATATTAGTTTCAATATAATAATGGTTTGATATTTATATATATGGCAAAACGATCACAATAAGTCTAGTTAACATCTGTCACCACACACAGTTACAAATTTTTTTCTCTTGTGATTAGAACTTTTAAGATCTATTCTCTTACAGCTTTCAAAGATGCAATACAGTATTACTAACTATACTCACCATTCTGTACATTACATCCCCTTGACTTACTTATTCCACAACTGGAAGTTTGTACCTTTTGATCCCTTTCATCCATTTCAACCAGCCACACCCCAACCCCCACTTCTGGCAACCATCAATCTGTTATCTGTATCTATGAGCTCGTTTTTGTCTTGTTTTCAGATTCCACAAATTAGTGAGATCATATGGTATTTCTGTCTTTGTCTGATTTATTTCACTTAGCATAATGCCCTCAAGGTCCATCCATGTTGTTGTAAATGGCAAGATTTCCTTCACTTTTATGGCTAATATATATTCATCCATTAATGGACATTTAGGGTGTTTCCATATGTTGGCTATTATAAATAATGCTGTAATAAACATGGGAGTTTATATGTCTTTTCAAGTTAGTGTTTTCATTTTCTTCAAATACCCAGAGGTGGAATTGCTGGATCATATGGTAGTTCTACTTATTTTGTAGAACCTCCATACTATTTTCCATTTTGGCTGCACCAGTTTACATCCCCACCAACAGTGCACTAGTTTTCCCTTTTCTCCACATCCTTGCCTACATTTGTTATTTCTTGTCTTTTTTATAATAGCCATTCTAAAGTGTGAGGTGATAGCTCACTGTGGTTTTGATTTGCATTTCCCTGATGATTAGTGATGTTGAGCATCTTTTCATGTTGGCAATCTATGTCTTTCTTTGGTAAAATGTCTATTCAGATCCTCTACCCGTTTTTTAATCTGATTTTTTTTTTTTTTTTTTTTTTTTGCTATTGAGTTGTTTTGCTATTTTGGACATTAAGTCTTTATCAAATACATGATTTGCAAATATTTTCTCCCATTCAGTAGGTTGCCTTTTCATTGTGTTGACGGTTTCCTTTGTTGTACAGAAACTTTTTAGTTTGATGTAGTCCCACTTGTTTATTTTTGCTTTTGTTGCCTTTGCTTTTGGTTTCAGATTTTTTTTTTTTTTTTTTTTTTTTTTTTTTTTTTTTTTTCGGTATGCGGGCCTCTCACTGCTGTGGCCTCTCCCGTTGCGGAGCACAGGCTCCGGACGCGCAGGCGCAGCGGCCATGGCTCAGTTGCTCCGCGGCATGTGGGATCCTCCCGGACCAGGGCACGAACCCGCGTCTCCTGCATCGGCAGGCGGACTCCCAACCACTGCGCCACCAGGGAAGCCCATGGTTTCAGATTTTTAAAAATCATCACCAAGACCAATGTCAAGGAGCTTTCCACCTATGTTTTCTTCTAGGAATTGTATGATTTTACGTTTACATTCAAGTCTCTAATCCACTTCAAGTTAATTTTTCTGTCTGATGTAAGATATTGGTCCAGTTTCATTATTTTGCATGTGGCTGTCCAGTTTTCCCAACACCATTTATTGAAGAGATTGTCCTTCCCCCATCAAATATTCTTGGCTCCTTTGCCCTAGATTAATTGTGTGGGTTTATTTCTAGGCTCTCTATTCTGTCCCATTGATCTATTTGTCTGTTTTAATGCCACTACCATACTGTTTTATTACAGCTTTGTAATACAGTTTGAAATCAAGGTGCATAATAACCACAGCTTTGTTCTTTCTCAAGATTGCTTTGGTTATTCATGGTCTTTTGTGGTTCCATATAAATTTTAGAATTGTTTGTTCTATGTCTGTAAAAAATGTCATTGGAAATTTGATAGGGATTGCATTAGTCTTTAGATTGCTTTGGGTAGTATGGACATTTTAACAAAATTAATTCTTCCAATCCATGAGCATGAAGTATCTTTCCATTTACTTGTGTCTGCTTCAATTTCTTTCATTAATGTCTTATAGTTTTTAGTGCACAGGTCTTTCACATCCTTGGTTAAGTTTATTCCTAGGTATTTTATGCTTTTTGATGCAGTTGTGAACAGAATTGTTTTCTTAATTTTTCTTTTGATAGTTCATTATTAATGTATAGAAACACAACAGATTTTTGCATATTGATTTTATATCCTGCAACTTTACTGAATTTGTTTATTAGTTCTAACCGTTTTGGGGGTTTTTTTGGTTTGTTTCTTTTTTTGGTGAAGTCTTTAAGGTTTTCTATATATAATATCATATCTTCTGCAAATATGACAGTTTTACTTCTTCCTCTCTGAGTTAAATGCCTTTTATTCCTTTTTCTTGCCTAATTGCTCAGGCCAGGACTTCCAACACTATGTTAAAAGTGGCAAGAGTGGGCATCTTTGTCTTGTTCCTGATCTTAGAGGAAAGGCTTTCAGCTTTTCACCATTGAGTAGGGTTAGCTGTGGGCCTGTTATATATGGCCTTTTTCATGTTGAGGTACATTCCCTCTATACTCATTTTGTTGAGAGTTTTTATCATAAATGGATGTTGACTTTTGTCAAATGCTTTTTCTGTATCTATTGAGATGATAATATTATTTTTAACCTTAATTTTGTTAACGTGGTGTATCACATTGATTGATTTGTGGAGGTTGAACCATTTTTGCTCCCTTGGAATAAATTCCACTTGATCACACCGTCATCATCTTTCTATTAGAAAGAATGGTTGAGCTTGCTACTTCCTTCATAAAGTTACAGGAATCACAGTGCAGAAATTCCCTTGGCATCTTATCTGCTTCCTAACCTACAAACACCTCTACATGCACATTGTTCTTATCTTGCAAATTTTTAATTCATTTACTGCATACCCCACCCTCACAAGCAAATACATTCCTCCTCTTAATCAAAGCTTATTTCTGTACACATTTCAAAACACTCCATAACATCTGTGAAACTCTCCATCAAGTATCCTATCTCTTGTTTATATATTCAACTCCACCTTTACTTACTCCTTCCTACAATTTATAAACATTTTATAAAATCCCTTTTCAATTCTATATTGTCTTCTAACTACCTCCATTAATCTTTCTCCTTCAATTCAGAGATAAGCTTTTAAAAACAACAACATGCATTCATTGTCTCCACTTTCCACCTCTCATAACTCAACTCCCTAAAAACTGGCTTCCAGCCCCACCACTCAATCAAAATTACTTCCATTATAATCTCCTAAGACTTTCTAGATAACAATATAATTAATGCTCTTGAGTATTTATTTTTGTGGATTTTTACAGCATTTGGTCCTACCATTCATTATTCCCTCCATGAAATTTTCTTCATCACTGGTTTCCACAACACTGTTCTGCCCTGTTCTTTTACCTTCTGCAGTGCTCTTTCTTAGACTTCTTCATGGGGTTTGCTTTCATGTCCACCCCCTTAAATATTGCTGTTCCCCAGTGTTCTGTCTTGGCTGTCTTTTCTCACTCTTCATTCTCTCTTTGAATGATTTCATCTATATCCATTCCTTCAACTGCAACCACACATGCTGAAATCACAATGGTAAACAGTCCTGTTCCTACGAAGCTTATGATCTAGTGAGAGAAACAGTCATTAAATGAATAATCACATAAGTAATACCACCACCAGTGTGATAATTGCCTTGAAGGAAAAGAAGGCTCTTTGAGAGTGAAAGCAGGGGAACTAAATTAAACTGCAGACACAGTGGAGGTTTCTATGAGAAGGTCAGATTCAGCTGACCAAAGAGCAAGGTGGGAGGGACATATTCCAAGCTGAGAAAATACCATGCAAGGTGGCCTGAGGTGGAGAAATTTCATTCTGAAGCTAGGAAACAACATATGTAAGGCTGCAAAAGTTAGCAAGTGTCACACATTCAGATAAAAGCAGGTTATCCAAATCGGTGGAGGAGCTGAGTGAGGGGGAAGAAGATAAGATTGATATATGCAGATATGCAGAGGCCAGAGGGGAAGGGCATTTTCTGACATACTACGGAGTTTAAAACTGGTTATTGTTGGTGAGGAGCCTTTGAAAGATTTCATCTGGTGGCGGCAAGGAAGTTTACTTGAAGTTGAGGAACAGTGTCAGAGAGACACTAAGCTATTAAAGCTATTAAAATAGCAGGAGTAAAATGAGCATCTGTAAAACAGTGGCAGTCGAAATGAAAATGAGAGAATAGGGTGAAGAAATGTGCAAATCAAAAAGACTCACACGGTGTGGGCGGATTGGATTTGCAGGTCAGGGAGAGACAGAGGAAGGGTGGAAAGCTCACTCCCACTGAATGACTGGGATAATGGGGAGAGCACCGAGCTTTGGGGGAAGATGATAAATTGAATTTTAGACATGCTAAGTGTGAGCAGCCTGTGGCTCTTCCGGGGGAAAGTGTCCAGTCAGCAGCAGGAAGCAGAGATCTGGGATCAGGAGAAAGGTCAGATCTAGAGAACTGAGGGCAAAGGGGACCTGGATCTGAGCTCCATGTATGTAACTGCCCACTCAACCTCTCCACTTGGGCATCTCAGGGCTTTTATCTCCCTCCTAACCTCTCCTCCAGTGTCCTCTGTTCTAGACAATTATACCACTGCCCTTCCAGAGCTCTGTCCAGATCGTCCTCGACACCTCCACCTTGCTCTACCCACATCCAATCAATCGCTGAGTCCTGCTCTGTCATCACAACATGTCTCCAAAAGGTCTCAAATAGACACTTCCCTAGGCTGCAGCTTCCAACTCCCTGAATCCAGCCACCTTTAACTCTCACCAAGACTGCTTCTTACCTGGTATCTGTGCATAAACACCTACTCCCTTCCTATCCGATCCATCTCCACACACTCAGTACTGGGGGATTAATGAATAATCACATGAATAAAGGGGGGATTATCAATCAGACATTTGTACTATGGATGAGTCAGTAGTATGACAGGAGAAATGTGCAATGTAAGCAAATTTTGCCAACAGAAGGAAGCCCAAAGATGCAGATCTTGGCATACCGGCAGCACCTCTGGGTCAGTTCTTACAGGTGCATAAATGGTTTGGGCCAGTGAGAATGAAATAAAAGAATAGCAACTAAACTTGTGTTTGAACTGGGAGTACAGGGTGGTATGAAAGACTTCATTTCAGGGCACACGTGCTTGTGTGGGTGCCAGAGGCAAAAGAGCTGGCTCTTCTGTGGTATTTTTTATAAGCCAGACACAGGCAAGCCCTGTACACGCAAGCATTTTTTTACTCTAATATTTTAGCATTACAGTTTCCATTAATGATTTTTAAGGTCCTTGCAATATCTCCCTGGTGATTTATCAGCTGTATTTTTTTCCCTTTTTTCATTTCACATTTTTCCTACTGCTATATATCTTAGTGAATCCTTCCTTTTGCTTTTGGCAGACTCTATTTTGTTTAAGGCTAATTTTTCTACCATACTTTATATTCATCTGCCAGTTGCTTTCCTCAATCCCTCCCTCAGGTCATTCTCAGTCGTCTCTTGTAATTCCATCTTCACTTGGCTTCTCATGCCATCTTCACTTGGCTTCTCTTCACCCCATCAGACCATGTGAACTTGCTTCTAACATCTCCTTTCCTTTGAAACATTTACTTCTTCCCTGTAACCCCCAGGTGTGTCACATTAAGCCCCCATGGCCTTAAGAAAACAAAACATAATGCCCTATCAGGGCATCAGGAGATAAAGCCCTCAGCTTCTCCCCGGGGAGAGGCCACTCTCCTCAGGATTGTATCTCATTACTCTCTACAAAGAGATACACATGCATTGGAGAAGGTGGAATGAAAAAATCTCAGATTTCCTCAGCAAGGCTTCTCTTTATACCTACGAGAAGAGACCACACATAGTGAGAGCAAGACCCGCAGAGACGTGCAGGCCGCTTCAGCACGTGTCTCAGCATATAATCTCCTTGGACGGTCAATCAATGAACACTAACTCCTGGGTCAGGAGCACTAGCATTTAGAATAGAAACAATATGGCCCTTGACCTCAGATCTCAGGGTAGAGAAGGACATGTCATGCAGAGGCAGTGTAATATACTGATAAAAGAATGACTTTGTCCCTTATAAAGACCTGAGCTATAATTCCAGCTCCAGCCATTTCAAGCTCTACCTTTATTAGCTGAGTGACCTTGGATAGGCTATTCAACCTTTTGAATATCAGCCTCCATATCAGTGAAACAGGGAAAATAGTAACTTGCATTGGATTGTTGTGATACATGAAGCAATTAGGGAAGAATCACATGAATAGTGTGCTTCTAGGTTTGCCTCTGGGTGCTAGCCCAGGTCAGCAGAGGGTTGGATTTGACAATGTACCTTTCAGCTTGCTCTGCAGCCATGAGCGACAACAGAGTTGAATCAGCCCTATACAGCTGAGAGTAAAGCTATAATATTGATAATATAGATAACATTTATTGAGCCCTTCTTTTGAGCTAAGCACTTTACATGCATTATCTCAGTTAAATTTCAAATTTTCCTCTATGCAAAGTACTGTTTTATAGATGTGGACACTAGCTCACAGAACTGACTCATCATTACCCAACGAGGATTCCAACCCCAGGGCCCTAAACTCAAAGCCCACATTCCAAGTCACTACACAAAGGTCTTGAAAGTTCTTTGCTCATGTATCCCTCAAAGAATTTTGATCAGCTATTTGGCATTTGTACACTTTAGGGTTAGAATCAAAATTTTTTCATGATAAGTTTAAACAGTTGCAAATGACATCATTTCTGGTATATGGTAGCTATTGAAACACTTGAAATATTTAAAAATAAACATATCACTCTTAAATATACCCAGTGGAATTTAAATACTACAGCAATTTGATCCCCATTATTATCCATTTAAAATATATGTGAACACGATCTTCTTTAACAGAAATAAGTTCTGCTCCCCTTCCCGACCTCTCCTTGCCCCCAACTGGGGGGGGATGTATTTGTTCAAAATGAGAGACCCCCTCTTTTGTGCCCACACCATATGTCACCTCCTCTGAGGCTTTCCTTGGCCCTGTTTACTTTCTTCATGGCATCTATCATGATATGAAATTATCTTGCACATTTACTAACTTATTTATTTACATTATGTCTCCTCTAACTAGTCCATTAATCCATGAGGGCAGAGTCTGTCTCAGTCATCGCTATATTTTGAGCACATAATCGTTGCTTAAGCTCCGTGCAATTGTATTTCTGTTCCACCTCTGCTATACGATTTTATCGTAATAAAAACTAGCTTTAAATTTGAAAATATTTTGTAGCTAAATAAAAAATAATTTTTAAAATTTCTGTGACTATAAGGCTGTAAGTTAAATAATGTTTTCTTTGCTGTATTTTCAATTATTACTAGTATATAATTGATCAAAGTGAAACCATGCACCTCAGATTGGACATGAACCCACGCAACCGACACTCGAACCCAGCCAAAACCCACAGTCTTCCAACTGAGATCACACATCTGGTTTCAGGACTTAATGAAGCTCAGGTTCTTGATGTCTCATTGCAGAAAGAATTCAGTGAGAGACAAAGTGATAGGTAAGAAGTGGATTTATTTAGAGAGAAACACACTCCACAGACAGAGTGTGGGCCATCTCAGAAGGTGAGAAGGGCACCAGGGTATGGGGTTGTCAGTTTTTATAGGGCTGGGTAACTTCACAGGCTAATGAGTGGGAGGAGTATTCCAGCTATTTTAGGAAGGGGCGGGGATTTCCAGGAATTGGGCCACCGCCCACTTTTTGATCTTTCTGGTTGGTCCTGGAACTGTCATGGCGCCTGTGGGTGTGTCATTTAGCTTGCTGATGTGAGTGTATACTGAGGCTCAAGTTCTAGTGGAAAAAGTCTACTTGTCTGCCATCTTGGACCCATTTGGTTCTAATCAGTTTATGTCATGTCCTCGGGCTATGTCATTCTTTCAAAGGTTGTGCCCAACCCCCTTCCCTCCTGCTTCAAAAGCAACATAAATAAACACATTTTCATAAATAATTACTAAACATATAAAGATTTTATTGGAAATGTATCTCTTAATGAGATGAAGTATTTTTAATGTCTTGGATATGTGATGCCAATTAGTTCAAAAAAACATTTTTTCTGGTGCCCTCAAGGTTTTTACACCTGGAACAATGAACTACGTCAGAGTCGGGATGAGTAAGCAGTAGGTCTTCCTTTGTAAAAGGGGGAGGAAGGAGAACTGACAAAACTCCTTAACTGTATGTTAAGTGGGTCTGTGTAGACTAGCAAAGTAGAAGTAGGTTGGAATAGGTTCTCTATCTGATCTTTCACACTAAAGTGGTCCTTAGTTTAAAAAAGAGTAAGATAGGGGCTTCCCTGGTGGCGCAGTGGTTGAGAGTCCGCCTGCCAATGCAGGGGACATGGGTTCCGGCCCCGCTCCGGGAAGATCCCACATGCTGCAGAGCAGCTGGGCTCGTGAGCCATGGTCGCTGGGCCTGCACGTCCGGAGCCTGTGCTCCGCAACGGGAAAGGCCACAACAGTGAGAGGCCCGCGTACCGGAAAAAAAAAAAAAAAAAAAAAAAAGAGTAAGATAAACCACCTTTCAAAAACTGCACATGGCCATCAGAAAGCTGAATAGTATTGTTCTCTGGCATAGGGTTAGTATGACTCACATGCAAAAAAAAAAAACAAAAAACCGGTAGTTAGGTTAAGTTAAACATCACAGGGGACATCCGAATGACACAATAAATGAAGCAAGAAAATAAATGAGTGTCTGCCCCAAAAGAGGAAAAATCCCCCACCCGTGATATGCGTTCATTCAAGAAATATTTACAGAAAGTGGTAAGTCTTGGGTAGTCTTTTCACAGAAAATCACTCCATATTCCTTGTGGCTTAAGATTTTAGCACGTAGGATACCACAGAGGTAACCCCAAGGGGCAAGGACTAACCGAGACCCAGAGGTCATGCCCAATGGGAGGCCATATGGCTTTTTTGGATTGATTCATTCGTTAAACAAATATTTGTTGAGCACCTTCTATATACCAGGCTCAGTTCCAGGACCTGGGGATACAGTGTGAATAAAATATGCAAAATCCCTGCATTCATGGAAATCACATTCTACTGGCTAATTTGCCTCTTGTCCTGGAATTTGTAAGGTAAGGTTTCAGTCTAAAAGCTCATTTTAAAATGGGGCACTACACTTCTATATTTAAAAACAAACAAACAAACAATAAAGTTTCTTTTTATTGTAAAACCTCCATCCACCCCATCCGCATCCAATCATCAAAGGCAGAGAGGAAGGCCACACAGGTCAGGGCTGCACTGCAGACTATTCAATGCCAACTGATAAAAATTACCTCCTCACAGTTGGTTTGTTTAACAGGGGCAAACATCTCTAAGGCTTGGAGCCTGGGATCTTCATAATTTGCAGTGGCAGAATTAAGGCTCAGCAGGGACTTGCCAATTTGTTCCTCTTATAAGAATGACACAAAACATTTTTTTATTGTAACACTAAAAAACTTGATTTCCACAACTCCATTCTACTGGGATTAAGGTCCATATCCGAATGCCATCCTCCACTGCTCTTGCTACCAACCAACCCCTGCAACAATGAGACATCAACGATATTATTATGTGACTGTGTTAACTTCTTTGTCCAAAACCCGGATCATCCTAGTAAAATTTGCTTAATAACAAGCTTCAGGGGCTTCCCTGGTGGCGCAGTGGTTGAGAGTCCGCCTGCCGATGCACGGGACACGGGTTCGTGCCCCGGTCCGGGAAGATCCCACGTGCCGCGGAGCGGCTGGGCCAGTGAGCCATGGCCGCTGCGCCTGCGCGTCCGGAGCCTGTGCTCCGCAATGGGAGAGGCCACAACAGTGAGAGGCTCGCGTACCGCAAAAAAAAAAAAAAAAAATACCAAGCCTCAGAAACCTATGAAGAAGATGGCCCGCTGGTAATCACAAAGTAAGTGAACAGGAATTGTTCATGTGAATGCACACGCACACACAGACACACTCACTCAAGCACGCACAGAGAGTTCCAAAATCACAGTATTAAGTCACCAGCAGGAGTTATTGTAGCTGAACTAAAAATGAACCATTCACAACCCGAGGCTGTCCTTCTAGGCACTGACATCTTCCTCCTGAAAGAGTTGACAATGTCAGGCTGCCAAGTAAATACCTCACGGCCTCCTCCCGCTGTCCCAGGCCTCACACGCAGCTTTACAAAGATAAAATAATGACTAATGCATCAGTCAGGCCCTCTTAAACTAGCTCTGTGCAATGTCTGTCAAGGCCCCTCCCAGGCCAGTTCCTGCCAGGAAGTTATCACTGCCCCAGGAACGGCCGACAGTTCAAGTACAGCCCCTCCCTGGGTCTCTTGGTAAGTATGTTTCCCATTTCCACAACTCTTCAAAGTTGAAAATTACTTTAGAAGCATTTTAATTACATGATTTTGGGTACTGTAATCCTCAGGACAGCTCTGCCATGTAAATCTATGCTGCTATTCTAGTATTATAGATGGGAAAACCTAGAGACTTACACAAGACCATGTAGCAGTTCACATCTGTGACCAACCATTCGGTTCTTAGGTAGATAAAGCGACTTGTAACGGTACCTATTTGCTATCAGAGATGTCCACTGTGAATGTCCTCTGCTTCTCCTCTGCCTCTTTCCACCCGCTCCCTATTCCCAGCATTATGGGAACATGGTGGATGCTTGAGAAATACTTAAGGAGTTACCTGGCATAGCACCCCGGGGGAAAGACTTTGTTGAATGCACTGAGCACCACAGGTTCAACTGAATATAGAGCAGGATTCCCCAGATAATTATAACAAGGGAATGGATTCCCTTCCAAATCTTGCCAAGAGGAAGACTAAGGAATACCTAGATGTTCACCATTCCGCCTTAGTGACCACAAGAGAGAGCTAGAGAGACCCAGTAAAAGTGGGCTACAACACTTCACCCCTCTCTGTGGTGCTCCTCTGTCACTCCCACACACACCCCTAGCCACCCATTAAGTGCACTGGGGGCTGGGGGCTGGCTGGAGGGCTCCCAGAAAAGTACTCACTGAGGCTGGGAGTGACTGCAGACATCACTGACAAATGGTCACTGCACTGAATCCAGGGACAGTTCATGGGAGAAACTGATGGATGTCCCCTGGAATCTGATTGTCTGTGGACACAGAACCTGGGCCTGCCTGCCACGGAAGAGGTTGAGCGGAGCCAATGGGCAAAAGCAGAGTGCAAGGGGAGGGTGGCAGGCTACGCTCTCAACAGGAAGATGCCGGAGTTTCCTAGGATTCAAGTGGACACTGTGGGACATCTTGAGGGGATCCTGTCTGAAACGGCTGACTCAGTAACAGGTAGTGAGGTCGACCTCCAGAAACAGGAGCTCAGGGAGGAGTCAAAGAACACCAAGGCAGAGAGGTCCCCAGGGAAAGACCTCCAAAGAAGCTGGAAGTGCAGCCCGTAAGAGACAAGACACGTGTAAGCACGTCAACCATGGAGAGCAACAAGGACCAAGAGACAGCTGGATAAGCAGCACCCAGATAGGCAAAAGGATTTTGCTTTCCTTCTAGTCACCTACTTCCACCACTGATGCTAGAAAACAAACAAACAAACAAACAGGAAAAAACAGGAGGTGGAAAAATGAACAGCAAGAGTGTAACATTATTGAAGGCAATAGTGGGGAAGGGGCAGGAAACTGATCCCTACCTTAGCCTCACTGATTTGTGTCCATTTACTAAACCTGGTTGCATAATAGATTAAGATAAATCTTGAGGTCCTTGCTGATAGATCATACCTCAATCCTGCTCTGTCACTCCATTTCTTCCAATCACATGATATGGGGTGAGAAAGCAAAGTAGGGAAATGGAGCACACCTTCTGTTCTCTTGTGAACTTCATCATGAGCACCTCAAAAATGAGGGTTCACACTAATAACCAGGTGATCTCCAAGGTCAGATCCAGGCCAGCTCTAATGTTAAGTAACTTTAAGACTTCAGAGAACTAAACATCAACCTTTCAAAAGGTTGGGAGCCCATGGTTTAGTGGACTGGTAGTCCTCAAAACCAAAATCTAGAATCTGTTCAACAAATCCCTGTGTGATTTCAGGGGTGACACTTCTTTAATCCAAGTTTCAGTTTCCTCATCTGTTGCCTAAGATTCTTTTTTTTTTTTAATTTTTAAAAAAATTTATTTTTGGCTGCATTGGGGCTTCGTTGCTGTGTGTGGGCTTTCTCTAGTTGCAGTGAGCGGGGGCTACGCCATTGTGGCACGCACGCTTCTCACTGTGGTAGCTTCTCCTGTTGCGGACCACGGGCTCTAGGCACACGGACTTCAGTAGCTGTGGCACATGGGCTCAGTAGTTGTGGCGCATGGGCTTAGTTGCTCTGCGGCATGTGGGATCTTCCCAGACCAGGGCTCGAACCCATGTCCCCTGCCTTGGCAGGCAGATTCTTAACCACTGCGCCACCAGGGAAGTCCCTGCCTAAGATTCTTGAAACCTGCTTTCTGTCCATTTTCCTGGGACCTGGGAAGACTTCATATGAGACCCATGTTAATAGTATCATATAGATGCTCCCAATGTAATACTACAAAGTTGAAACCTGGCCAAAATGCTTCCCTCAGGGGCTGGACCCAGTGGTACTAACTTGACAAAGCCACCATCAGAGGCTTGCAATTCCTTTCTTCTCATATAGCCACTCCTCATAACAGAAAAGGCCAATGGTTAGTGGTGTAGTTTGGTTTATCAGTGGGCTTAACTACGTGGGCAGTTTCCTATTATTTCATTCATGTCCGAGCAGGTGGGGGAGGGGAGAAGAAGAGGGATCAGAACATAGAATCAGTCTGGTCACAGCCTGGGAGAACAGGTATCATTCCATGCAATAAAAGGAGGTTCAGAGTGGCAGGCAAAGCACATCCAATAGACATATAATGTTCCAGACAGCAGTAGCAAGGGCAAAGGGGATGAAGTGGTACTGTCTCAACAGGTGGGCACAGCACAACAGCAGAGAATAGGCAGATAGACACTCCAGAGAAGGTCTGGAAGGCAGACCACAGGCTTCAAGAAAGTCTCTCAACAGATGGTAGATCCCAGACTTCAGGTTGGAATTTGGGGCAGATCTTTAGGCCTTAGGAATAGGATAAGTAAAAACAAGGAGGGAACAGATGAATAGGCAAGTAGATTAGAACCAAGAGGGAGGAACCAAGGTGGTCAGAGGGCCAGTTATAAAAAACAGAGTACAGGGATTGCATATGAGAACGAAGCAAACACTCAGACATTCAAACCAGGGCTAAAGGGTGGAGGCAGACCATCAGCAGTGAGGGAAATGAAACAGAGGAAGCCTGTACATAAGATCCCATGGCTCCAGCTGGGGAGAGGAGGAACGTTGGACAGGGAAAACCAGGTTGGACCTAACACAATTTATGTCAGACTTGAGCAGAATCTGCAGATGATGAGATAACACTAAAATCAAGGTATCTCTCACATTACAGTTCCTTACTTGCTCCACTCAGAATAAAATATGCTGATCTAGACAGAAAGATGGGCTCTCTAGAATACTTCGTGGATACTTTGTAAGGTGGGCATAGAGATAAAAGATGGAGTTACAGTCCAAGTCCATGGCCTGGAGCAAGTTTGAAACAGGCCCTGATGCCGTACCATAGATGAGATTACAATATATTGATATTTTCAAGGATGCTTAATCAGTCTGGAGCAGTAGCATTCAAATAGTGAAAACATCATTCAGGGAAAATCACAGCAGCACGTGTGAGGGAAACACAGCACGTGAACCCTATTAAATTCTGGGCTACTGACCCTGAAGTGAGTGTATCAGATGACCGGGTTGCCTTGCCTCAGAAATATTAGTACCACTGGCCAGACATCACAGTGCACAGTATCCAAAAATGGGCACACAACATATGTGATGAATAAGAAGGCTAAAATCTTTACAATTCAACTAAGCAAGAGTATGGATGTTATACCTCTTCCTGTTCCAAAGCAAGGCAACGGTACAAATATTTCACATGAAACCATTTTTGTTCTGTATTGCTGCTAAAGATCCTCTCTGAGTTCACTCAAACAGAGCATGGTTACTCTAGCTACTTTATCAGTCAGGGTACAGGAAAACAGAAATCACTTCCTGTTTGTACAAGGGAAGCAATTTAGTGCAGGGAATTCCTTACAAAAGTGATCAAGGAACTGAGTCCTAAACAGTTTCTGACACAGGAGTGTGATCCAGAGGTCAGCAACAGCTGGAACATTGCCCACTGCTAGACTGGAGGGATAAAAGGAGAAGGGGCTGTCACCAGAGCCCACCGGCTGGGTCCATGGGAGTATGCTGGTAAATGTTTAACAATGACTCTCTGTCGGAAGGCAGTTTGCAATTTTGAGGTGTAGATGCTCCCGCCAAGGCCTAAGTCATCAATGTGATATCACTAAACACAGAGGTAGGAGAAAATGAACAAAATTGTCCCTCGTTAGCACGTATGAGCTGGTTCCAGGGCAATCCCAGGCTAGAGTCACTTGATGGAAGCTGTAGACCCACGTGGACTCGGTTGCTGCCAGTGCAGCCGACAGAAGCAGAGAGGGAAGGGGAATATATATACCCCATCATCTACTAGTGCCTCTTACTGACCCAACCAAGCCAGGAAGATGCCTAAGTGGGGTCCCCCGCTACAACACAGAGCAGAGTGAGGAAAGGAGAGAATGGATCTGGAATAATTGTAATCTTGCTGATATTTTTCACATACTCAATTAGATTAATTTGGCAATACAGGGTTGAAATGCATGGTGCTTAGGACTGCAGATTCAGTATCAGCATGCAACTAAAAGTTCAACTTTGGCCTCAACATACAAAACCAATGACAGTTTTGAATCTTTGAGTAAATATTTAAGAGATGGGCTTTGAGGTATTTGAGATTTTTAAAATGACATTATTGAACATCTCATAATAACATAAGATACATTTAAGAGGTATTTTGTGTACTACAAGGAGAATTTCAAGCGACCCAAATTCCATTCATCACATATTTTTCTCATTAAACACTAGCCATCATTCATTCAGCAACCATTTCTTGAGCACCCACTCTGTGTAGACTCTGTTCCAGACACTCGGCAAACAGCAATGGACAGAACAGACAAAATCCCTACCTTCAAGGAGCCTACACACTAGTAGGGGAACTAGACTGTAAAAATAAACAAGCCAACCGCATAGAATATTAGAAATTGATAAGCACAATGGAGAGGGAAAAGGCAATAAAATAGGGATAGGGAGTGATGAGGGGATTCACAATTTTTAAAAGATTGGTCAGGAAAGGCCTCACTGAGAAGGTGTCATCTGAGCAAAGACTTGAAAGAAGCAAGAGAATACACCATGGAGATGGGGTGGGGTTGGGGGAAGAGCCCTCTAGGAAGAGGGAAGTGTCCCCAGGGTGGAAGTTGCCTAATATAGGAACAACCAAAAGATTGGGGCAGAGTCAGGGGAAGGGGCAATACAGATCATGTAGTCCGTTGTAAGGTCTTTAGACTTTGCCTTGAGTGAACTGGGGAGCCATTGAAGATTTTGAACAGAGGACTAACACCACAAGGATTATTCTGGTGGCTATGTTTAGAATAAATAGTAGGGGTCCAACAGTAAAAGCAGGGAGGCCAGTTAGGAAACGACTGAAATATTTCCAGCTCTCAGGAGATGATGTGGCTTAGGTCAGGGTGGCAGAAGTAAAAGTTGGAAGAATTGATCAGATTGGGGATGTACTTGGAAGGAAGATACAATAAGATTTGCAGAAGGATTGGCTGTAAGCTATGAGAGTCAGAGAGAAGTTCAGGGATGACTATAATTTGGGGCCTGAGAGACAATTATGTGTGGATTAGCTCTAGGGAGAAAAATCAGGTTTTGCGTTTGAACATGCTAAGTTTGAGATGTCAGATATTTAAGACAAGGTGTTGAATAGGTGTTGGACAGAACACTCCACCTTGTGTTCAGGTAGAGGTCTAGGTTGGAGGTCTAAATTTGGGAGTTGTCATCAGGTAGATGGAATTTAAGGCCCTGAAACTGGATCAGATACCTAACACCTGTGGACTGAGCCTGGCAACCCTTCTGACCTGAGGTTCTGTAAAATTATTTTTAAGGCAGGACAAGAAAAATTTAACATAAAAGTTTCTCTGCCATTTGAACCATGATCTCCTCCCCTTCGGTGTGTGCTGCACATCTGCATTATACATTAACTACATCCCCTTAGAAGACACTGAAATGCCTACTTGCCAAAAAAAAAAAAAAAAAAAAAAAAAGGCAATTTTCTCCTGGCACCAGCAAGGTAACTCTTTAGGAGATAACATTCCTTTCTCAATACTGTAGGGGGTCACAATGACCCACTACTCCCCTTGTTGGACTATGTAAACAGTTAATATGTTACTTTGATGTATAACCTGTTGTCTCAAAAACTTATATAACTGTGCTTTGGCGTCTAACTGGTGGAACAGTCCTCAGAGCTTTCTGAAAGACTGTCTTTCGGGTTATAATCCTCTGGTTGGCGTGAATAAAATTTTCCATTTCTTCCTTGGATTGACTAATGATTAGGACTTTTCATCAACAGATATTTAAGGCAAGATGTTGAATAGATGTTGGATGGAACACTCTATCTTCAGTGTTCAGGTAGAGGTCTAGGCTGGTGGTATAAATTTGAGAGTCACCAACATGTATATGGAATTTAAGGCCATGGAACTGGATCAGATACCTAACATGTGTAGACTGAGTCCAGCAACCCTTCTGAGCTGAGGTCCTCTGAAAAACTTAAGACAATTCCCTAAGGCACCCATTGTATGCAACAAGTTAATTTCCCTCCTATGCATCTAGAACAGTGCTAGTTACTTCCCTTGGGAAAATTGAGAAAATGGTCATTCAAATTGTTTTCTGTGTTGTGTGGTTCAGATGAGAAACCACAGTTGGAAGAGGCTGATTAGGGTACTCTAAAATACAGGGCAAAGAAGAGGAGGGAGCAGAAAGAAAACTGAGAAGTGGCCAGTGTGGTAGGAAGAAATCCAGGGAGAGTGGAGACCTGGAAGATAAGTGGAGGGGGTGATCAAGGGTATCAAGTGCAGCTGATGGGTTCCACAAGGTGAGCACCAAGAATTTATGGACAGATTTGGCTACACGGAGGTCTAGGGACCTTGAGAAGTGCAATTTCAGTAGATAGGTTTGGACTGGTTTTAAGAGAGAATGGGAAGAGCGAGCCTTCCTTAGATTAGAGTTATATAGTGATTTGAACTGGATCAAAACTTCCTATTAAGAATTTTTCAAGCTTCTGCGTCAATCTGATTGAAGATTATTCTGAGTGGGCTTAGCTGTTTAGAAAATTATACCCATTTGCAGGAATTTATCTCTTAATCAGATTTTTTTTTCGATGCTGGACAATCAACAAAACAAAAATATATCAGGTATTGAAGCTCCAAGTGATTACACAAATCCAGATTTTAAATATTTGTGTTCATCATAGTCTGTTAGAGTTACTGGTTAACTTGAAAGAAGGTAGTTATTAGAAAACTGAACTTTTAAGAGAAATTCATGCTAATAAAATTGAACCTGTAACTCAACATATTGGCCTTTCGTATAAATTTCATTTGCCAAAACTATTTAAATGTCACTGATACAATCCAATCATTCCTATTGTTTCAAACTTCCTTAGACACATCACCTATATGGAGAGATTCAACCACTTGAAAGTTGACAGCTAACAATATAAAATATACTGTTCTATAGTTCTCATGATCCCGTGATCTGTTTATATGATTTGCACAAATCACATAAATTCTCTAAACCCTAGTTTCTTTTTCTATAGGCCAAAAATGATAATACTGGAAGGATTCATTAAAAATGCTTTAAAATGTAGTTTCTCAGTAATGAAAGTAAATGACATATTAACACTGGAGTAACTGGACCAACTAGAAAGTTTGAGATGTTTACTGACCTCGAAGGATGGCCCAGCTGACTCAAGTGAATGGAACAAAAAGGATCTAAAACAACAGAAGGTAGAAACATCGTGTGCAGAGCTCTTATAAAGGACTTCCCAGCATGCTTGCTATAGAACCAATGTGCTCTGCTGCTTTCAGGTGCCATCATCATGAAGTCATATCTGAAGAGCAACTTCCACACGTGCACTATGTCACCCACACCTTCACTTACGTGGCCTCAACTCTTTCCCTCTTAGATCATCCAAAAGCTTTGGTGATTGGCGTATAGATGCTTGAGATTCTGTGGACTACTTGTTTTTCATTTTCGAGACTTTCTGAAAACAACTGCAGAAATACCAAGACCTTTGGAAAAAGGGCTGATCTTACTACATTTGGAGCCAGACTGCAAACCAAGAGAAATGGAAATATTACAAGCCTATTTTCCTAAAATCCCCGTCAGAGCTGCTCCAGCAATTTCTTGGCTTTATGCTTGACCTCAAAACAGGACAATCTCGTCTTCCAAATCCATCTGCTTTTTTAGCTTTAGCTCTAGCCTTATATTTAAATATGCAATTAAGTCAGGCACAGGGCTGGTAGTACCCAGATTGGTAAATCTGAATTATGATATAACCATTGGATATATAAATCAGATGGTAAACTCAAATCACAAATCCTATACCACAATATTCAACTCCAAGGAATCTAGTACCAGCAACGTACTGCCATATATTTTCAGACTATCTAAAAGACCCATGCTTCATGTTGAAATG
Organism: Kogia breviceps; assembly: GCF_026419965.1. NCBI lineage: Eukaryota > Metazoa > Chordata > Mammalia > Artiodactyla > Physeteridae > Kogia > Kogia breviceps. The sequence goes on along the minus strand of NC_081310.1, from coordinate 25,769,497 downwards.
ATACTAAGCCAGGGTTGTGGCTCAGGTTAGCAAATGTCAAGAATTGCAGTTGACGTTATCTCATAGCTAGAATTTTAAAGTCCTGAATAACTTAGAGAAAAGTCTGAAAGAAAAAGTGGTTACCAGTGTTTAATGTAAAGACTGCAAGTTGAGAACTTCAGACTAATCTTTTACTCCATCAGTCTGGTATTAGCAGACTCAGGAAGCTGTTGTAAACAGTTGGCACTGCATAGCTCACTCCTGCCTCCGTGGAGCTATGTGCTCTGGCCACAGCTTCCCCACTGCACTCTCCCGAGGATGGCTGTGTCCAAGAATTCACGCAGCCAGTGCTCTTGGAAATAAAATTTAACCTTTCCCTTCGCAAGAGATATAAAACACTCTCCCATAGTCCCTCATCCAGAGCTGTTTCCTGGGCAGATGACCAGAGGAACATCCATTCAGAAAATCAGAAATCAGGTTGCCAAGCAAATGAGAAGTTAAAGAGACAATACTGAGGGAAGAACCCATGTTGTCCTGATCTTTGCTTAATAGCCCTTCAAAATCTCTAGAAGACTGGTTTCAATTTGTTCCAGGCCCAAGACACAAATTTATTCCTTCAAAGGGACAGAAAGATAGTTTTGGACAAGAGTAATCCCGGGAGGTCTAACCCAAAGAACACTAAAAGGTCAAGATCAACTTAAGTCCTACTCCAAGGGCCCTCTCGTCAGTTCTGGACTGCAGCCAACTTCTGGAGCCTGGCGCAATTCCAACTCAAACCACATGCTCGGCTCCAGAGCAACGTTTAGTATTGTCTGAACCAGGGAGGCCTCCAGGTTGCGTCGGGTGTCATAGGTGTGTTCTGGTGAGCAGCAGGGCTTCCAGTTTGATTTTATTCTGGCTCAACTGTCCACCCTCACGTTTGAAGCAAACTAGACCATCTTCTCATCCCCTCTCTTTTCATGTCTCTTCCATGTAATCAAGGGTGCCACTTTATCATGTCAGATAGCATAAGCTTAATTCAAGAAAGAAAGAGAAGAAGGAGGGAAGGAAGAAAGTAAGGAAGGGAGAGAGGGTGGGATGGAGGGAGGGAGGAAAGTCTATTAAAAGAGAGGGAGAGAGATAAAAGAAAACCTAATGGGGCAAAGAATTTTAGGCCTCCGTGTAACAACTTTGAAGTGTGCCCTCCACCAACCTAAAGAGCTAAGAAACATGCAAACCATACACCTTTAGGACCCCTGCTTTCCACGGCTTTCGAGGACTGCTCTGGTATATTTTGCTCCATCGTTTGCCTCTTGCATATCAAAAAGATTGTTTGATTTCCCTGCTAGATTTTTGTGCTTTGTTTTGTATTTTTTTTAATTATCATGAAGTAAAATGGACTTTATTGGTGTACAGTTCTATGAATTTTAACACATATATAGATTTGTGTAAACATCACCACTGTCAGGATACAGGACAGCACCATGAAGGAACTTCCTGGTGCTATTCCTCTGCAGTAACACCCTGCCCAGACTCCTAACTCAGCAACCACTGACCTGTTCTTCATAAATAGATTGTTAACAGTTTCTTTGGTCCACATTCCCAAACTAGAAATTCTACTATTTATAGCTTGAAAGTTAATAAGCATCTTGTTATGGCAGTAATTTTAATTCATACTAAAATGTATTCAAAATAAAATGTAAATTTCTGTTAATAAGCATAAAATTATAAAAGTTGAGCCATCTGAATCTGTACCTTTAATTCCAGCCAACATCAACCTGGGATCAGGCAGCCCAGAAAACCCAACGCTGTTCATGAAGGCCTGGACTTTCTCTCTTGCCCCTGTGAACTTTCATTCACCCTACTCTTGAATGCCCCTTAATCAGCCTCACATTCAGAATTGACGATGTATATAGTTTGTCTAGTTCTGACCTGCTGCTCCCTCTTGGACATGGGCTGCACTCACTCCTGCACACTCTGCACTTCCGGATTCTCTAATTATTTTACCTGGGCCACCTCCAGTCTTTAAGCCCCAAACCCCAGGAGTGGCCCATTAGACAAATATACTTTCTTGGTCCAACCTGGTCTCAAGCAAGGGACAAGTTCTGAAGTTACTACATTCCCCAGCTTGTTGTGCAATTATCTGAAATGTAAACCACATATACAACTTTTCTGAAAATACAAGATATTAAGAAATCAAAAAGTATATTATACATCACTATATTATAACCTATATTATATAATATTAAAATGTATATTATATGATTCTAACATTATATATAATGTGTATACAAATATATTATTACCAGATTTAAAAAATGGGTTTAGACTACCATAGAAATGATAATACATTTTGAATATTTACTGAAGTGGCCCTTTATGTTGAATCTTTATTGGTTGAACAGTCTATCTCTTATAAAATTATATGATCTGAGAATTTACATAATATATCTTTCTTAATACTTTAAGGCTATTAAAATCCATTATTAAATTAACATTAGTTATGCATTTTTTTGGTTTATAAATCTGAATCAACAAGTTCCTAGCATCATCAAATTGCTCGGCTCTTTGGATTAAACAGAATTCTATGTAAAAATATGGCTTACTAATGATTTAGATATAATTGAGGTTTATATGTCTACTCCCTCTCTCAGCAGCACTAACTTCTTTAACTATTGTCAAAGTAGTTAATTTCCTAATGACAACCAGAAAAAAATCTCCTGTTGCACTATTTCTTTGCATAAACTTACAGCTTGTTTGCTCCTCCATTACTGAGCTCTTATCAACCCCATAAACCAATAATTATGAAACATTTCTTCATTGCAATCCTTTTGGGAACAAGCCAAAGAACAAATGAACAGACATTTTTTTCATGTGTCTCTTTCCTCCTCATTAACTCACATTTGTGACATGATTAAGCTATCATTTCAAAGCATGTTTGTGATAGTGAAATGCTCACTAAACCCAAAGTGTAAATCCATCATTCCTATCCCTGACATGTTAGTATGTTAACCTCTAGTTGGCAATAGCTGAAAAAGAGGTCCAATCTCAATGTTTTCTCTATACATTGAGCATCTAATATTAAAAGAATCTGCATCTATGGCAAATAACCAAGTCAAGTTCATTACGTTCAATTTGTATAAAGAAATACAGATTTTTGCATTAAGAGAAAAATTCTTAAATTCAAAAGGTTAAATACAATACAAAGTTAACATACAAAAATGAGTTTCTATTCACTAACAACAAATTTTCTGAAAAAAAGAAATAAAGAAATCTATCCCATTTATCAAAAACAATAAAGTACTCATGAATAAATTTAACTAAAGAGGTGACATATCTCTATACTGAAAACTATAAGACGTTGATAAAAGAAATCGAAAAAACTCAAATACATGGAAAGGTACCCCACATTCATAAACTGGAAGACATGCTACTGCTAAAATGTCAATACTACCAAAGCCACCTATAGATTCAGTGCAATCCCTATCAAAATTCAAATGGCATTTTTAATAGAAGTACAGAAAACACTCCTAAAATTTATATAGAACTACAAATGACCCTAAATAGCCAAAGAACTCCCCAGAAAGAAGAACGGAGCAGGAAGCATCACACGTCTGATTTCAAGCTATACTTTAAAGCTATAGTCATCAAAGGAGTATGGTACTGGTGTAAAAGCAGACAAACAGACCAATGGAACAGAATCAATAGTTCAGGAACAAAATCGATAGTTCAGGAACAAAATCGATAGCCCAGAAACAAGCCCAAACATATGTGATCAACTAATATTTGACAAACAAGCCAAGAATACTCAATGAAGAGAAAACTGTCTCTTCAATAGATGGTGCTGGGATAATTGGATATTCACATGGGAAAGAATGAAACTGGGCCCATATCTTACACCACTCACAAAAATTAACTCAAAATGGATTAAAGACTTTAATGTAAGACATAAAACCATGAAACTCCTAGAAGAAAACATAGGAGTAAAACTCCTTGACATAGGTCTTGGTAATGATTTTTTGGCTATGACACCTAAAGCGCAAACAACAAAATCAAAAATAAACAAGTGAGACTATATCAAACTAAAAAGCTTCTGCACAGGAAAAGAAACCATCAACAAAGTGCAAAGACAATCTACAGAATGGGAAAAATATTTGAAAACCATACATCTGATAAGGGATTATATTCAAAATACATAAAGAACTCATATAACTCAATAGCAAAAACAATAATAACAATCACCCAATTCAGAAATGGGCAAAGGACCTGAATAGACATTTCAGATACATGCAAGAACAACAGATACAGGAAAAGATGCTCAACATCACTAGTCACTAAGGAAATACAAATTAAAACCACAATGAGATATCATCTCATGCCTATTAGAATAGCCATCATCAAAAAGGCAAGAGATAACAAATACTGGCATGGATATAGAGAAAAGGGAACACTTGCGCACTGTTGATGGCATTGTAAATTGGTGCAGCCACTATGGAAAACGTATGGAAGTTCCTCAAAATATTAAAAACAGAACTGCCACATGATCCAGCAATTCCACTTCTGAGAATATATCCAAAGGAAATGAAAACACTAACTCAAAAAGATATCTGCACCCCCCTGTTCATAGCAGCATTATTTACAATAGCCAAGACACAGAAATACCTTAAGTGTCCACTGATGGGTGAATGGATAAAAAATGTGTGAAAAATTATATATATGTAATTCAGCCAAAAAATAGAGGAAATCCTACCATTTACAACAAAACGGATGTACCTGGTAGGCACTACGTTACATGAAATAAGTCAGACAGAGAAAGACAAATACTGTAAGGTTTCACTTTCACTTATACGTGGAATCTTTAAAAAAAAGAACTACAAATTCATAGAAAAAGAAAAAGAGATCACGTTTGAAGTTATCAAAGACAGAAGGTGGGGGAGGGGGAATTGGAGGAACGTGGTCAAAAAGTACAAACTTCTAGTTATAAGTTAAATAAGTACTAGGTATGTAATGCACAACACAATGACTACAGCTAACACTGCTGTATGATATTTAGGGAAGTTGTTAAGAGTAATTCTTGAGTTCTCATAACAAGAAGAAAACTTTTTTTCCTTTTCTTTCTTTTCCTTTTAATGTATCTGTATGAGAAAATGGATATTAGGTGAACCTATTGTGGTAATCATTTCACAATACATGTAAATCAAGCCATCATGCTGTACACCTTTAACGTATACAGTGATATATGTCAATAAAATTTCCCAATAAAACTGGGAAAAAGGGTTAAATAGAATAATCCTTTAAAAAAAATAGTTGATGAAATTAAAGACCTTGACAAATGAAACCAAAAAATCTCGGCCAAGTCTATAACATTGTCTGCCTTTGAATTTAGTATATTTTCATTTGGGTAACAATGGGATAAATTTTCATTCACAGTATTCAGTAGTAGTTCAGTACTTGGTTTCTCTCAAATAAGCAGTATTGGCCCCAGAAGTCTGGCCTTCAATGCTTAGATGATCTCTCTTGATAATCAGCTAAAGATGCCTCATGGTTACTGATACACTTTTGGGGAAATGTCATAAATAAATATTAACACCTATATTGTTATTTTGCCTCTTCAAACATTAGCACAAATCTTCTTCCTCTCTCTCTTTCTCTCTCCTCCCCTGTCCCTGAATTCTTCTTTTTCCACTCTCTTTAGGACCTCATGAAAATACAAATGGTTAAAATGCTACCTATTCTTGATTAACATTACAAAATTTAGGATTCTTTTAGAATTCTACATCCACATCTTTAAAAGCTGAACATTATCACTATTAAACTGCCCATATACACATACAAACAACATTTTGCAAGTATTTCCAGGGGTTCAAAACCCCTCTAAAGCCTATCCATGGATATACAAAGGGTCTATAGTCCCCGGAGTAAACCCTGCTCCACAAGTTCATTCCCACACAGTCAACCATTCAACTCTCCCCTATCCCAAGTCTTGCCAACTCCTCAGCCCTTCCTTCGGGCAATACTGCTGAGCTCAAATTAACTTGTGACTGCCCTAACTTTCCCAACTCTTTCAGCTCACAAGGCTTTCTACCTTTTCTGGCTTCCTTGTAATTCAGCATTCAATTTCCCTCTAAATGATTCATCTAGGTAAGTTATACCTCTAAATCTAACTGGTAAACCCCTGAGAGCAGATACTGTATACCTTATATCTCTGCAAGTTCCCCTGCAGCACTTGAAATAGTGCCAGAAGCCCTATGAATATTTATTGAATAATGAACCCACCCATCTGCTTATCCTTTAGGTAGCCTCTGTCCTACCACCACTTTGCCCAAGGAGAAGGATGGGGCCAAGAATGGCATCTTTTTGAGCAGTATCTAGGTAATGCAGAGTTCAGGCACTATCACTCACCATTTTGTTCATTCATTTGAATGTACATTGCAAACAGGTATTAAGTTCTTACTATATGTCAGGTATTGAGCTAGGTACTGGAGATACAAAAAAATGACAGAAATGTAAGCAAATAATTTATGGTGTGCTACATGCTATAACAGAGGCACACACAAGGCAGCAGTAGAAATGGAGTAGGAAACTATCTATTGAGAGGTGTTAATATAAGTCATCACTGAGAACAGGATACTTGAAATGGAAGTTGAAAGAATCAGTAAGAATTTAACAGATGAGGTAGAACAGGAAAGGCCCCCAGGAGACTAACAGCAACGGCAAAGCAACAAACACATGGAAATAGCATGCCTTTTTAAATCCCCGCCTCACTTTCCCTAGTCAGCCAAATCAATTTTCACATTCACTCACGTTTCAATAAGGCCAACTCACTTCACCTTCAGGATTATTTACTTGAACTTAATAGGATTTATTTTTAAGATTGACTAAGGTGTATTGGCTAGCAAATATGAATATCAAAATACTAAATAAATTTAGAACTTTGGACTTGAAAATCCAATCCAAATCCAAATTATGGATTTGGAAAAAAATACATGTGACTTACTCAATATTCATATTATTAGGTTACATATTTTTATAGAGAAAATGTTTAATACAATGTTAATTTTAATAATCTGTCTGTCTTCAAGGGATAAAAGAACATCAAAAAATGATTTTAAAGTTATTTATTCAATATTTCCATTCCTGCATCATTCACTTCTCCAAGTCAGTTTCAGTTTCTCTGTCTGATGGCTTCATTAACCTCTCTTTGGACTTCAACAACCATGGAATCACTTCTACTGTGAAGTTTAATGTCCTGCTTTAAAATCCAAATATGATTCACATATTGCATCTTTAGTATTTCTAAAACAAAACAATCTGCTTGGACTTAAAAAAAATTACTTTTCTCCAAAACACTTAAAAACATGATTTCCAATATCTGGGAATGGGACTCATTTAAACACACACAGAACTACAACCCTGCAGCCTGTGGAACAAAAACCACATTCACAGAAAGACAGACAAGATGAAAAGGCAGAGGGCTATGTACAAGATGAAGGAACAAGATAAAACCCCAGAAAAACAACCAAATGAAGTGGAGATAGGCAACCTTCCAGAAAAAGAATTCAGAAAAATGATAGTGAAGATTATCCAGGACCTTGGAAAAAGAATGGAGGCAAAGATCGAGAAGATGCAAGAAATGTTTAACAAAGATCTAGAAGAATTAAAGAACAAACAAACACAGATGAACAATACAAAAAAGTGAAATGAAAAATCCTCTAGAAGAAATCAATAGCAGAATAACTGAGGCAGAAGAACAGATAAGTGACCTGGAAGACAGAAAGCTGGAATTCACTGCTATGGAAGAGCATAGAGAAAAAAGAATGAAAAGAAATTAAGACAGCCTAAGAGACCTCTGGGACATTAAATGCAACAACATTCACATTATAGGGGTCCCAGAAGGAGAAGAGAGAGAGAAAGGACCTGAGAAAATATTTGAAGAGTATAGACAAAAACTTCCCTAACATGGGAAAGGAAATAACCACCCAAGTCCAGGAAGCACAGAGAGTCCCATACAGGATAAATCCAATGAGAAACATGCCGAGACACATAGTAATGAAATTGGCAAAAATTAAAGACAAAGAAAAATTATTGAAAGCAGCAAGGGAAACATGACAAATAACATACAAGGGAACTCCCATAAGGTTAACAGCTCATTTCTCAGCTGAAACTCTACAAGCAAGAAGGGAGTGGCATGATATACTTAAAGTGATAAAAGGGAAGAACTACAACCAAGATTACTCTACCCAGCAAGGATCTCATTCAGATTCAATGGAGAAATCAAAAGCTTTACAGACAAGTAAAAGCTAAGAGAATTCAGCATCACCAAACCAGCTCTACAACAAATGCTACAGGAACTTCTCTAACTGGGAGACACAAGAGAAGAAAAGGACCTACAAAAACAAACCCAATACAATTAAGAACATGGTAATAGGAACATACCTATTGATAATTACCTTAAACGTGAATGCATTAAATGCTCCAACCAAAAGACACAGGCTTGCTGAATGGATACAAAAACAAGATTCATATATACACTGTCTATAAGAGAACCACTTCAGACCTAGGGACACATACACACTGAAAGTGAAGGGATGGAAAAGGATATTCCATGCAAATGGAAATCAAAAGAAAGCTGGAGTAGCAATACTCATATCAGATAAAATAGACTTTAAAATAAACAATGTTACAAGAGACAAGGAAGGACACTGCATAATGATCAAGGGATCAATCCAAGAAGAAGATATAACAGTTATAAATATATATGCACCCAACATCAGAGCACCTCAATACATAAGGCAACTGCTAACAGCTGTAAAAGAGGAAATTGACAGTAACACAGTAACAGTGGGGGACTTTAAAACCTCACTTACACCTATCGACAGATCATCCAAACAGAAAATTAATAAGGAATCACAAACTGTAAATGACACAATAGACCAGATAGATTTAATTGATATTTATAGGACATTCCATCCAAAAACAGCAGATTACGTTTTCTTCTCAAGTGCACACAGAATATTCTGCAGGATAGATCACATCTTGGGTCACAAATCAAGCCTCAGTAAATTTAAGAAAATTCAAATCATATCAAGCATCTTTTCTGACCACAACTCTATGAGATTAGAAATCAATTACAGGGGAAAAAAACGTAAAAAACACAAACACATGGAGGCTAAACAATACGTTACTAAATAACCAAGAGATCACTGAAGAAATCAAAGAGGAAATCAAAAAATACCTAGAGACAAACGACAATGTAAACACGATGATCCAAAACCTATGGGATGCAGCAAAAGCAGTTAAAGAGGGAAGTTTATAGCTATACAAGCCTACCTCAAGAAACAAGAAAAACCTCACATAAACAATCTAACCTTACACCTAAAGGAACTAGGGAAAGAAGAACAAACAAAACCCAAAGTTAGCAGAAGGAAAAAAATCATACAGATCAGAGCAGAAATAAATGAAATAGAAACAAAGAAAACAATAACAAAGGTCAATAAAACTAAAAGCTGTTTCTATGAGAAGATAAACAAAATTGATAAACCATTAGCCAGACTCATCAAGAAAAAGAGGGAGAGGACTCAAATCAATAAAATTAGAAATGAAAAAGGAGAAGTTACAACAGACACTGCAGAAATACAAAGCATTGTAAGAGACTACTACAAGTGACACTATGCCAATAAAATGGACAACCTGGAAGAAATGGACAAATTATTAGAAAGATATAACCTTCCAAGACTGAACCAGGAAGAAATAGAAAATATGAACAGACCAATCACAAGTAATGAAATTGAGACCGTGATTAAAAATCTTCCAACAAACAAAAGTCCAGGACCAGACGGCTTCACATATGAATTCTATCAAACATTTAGAGAAGAGCTAACACCGATCCTTCTCAAACTCTTCCAAAAAAATTGCAGAGGAAGGAACACTCCCAAACTCATTGTATGAGGTCATCATCACCCTGATACCAAAACCAGACAAAGATACTACAAAACAAGAAAATTACAGACCAATATCACTCATGAATATAGATGCAAAAATCCTCAACAAAATACTAGCAAACAGAATCCAACAACAGATTAAAAGGATCATACACCATGATCAAGTGGGATTTATCCCAGGGATGCAAGGATTCTTCAATATACACAAATCAATCAATGTGATATACCATATTAACAAGTTGAAGAATAAAAACCATATGATCATCTCAATAGATGCAGAAAAAGCTTTTGACAGAATTCAAAAACCATTTATGATAAAAACTCTCCAGAAAGTGGGCATAGAGGGAAACTACCTCAACATAATAAAGGCCATATATGACAAACCCACAGCAAACATCATTCTCAATGGTGAAAAACTGAAAGCATTTCCTCTAAGATCAGGAACAAGACAGGGATGTCCACTCTCACCACTATTATTTAACACAGTTTTGGAAGTCCTAGCCACGGCCATCAGAGAAGAAAAAGAAATAAAAGGAATATAAATCGGAAAAGAAGTAAAGCTGTCAGTGTTTGCAGATGACATGATACTATATGTAGAGAATCCTAAAGATGCTACCAGAAAACGATTAGAGCTAATCAATGAATTTGGTAAAGTTTCAGGATACAAAAGTAATGCACAGAAATCTCTTGCATTCTTATACACTAATGATGAAAAATCTGAGAGAGAAATTAAGGAAACACTCACATTTACCACTGCAACAAAAAGAATAAAATACCTATGAATAAACCTACCTAGGGAGACAAAAGACCTGTATGCAGAAAACTATAAGACACTGATGAAAGAAGTTAAAGATGATACCAACAGATGGAGAGATATACCATGTTCTTGGATTGGAAGAATCAATATTGTGAAAATGACTATACTACCCACAGCAATCTACAGATTCAATGCAATCCCTATCAAATTATCAATGGCATCTTTTACGGAACTAGAACAAAAAATCTCAGAGCATTCCTGGTGGTGCAGTGGTTGAGAATCCATCTGCCGATGAAGGGGACACAGGTTCATGCCCCGGTCCGGGAAGACCCCACATGCCACAGAGTGGCTGGGCCCATGAGCCATGGCCACTGAGCCTGTGCATCCAGAGCCTGTGCTCCACAATGGAAGAGGCCTGTGCTCCGCAATGGAAGAGGCCACAACAGTGAGAGGCCCGCGTACCACAAAAAAAAAAAAAAAAAAAAAAATCTTAAAATTTGTATGGAGACACAAAAGACCCTGAATAGCCAAAGAAGTCTTGAGGGAAAAAAACGGAGCTGGAGGAATCAGACTCCCTGACTTCAGACTATACTACAAAGCTACAGTAATCAAGACAATATGGTACTGGCACAAAAACAGAAATATAGATCAATGGAACAAGGCAGAACACCCAGAGATAAACCCACGCACCTATGGTCAACTAATCTATGACAAAGGAGGCAAGGATATACAATGGAGAAAAGACAGTCTCTTCAATAAGTGGTGCTGGGAAAACTGAACAGCTACATGGAAAAGAATGAAATTAGAATAATCCCTAACACCATACACAGAAATAAGCTCAAAATGGATTAGAGACCTAAATGTAAGACTGAACACTATAAAACTCGTAGAGGAAAAGATAGGAAGAACATTCTTTGACATAATTCACAGCAAGATCTTTTTTGATCCACCTCCTAGAGTAATGGAAATAAAAATAAACAAATGGGACCTAATGAAACTTCAAAGCTTTTGCACAGCAAAGGAGACCATTATCAAGATGAAAAGACAAAACTCAAAATGGGAGAAAATATTTGCAAGCCAATCAATGGACAAAAGATTAATCGCCAAAATATATAAACAGCTCATGCAGCTCAATATTAAAAAAACAAAAAACCCAATCCAAAAATGGGCAGAAGACCTAAATAAACATTGCTCCAAAGAAGACATACAGATGGCCAAGAGGCACATGAAAAGCTGCTCAACATCACTAATTATTAGAGAAATGCAAATCAAAATTACATTGAGGTATCACCTCACACCAGTTAGAATGGGCATCATCAAAAAATCTACAAACAAATGCTGGAGAGGGTGTGGAGAAAAGGGAACCCTCTTGCACTGTCAGTGGGAATGTAAATTGATACAGCCATTATGGAGAACAGTACAGAGGTTCCTTAAAAAACTAAATATAGAATTACCATATAACCCATCAATCCCACTACTGGGCATATCCTCAGAGAAAACCATAATTCAGAAAAATACATGCACCCCAATGTTCACTGCAGCACTATTTACAATAACCAGGTCATGGAAGCAACCTAAATGCCCATCGACAGACGAATGTATAAAGAAGATGTGGTACATATATACAATGGACTATTACTCAGCCATAAAAAGGAAAGAAATTGGGTCATTTGTAGAGATGTGGATGGATCTATAGACTATCATACAGAGTGAAGTAAGTCAGAAAGAGAAAAACAAATATTGTATATTAACGCATATATGTGGAACCTAGAAAAATGGTACAGATGAACTGGCTTGCAGGGCAGAAATTGAGACACAGATGTAGAGAATAAACGTATGGACACCAAGGGGAGAATGTGGTGAGGGGGTGGTGGTGTGATGAATTGGGAGATTGGTATTGATGTGTATACACTGATGTGTATAAAATGGATGACTAATAAGAACCTGCTGTATAAAAAAATAAATGAAATAAAATTCAAAACAATAAATAAATAAAATAAAATAAACACACGTAATAGTACTGCTTCAGGATCATTTTCCTACCATTTTAAGAAGAAAATTTAATAACACTGCTAAACTAAGAAATAGGTACTAATGGCATTCAAATGCATCAGTAGTCTGGCTTTTAAAAAGTTTTTTTTAAAAAGTGAAGAACAAATGATAGCAGAGGTGCCATTCCTGGCACTTAATCCTTTTTCAGAGACCTGAACCTGTAATTGCTTTTAAAGACATGAAAACCTTCATTCTTTCTCTCCTGATATAGCCAAGGAACACTTCATATCTGAGATCCTAGAGGATGGTCAAAAATTTATAAGAAGAACATAAAGCCTCACTGATGGTGCTACATAAAAGGTGTTTTCGTTGCTCTTGTTAATTTCAGATACACATAAACAATCAGTTAAACAAGCAAGCAAAAATTTCCCAGAAAACTCATTTAAAACTATTTTAAGTTGTTTCTTGAAACTCTGAGTTCAGATCTTGGCATCTTCATAGCTATTGGAGTTCTAGGACCCCAAAGTTGAAAACAGCAAGAGAATGAAAATATGGATCCTCATACTAGAAGGGTGAGATAATGATAATAAAAATAAAAATAGAACTACCATATGATCCAGCAATATACCACTCCTAGGTATTTATCTGAAGAAAACAAAAACACTAATTAGAAAAGACATATGCACCCCTATGTTCACTGCAAAATTATTTACAATAGCCAATATATGGGAGCAACCCAAGTGCCACATAGATGAATGGATAAAGAAATGTGGTATACACATAAACAATGGAATATTACTCAGCCGTACAAAAGAATGAATTCTTGTCATTTGCAACAACATGGATGGACCTAGAAGGTATTACACTAAGTGAAATAAGTCAGACAGAAACAAATACTGTATGATTTCACTTATATGTGGAATTTAAAAATTAAAACAAATGAACAAACGTAACAAAACTGAAACAGAGTTATAGATACAGAGAAAAAATAGGTGGTCACCAGAGGGGAGGGAGGTAGAGGAAGAAAAGAAATAAGTGAGGGCAAGGGCTTCCCTGGTGGCACAGTGGTTAAGAACCTGCCTGCCAATGCAGGGGACATGGGTTCGAGCCCTGATCTGGGAAGATCCCACATGCTGCGGAGCTACTAAGCCCGTGCACCACAACTACTGAGCTTGCACTCTAGAGCCCACGAGCCACAACCACTGAGCCTGTGCACCACAACTACCGAAGCCCACACGCCTAGAGTCCGTGCTCTGCAGCAAGAGAAGCCACCGCAATAAGAAGCCCGCGCACCGCAACGAAGAGTAGCCCCCACTCGCCGCAACTAGAGAAAGCCCGCGTGCAGCAACAAAGACTCAACACAGCCAAAAATAAAATAAATAGAAATAAAATAAATAAATTTATTTTTTAAAAAAGAAGAAATAGATGAGGGTGATTAAGAGGTACAAACTTCCAGCTGCAAAATAAATGAGTTATGAGTATGAAATGTCCAGTGTGTGGGAATACAGTCAATAACTATGTAATATTTTTGTAGGGTGACATATCATAGCTAGACCTACTGTGTGATCATTTGGAAATGTATAGCAATATCAAATCAGGATGTTCTGTTATGACAGTGTGGTAGGTCAATTACACCTCAAAAACAAACAAACTCATAGGAAAAGAGATTAGATCTGTGATTACCAGTTGTGAGTGTGGAGGGGGCTAAAGGGGGAACTGGATGAAGGAAGTCAAAAGGGACAGACTCCCTTTACAAGTTTACAAGATAAATGAGTGCCTGGGATGCACATGATTAATATGGTTAACACTGCTGTACGTTACCTATGAAAGTTGTTAAGACAGTAAACCCTAAGAGTTCTCAGCACAAGGAAGAATATTGCTTCTTTTTTTCTAATTCTTTAATGTTGTATGTATGCGACTTGATGGATGTTCACTAAACTTAACTGTGGTAATCATTTGATGATGGATGAAAGTCAAATCATTATGCTGCACACCTTAAACTGATACAGTGCGGTATGTCAATTATATCTGGAAGGGAAAAAAGAGGACAACAGTTTTTTAAAACTCTGTGTCTTTTATAGCTTATAAATTATATCTCAACAAAGCATTGTTAGCATTACAAAATAATAATACATTGTATTTGTATCATACTTCATACTATTAAGAATTCTTTCCTGAGATTCAGCTCATGTGATCACCCTAAACCACCAACAGAGATAACAAACCTAGATTCCAGAAGCGATGTGCCCAAGGACATGGGGCCGGCTAGCGGCAAGATTAGAATCAAAGCCCAGATCTTGCTGGTTCAAGAAAAATATTTTCCATTACACCAAATATAGAATAACCAATCAATCTCTCTCCCTACCTTTCCCTCATTTTGTTTTGCATTTCTTAATAGTGTCGTTGATTTTTTTTCAAATATAGTATTTCAGAATCCTTAGACCTTCATTTTAAGTTTCCAGCTTTAAAAATTTATTAATCAACCCAATATCAATTGCCTCTTTATTCAAAGTTAACCTTACTGGAAGAAGGTCAATGCAAAGCAAATAGAGATGTTTTGCATTCACTTCTCTTTTTTTCTCTTTTACATCACTGTTGAAGGGTATACTGAATGCCTCTCTCAACCAGCAACAGTTTCTTCCCATTCATTTATTGGGCCAGGCCTTTCCCAGAAAACAGTATAAGTGGTTTCATTTTTAGGTTTCCACAGAAAATCTCTCAGAAATATCTCAGGGAGCACAAGATGCATGCAACAAGTCTCAAATTATACCATATATTTGAGATTATAAAGCTCTAATACCAAGCTCAAGAACATATTATTAAGTAAAAGTCTCTCAACACTTTACAAAAGAGCCCTAATAAAACCAGCAAAGGAATAATTTTTCCTGAATCCCCAACTACTGAAAAAGCACCAGATTTCTTCCTTTCATTCATTCATTCAACATGAAATTCACTATTGCCAGCAGTGTTCTAGGCCCTGGGGATTCAGTGGTAACAAGACAGGTTTCTGCCTTGTAGTGCTTACGTTCTAGAGGGAGCAAGACAGGCAAGAAATCCATAACAAATAATATCCTATATTGTTAAGTACAATGCAAAAGTGAAACAAGGTAATGGGGAACAGAGTAGAAGCAGGGAAACCAGTTGGGATGTGATTATGGTAGCCCAAGTAAAAGATGAAAGTAGGTTGGTGAAAAATAGTTAGGTTTAGCACTTGCTGATGGATTTGATGTTGATGCCGAAACTCGGCCTCTGAGCAATGGTGCCAAATTGAGTCTCAGAGACAGGGTTTTGGATGATGTAGAAAAGAATAGCTTTATTGCTTTGCCAGGCAAAGGGGGACACAGCGGGCTCCTGTCCTTGAAAACTGTGTGTCCCAACCCGGAGGATTTAGTGAGGAGTTTTATAGCAATGGTTCAAGGGTGGGGTTGCTGATAAGATTAGGGTATATGCAGGGCCTGCACCCCTTTAATCTGGTCTCAGGTGGTCTCCTAATCTTGATGAGCTTCTCTGGTTCCTTTAATCTGGAATGAAGAATACTAACACCTTTCACGTGTTGGGGGTGTTTTAGTTCTATAAAGAGCTCAAAGATATTGTTATGTGTATCCCTGGAGGCGGAACCAGGACCCTGCCCCAAGGCTGCACTAGTGTTTCTTGGCTGTTCCTTCCTTGTCTCTGCATCCCCTCCCCTCTCTGATTAGCAACTGTTCAAATCTGCCCTTTGGAACTCAGGAAATGTCATGGAGGTGGGAGTCTGTTCGCTATAAAAAAGAAATGGGGGACACAGAAAGGCTTCCATGCCCAAGACCCCCATGGGGTCCTGCTCAGTTTCAATGTCAAGCTTGAGAAAGAGAGAAACTGAGTATTATTTCATGATTTTGCCTGAGCAAATGACTGGCTAATGATGCCATTAGCTAAGATGCAAAAGACCTTGAGAGAAACTGGATGGGGTAGGGACATCAAGGATCCTCTTTATTGTGAAATCAAGTTTGAGATACCATCAAAGTGGACAAGAAGAAGAAGGAGAAGGAGAAGAAGGGGGAAGGGAGAGCAGGAGGGGGAAGGAGAGAGGAGGGGGAGGGGGAGGACGGGGAGAAGGAGACAACAACAGTTGGATATACAAGTCTGAAGCTCAGGCGAGAAATCAGGGCTGGAAATACAAATCTGAGAATCATCAGAATTCAGACAGCATTTAAAGTCATGGGACCAGATGAGTTCACCTCAGGACATGTGTAATCAGAAGGCATTCAAATCATGGCTTTGCCACATGTGAGCCAACTTGGGAAAAGTCTTTAACCTCTCTATAACCTTTCTGTCCAGGGTTGATATATATCCAATCAGGCCAGGAAATACGCATAGCACTACACAAATACATGTTGTTGTCAAGCTCGTAAGAAATTAAATGCCACCAAAAGGCAGAAACAGTAAAACCAGGAATGAAAGTGCAAATTTCCTGACCATGGTAATAAATTACCAGTTACCTTAGCAGAAAAAATTGCCAGCAAATTCCCTGGAAGAAAGCACCACTGAGGAAAGTGAAAATAGGGTGCCCCTACCTTTGGTCCACTGGAAAGAGAAAAGATTTTCATTAACAAATATAGCAATTGAAAATAGTACACCAAGCTATTAACAGTGAATATTTCCAGGGGCTGAGTTTATGAAGAATGATTGATACCTGAAATTTTATCATGAACACATATTACTAACTGTCATGACATATACTACTAAGGGGAAAAAAAAATAGTAACTCATGAGCTATTGTCAAGAAGCTTCCAATGTGAGACACTTCCACTGTGAAACTTGGAATTACCAAAGGACTGTTAAAACTGGTCTCAATGGTGATTCTTGCTAAACTGTAAAGTAATGTGTGTTGGTAAAGTAAAAAGCAAAATAAGAACCAAATGAATACTGTTACAAGTGCTAAGGTTTTAAAATATAATTATTCTCAAAATTTCAAAGATCCCATACACTCACCTATTATAAACTTAAAACTAATGAATAGGCAGACTTTTTTTCTGATTGAACCCATCAATATTTGTTAATCTTTGGAAAGCATTTTTTAAAGTAGCAGACAAATTGAGGATTGAAAAATTACTGCATTACATACAATAAGTATGTAGGAAGCAAGATTATTACCTGGTTATATTCCTGCCATGCTTTTGCTTACTTATATATGCTTACCCTATTTATGTTATAGATTTTTTTCAATTTAACCTATACTCCAGGGTTTTATTAGAACATCTTAGAGAGCTGCTACTCAGAAAAGACTTCCTGTAATCTTTATGAAATTATAATTGCTGTTTTTAATGTCACTGTATGTTTTAAAAAATTCAGCACTCAGGGGGCCTTAAAGAAAACTGTAGTCTTTGCTGGTTTGAATTAAAAGGAAGACTGCTTCTAAATAGATAAACCTAAAGTCTTAACATGGTGAGAAATACTTTTCACACTCTAAGTAAATCACTGAACAGAGAGCAGAATTTCTTAGTCTCCCATATCCCTTGCTGGCACTTTCCATTCGTAATTCAAGGTAGTAAGCACTAGATGGCACTGCTGATTCTTAATCACGCAGTTGATTTTCCAGGTTTTATGCTAAACTTAAGAATCCTATTAACAACATTCAAGTTCTTGAGTAATTAAAAGAAGTTTTACACATTTCAAAGAGGGAAAAAACCCTTAAGCCAGTTTAGCATGTTCTCTACTATAAACCTTTCCCAATTGCTATTACTCTAAATCAAGTTCTCTAGATGAGGTTTTAAATATATAACTTCGTATAAATATAACTATAAATATTAAAATTTTTAAATCAAATATTGATGTACCTTCAGATGATAATTATAATTTAAGTGGAAAGAAATAAGGTTCTCCAAAGGAAAGACTCAGTTTTCAGCTTTGTTAAGCAACTTGCCACTAACATCCTAAGAGCAGAAGGGGCAAGGAGCAAATTATGGGTTTAGCTTCTCATCTCTATGATGGTCTTAGGACCTTTATATAAAGGCTCTTCTGTCCACTTTGGGACTGAAGTCTCCTGGTCTGTCCACTTAAAAACTAGAAGTGTCAATATGGCCAGTGCCCCACGCTGGCAGCGTCTGTACCTATTCTGGGCGTGTAAAGAGGGACTGACGGCCACAGTGCGAGGGCTCTTGCCTCCCCCTTGCACATGCTCTCCTCAACTCCTCCCGTTGCTCAGATAAACAGCCAGGGCCGGGACTAGATCTTCACCAAGCTAATAAAACTGCTCCAAAATCAAAAGTCTTGGAAAGTAGTCTTGCGTTTTGAAACATCACAACTTTTTCTTTAAGAATGTTACTCTTTTACAAAGAGATACAAAGTAGCTTCTCAACTCTCCACCAACAAAAGAAATACAAGTGATACTGAAAATCTCTTAAAGCTAACACAGAGCGCCATTCACGGATTCATTCATTTATTCAGTGAATGTGGCCATGTGCCTTGGATGGTGCTCAGAGCTAGTAACGTACCAGTGAACAGAAGATATGTGGGTCCTGGTCTGTATAAGGCCTACTATTTAGTAATAGATATTGTTAGTCATACAGTAATAATATTTTTAATGTTGCTTATAAGTCAATAGACACTGGCATCACCTCAAATCCTTTTTGGAAGTAAGCCTGATATAAACCAATGAAAATTTAACTCACTGATCACGGTATCATGGCAGGAAAGAACATGGATCTACGGAGAGTGAGAAAATAATTCAGAAGAAGGCACTTTGGTCTTTGGTGCCCCGATCTGTTCCACGGAAAGCAAACTGCCTAGGTGGTCACACACAGCTGCACATACTCTTTACTTCATTTTTATGAAGAAAAGCAAACAAACAGACACTGTAGATGCTTTACGAGAAAACCAATTGGGTGGTCTTCCTCAAATTGTTACTCCCTTCCTCCCAAAGTTCCACCTCATCTACATCTGCTTTAATAACTTCATCTTTATGGAAGTAAAATATTAACATTTTAAAGACAGACTATGAATCATCAACAAAATGATAAATTACAAATGCAAACGATTTTATCACATTAGAAGAAAGGCTTCCATTTCAGAAGGCTATTATATCAAGAACCTCTTTCCTCAATTTTAGTCTTGAGGGTACACCATTCTCCAGTCATTCTGTCATGACAGACTGGTTTTAAGCCCCCACTCTACACCTCACTCCCTGTGTGATCCTGTATTCCTCATCTCTCAGATGGAGATAATTCCGATGTCACGGTGATACAACACGACTAAGGGAGATCAGTGTGTAAAATGCTTGCAACAGTGCTTTCTTTGTACATAGTGAGGGCCTGAAAACAACAACTGTCACAGTGTCCAAATTTCAGTGAAGAATTCCATTCATATATTCACAACAGGAAAAGAAACCAATGATGAGTAAGATTTTAAGAGAGAATAGCATCTAGCTTCTGTAAAGAAGCTCAAGTCTCCTGGCTTGGCCCTATTATTTTCTAGGATATGGGAAAAACTTAGCAAATCAGATCACTGAGCCAACGGCGGGCATCTTTAAGGAAACTTAGCAAACAAGAGATGAAACTGGCAGAAAGAAGAAGAGTCCCAATTTTCAAAATGACCGAGAATTCAAGTTCTGAAGACTACTAACCCACAACAGCATTCTAAGTAGACTATTAAAATAGCGGTTACTTAAAGAATACCATGGGGCCACCACTAAGGTTCAATTAGTCCAAACACCATTTCCTTCTTTCACAGCAGACTAATACATCTAGGAAATATGACAGATATGATGTAGCAAGAAAAAAAATGCCTTTGACAGTAGGTTTAATACTATCCTTTGGATAAGAAGGAGAAATACAAACTGAGTGATACTACACAGACTCATTATCTGCTAAATGACTGCCAAATGCTACTTTTAATGGATACAAAATTTTAATCCAGAAGGAAGTATCTAGTGACCAGTCTCGGGGCTTTATGTCAGTCCTATTCTGGTAACCCCAGTTTACTTGAATTAAGCCACAAAGCAGCCCTTAAGGTATGTCAGTTCCCTAAGAGAAGGGACGTGTCAGCTGGTCCCTTGCTCCATCCCGGCTCCTAGAACAGGACATGGCATCCTTTTGGAGTTCATTAAATACTTGTTTGAATGAATTAAAAATGTGTCACTAATATGAAGTTAAGGGGATTAATGAATATCAGCAATGACTTAATCAGAAACCAAAAGGTCTTCACAGAGCAGAATGATGGCAATAGACCCAGGTTAACTGCACGCAGAGGGAAAAGCCTAGCCTTTGTTGTTAGGTGAACTCTGGTTTCGGTCTCGGTTCTGCCACTTGTCCAGGAGGGAAAGAGGGGTAGTGGGCGGAGAACTGAGGTGAAGTTTCAATAGAAAGAGAAAAAAGGTCTTCCACATAAATCCAAAATTGATCATGTACTTAGTGAGAGAAGGTGCAGTTTTTAGCTAGGGTGGCATGTAACTGGGGAAAATATTAATTCCTACTCCAAGAATATAGTTTAGAATAATCAGACATGAGGTTCTATCTGGGTCACTTTTGAGAGTAAAAGGGGTCACTGTTAATTATGCTAAGACAACAGGTGCAAATTGGGGTTGCCCTCGGCAAACTGGGATGTACAATTGCACTATTTACAGCACACACCAAAAGCTCTAGACATTTGAGTTGATAAAAAGTTAAATGGATCAACGATTTGCTGTAATTGCTTTAAAAATATATTAGTTCACTGAGTGCTTACTATATGCCTGGCACTAAGTCCTTTACATATATTGACTCATTTAATAGTCACAAAGATATTACGGAATATCCTTATCCTATATGCAGATGAAGAAATTGAGTCACAGAGAGGTTAAATAACTTGCTCAAGGTTACTATTCAGCTTACCCTAAGGTTTACAGTAGCTGAAGAATTGGACTCCAAAGCCAGTTGTCCCTGGGTGTGTGCATTTAACCACTACAATATATAACCTTGGGCTGCACTGAAATGCATTGAATCAGGCAAAGGATAGTTCTGCTTGCCTCTGTTTCCATCAGAGCACAGCTAGGGACATTGTTTTGATTCCAGGTCCATGGTTTTCATACAAACTAGGTATACGAGCATGTATTAAAGATGGAAAGGAGATGTGAGATGATGATACATATGGATGAGTAGAAAGAAATATTTAGCTTAGGGAAGAAAAGAGTTGGTAGGTGATGAGAATGGCTCAGCTATAGGATGGTCATAGGGAAGAAAAGTTAAGACACATTCCAGTTTTTTAGACACATTCTTCTCATCAGCTTACAAACTTCTTTTAGCCATTGAGATCCAGTTCAAATATATAGTTAATTATATAATTAAATAATTATTCAATCAAGACAAAAGTTTCATGAAAACCCTACTACTTGTGATACACTCTGATATTTTCTATTCTATTCTACTCCATTTCTTCTCCTCCTCCTCTTTTAATGCTGGTCATATCCAACTAAAATTATTTTACAACCCTGGATTTTAGCCTAAAATTTGAAAAATACTGCTGTATATGGTCCCAAGGCGAGAAACTAAAGAGCAGTGGACAGATGTTACATGAAAGTATGTTTTAACTCAACATAAACAATAACTAAATAACTGCCAGAGCAGTTCAAAGCTGTAATGGGCTACTTCAGAACAAAGAGAGCTCCCTATCACTGTAGGTGATGTAGGTATCCCATCATAGGCTACAAATAGAGTAGAAGGGATTCAAGTATTAGTTAAATG
This sequence comes from Kogia breviceps, assembly GCF_026419965.1. Taxonomy (NCBI): domain Eukaryota; kingdom Metazoa; phylum Chordata; class Mammalia; order Artiodactyla; family Physeteridae; genus Kogia; species Kogia breviceps. The sequence goes on along the minus strand of NC_081310.1, from coordinate 25,747,154 downwards.
GCTGGAATAGAAAAATATTAGGTTTTCTTTCCAAACCTGAGATCTCATCATTCTGAACCACATTTTTGTAACAGAAATAATACTTTCCCTTCAACAATGTCCATTTTCCAAAATACTTAGGTATGTTCCAAGCTACCAAGATGTAACGAAAGAAGGAAAGTTGTAAGGAGACAAGAAAAGAAAGAAGGGAGGCAAGAAAGGGAGGAAGGAGGAAGGGAGGAAAGGGAAGGAAAAGAAAGAAGGAAGAGAAGGAGGTAGGGAGGGAGGAAGAGAAGAAGGTAGAGAGGGAGGAATAGAAGAGAGACGAAGGGAGGGAAAAATAGAAAAAAAAGAGAACAGAAAGAGAGAAAAGAAATAAAACTAAATAGAATTTAAGTGCTTCCTAAGTAAATTAATGAGTTTTGCCTTCAAAATAAAGTCTAAAATCCCACTTTCCAAATCCCAACAAAAATGTAAATTGGGTTCACCAAGAGTGCGAGATTCCTAAGTACCCTGCATGAGAAAAAGAAGAAGAAAAGGCATCTGAAAATTACTCTGGGCTCTATAATTAGCTCTCATGGTTTTCTTTCAGATCATTCTGGATGATCAGATGAGAACAGAAGAGTGGAGACTGGCTCAGGACTTGATGTGTAAAATAGCTTTCAACAGAGTTCCAGAAATCCTTTTTGACAGGTATACACATTGCAACAATCTTCAAAGGCTACTTCTGGAATACCCTCCTAACTCCTTCTGAAGATACTGCCAAGCAAGAGAAGAGAGAAAGTAAGAAGAGAAATCTAAACAAGAACAAAACAATTGAAAGGAAGACACTAACACAAACCCCAAAGGATGCAATTGATAAAGATTAAAAGTTCTATTAGACTTGACCAACCATACAACCCACGATTCCTGTGGGCTTATTACTAGCACATAGTGCTCTCTCGCCACCAGGTATCTTGTTTAATCCTTAGAGCCGTGTTCATGATCAAATGCTAACACCATTGGTACAGGGCTACGGGTTGCTTTCTGAGTAAGACTGAGGTTTCAGTGGTGATCTCCACAGGGCTTCCTAAAAGAAATAAGAAAGTCCAAACTGGGGTAAATGATCTATCCAATACTGCCAAGAGCTCACTGGATGCTTTTCACCAAACTCAGTTTCCTCACAAGGTCTCAGAGGAAAAGGACGCATGGACCAGAACAGCCACAATCCAGCCACAGCTGATTTTATTTGGGAGATGCTACACATAAATTAAACAAATAAAAGTAAATAAAAAGTTATCCTCAACTGTAAACTCCTCTTTCTGACAAAATGAAAAATTCAGTATTTACCCTCAATTAATACTATAGGTACATATATTACCAACATGTAATAGAAAGTCTTTGAAATTTACATGCTCAAGCTAAGTGGTTTTGAAATGAAGTGGAAAAGTAAGAAGTTTTTTGCTAAGACCATCTGGGCATCTTAGAAACCTGAATCCTGAGTTGGACCCATTCCCACATTGCTATAAACCAAACTACAAACTCTCAAATCAGGGACAGAGTCCTTTGTGGAAAGATGAGTTCAGGAAATAAACTGAAACCAGACTTAAGTTTGACAAGTCAATGAAGACAGAGATTTGGAAGCAGAAGAAGAAGAATAAAGGTTGACATAATTCAGGTAGGTTGGAATTCGAAGCATGATGGGACCTTGGCAACACAGACCAGCTGGATCAAGATGAAGCCAAGACCAGGCCAGGCACTGTCTAGGGAAACACATACAAGCTCCAGAGGTCTGTCTACCAGGTGGACACTTGCAAATCCAATGTACCGTGACCAATGACACAGCAAGTTCACACTTTGGGAACAGGCAGACTTCGGGAACAGGAGAATGAATAAATTTGGGAAATTCTTCCTAAAACCAAGGAAGAACATAAACATAGATGTGTTATATTGGCACTGACATTTAGGCTGTCCAGAGAGTACTTGCTGATATGGGTAAATAGGAAGCTTGGGTTTTCGCAGCCATGTGGAAATAGATGATAAAGCCTCAGGTTTGTTCAATGTGAAGAAGCGGAACAGAGCCCCCTCCTTGCCCCTATAAGCCCCCAAAGGGCTACTTTCTCAGTAAAAAGAGATGACAAGGAAACTGTTTATCTTGGCATAGACATCTGGGGCGGGGGGAGCTTCCCCAAACACAAGGATCAAATTTTACTACTTAATTGAAAGGAAGGAACACTTCCAAACTCATTTTAGGAGGCTGGCATTACCCTGATACTGAAGCCAGGTGAAGATGCTACAAGAAAAGAAAATTACAGGCCATTATCCTTGATGAACATAGATGTGGTGAACATTCTCAACAAAATACTAACAAACTGACTTCAACAGCACAGTAAAAGGGTCATATATCATGATCAAGTGGGATTTATCCCTGGGATGCAAGGATGGTTCAACATACACAGATCAATAAATGTAATACACACATTAACAGAATGATAATTTCATTAGATGCAGAACAAGCATTTGACAAAATTCACATCCCTTCAAGATAAAACTCTCAACAAATTAGTTATAGAAGCAATACACCCCAACATAATAAAAGCCATATATGACAAGCCCACAGCTAACACCCTACTCAATGGTGAAAAGTTAAAAGCCTTTCTTCTAAGATCAGGGAAAAAACAAGCATGCCCACTCTCACCACTTCTGTTCAACATATACTACTGTAAGTCCTAGCCACAGCAATTAGGCAAGAAAGATAACTAAAAGGTATCCAAATTAGAAATTAAGAAATAAAATTAATCCCTGTTTGCAGATGAGATGATCTTAGATATGAAAACCCCTAAAGACTCCATCAAAAAAACCTGTTACAACTAATAAATGAAATCAGCAAAGTTGCAGGATAAAAAATCAATACAGAAAAATCAATTGTGCTTCTATACACTAACAATGAGCTATCTGAAAGAAATTTTAAAAGCAATTCCATTTATAGTAACATCAAAAACAACAATATACTTAGGAATAAATTTAACCAAGGAGGTGAAATATCTGTACACTGAAAACTATAAGGCACTGATGAAAGAAATTGAAGAAAACACAAACAAATACTGGAAATCCAGTGTTCTTGGATTGGAAGAATTAATATTGTTAAAATGTTTATACCACCCAAAGAGATCTACAAATTCAATGCCATCCCTATCAAAATTCTACTGTCATTTTTCACAGAAGTAGAAAAACTATACTAAAATTTGTATGGAACCACAAAAGACCTTGAATAGCCAAAGCAATCTTGTGAATGAATAAAGCTGGAGACATCATACATTCTGATTTCAAACTACACTACAAAGCTATGGTAATCAGAAGAGTATGGTACTGGCACATAGACCAATGGAACAGACTAGAAAGCTCAGAAATAAACCTTGGTATATAGAGTCAGCTAATCTCAGAAAAGGACATCAAGAACACATAACAGGAAAGGGCAGTCTCTTCAACAAATGGTGCTGAGAAAACTGGATATTCACATGCAAAAGAATGGAATGACTGGCCCCCCATCTTACACCACTCATAAAAGTTAATGTGAAATGTATTAAAGACTTAAATGTAAAACCTGAAACCATAGAACGTCTAGAAGAAAACATAGGGGAAAAGCTCCTTGACATTAGTCTTTGCAGTGATTTTTTGGATAAGAGAAAAACAGCACAAAAGCCGAAATAAACAAGTGGGACTACATCAAACTAAAAAGCTTCTGCAGAGCAAAAGCAACAATCAATAAATTGAAAAGGCAACTTACAGAAAGAGAGAAAATATTTGCAAACCACATATCTGATAAGGGGTTAATAACCAAAAAATATAAAGGTCTCACATAAATAAGTGGCAAAAAAAAAGCAAATAATCCAATTAAAAATAGGTAAAGGACCTGAACAGACATTTTTCCAAATGGCCAAAAGGCACATGAAAAGGTGTTCAACATCACTAATCATTAGGGAAATGCAAATTAAAACCATGATGAGATCCCATCTCACACCTGTTAAGATAGCTATTATCAAAAAGACAAACGTTAACCAACATTGGTGAGAATGTGGAGAAAAGTAAATCATTATACACTATTGGTGGAAATGTTAACTGTTACAACCATTATAAAAACCTCATAGTGGTTCCTCAAAAAAATAGAACTACCATATGATCCAACAATCCCACTTCTAGGTATATAGCCAAAGGAAATGAAATTGGTAACTGAAAGATATATCTGCACTCCCATGTTCATTGCAGCACTATTCACAACAGCCAAAATATGGAACCAACTTAAATGTTCATCAACAGATGAGTGGATAAAGAAAATGTGGTATATCTATACAGTGGAATATTTTTCAGCCATAAAAAAGGAAATACAGCCATTTGCAACAATGTGGATGAACCTGGAAGGCATTATACTAAGTGAAAGAAGCTAGACAGCACAGAAAGACAAACACTGTATGGTATTACAAGTGGAACGTGAACAAAACAAAACAAACCTGACTTCATAGAAAGAGAGTAAAATGGTGGTTACCAAGAGTTAGGAGGAGAAGTAAATGCGAAGATGTAGGTCAAAGGGCCAAGCTATTATATACTTATATACTTGAAAGTTGCTGACAGTAGATCTTAAGCATTCTCACCACAAGAAAAAAAAAAAAAGAGTTAACTACATGAAGCGATGGATGTGTTAATTAGCTTGATCTTGGGTAATCGTTCTACAATGTATATATATATAAAATCATCACCTTTTATACTTTAAATACATACGATTACATTTGTCCATTATTCCTCAATGAAATTAGAAAACAGAACAAAACAAAAGAATCAAAAAGAATCAAATTGGTATAGTGATATTCCCTATTAAAAATGTCTTTCTACGGTTAAAAAGAATTATCCTACCTATGTAATTCAGGAACCCAGAACTGAGAAATTAATATTAAAGTGATCAAGGGTGGGAAACACACTCGCAGTGCCTATAAAAATGAAAGGCAAACTCTCTCTGGAGCAGTGGTTCTCAACCTTGATGGTGGAGCTTTAAAAACTTTGATGCTTCAGTCTCACATTCAGAGTATCTGAGTTAACTGGTCTGGGGTTCAACCTGCCATCCTAATTTTAAAGTCTCACTAGGTGATTCCAATGTGCAGCAAAGACTAAGAACCACTGCTCTGGAGAGATATGCCTTCAGTGCAGGCCACACAGGATCTCCACCAAGCATGACTGAGAAAACAAAATTTTACAACACCCAAAGGAGCAATCCACCATAAGCAAGAATAGGCAGAAATAACAAAAACAGAGTTAAACTCACAAGAACTTTAGAGATAATTGAATTATTTATTATAGACTATATAATAAGAACATATAAAATAAAGATGAAAAACCCAAAAATATAAAAATGGAAAAAAATACAAGCACAAGATAAAATTAGAAATGATACTCTCATTGATTTTAAATACTCAATAAGTGAGTTAAACAGCAGATTAACAGACCTGTGGAAAAAAGTGGAGACCTAGATGACTGATCTGGAGAAAATACATGAAATGTGACACTGAAAGATGAATAACTGGAATTGCAACAGACAAACTGAGTCATGCAGGATAAATGAGAAGGTTCAACATATACCTAATTCATGTTCCAAAAGAAGAGAAAATGGAGGAGAGGAATATTTAAGGAGATAATGAATGACATAAAATAGTTCAGAATAAAATACAGAGAGAGAGAGAGAGAGAGAGAGAGAGACAGGGAGAGAGAACAAAGGAGATGTCAAGAAGCACAAATGACAAAGCAAATGATGTAAATGTTAACAGTAAGTGAATCTGGATAAAAGGTCTAGGAGTGTTCCTTGTTACTATGTTTACTTTTGCAACTTTCTTCTAAGTTTGAAACTATTTACAAATAAAATGTTTATTTAAAAAAAATTTTTTTGGCCACACTGCTTGCGGGATCTTAGTTCCCTGACCAGGGATTGAACCCAGGCCCTCGGCAGTGAAAGCACAGAATCCTAACCACCTCCAAGGAATTCCCTATTAAAAAAAAAATTTTTTTTTTTTTGTGGTACGCGGGCCTCTCACTGTTGTGGCCTCTCCCGCTGCGGAGCACAGGCTCCGGACACGTAGGCTCAGTGGCCATGGCTCACGGGCCCAGCCGCTTTGCGGCATGTGGGATCTTCCCGGACTGGGGCACGAACCCGTGTCCCCTGCATCGGCAGGTGGACTCTCAACCAGTGCGCCACCAGGGAAGCCCCCTATTAAAATTTTTTAAGAGATATTGGCTATTTTCCAGAATTAATGAGAAATAAGGATTACCAAATTTGAGTTTCAAGCAGGATAAATAAAACTAAATCCACACCTTAAGCACATCACATTGGAAACTATAAAATATGAAAGGCAAAGAAAGTGTCTTAAAAGTTATCAGAGAAAACATAAATTATCTATAAAGAGCAAAAGAAAATCACAATGAGACTATGCCTCACACATGTTATAATAGAATGGCTATTATTGAAAAGACAAGGAATAACAAATGTTGGAGACGATATGAAGAAAAGGGAACCCTACACTGTTGGTGGGACTGTAAATTGGTACAGTCACTATGGAAAACAGTATGGATATCCCTCAAAGAACTAAGACTAGAACTATTATATGGCCCAGCTATTCCACTTCTGGGTATTTACCTGAGGAGCACATAAACACTAATTCAAAAATATATATGCACCCCTATGTTCACTGCAGCATTATATACGATAGCTAGGATATGGAAACAACCTAAATGTCTATCAGTGGATAAATGGATAAAAAAGATGTAGCATATATACACATTAGAATACTATTCAGCCATAAAAAAGAATGAAACCCAGCCATGTGTGACAACATAGATGGACCTTGAAGGTGTTAGGCTAAGTGAAATAAGTCAGATATGATTTCATTTATATGTGAAGCCTAAAAAACCAAAACAAATGGGCAAACAAAATAAAACAAAAACAAACTCGTAGATACAGAGATCAGATTAGTGATCACCAGAGGGGAAGGGTGCTGAGGGTGCGTGAAATGGGTGAAGGGGGTCAACTGTATGTTGATGGATGGTAACTAGACTTGTGGTAGTGACCACTTTGTAGTGTACAAAGATGTTGAATTACAATGCTATACACCTGAATCTTACATAGTAATCAAAACAATATTATAGGGGTAAAAATATACATCTATAATTCAACAACAATTAGACTCAATAGACTTCTTAACCGCAACCACTTGGAGGATTTTTAGAGCTCACCTTATCTTCTGCTGAGTCTATGATCATATTTTCTCTCAGCTGCCACATATTCTGTCCTAATTGGACAGAGGGAGAAGACTGAACTGAGCTCAACTCAGCACTGTCAATGACTTCAATTGGAAGAGATTGGGACAAAAGGAGCTGAAAGCAGTGATAAACTAAATATCAATAAGTATGGTGCCCTCGGAGATTTATTGAGCACTAGCTATCCAAATGAAGAAACAGAAGTACTACAGAATCTCATCCACTATTCATTCCCTTCCTGTCAAATGATAAGCTTAAAAGAAACTCATCTTTCTAAATTGATATGTTAAATACTTCCTTTCACTGACAATATCAAATGTTGGCAAGGATATGGAATAACTGGAATGCTCATATGTTGCTAGTGGGAATATAAAATAATAAACCACTTTGGAAAACAGTGTGGCAGTTCTTAGAAAGTTGAGATGCATTTATCATACAACATAGCAATTCCACTCTTAAGTATTTGCCCAAAAGAAAGAAATACATGTCTGCACAAACACTTGGACATGAATGTTCAGAGTAGCTTTTTTTATAATCACCCAAAACTAGAAACAATACAAATGTTCATCAACAGATGAATAGATGAATTATAGTATATCTATATAATTGAATATTACTCAGTATTAAAAAGGAACTACTGCTACACATAATTACACGATGACTCTCAGAAACATTATGCTAAGCAATAAGCAAAAGACCCAGAGTTCATACTTCATGAGTCCATTTATGTGAAACTTTGGAAAACACGAATCTAATCTATAGTAACAGCAAATAGATGAAACTTCCTTAGAGCCATGGGGGATGGTGATTAATAGGGAAGGCAGCAACACAGGGGAAATTTGGGACTGATAGAAATGTTCTCTATTTTTATTGTAATGATGGTAACATGAGTACATTTGTCAAAACTCATAAAACTGTACACTTGAGATGGGTGAATTTTATTATATGTAAATGATACCTCAATAAAGTTCATTTTTTAAATTTCCTTTTGCCACAAACATTTTCAGCTGTTTTCCCACACATACTTATCATTTTATCATGATATACTTTTCCTACATTTTCTTCCCTTTGTTGTCTTTATCATTGTCTCACTTTTGAAATAAAATTTTTCCCATTCATCTTAAGGTTAGGTCATTAATTTGAAATTATTTTCTTTTTGCTCTAAAAAGTAGGATATGATGGAGAGATCCTGGTGTAAAGAAAAGAGTTGTAGAGTGCTCAAATCTCAGCTTTACCGATTACTGGCTGTTAACTTGAGCATTAGTAAAACACCCTGAACCTCAGTTTCTTTATCTGTAAAATGGAAATTGTAATAACACCACCTCTTAAGGATGTAAGGCATGTAAAATTTTTGGCAGAGTAGGCATTCAGTAAATGTTCATCTTAGGGCTTCCCTGGTGGTGCAGTGGTTGACAGCCCGCCTGCCGATGCAGGGGACACGGGTTCTTGTCCCGGTCCGGGAAGATCCCACATGCTGCGGGGCGGCTGGGCCCGTGAGCCATGGCCACTGAGCCTGCGCGTCCGGAGCCTGTGCTCCACAACGGGAGAGGCCACAACAGTGAGAGGCCCGCGTACCGCAAAAAAAAAAAAAAAAAAAAAAAATGTACATCTCAGTTCAACAAACGATATTTTCATTTAAATTCTTTATCGTTTATATTATAAGCTAGACAGAGGAATTAACCTAAATAAAATTCAGTGAACTTATTTAAGTAGAATCACTACCCAATAGTGACTTAAGTGGGACTGAAGAAGTACATGAAAGCAATATCACTCAAAGCTGAATCTGTGAACAACCGCCCATCCATAAACTGTTACCAGTGTGAACAAGATAAGTATAGAAATTGAAAGTATTTAGAAAACTTTAGAGAAATTTGATATGACCCTGTATGATCTATATCAGTAAATGTGATTCAGAGTTTAAATCTTGTATAGGAGAAGGTTCTAGAGTAATTGCTCAGATTAAGGAGTTCGAGCCAAAATGTAAAGCGATAACATTTCTTCCTTCATCAAGAAAATCTTACTATGAAAAAAAGTCAGCCAAACTAAATAATGTGCTTAGTGACATAGTAAAAATTATGAATTACATAAAACCTAATGCATTCCATTTGAGAGTGTTCTCTTTATGTGATAATATGGAAGCTGATCACAAACAACTGTAATTGTATACTAGGTACAGTGATTATCTAGGAAAAAAGTTCTGTAGAGAATGTTTGGACGTTGAATAAATTCAGAGTTACTGATAAATAAGAAACCAGTTTGAACTCAACTTTTTAAAGATATGTATTAGACAGCCAGACTCGCCTATTTTTCTGAAATCTTTGTTATGTTAATAATCTTAATATTTCCAAATAAGGAAGAAATGTAACATGTTTTCCAGTAGCAGATGATTGAAAAGGCAAAATAAACATTAGAAGCATGGAAGAGCAATTTTCACAGATTGTTATGTCACGTTTCATAATTTAACAACAATTATCCATGCAGCAGGTAATGATTTTGATATTGCACATCTGCACAAAATGATTAACAAACACCTGACAGAATTGATAGAATGTTTAAAATTTTTATACTCCATCAAAAGAAGATTCATGCATAGGAAATTCATGGAACCATAAACTCATTCATTGAAATATAATTTAAATTTAATATAACTTTACAGGATAAATTGTTGGAACTGGCCACTGATGAAGCATTGACAATGAATTTTGAAAATACTATATCACTTGCTTTGTTTTTAAAAAACATTAAATATGAATATCTTCAGCTGGTGAAATTGCTTTAAAATCTCTTCCTCTGTTCCGATCAGCATACCTCTTTCAACTGGCTTTCTCTATTACAATGCTATTAAAACAAACATAGAAATAGTCTGGATATACATTATATGCTGTAAATAGTGTTATCATGAACCTGGACTGGATAAAGTAATGAGCAAGAAGCAAGTTGATCACAATAAAAATTTTTTTTTTTTTTTCCTGCGGGCCTCTCACTGTTGTGGCCTCTCCCATTGCTGAGCACAGGCTCCGGACGCGCAGGCTCAGCGGTCATGGCTCATGGGCCCAGCCGCTCCGCGGCATGTGGGACCTTCCCGGACCAGGGCACGAACCCGTGTCCCCTGCATCAGCAGGCGGACTCTCAACCACTGCGCCACCAGGGAAGCCCCTAAAAATTTTTAAATGGATATACATGATGTCCATAAAATGTACATATATAGGACATTGAATATAGAGATTTACTATATCCTTCATAAATGTTTTAATATAATTGTAGAATATAGTAATAGCAATCTCTGTATTAATCATCTATACATATACTTTCAATAAATAATGTAAATAGTTTTGGTAACTCTTTTCTCTCATTATTCTGTGTTATGTTTGTTCTGTTTATATTTACATAAAGACAGACATATAGGTCACTGAGACAGAATTGAAAGCCCAGAAACAAACCACTCATACAGTCAAATGATCTTTGACAACGGCGCCAACATTACACAATGGGGAAGAGATAGTCTTTTCAACAAACGGTGTTAGGAAAACTGGATATCCACATGCAAAAGAATGAAACTGGATCCTATCTTAAACCATACATACACACACATATGAAACCCTCAAAATAGATTAAAGACCTGAAACTATAAAATTTCTAGAAGGAAACATAGAGAGAAAGCTTCATGACATTGGTCTTGGCAATAATTTATTGGATATGACATCAAAAGCTCAGGCAAAAATAGCAAAAATAGACAAGTTCTGTTTACATTTATTAAAATGTAATTTAAAAATTTTTATATGTTCATCTGATTATATCTGTTGAACTACTTATTTTAAAAATAAGCTTATGATTTCAATGTCTTTTTGTTCTTTTTTCTTTTTTTTTTTTTTTTTTTTTTTTTGCAGTACGCGGGCCTCTCCCGTTGCGGAGCACAGGCTCTGGACGCGCAGGCTCAGCGGCCATGGCTCACAGGCCCAGCCACTCCTTGGCACGTGGGATCTTCCCAGACCGGGGCACGAACCTGTGTCCCCTGCATCGGCAGGCGGATTCTCAACCACTGCACCACCAGGGAAGCCCTGTTCATTTTTAATACAATCATTTTCATCAAAATTTTACAAAATCATTAGTGTATGATGATTTGGTAACTTAAGTTGGTCCTTCTTCACAGATAGTTTGAAACCTTTTTTTAGAGCATCTATACAGAATCTGGGAGTAAAGATAGTGCCTCATGCTGTATTTTTCTTTTCCTCAGTTTAAGTTTTAGGAGTGACCTTTGATTCTGAACTCTGTTGATGTTTCCCTAGGATAATGGGGAAAACCAACATGGAGGAATTCTGAGAAAAAAAGTGTGGTTTTACAAGGACATACTGTATAGCAGAGGGAACTCTGCTCAATATTATAGAACAACCTAAATGGGGAAAGAATTTGAAAAAGAATAGATACTTGTATATGTATAATTGAATCACTTTGCTGTATACCTGAAACTAACACAACATTGTTAATCAACCATACTCCAATATAAAATAAAAAGTTTAAAAAAAGAAGAGATAAAATAAACTGTTGGGAGACACACACACACACACACACACACACACACACACACACACACACACACACACACACACAGTGTAGTTTTAGCAAACTAAGGGTGGTCCAACAGAAAGTTTCCTGCTCTTAAGACTGTGCTGCCACCCTGTGGCCATTCTTCTTATGACCCCAAGCTAGAAGATGCATCCTCCGCTATTTATCTCCCTTTCCTCTCAACCCTAACACTTATCTAATCTTTCCCACCTAATTCTGTAGTGAACTTCATGAAGCCTACTGAACTCTCTGCTCTTCTTTATTTCATGCTTGCTTTTTTTCTTCAGTTTCTTTTTTGAAGTAGTTTGTTACTGCTACATGAATATGGACATCATTATTCAGTGTCAACCAAACTGCAATGAAAGCAATGAATTATATAATTAATTGGGCACAGTACATTCAAATAAAAGTAAAATATTTTAGCAATTACACATAAATTATTTTACTTTTTTCCACCCAAAGTGAAAGTCACCTTATATAAAGCAACTAGCAACACACAAGCCACCTTGGATATATCCCAAATTGGGATGCCAGAACATAGATTAGAAACAAATTTTAGTTTACAACTAAACTAAGTAAAGGTCTTTTAGAAACATATATCAGTGTAGAAGAATTTGGCCTTTATAAGCTTCTTTATTATCATTTCATATTACTTTTATATAGATAATATATATCATAACTCATCTGACTAAAGATGAAACATGGAAAGTTAACAAAGGAAGACAGAAGAAAGAAGTCTGTTTGGGAATCTAGATGTTTCTGCAACCCTTCTCCCTTCCTGTAAATGTCAACTCAGCAATAATAATTGTGAGCAGGAATCCCATGATCAAGGTCCTTTGTTTCTCTGTGATTAAATTCAGCTTTAAAAGTCATTCTGTGAGGGCTTCCCTGGTGGCGCAGTGGTTGAGAGTCCATCTGCCGATGCAGGAGACACGGGTTCGTGCCCCAGACCAGGAAGATCCCACATGCTGAGGAGCGGCTAGGCCCATGAGGCATGGCTGCTGAGCCTGCGCGTCTGGAGCCTGTGCTCCACAATGAGAGAGGCCAAAACAGTGAGAGGCCCGTGTACAGAAAAAAAAAAAAAAAAATCATTCTGTGCAACCTAAAGGAAGCTTTGCAAAGTCAGTCTCCTTTAGAGTTTTCAAAACTAACAGATGTAAAAAAAAAAAAAAACCAGTAGCTTAAAAAATGGTGGCTCATGCAAGAGAATGAAATTGGATTAAAGACTTACACGTAAAAGCTTAAACTGTAAAACTACTAGAAGAAAATATAGGGGAAAAGCTTCTTGACATTGATCTTGTTGATGATTTTTTGAATATGACACCAAAAGTGCAGGCCTCAAAAGTAAAAATAGACAAGTGGGACTGCATTAAACTAAAAAGCTGCTGCACAACAAAAGAAACTTAGGGTAACGTGGCATCCTCAGAATGGCAAGCAATATTTGCAAACAACATATTTGATATGGGGTTAATGTCCAAAATGTATAAGGAACTCATACAACTCAACAGCAAAAACAAAAACAAAACAATCTGACTTAAAAAAGGGCAAAGGACCTGAACAGACATTTCTCAAAAGACATACAAATGACCAACAGGTATATGAAAAGGTGCTCAAACATTATTAATCATCATGAAAATGCAAATCAAAACTACAATGAGATATCACCTCGCACTTGTTAGGATGGCTATTATCAAAATGACAAAAGATAACAAGTGTTGGCGAAGATGGGGAAAAGAGAATCATTGCGCATTGCTGGCAGGAATGTAATTTGGTACAGCCATTATGGAAAACAGTATAGTGGTTCCTCAAAAAATTAAAAATAGAACTGCCATATCATCCAGCAATCCCACTTCTGGGTATTTATCCAAAAGAATTGGAATCAGGATCTCAAAGAGATATCTGTACTCCCTTACTTGTTGCAGAATTATTCACAACAGTGATGATACGGAAACAACCTAAATATCTGTTGACAGATGAATGGCTAAAGAATGTGGTATATACATACAATGGAATATTATTGAGGCTTTAAAAAGGAAATCCTGCCATTTGCAACAACATGGATGAACCTGGAGGGCATTCTGTTAAGTGAAATGAACCAAATACAGAAAGACAAATACTGCATGATCTCTTACACGTATGAGGTGATTGAAATGTTAATTAGCTTTATTGTTATGATCATTTCACAACATACAAATACATCAAAAGATCAAGTTATACACGGTAAATATATACAATTTTATTTGTCAGCTACACCTCAATAGAGCTGTTTTAAAAACTGGCTGGCAGGACATGGAAGCAACCTAAGTGTCCATCAACAGACAAATGGATAGAGAAGATGTGGCACATATATACAATGGAATATTACTCAGCCATAAAAAGAAATGAAACTGAGTTATTTGTAATGAGGTGGATAGACCTGGAATCTGTCATACAGAGTGAAGTAAGTCAGAAAGACAAAAACAAATACCGTATGCTAACACATATATATGGAATCTAAAATTAAAAAAATTTTAAAAAAAATTAAAAAAAATTAAAAAAAATAAAAAATAAAAAAAATTAAATTAAATTAAAAAAAATTTTTAAAAATTAAAAAAAATTAAAAAAAAAATGTCATGAAGAGATTAGTGGTAGGAGGGAATAAAACACAGACCTACTAGAGCATGGACTTGAGGATATGGGGAGGGGGAAGGGTAAGCTGTGACGATGTGAGAGAGTGGCAGGGACATATACACACTACCAAATGTAAATTAGATAGCTAGTGGGAAGCTACAGCATAGCACAGGGAGTTCACCTCTGTACTTAGTGACCACCTAGAGGGGTGGGATAGGGAGGGTGGGAGGGAGGGTGACAAAAGAGGGAAGAGTTATGGGAACATATGTATATGTATAACTGATTCACTTTGTTGTAAAGGAGAAACTAACCCACTATTGTAAAACAGTTATACTCAAATAAAGATGTTAAAAAAAAAAAAAAAAAAAAAGAAATGAAACTGAGTTATTTGTAGTGAGGTGGATGGACCTGGAGTGTGTCATACAGAGTGAAATAAGTCAGAGGAGAAAAACAAATACCGTATGCTAACACATATATATATGGAATCTAAGAAAATAAAATGTCATGAAGAGCCTAGGGGTAGAATGGGAATAAAACACAGACCTACTAAAGCATGGCCTTGAGGATATGGGGAGGGGGAAGGGTAAGCTGTGACAAAGTGAGAGAGTGGCATGGACATATATACACTACCAAACGTAGGGGGGATAGCTAGTGGGAAGCAGCCTCATAGCACAGGGAGATCAGCTTGGTGCTTTGTGACCACCTAGAGGGGTGGGATAGGGAGGGTGGGAGGGAGGGAGACACAAGAGGAAGGAGATATGGGAACATATGTATATGTATAACTGATTCACTTTGTTGTAAAGCAGAAACTAACACACCATTGTAAAGCAATTATACTCCAATAAAGATGTTTAAAAAATAAATAAATAAAATTTAAAAAAATTAAAACTGGCTGCCTACTTGGGATTGCCTATCTCTAAAATTACCTTAAAATGCAATTGGTAAATATACTAGAGGATAGAGGCTCATTTTTAAGGTAATATTTTTAAGTGGAATATCATTTATTAAGGTCAAATAAAAGGTGAAATTTGAGGATCAACTTTTGGTTTTATATTTACCAGTTCACTGAGTTAGCAGGAGAAAATGGAGGCAAGAAGTAGGGACAGAAAGGCATGACCAGTGGCCAGTGGTGGGGAAGGAATGGCATGCAATAGAGTGAGCAAAAACCAAAGAAGGGAAATGTCACTGAAAATTAGCTAGCTGAGGAGGTCATGAATACACTTGAGACCCACACAAGGCACAAAGATCAACCTAAAATACTGACGCTAGAAGGAGCCTCTGAGAGGAGAAGGGAAAGGGCTGTTGCTATTGTGGAGACTGGAAGTTTGACTATGAGAAACACAACTGAGTGGTGATGCTGCTGCAGGAAGCCTTCTAGGTGCTTCCATCATCCCTGTTGGACTGTTTTTAGAGTAGTATATATGCTTAAGAACTCTGGGTGGCAGCTAGTGGAAATACCTAATAGTGATCACCACGCACTCCTGCAAGTGGGCTGAGGAAGAGGAGAGCGGGAATAAGGAGGGTGAACCCAGTGAATCGTGATTATCAACACATCGAGTGCCCTAGGGGACGGTGTGGAGGTGAAGGGGCGGGGGAAAGCATGCAGAAGGATGGGTGGCTCTTCCATCAGCCACAGAGGAAGGGCCACAGCTGATACAGGGGCAAAGCTTGTCTTTTTTTTTTTTTTGCAGTACGCGGGCCTCTCACCGCTGTGGCCTCTCCCGTTGCAGAGCACAGGCTCCGGACGCGCAGGCTCAGCGGCCATGGCTCACGGGCCCAGCCGCTCCGCGTCATGTGGGATCTTCCCGGACCCGGGCACGAACCCGTGTCCCCTGCATCGGCAGGCGGGACTCTCAACCACTGCGCCACCAGGGAAGCCCCAAAGCTTGTCTTAAACTGGAGGGAACCACACACATAATAGCAAGAGTCTCCCAGGGAATGCGCAAGACGAGGGAAACTGCTAGCAAGTAGTAACCCAGGTTTGGACAAAATAAAGAGCTCCCCCGCTCCGCCCCGCCCTGGCTTCAGGGATCGTGGGGCTATTAGTAGCAAGTGCCTCCCTTTGGGGAAGTCTAGTGTCTGCTCCTTTTGCAGGGGCCTCCCTCTCACAGAAGGGTGAGCCTCCCAAGGAGGGGCCCTGGCACCTCCACAGGTAACAGGACCAACAAATCTTGTCCACACCCCAAGCTTGGCACCTACTCTAGATCAGAACAAAGGTGCTGAGCTCAGAACTTGATTCTCGCAGCCAGAGGGAGAAAAAAACCCCAACACGTTCACTTAAACAGTAAGATATTACACTTCAATCCAGAATGGAATATGCATTCATGTATATTTTCATCTCTGGAACAGGTGGTTTGAAATGCAAATAAAGTAATAAGTGTCAGGGCCGTATCCTAGCAGTAGCTACTTTGCAAACGTTACCATGGCACCAATTCAACAGCGTTCTTAGAGGCAGCCACACCTCAGCAAGGTCTTTCTAACACAGGACAGCCAAGTTCAAAGGAACTGACAGACACAAGCTGCGAAAGAGTCCTGAACCGGTACAGGAGGTGAATTTTACAACACAATGGCCCGCGGAATCTACTTGAAACAGGGTATGGGACTTAAAGAGGGAAAAAAAGGGAATGGACCAACTCGTAGAACACCTGGAATGTGATCCAAGCCTGGAGACAAAATTATGGTAATTATAACTGCTAACATTTGTTTTTAGCTGCTAACAGATTGCACACAGATTGGGAAGGGCAAACTCCATTTTCCAATTACTCCAGTGCAAACTGTGCTTTACCAGAACTCACTAATCCTAGCTGAGTGAAAAGAAAGCAGATGGTTCTCATGTATGGATCATTTGCGTTAAACTAAGGAAGGCTGTCCTCTCACAGCCGTAGCCCAGGGGGCCACTCACAGGGAGTAGGTGCCAGGAGCTGGGTTCTGCAGCTTTCTACTTCCTACTGCAAGTAGATCTGCTTGACTGAGGGCAACATGCATTGCCCAAGCACACACAAAGCAGAAGGAAAAGGCCTAGGTGGTAGGGACACAGGATGGTGGGGAAACAAGTCTTAGCCAACCCGGCCTGTGAACCAATCAAGCCTCCTGAGGTAGTCCCTGGGCTAAACAGGACACGTCTCAGCCTGATTAGGAGAGAACGAAAGGTCAGATACCAAAAGTTAACAAGACAAGGCAGTCTGTTGTAAATGGCAAATTGATGATATAAACTACAAGTTCTGTAAGCGTTCACAGGAGGCAGGAATTCTTTCCTGCTTCCCCTTCAGATGAGGGTGATTAGAATCTTCTGAAAAAGTGAAGACTTGCCAATACGGAACCGCCGTGGGTTGACCCTAAAAAGCCATCAGCAAGAAGGAAACTCCAGAACTCCCATCATTACATACAAAAGCCACTAGTCCTCAAGATCTCCTTTAAGACAGAAATGATGCATCATTCACGGCTAAAATAGCCACAGGAGAGGGAGGCAAAGGAAGGCGTGCTTAGAAAAGCAATCAGGACTTTCCATACTGCCTTTATCTTGAAAACCCAAAGACTTCTCCTTCCCAGAAGGATAATTCTGGGGCTATTACACATAGTTATCTCTGCACACCCGACTCCATAAAGAAAAGTAAAGGCAGAAAGGGGCCTCTTGGTACTGCTTCCATAACATTTTAACCAAATCAATCTGTAAATTTCCTATGGGTGAGTTGACATTGTGATTTAAGTTGTAACCTGGATATCAGGTATGCCACCCAATGGCAGACTACATTCGGGGCATAATATTCTAAAGAAAGTGAGACTTTGGGCTTGGTTTCAGCCAGTTTTGATATTCAGAGAGATCCAGTTTCATGAGTAAGGATGACAGAGGAGCAAATCCAAGGAGAAAACAACACTCAAGATCAAGCAGGAGATGCTGTCGGCTTTAGGTGATCAGCCCACTGCCAAGGGTTAAGAAGGAAAGGAGTCCAGGATCCCATGGAAAATCTATGCAAGGTATAAGAAGCCTCAGGGCAGGAAAATATAGCACTAAGGAGCCAACTGAGGTAAACACCCAATTCTCTGGACTAAGTTGACATGTCAGAGATTAGATGAAATCTGGAATTTGATGGGTATGCGGTGCCCAGAGCTACTGAAGAGATATAAGCCATTAGGATAATGGTGACATGGGTAAAGTCATATCCCATCAGCAGCTGGACTGAAGCTCCTAAAATATTTTCTGCCCGGGACAGGATTAGCAAAGGAACTCTGCAGCTTTCAGCCTGGAGATCAGGCTGTATCAGATGCAAATACTGAGGTGATCTGGGTTGAGGAAGACAGAAGTTGATCAAAGAGCTTCCATATGAGAGGCTGTAATAAATACTTTTGAAGTGATAAATTAGATTTCGAAAAGTGAGAAATTAATTTTGTTGCAATGGTCAGTTTATCCCTTTAAAACTTTCTGCTTTATTCATTTTGCTGCCTGGACAAAGAGTTTAATGTACAAACCATACATATGAGAAGAAAATAACGGGGAATACTTGAACTCCTCTTTGATGGGAAGTCTTTTCTAAATACAGTAGTAAAAAATAAATCATAATGGTAATTAGACCACATAAAATGTAAAATTTGGCTCAATTAAAAATACCATCAGCATAATTAAAAGGCTCTATAAACCAGGTAAAATATTTGCAACAAATATGACAGTTAATGTTCTTGATACATAAGGAGTTACTGCAAAGCAATCAGAAAAACCTCAACACCCCCCAAAAAAATGCTAAGAGGTCATATATCTTTCACAGAAGAATAAATACTTCAGACCAATAAGCATGTAAAAAGGTATACTTTGTACCTTTTCACCAGGAATTGAAAAGGTACAAAGTATAACCGTAAAGAGATACCGATACTCACTTCTCAAATTGACAAAGGGCGTAATAAACTACACTGGGAGACAGCGACAAAATTGGTACATCATCCTAGGAAGCAGCCTGACAAAGCTTGATCTAATAATACAACTTTCAGTACTCTACATTAAAGAATTGGAGACACGAACGATTTATTTACAGAAATGTTCATCAAAGTCTTATTTATAATAATGATAAGGGGAAAGAACCTGTTACAGTTTTGTGATAAAATAGCCATGAACATTGTATTTTTTGAAGAAAAACCTCATGACATAATACGTACAAAGTGAAAAAACCAAGTATACAACATGGTTTAATTATGTTGCATGGCAAACATCCACAGCAAAAAGACTGGGGGGAATAGACCTGTTAACAGCGATGGGAATGTACACTGATACAAAGAGGTATGAGGGTTTTTTTAATGCATCAGCATTTTAAAAATATCCTACAAAAGAAACACGTGATACTTGTAAAATAAAAAGTTACTTTAAAATTGTTTCTAAAACTATATTATAATGCTCTTGGCTGCTGCTTAGGAACAATGATACTGAAGGGATACTTTTGTAAAGGAAAAATCATTACTTAAAATCTTAACTTTGGGGTCTTAACGTCCAAGAAACTATTTACTTGGAATATCCTGAAGAATCATCTTTGCTTTCCAGAATAGTAAAGTTTCCAAAATGCTCTCATAAGACCCACCCACTGGAAATAAAACTCTCAAATGTCAGTGAATGAGGGTACACAACCCAAAGAATACTCAAGTGGCACTTCTCTAAGAAGTCTTGACCATTAAGCAAAATAGAACCTAAGATTCTATTCCCCAAAAGAAAACCACCTCCAACTTATTGCCAGAGATTTGAAGAAATGGCTGATTTTACATGCAAGCACACTCAAAACCTCCGCACAATATATTAGATACTTTCATATTCAGAATAGAATCGAAGGAAGAATATTATGAACAAAATGCAAAACCCCTGCTTATTTCTCTGTACTGTCATAAACCAGAATCATGATAACCTGGAGGATTTCTACTGATACTACTGAGAGCTAATATGTATCGAGTCCTTAATATGTGTCAGGCACATAATAAAGCATTTTATATTCATTCCATCATCCAACCCTCGACATAATCTTGTGAGATAGGTTCTATTCTTATCCTCCTTTTACAGGGAAGGAAGCTGCGGCTCCCAGACATTCTATAACTTGCCAAAAGTCACGAAGCTGGTAAGCAGCAGAGCCTAGATTTGAAACGAGACAGTCTGTTTCTAGAACTTGCACTGTTAACCCATTTGCTCTACTGCCTCAGAATCGATGGAATAGGTAAAAGTGTATTGTGCCTTCCTTTTTTGTCTCCTACCCAGGATCTGTCTAATCCTCAGAATTAGAATCCTGAACTTTCTAATCTATGGCTATAAATAAATCACTATCTTTTAGAATCAAAGATGCTCCATAGTTGCTAGGCTAATTCCTTTAAAGAAAAGTATGGCTCAATAGATTAATGCATTGTCTTTCATTTTCCCTGCATTGGTTTTATATGTAAGTTCTCTTCCTTGTTTAGGGTTGCGCCTAGAAGACAATAAAACCAGTAATGGAGCCCTTATATGAGGAATACCTAGCCAATCGTGGAACCATAGTAAAACCTTATTACTGGCTGAGATTCTCTCTCGATTGCTCTAATTGTCCTTACCGTATTCGGATGGGTGAAGAAGCAAGAGTTCCCTACACAGAATTTTATCAGATTTTGGATTCCCTTATGGACCCACATATCCTCAAACAAAACACCTCACATTCTATGAACTAAAAACTTCTTCTGGAAGCCTGGTGCAAAAGGGCCACGCTAGCAGTTTCACTGGGAATGATACCCATCCGGAATCAATGTTATTTGAGATGAATGGTTACTTTGACTCTGCCATACACAATAACGACGGCATCAGGCCAGCAACTCCCCCTTGCAATGAAGCTAACCACTGCTGCATCAGCAAAATGTATAATTCCCTGGTAATGTATCCAGACGTCACTCTTAGTATTTACTTTTCTCAGCTCTATCATACTGAGGCTGAATTTCCTGCCTCGGCGTGGAACCGCGAAGCTCTGCGGAGCCTGGCCAGTTTATGGCCGCAGGTCACTTTGAGCCCAATAAGTGGTGGGATTTGGCATTCTCTCCTCAACAACTTTGTGAGTGGTATGTTGGGAGTGACTGTTTTCCAGCCCGTTTTAACCGGGAGAGCACTGGCAGACAGGCACAATGCATAGGAAATCAATGCCATACCAGGGGTGAAACCCTATTTCACCAATATTCTTGCCCAGGCAAAAGAGAATCAGAACATAAAAGCTCAGGCAGCTTTAGAGGGCTACCACTTAAACAATGTCTTTCCCAGACAGCTTTTCAAGTGACAAGTGGACAACTGCAACCCAATCTGACCCTAGACCCCAGGGTTCCTGTCATTTTCGTACTGGTTCCTTTCAGAAACCTACCACCAATCCATGTAGGACAAAACCTACATAAACCCAGGAATATCGTAAAGCACTTAAATATGCCTCAAATATCATTCCAGGAAACCAATGATCTCAGAATGCCTCCCATTGTAATGCCAGTGGAGAGAGTAGAAATCACGGAACAGTTTGCTAGTAGCAAAGAGGCAGATGAAAAGAAGAAGAAGAAAGGGAAAAATTAAAATTGGCATTCCTGCAGCAAGAGACCAACCTACTACCAGAGGACTTGATTAGATAGGCAACAGAAACCTGGAAACTTTCTCTCTTAGGTCTGATCCAAGATGGAGATGAACTGATACACTAAAAGCAAAACCTGAATTATTTATTATCTCAACTATTATAAAGCAACACTGTTTTTAACATAATCCACAGTGTTTCCATAAGCAACTTGATCTCTCTCCTGTATTTTAGAAGTGACGGTATCGGGCTTCCCTGGTGGCGCAGTGGTTGAGAGTCCGCCTGCCGATGCAGGGGACACGGGTTCGTGCCCCGGTCCGGGAAGATCCCACATGCCGCGGAGCAACCAAGCCCGTGAGCCATGGCCGCTGAGCCTGCGCGTCCGGAGCCTGTGCTCCGCAACGGGAGAGGCCACAACAGTGAGAGGCCTGAGTACTGAAAAAAAAAAAAGTGACGGTATCAAAATGGAGCCATTAGTAACTTGCTAATATTCTTATGTGGATAAGAAAATGTCATTACTCTACACTACCCATATCATCTTTCGACTGAAGAAGCCCATGGACTAAATAGCTTCCTAAATTGGTTTCGGTATAAAAATTACCCGCAAAATTGGAAAACAGCCTGAGTTACTGACATTAAGCGCTGCCTGCAAAGGCAAATCAATGATTTTCCATTAATTGTTAACCGTGGACAGATTTTAGGCAGCTCTTTTTTTTTTTTTTCTAAAATGGTTCAAAATAGTTTGTGTGGAGAAAAGCTCCTTTTGCTAATTGATTATACATAGCTGCCAAAATTGATTTTTGAAACCAGCCACCCGCTCAGTTTGATATTTCCCTCTTGAGCAGATAATAGAGGCAGGATAATACATGAAAGTCTCCAAAACGCCTTCCATCACACACCACATAAAATCCAAGCCTCTCTTACGAGCTTTTAAGTTTCCTCCTCTACCTTCCTGTTGCTCTGTCTTATCAGCAAGAGTGTAGGTTCCGGTAGATAAAGCATTGTCTCTCTCTCTCTCCTCTTTGGTTTTCCCTTAGGGCCTGGCACAGTAGGCAGGCAAAACGTGGCTAGCAAGACTGTGAATCTACATCTCAATACCTTTACCACTCGCCACTCCCCAACATTCCTTTTCCATTCCAGCCAAGTGCCTGCTTAATCATACAGCAGTGAACATCTTTTTTTGTTAGGATCCATTCCCGCATTTTCTGATATAGCTTCCCAATGCATAATTTGTTTTACTTCCCTTTTTTTTTCTGATCCCTTTCTCTTTTACCAGTGCACATCTATATCGTCTCTTAAAATCTTGTTCAAAACACACTTCTAAGAACCACTCCTTGACTAACCCTTTGAGCATGTACATTAAAGCACCTTGTTTACGTTTAACTGTTTGCTGCCTCACTTCCCTCTTAGAAATATGTAAAAATGCATTACAAGAAAAATGTGCATTCATCTGTAACTTGCTACTAAATATTTTCTTAATATGTGTAAAAATGAATGCTAAGCTTATAAGATAGTTTTGCCATTAGAAGAAAAAACTTAAAGCACGTAATACTCCATGCGGAAGGAGCAGGAGGAGGAGGAGGGAGAGGAGGAAGTGGGGGCAGGGGGAGAAAAGAAAAATGTTTAGAATAGAAATTTCTATTGTGATTAAAATAAACATGAATAAAATTTTAAGAGGAATTTCTATTGTTAACCTGAAATTTTTAATAGATTTATTAGAATATAATTATATTGTGGGTATACAGTAATTATTATTTAAAGAGGTACTGTTGAAGTTTATTATTGGATCATGAAATCACGTGTCTACAACTTGGGATGTAGAGTTTTTTTAAAAAAAGACCCTAAGATGACAAAATCAGGATCTCTGATCATCGTAAAAGTAGACAGATCCAGGTGGGTGACTCAGCTAATAGCGTCAGCAAGTCGGAGGGGCCTGGGGAGACAGCTTGGAAACTTCTTGCCTTGTGGGCTCCTCAAAAAAAATAAAAATAAAAAGTACATCCAATTAGTTAATATGAGATGTGTCTCCAAAGTGGTCCAAAAGACCACAGTATCAACCAGGACACAAAGGATCCAGTTAGAAACATAGTGTGAAACATAGTGACGAATTTGTATTTCAAATGTAAGCCTGGATATCAGCAGGTATATAACAAAGGGGGAAATGTTGCCAAAACAATAGGAAAGAAAAGTGTTTTTGACAGTTAAATTTTTGTACTGGTTAGATAAGACTGGGGCTAGGAAGAAGAATGTTACTGATAGATCATGAGTCCAGGCCAATAAAGTCAAGCTTTAGACAAGAGACTGTTAAGAGAGCATAAAGATATACGACCCTAGGCAAGTAGTCTCTATTCCCTCATCTGTAAAACAAGAGATATGAGCTAGCTCATCTTTAAGGTTCCCTTGAGCTCTTTTTGCTCTAAGATGGCACATATCAAAGCAATAGTTCCATGGAGTGAGCTCTTACCGTGCAACGATCAGGTCTTCCTGCTCACCATGCAACGGATTCTTGTTTGTGTCAAGCTGGCCCAGGGATTTAGGGAAGAGTAGAAATTGGAATGCTCCACCTTTCCTCAGCAAACTGGCAATGGTGATAGCAAAGAATTATAACTGCCACCACACATATGGTAATTCCAATAAGGAAAATACAAGCCAATAAATTAAAGGAGCTAGTGGTGTGCTGATCTAAAAAAGGCAGGGGAGTAAGTCCCAAGAAGCTGATGAGAGTCTGGGGGAGGGGAACATTTCCTTGGTGAATCAAACATCGTGCAGGGTTAGGGTCTCACCGTTGTAGGCTCCACCACATACTTAGTCATTATAGAGAAAATGGATTTATAAATCAGGGGCAGACCAGATTAACAAAACTCCCAAGATTTACATATAAAAGCAGAAAGCTAATTGATTTCCAGTGAGACTTACAACTGGATATGAAACCAGATGTTCAAGTTGTCCAGCCTATACAGTCTCTCCATGTAGATAAGCTACATGAAAAGCCAAACTATAACAAGAAGGTTGCTCTGTGGATTAGAGGAGTTCATAATGTGATTCTAATGTTTAGTGCTGTCAGACTCTGTTTACCAGGGACAGACATCCGCCACTTGGAATGAAACGATGAGATATGCACAAGGGCACCTGCCCCCTGGACAGTGTTTAGGTGGGCCAAGGCTGTGAGAAAAAACATAAACCCCTATAACCATTTCCTATCATAACTAGTATTGATTTTCTATAGATGTTAATATTTCATCAAGCTACAATCTAATCCTGGTAGCCTGGGAGCAAATCTTATCTCTTTAAAATGATATTAGATATCTTTTCTTGATTCATAGTGCATGCAATCCAAAAAGTTTAACACCAACAATGGAATGTTATTTATCTTGTTTCCAAGGGTTTTAAGGAAAGCCAAACAGTAACCTATACTAATTAAAAATAATATTATTACTACTTAACATTTAGTGAGAGCTATATGTCAGGCATTTTTCTAAGTACTTAAATTATTAACTCATTTAATCCTCCCAATAATTCTAGGACATAGTTATAATTATAGTACCTATTTTACAAATAAGGAAAGCTTAAGTAATTGCTCAAATAGTAAAGGCTGACCTAAGAGTCAAACCTAGAAGGTCTAGCTCCAGAACCCATGTTCTTAATCACAATGCTTTAATGCCTCTCAAGATAATAATAATGTGGACTCACTATAAAGGCTGGAAAAATCAATATCTATTTAGTACCAGTCCTGTGGCTTTTTTGTGATCCTGCTCAAACTAGTGTACCAATGAGCATCCTCTAGATTCTGGAAGCTGGGTGGGCTGGGGTGGAGAACTTAAGTAGGTTCTAGACCCCAGAGTTTTGGTACTTTCCCCACCCCCATTTCTTGTTACCCAGGACCTCAAAACAAACATAAGTTCTGAGATTGCCTTACCTTGGATGTCCTTAACTCTCAGGGATATACCAAATCAGAGGTCTTAGGATTGGGAACATTGCTTTGTTACCCTATTTAAATAATTAAGTAGAACTGGTTCCTTAAAAAACAGAAACCAAAAAAAATGATCCAACAATTCCACTTCTGGGTATAAACCCAAAAGAATTGAAAATTGGGTCTCAAAAAAATATATATACACACATATTCAAAGCAGCAATATTCACACTAGTCAAAAGGTGGAAGTAACCCAATTGTCCACTGATGGATGAATGGGTAAAGTGTGGCATATTCATACAATGTAATATTATTCAGCCTTAAAAAGGAAGGAAATTCTGACACATGCTACAACATAGATGAATCTTGAGGACATCAAGCTAAGTGAAATCAGCCAGTCACAAAAAGACAAATACTGTATTATTCCACTTACATAGGGTACCTAGAGTCATCAAATTTAGCATCTCAGAAAGTAAAATGGTGGTTGCCAGGGGCTGGGATGAGGGTGGAATGAAGCATTATTGTTTAATGGATACAGAGTCTCAGTATTGCAAGACAAAAAGAGGTCTGGAGATGGATGGTGGTGATGGTTGTACAACAGTGGAATGTACTTAGTACTACTTAACTGTATACTTTAAAATGGTTAAGATAGTAAATTGTATATTATGTGTATTTTGCCACAGTTTTTAAAAAATTAAGTGGAATTACTAATTGACACCTACTGATCTCTCCATACACACACACACACACACACACACACACACACACACACACACACAGAGAGAAAAAAAAAAAGGTCATCTTTTGTGGCGGACTAAATATCAGGTAACAAGCTCTATGTCTAGTCTCAAAATACAGAGGTAAGGTGTGGAAGGCTCACAGGAATATCTGAAAACCAAATATATTTTTAAAAAAATCTTTATAGGGCTTCCCTGGTGGCGCAGTGGTTGAGAATCCGCCTGCCAATGCAGGAGACACAGGTTCGTGCCCGGGTCCAGGAAGATCCCACATGCCGCGGAGCGGCTGGGCCCAAGAGCCATGGCCGCTGAGCCTGCGAATCGGGAGCCTGTGCTCCGCGACGGGAGAGGCCACAACAGTGAGAGGCCCGCGTACCACAAAAAAACCCAAAAAACAAAATAAAAAATCTTTATAATAAGTTTTTAAAGTTCACAATTTATAGTTCATTTCAAGCTATTGTGTGGGTTTATTTAGACTCTTGGTACTTAGCTATATCCTTATTTTTAGCAAAAGGTAAGTAGCAGAATTGGGAATTAAGAGACTTACTGAAAGTAGACATAATTCCCATACAAATCTGCCACGTGCTAGTTGAGCATCATTGGCTGAGTTACACAACCTCCCTGAGCCTTAGTTTCCTCATCCGTAATATGGGAACACTAATTCCTAGGCCCTAGATTAAATAAAATAAGTAAAGAGCTTATTTACCAAGTGTCTAAAACACAGTAAACACTCATTAAGTGGCTGTTATTATTCATAAAATATTAACAGAATAAGGATAGACAGTAGAAAGGGATAGAAAATGTAGGATCTTTCAAAGTTTATCAACCCTATAAGTCTGAGATAGCTACTTTCTATTGGAAGTAAAGATATGTTACTAGAACTTGTGATAATCAGGTTGGGGGGAAGAAGAAAAATATGTTGATTTTAATATTTTGCTTAAATAGTTAATAGTAGCAATGAGAAAAGCAGTATGTCTGTGGTCATGGAAGATATTAAAATAATTGTACGAAATATTTTGTGGAACTTCTTGCCAATAAATTGGCAATCTAGATGAAATGCATGATTTACTAAGAAAAATATAAATTCTAAAATTGACTCAAAAGGAGAAAAACAACCAAACAAGTCAATAACCACAGAATATAAAGATGATCAAAGATCCACCTCTAAAAATCTGAGCAAGCCCAGATAATTTTGTAAGCACATTCTATAACTTTCAAAGAAAAAACAGCATGGTAATCTTCTATTATTCAAACTATTTATTCCAAAGCATAGAAAAAATGGTAATCTTCTCAATTCATCTCACAAAGCTAGACTAATCCTAATATCAAAACTGGATAAAGATAACACAAAGAAATGAAACTGTGGACCAATCTTATACATATCGATTCTGAAATCGTGTAAACAAAATATAAACTAACCAAATCTAAGAAGTAATTAAAATAGTCCAATAGAGTTTATTCTAGAAATGTAGGAATGATTTAGTGCAGAAAAAATATAATTCATCACATTCACAAATTAAAAGATCCAAATCTATAAGATTTTAGCATTAGATCCCCCCAAAAAGCATTTGATAATTTCAGCAGTCATTCCTAAAAATCATAAAGAAATAGGAAATAAAAACTGGTAAAATACCAAAGTCATTTCCATTAAAATAGAAACAAAGAAGAGAAGCCTACTATCCAATTTTTCAACAATGTTTTTGAGCATCTAGCTAATGCAACAAGATATGAAAAATAAATAAATGTAATATAAATATTGGAAAAGATGTAAATTATCATTACCTCAAATACTATGATTTATATTGTGACAATAAATGTAGCTTTAAAACAACAGTTAGCATTAATAAGAGATCCCAAGAATGGGAAAGAATACAGAATAAGTAAATTTTTAAACCCATAGTTTTCCTTTATATTATCATAAACAGGTAAAAAATTTTTAAATAGAAAGACTCCCGGGCTTCCCTGGTGGCACAGTGGTTGAGAGTCTGCCTGCCAATGCAGGGGACACGGGTTCGTGCCCCTGTCCGGGAAGATCCCACATACCGCGGAGTGGCTGGGCCCGTGAGCCATGGCCGCTGAGCCTGCGCATTCGAAGCCTGTGCTCCGCAACGGGAGAGGCCACAACAGTGAGAGGCCCGCATACCACACACACAAAAAAAAAATCTGAAAAGAGAGATCTATTACAGGATAGTTTCATTAAAATCCTTTCTAACTAAAAAGATCCTTCACTCCTTGCATCATCACAGAAAATCAGAAAGAGGTACATATTACCATTGCAGCATTAACCTTGAGAAAATTCAGATTCTGCATTACTTTAGTAACCAAACCAGGTTACTCGCACAATAAATAAAATGTCTTGAAACTATATGGATCCTTTATTTCAGGGATAAGCATTCATTTGAAAACTTAAAATAGGGAAAATAATACTACTTAAAATGAGTTAAAGGGCTTCCCTGGTGGCGCAGTGGTTGAGAATCCGCCTGCCGATGCAGGAGACACGGGTTCGTGCCCCGGTCCGGGAGGATCCCACATGCCGCGGAGCAACTAAGCCCGTGAGCCATGGCCGCTGGGCCTGCGCGTCCGGAGCCTGTGCTCCGCAACGGGAGAGGCCACAACAGTGAGAGGCCCGCATACCGCAAAAAAAAAAAAAAAAAAAAAAAAAAAAAAAATGAGTTAAGTGCCATGATCAACATAAAAATTTGGAATTTGCAAGAAAGTAGAAGAATGTATATTTTCTAGTTAAAAGATTATTAAGGACTGGTTGCTTCACACACACACACACACACACACACACACACAGAAATTTCCCTAAAGGTTTATATAGAGTTAACTATTAGCTAATGAGGGTAGGGAGATAATTAATGTATCCATTAAAAAAAAGCTCTATCTCTAAATATGATTCCAAAATTAACTTGTCAGGTTAATTCATTGGATGTAAAGGTGTTGAGTACCCACTGGGCACTAGGTACTTATCATTATGAGACAATAAAAAATACTGCATTGGAAAAGGACATTTTTAACATGATTACATCTCAAATGTAATATGCTTTATGTGGCTAAGAAGTAATTAATTATATTTAACACATTCAACATACAGAGCAAAATTCTGAGCAATCAAAACAATTATACACTTGAACAACTTGATTTTTAAAATTCCACTCACTATTCCCTTAAGTTAATTTCTACTCTGGTGCTCTTTCCCAGTTCTAAAAAAAGAGAATAAAGAAATTTCCTAAATAAGCCCTAATACAACAGAACAGAAGTGTAAGAGAAGAGATGTATTATCTCTTGAGTCCTTGTTTCCATTTGTTCTCAAATGTGCTTCTAATGTTCAATTTTCTCTTCAAAGAAAATCTTGATTTAGACGAACAAAAAGTATAACCATCTTTAGCGTTTAAACAAGTATATTGTTTAGCTCTTACTAGAGTTAGCAAAAGATTGCAACTGAGAAAAAATATTAAAACAAATCTTTATTCTAAGTTATATAATGCCATTCACCATAGTAATGATCTGATACTTTGGTATACGACTTTTTAAAATAAATATTACCAACAGGTAGAAAATTTTCCTTTGCTGTCTTAAGACAGCCCTTGGGGGAGTTTTTAGCAGTGTGTTTGCTCGTAACTTGAGTGTTGACTTAAATAAATGTCACTTCTATCACTTAAATGATATCCTTATAGAAGGGTAATTTAATTGGGAAAAGAAAAATGCCATGTTGCTTCTTCCTCCCAAGAAAAAAGGATGCATTCCATTCCTGAAGGGTCTCTAGCTATCTACCTATCTATCTATCTATGTATACGTATATACATATTGATATAGATACAGATATATATACACATATGTATGTATATATGTCCAACAAAGGCTTGACTTTGAGATCTCTCTTCCTCTTCTTTCTGATTCATTATTCTCAGTGTGACCCTCAAACTCTACTGCCTATCACATTTATTCATTCATTCATCAATGAATAATTGAGTACGTGAATGTATTGAGTACCTTCTGCATGCTTAGCTTTATGTCAGATGTAAAGGAAGATACAATATATACGTATAACTGAATCACTTTGCTGTACAACAGAAACTAACATGGCATTGTAAATCAACTATACTTCAATTTTTAAAAAAAGAAAAGAAATATAAGACAGTCTCTGCCCTCTAGAATCTATCTCTTCCAGCAGCAAGACAAAACACAATATTATCATTAAGTAATTTATAAGACTAGTGCCAAAATCAATGGTACAGATAACATGCAATTTATATTTATGCAAAATTTTAGAGTTTCAAACACTTTCTTGTATTTAATCCTCAGAACAATCTTGTTAAGTACACATTATTAGCCCCACTTTTGCAATGAGAAACCTGACGTTCAGAATTTTAAGTGGTGTGCCTCCGTCAATAGATTATGAGTGGAAGGAAGAGTCAAGACACAAGCCAGGGTTTTCTGATTCTAAGCCCAGTTCTCTTTTCAATTACAGCACCGGAAACCAAGGACTGAGGTACTTAGGGCAGCAGCCGGCCTTCTGCTAGAGGTGAAATTAAACTAAACCTGCCAAACGTCCAAATTAATTTTATTCTGCAGATATTTGTATTTCAGTGTTACACACACAATCCAACTACCATTTCCTCAGTTTTAATGCTTTTTACCTGCTCAGTAAGAGCTTTGCTCTCATAAATGTAGATGTCAAATACAACAAAAAGCTGGCCTAGCGGGATCGTATAAATCTTAAACCATAAAGATAAATCTTAAAGGTCTGGTTTCAACTAATCCTTACACATTTTGTTTCCCCTCAGCGCCAGAGAGTGTAACTCGTCCCTACCCTTTTCTACCATTCCTGCTCCAAACAACCACTTATTTTAAGATGTCAATGGCTGACCCTACCCCAAATTCCACAGGTTCACCCCAGTCTTACCACCGGACCCCAGCCCCTACCCAGACACCTCCCCCTCCTTCCCAATGGTTACGATACCTAATTCGAGTTCTTCAGGTGCAGCCGCTATGCCGTTACACAGCACTGACATAAGATATGACCTTTCGACTCCGTCCTTGGGGACCTCCCGCTGGCCGCGCAGCGTAGGTCCAACCCCAAGAAAGGGGCTCCCGGCTCGGGAACGAAGCCACGGGCAGCACACAGTCCGAAGCGATGCCTCTGACAACTAGAACGATGCTGGGCGGCTGGGCGTGCATCACTCCGCCTCATACTCCTGCCAGCTGCAGGGGACTTGGTCCGGCAACCAGTCCATCCCACCTCACAGGCAAGTCCGTGCCAGCCGGACCTTACGCAGGACCCCGATGACAGGTCCTTGACGGCGGCGGCTGCAGCAAAGCCTAGGCCACCCGCCCCCAGTGCCCATCGCAGCCAACCTAAGACCCCCTAGACTGGACCGCAGAGAAGCGTTTCTATGGAAACCCCCTATGGATCACGTGACGCACTAGGAGGACCAATCGCCTCTTACCTCTGCCCGCGGCACCGCTTTCTGCCCTCCCTCCTGCCCCGCCCCCTCCCGCCCCCGCCTTCTTCGCCCCGCCCCGCCCCTTTCTTGCAGAGAGTCCGCACCTGCGCACTGCGTCCAGCGCGCTCCCTCCCTGGCGCGCTCCCCTTGGAGAGCAGGAGCGGCGTAGGAGGCTCAACAGCGTGAGCCTGAGGAGGAAGGAGCTCGGCCAGCGCGCAGGCCCAGAACCACCGGCGCCGCGGCTGCCCGCGACGCCTTTGAGCGGAAGAGGGAAGTGAAGGCGGCAGTCTGCGGATTCCAGCTGGGCTGGGCTTGCTAAGGTAGGGGCAGCACCGAGAGGAGGCCTTGGCCACCGATCCCGATCGGGATGTCAAAGAACACGGTGTCGTCGGCCCGGTTCCGGAAGGTGGACGTGGATGAGTATGACGAGAACAAGTTCGTGGACGAGGAAGACGGGGGCGACGGGCAGGCCGGGCCCGACGAGGGCGAGGTGGACTCCTGCCTGCGGCAATATCCTTCTGTTCGCCGTCCTCCCCACCCCACCCGACCCGACCCGACCCAGCCCCTCTTCCGGGCCCCCGCTGCGGGCAGGACGTGAGGGCGGCGGGCCCCGGCCGGGGACCGGCTTCGGAGCTGTCCCCAGCACCCCCGTCTCTTTGGGTCCCCGGTTCTGAGAGGTCAGGGGGCGCTCCCATTTCTACCGAGTCGCCCCGAGACCCCAGGGTCCCGCCCTCGGAAAGTTGCCCTTTCGGGCGCGCTGTCTACGCCCCCGATTCCTCAGGTTGCTCCCGGAGTTCTCGCCTCCCGGGAGCCCGCGGTGCCGGCCGCGCCCTCACGGCGCTGGTGCTGGTCAGTCGGTCTGTTGCGGGGCGCTGAAGTTATCCTCCCAGAACCGTATTTACCGGAGTCTCATTAGCACCCGTGTCTGATTGGGAGGAACGGGCATCTTTCTTCAGTGATGTTCTTTTAATTGTGGTGGTAGTTTTGTTTTGGCCCCGTTAAGATAGTTTACTTCATGCCGGGAGAGATGGGGTGGTTTGCAGAATTGAGGCCCCTCTGTCCGTGGCCTTTTTTTTTTAATAAGAGAAAGGGATTTAGCAAAATATAGATTGCACAGAATTTGTTAACCGGGGGAAAGGGAGTGAGTACAAAACTGCCCAGAAGGAAGCTGGGAGCCTTTCACCTGCTAAGCAAAGGACAATAGAAAGAAAACAAGGAATGCATGTAGAGAATCCCTGGAAATATTTTAAATAAACCCCAGTGAATAAAATAGAAGGCGAATCATTTGTACAAAACAGAATCATTTTGTAATGCTGGAATCGTTTCCATTTAGTTAAAATGTGGCTGTCAGTTCCTGGTTGTTGTTTTTGCATATTTAAATATTCATTACTTTGAGGATACATTTGCATCAGATCTCTTTTAGTAAAATGTAAATGTTTCAATAACCAAAGCTGTAGTTTTAGAGATTCTCAATTACTGAATTCACTCATTTCTAATTATTCTTGGGTGTATTCATAAGGTTAGGAAGCCTTGTGAGACTCTTTCCTCATCAGTGTCCTATTAAATTAAATGGGGAAATGTATGAGTGAAAATATTTGGTAGCAGCCATAGCTGGTCTTAGAAGTACCCAAAATACAGCATTAGACATTTATCAACATACAGATGTTTCTTTGATTTCCATGACTTTCCCAATCAGCTGTTGCTGTTTTGCATTATTTAAATACTTAAGTGTTTGAGGTCTTATAAATGAGCCAATCTGCAAAAGGCATGCTTCTCTAGAAGTCCATTAAGCCTTGAAAATAACAGCCTACCACAACCATAGTTTTTTTTGGTCAGACCTTTTTCTTCAGAACATAAGTGGTGAAGATAATTCTGTGTTAAAACATTCTTGGTGATGCATAAATGATGTTTTGGGAGACTTATTTTAGGTGACATGTGATGACTCTTAAATGGTACTGCTGTATCAATATAGTGAATCTTCTTTTTAATCAATTCATCTTAAAATATAAAGATATTGTCTCTTCTACTCTTGTTACAAGAAGAGACAAGCCCCGTTCAGGCACTACAGATGGAGGAACAAGTGAACTCTGTGTGGTTTTCCTTTTAGGGGAATGTCTGTACATTCTGGCGGTCTAATTGGCCTTCTGTTTCTCATACTTGCTAACTCACTGGTGCTTTCAAAGTGAGACTGAATTTAATAGGTGTGGCCTAAGACAGTTTGAATGATCTCTATGAAATATGAGAGAAAATATCCAAAACAGAAAAATTAAGCTGCCACCTAAGGATCATTGAATTATTATATCTTCTGTAATGTCTCTTTTCATCACTATTGAGAGATTGCTAATGTATATCATTCAGATTGCTAGAGTAATCTGCCAGCACTTTCTACCAGCATTTCAGTTAATATAGAATATAATTCTAGTTAAAATTTGGTCTTTATTTTTCCAGTTAGAATCACATAAAAAGATGTATTTTGGTTGAGGATAGGCTATTTTATTTTGGTGCCTAATAATTCTGATATATATTTTAGAATTTTAAAAAATATCTCTCTGTATAATGTTTGCATATGTGTCTTACTGGAAAATGAAAGGTTATCAAGGTGTTCAGTTACTAATTAGAACAAGGATGGGGCTTCCCTGGTGGCGCAGTGGTTGAGAATCCGCCTGCGGATGCAGGGGACATGACACGGGTTCGTGCCCGGGTCCGGGAAGATCCCACATGCCGTGCAGCAGCTGGGCCCGTGAGCCATGGCCGTTGGGCCTGTGCGTCTGGAGCCTGTGCTCCGCAACGGGAGAGGCCACAGCAGTGAGAGGCCCGCGTACCACCAAAAAAAAAAGGAAACAATTTTTGCTTTATTTTTTTAAAATTTAGTGTTCTCTTTTTTTTTCAGTATTTTACCTATGATGGACATCCTTGAAACCAACATGCTGAATTTTCCAGTATTGAACATAGCAATCATACTAATTTTTCCTTCTATGCATAACGTCAACTCTTAAGAACCAGTGGTTCCTGGGAGTTACAGTGCTTTCCTGAAGGCTGCTCTTTTTGCTATCCCCTTAACCTCCATCACAGGAAACATGACAGCTGCCCTACAGGCAGCTCTGAAAAACCCCCCTATCAACACCAAGAGCCAGGCGGTGAAGGTGAGTCACAGACAACACGCTATCTCTGCTGAAATCTTAGCATTCTTACCAAAATCCTCTGAAGTGTCACACAATCAACAAATATTTTAACTGTTTACTATCTTTGACATAGAAGAGCTTACAATGTAGTTTGATAGGTAGAAAATTTATATATGAAAAAATAGCACTCTAATATTGAGTTATGATAATCCTGCATGGTAGACACACTAAGTTCAAACATTGGAGAGATCTGTGTGTTTTTAGAGGAGGCCACTCAGGTTGAATTTAAGCAAAGCCTTGAAGAATAAAACTTTCACAAAGTAAAGAGTTTCTACTTGCTTTTTAAAGATTTTTTTTTTAATTCTACCATTTTCATAGAATTAAATTCTAATATTTAATTCTGTTAAATATTATAGAAAACTCAGAAATGTGGGGGAATAAAAAAGTAATCATCCATAATCCCACCACTGACCCATAGATAATGATTACTTTTTGGTGTTGCTATATGCTTATAGAGTTTTTCTATGAGTGGTTATTTTTTAATGAAAATGGAATTTTATAACCTGCTTTTTCAACTGTATAGCAGCATACATGAACGTCTTTACTTGGCAATAAGTTTGTTTCTGCAATATCTTTTTTAATGGCTGCATATAGATAATGCTGCAGTTTAGTTATATATAATCTTTTGTCATATATTTAGATAATTGACCTTTTTTCTGTCATAAACAGTACTGAAATGAACAATTTTTGGTAAATTCTTAATTGTTTCCTTTGAATAAATTTCTAGAAGTGAATGGCTGGATTTTAGACTGCCCATTTTTTTAAGGCTTTGGTACATACGGTATTGCCAAATTGCCCTTCGGAAAAGTTGTATAATTATATTCCCGTAGCAGTCTTTCAGTAATTCTTAAGAACCTATTTACTTATTTATTGTTTAAAATGAAGTCCAGAGCATTGACCCCACTGTCCATAGCTATTCATACATCCTAGGAGACCCAAGAATCTCCTTAGTTGAATACTAGTAAGTAATAACTTAGGTAAATGCATAATAATTATCTAGGCCACATAATCTTTTATAAGGGGAAATATTTCCTTGGTTTTTAAAAGTGAGTAATGTCATTGAAATTTCAGTTTTACCACCTTCTGCTTTTATATGGGTGGTTTTTTATCATAGCTTTGGATGGGAGGTTATCGCTCTGGGTGCAAGGATATTTTTCTCAATAGGGTAATTGCATAGTCTTTAAACTGAAGTTAACAACAGGTGGTAGAAACATACTGTAAAATCTGACCAGTTGGAATGCTGAAGGTATCACTTTGTGTTGAATAGAAAGAGAAACGTTGAGAGGGGAAATGAAGTGTTCCCTGTGCTTGGCTTGAAGGGTAAAAAAATAACCTTGCTGTTGGAGCAGCCTTTTATCAAAGAAAAAAGATCATTATGAATGAAGATCACTATATCATATCTAAAGTGACTATAGATATGAAACAAAATAAGTTTTAAAAACTTAAATTTTTGTTTATTAATAACTTATTTCTGAAGGATGGTTGATGGTAGAACTGCAATTTAGTTTCCTCTTTTTTTGTTTTGTATTTTTTTTAAGATCAAGAAGTGAAATGTATTGATTTAATAAATTGATAATAATTGATAATAATAAATTTAATAAATTGATAATAAATTGATAAATTTAATAAATTGATAATAAATTGATAACATCTGTCTGTAAGCAAATCCTTTCGCCTCTACCCTCAAATATATAAAGAATCTGTCCACTTCTGACCACCTTCGCTGCTACCATGCTAGCCAAAACCAGCCTGTCTTATTGCAGTAACTTCCAAACTGGTCTCCCTGCTTCTGCATCTGCCTTGTCTCCTGCTCTCCCCGCCCTCCTCCAACCCCACCGCCCCCGGCTGTTCTCAACATGGCAGCCAACTGGGCCTGTTAAAGTGTAAGTCAGATTATATCCCTGTCCTTCTCAGAACCTCCCAGTATCTTCTCATCTCTCTGACAGGAAGCCAAAGTCCTCACAAGGGCCTGCAGGGCTTACGTGCTCTGCCTTCCCACTACCTGTCTGACTTCCTGTCCTCCACTCTGCTCCAGCCACCTTGGGTCTTCTTGCTATTCCTTGAGCACGCTGAACACACACTAACAGCAGTTATCCTTTTCTCTGTCTGAAAGACTTTCCTCAAGTATGCCACAAGTTTCCTCTTTCCTTCAGGTCTTTACTCAGATGTCACATTCTCAGTGTGGCCTTTCTAAAACTGAAACCCCACACACAAAAATGAGTCTAAATGATGTTACTTATTTACCCTCAGGATCGAGCAGGCAGCATTGTCTTGAAGGTGCTCATCTCTTTTAAAGCTAATGATATTGAAAAGGCAGTTCAATCCCTGGACAAGAATGGTGTGGATCTCCTAATGAAGTATATTTATAAAGGCTTTGAGAGCCCCTCTGACAATAGCAGTGCTGTCTTATTGCAGTGGCATGAAAAGGTAAGTGATGAATTATACACTTCTGTGACTGATTCCTTGGTAATAGAGAATAACAATGACAACCTCTCACCTAAATAACTATTTTGACTTTTTGATTATACATCTTTGCTATTACAAATAAATGCATGAAAATGAAAGTTTAGATTTATGCTTACTAGCCTTGGTCTTAAGAGACACTGATATGTAACACTTAAGTTTATTCAGTAATGATTATTGTTTATTAAACACAATCTTGAACTTCGAACTAAATAAAAACTTTGAAAAAAAAAAAAAAGTAATAAAATCAAGAATTCTTTAACAATGGCCAAAAGGTGGAAACAACCCAAGTGCCCATCAACAGATGAACAGATAAACAAAATGTGACACGTACATAAAATGGAATATTATTTGACCAAAAAAAAGGAAGTTCTGGTACATGTTACAGCATGAATGAACCATGAAAACATTATGCAAAGTGAACTATGCCAGATACAAAAGGACAAATACTGTGTGATTCCACTTATATGAAATATCTAGAATAGACAAATTCATAGAGACTAGAAGTAGATTAGAGATTACCAGGGGCTGGGGAGAAGGGAGACTAGAGTGTTATTGCTTAATGGGTACAGAGTTTCTATTTGGAGAGCTGAAAAAGTATTGTAAATAGATAGCAGTGATGGCTGTACAATATTTTGAATTTACTTAATGCCACTGAATTTTACATTTAAAGATGGCTAATGTGGCAAATTTTATGTTATATTTTACCACCGTTTAAAAAAATGAAATCGGAGGTAGGATCAAGAATTCTTACATTTTTTTCTTTTTCTCTTTTCATGCATTTTGTTTTGCAATGTAAGCAGATGCTGGTATACTATCCGCCCCCCTCCCCCCAAAAAAAAAATGGCTAAGGGGAATTTTTAGCTTCAGGTAAAAAGTTGGTAAGGTAATCTTTAATACCTAACTCTTATATTATATTGGTATAAATAAAAGCAGTGTAACATTCAAATAGAACCAACCACAGGTAAGGTGTATATTCGCTAACATCTTACAGTTACCAAAACTCAGTTTTTCAGAAGCTATTATCTGGGTATCTGAGTAAAAACACACACGTAAGGTATGAATAGGTAGCAAAACTTGCTGTTTTACCTGGATCAAGTCACTTTATTCCTCATACACTATCACATATAAAGAGCTAACATTTATGGATAGGATTATCATACCTCCCAGTTTTCCCAGGACAGCCCCAGTTTATGCCTCTTGTCCCAGCATAATTATGAATAGTTCCCTTTTACTCTACAGTGTATCAATTTGGAGAATAACTGATATAGTCATCCTATTCATGGAATACTTTTTATTCACCAGCTGCTGTACTTTTAGTTTTATGGTTCATGTGATCCTTACAACAGCTCTATGAGATATATAAATATCTTCATCATCCTCAATTTACAGATGAAGAGCCAGCATTTAAACCTATC
Source organism: Kogia breviceps (assembly GCF_026419965.1). NCBI lineage: Eukaryota > Metazoa > Chordata > Mammalia > Artiodactyla > Physeteridae > Kogia > Kogia breviceps. Next base: position 25,708,035 of record NC_081310.1, on the reverse strand, counting down.
AGCCTAGTCTCAGTATAGTTTCAGGATCATAGCAAACAGACTGAGCAGTGACTGTATTCCAAGCACTTTATAAATATTAACTCATTTAATCCTTATAAAAATGCTAAGACGGAATGCTTGCTGTTCCCTTTAGTAGACTGGAAAACTGAGGCATGTGTTAAGTCTTCATTTCTTCCTAACAGTCACCAGCTTTTGACAGCCTTTCCTCCTACATACTTCTCAGATCATCCACTCAACCATCTCTAACATTTGGTTGCTATAGTTTCCTAAACTGGTCTCTTGGCTACCAGTTTTGCCTCCCTCAAATCTGTTCTCTACCCAGTTGCCAGAATGCTGTCTCTAACTTCCAGATCTACCCTTGTGAATCACCTGCAGAATCAAGTCCAAGTTCCCAGGTCGAGCCTCATCTTCCATGTTGTTCTTCCCCTTATGTTCCAGCAGTAAGCATAATAATGTGTTCTCACTGAACACACCATAATGTTTCACACCTCTAAGCCTTTGCTTATGATTTTCTCTCTGCCCCAGTGCCTCTTTAACCTTTATGTCAGTCTGTCACCTACTTATCCATTTAATGTATCGTTTTCTCCAGGAAGCCTTCCCTCACCATTTCACATTCCTCTATGCCCTCAGGTTGGGTAGATGCCCCTCCTTGTGCTTTTATAGCACCCAAAGCATAGCTCTGTCATTTTTATATTATATTATATTTAAATGATCTGTTTATATGTCTGTCTCTTCTCAGTAGACTCGAATGCTGTATTTGTTCACTTTTGTACCCCCAGCATCTAGCACAGTACCCAGTACACAAAGGTATTCAGTAAGTGTTTCCAACCACAAGTAAACCAGAGCTTCACATTCCTAATTCTTAGTCATGACTTCCAATTTTCCAAGGCAAAGTCAAAGTTCCTAAGCTCTTAGCTATTAAGTAGTATTTTCTTAGCTTGTGAAAAGAAAAATCTGACAAAGTGACTAGTCTAAACGGAACTTAAAATGGTTGATCCCAGTTTGAATTTCTTCCTGACCCTGCTCAGAGCAGAACGAATGTCCTAAATTTGTATCTGAGCACCTGTTTGCGGCAAAAACATCATGCTGCAGATCTTTAAGAACATATTATTATTTGAAAACAACACACTAGAATGTAAACTAGGATCTCACTAGAATGTAAGCACCTGAGGGTAGGGACTCTGAAGGTTTTTTTATTTTTTAATTACTGTATCCCCATTGCTAAGAACAGTGCCTGGCCCATAATAGGTGCTCAAGAAATACTTGTGAAAATTAGTGAATCCAAAATCAATTGCTGCACACATTCTTCCTTTAAGAAAAATGTTTTTGGAAGCAACCTAAGTGTCCACTGACAGATGAATGGATAAAGAAGATGTGGCACATGTATACAATGGAATATTACTCAGCCATAAAAAGAAACGAAATTGAGTTATTTGTAGCGAGGTGGATGGACCTAGAGACTGTCATACAGAGTGAAGTAAGTCAAAAAGAGAAAAACAAATACCGTATGCTAACACATATATATGGAATCTTAAAAAAAAAAGGTTCTGAAGAACCTAGGGGCAGGACAGGAATAAAGATGCAGACATAGAGAATGGACTTGAGGACACAGGGAGGGGGAAGGGGAAGCTGGGATGAAGTGAGAGAGTGGCATGGACATGTATACACTACCAAATGTAAAATAGATAGCTAGTGGGAAGCAGCCGCATAGCACAGGGAGATCAGCTCGGTGCTTTGTGACCCCCTAGAGGGGTGGGATAGGGAGGCTGGGAGGGAGATGCAAGAGGGAGGAGATATGGGGATATATGTATACATATAGCTGATTCACTTTGTTATACAGCAGAAACTAACCATTGTAAAGCAATTATACTCCAATAAAGTTGTTAGAAAAATAAAAGAAAAATGTTTTGCTTGTGTGAGAATTGAGTCTTTATGATTCTGCCAACATTGACCCTTTGGTTTGTGTTTAGGCACTTGCTGCTGGAGGAGTGGGGTCCATTGTTCGAGTCTTGACTGCAAGGAAAACTGTGTAGTCCGGCGGGAATGGATATCTCCCATGGGTGGGAGTTGCTGGTACAAAGACCAAAACAACCAAATGCCACCGCCGCCCTTTGGGCAGCATCTGTTTCTCTCAGCTTTGCCTTCTTGTTTCCTTTTCATATCTATAAAGAATAAAATTACATATCAGTTTTTCTTTAATGAAATTGGGATAAAGTAAAAGAAATGTTTCAACAGGAATGTCTCATTCGCTCAAAATGATTTTAGTGATGTGTATACCAATCTGTACATAGGGTAATTTACATTCAAGTTTAATTGTGCAATTGTTAACCCCTATTGGCTGGTGTGGGGGGTATTTTTGTTGTTTGGTTTTTGGGAGTGGTGTTTTGGTTTTGTTTTCGACTAATAGTGAGAAATTTAATCAGAAGTTGAGGCCAGTTTCCTAACGCATTGCTAGCCAGGAAATGATCTTTATAAAAAATGTTTGAGAGACTGGCAGCTATTAACATTGCAAAACTGGACTATACTTCCCTTATTTAAATGAAATGTGTTTCTGGAACAAATGGTGGCTGAACACCACAACCAAGTTCCAACTCTGTTTCTGCTTTGCCTCCAGATTATGTGAGTTGAAGTACGCTTCTTCCTCTCAGCCTCCAGTAATCATGGCCTCTTGATTTCTTTGTGGTCACCCAGGGTACAGAGCAAGGAATCTTGCTCTACACAAATGTATCTGTAAAATGCCAGACCCTGTTTGGCATGAGCATAAAACTTTTTTCTAATAATATGGCCCTATTTGGGGAAACTACTCCAAATCAGGAAGGAGGTAGAAACTATGATGTAGTTGAAACTCTGGGCAGCCTCTGAATGAAATGCTATTTTCTTTAGAATTTTAGTAGCTGCCTTCGACATTATGAGGTATATAACTAGTATTTAATATGTCCTATAAATGTCTTCAGTGTTTTTCAGGGTAATTATTGGGATCTCAAAAGATTTGGTTAGGATCCAAACACATATACATTCTGTATTTTAGCTCAGTGTTTTTTAAAAAAAAGAAAATGCCACACTTCAGAAAGTGTTCACTTTGTTGAACAAACCAAATCGGTTCTCAAAAAATGACCGGTGCTTATGAAAAAGTAATTATTCAGTAGCTCTAAAACAGATCACCTGAATGCTTATGACCATGAGGGAAATCAGACTGTATCTAGTATTTACATTAGACACCAGTGTCATAATCACTGACTTGTGTGAAAACTGGTGCAGAAATTCTGTAAACTCTTTGCTGTTTTTGATACCTGCTTTTTGTTCTGTTTTGTAAAACTGATAAACTTCGGAAAATAAAATGTCAGTGTTGAGTAATTTATTTTTCTCTTACTTTAATACTTACGAATGCAGAGTTAATGAAGAAGAAAGAGTTCCTGTTTTACCATCAGGTTATCATACTCTTTGACAACTAATTTTGTGTAGAAGGTTTATAAAACTACTCTATTCAAATATAAGGTAGTAGAGAAGAGGAGAGAGTCATTAATAAATATTAATAATGAAGCCTCTGCAGTGGTTCCCTAGCCCTCTGGATGTCCGCTGAACACCTGTAGTGTCACTGCTCAGAGACCTAGACTAGATTGTGCAGATTAGTCCAGCAGCTGCAGTCGCTTACTCCCAGCTTCTGAACTCTTTCTTACACCTCACATCTGCTGTCCTTACCTACTCAAGGCAACCTCTGATTGCCTTCCCACCGCACCTGGCTAGATTCCCACTTTAAAGCTTTAGAAACCTGCAGGCAATTCAGGGGACTATGAGTAAGAAAAGCTAAGCTATAGGTATTAGAGGTGGTCAAATAGGTATAACCACATACAAACTTTAAAATGAAAACAGAAGTGATATTGCAGTACTTTTTCATAAAATCCTGCTTAACATCACTTTCATGACCATAGTGTTGGGGAAACTTCCGGAGTTCCGTATTTTATAGTCACAAGAATGGGTGTATTCGAAATTTGCCAACAGCTTTACTCAACGGAGATCATTAAAATATGTAACAGAACAACACAGGGGCTGAGTCAGAACGGACACCAGCTGGAAACAAGTGGCTCAACCGATGCATCTCGGCTAAAGGTCAGCCCAGGTGATACTAACTGTGACACAGCACCGTCGTGGTGGAGAGAGCGGGTATAGTCAGCGTGAATAGTGGAAAAAAAGATGTAAATGCTAGGGGACACTCTGGGCACCCAGTCCCTTCTACTTGAATCTCAGTGGTTTGTTTTTAACTATTTCTGTGTGTTTTGTTTTTGCCACTTTTAAAGGAGAAAATAATGGCACACGTACCCTTTGTTGGTCATTCCATAACAGTACCGTTTAGGTAACTTATCGAATGTCATACTTGATACTTGATAGTAAGTATGTTGATGTGTTACAGAATTCCATCAACACACAGGTGAAATTCATCTGTCGATGGGACAAATTAACTGAATGTTTTTTAAGTATGAACTGTGTTCCCCATGATCACAAAGGACATAGTGGAAAAGTAACGATCTTGCTCACAAGTTGCTTTCAGCCTAATTGCGAAGTAATTAGCATTTGTAAGTGCAGTTAATCAGTGTTGAGGCAGTAATTAGCAAGATCAGGGTGGACTGGAATAAACCGAGACAGATCAGTCAGAGCTAGGTCATGCACAGGCAGAAGGGGCAGGTCCAGCTGAAATGGACAGAGTAAAAAGAAGAGAAAGTCGAAGTAGGTTTAATTGTCACTGTCCTTATGGTTTTTTTTTTTTTTTTTTTTTTTTGCGGTATGCGGGCCTCTCACTGTTGTGGCCTCTCCCGTTGCGGAACACAGGCTCCGGACGCGCAGGCCTAGCGGCCATGGCTCACGGGCTTAGTTGCTCCGCGGCATGTGGGATCTTCCCGGACCAGGGCACGAACCCGTGTCTCCTACATCGGCAGGCGGATTCTCAACCACTGCGCCACCAGGGAAGCCCTGTCCTTATGGTTTTAATGTTTTTAACAAAGTTATAGGCAGTGAAATTTATTAAGAGGATTAGGTTGTGGTAAAGTATCTCCAAAGGACGTTGAAGAAAGTCATGAGCTTTTTGATAAAAATTTTTAGCTTAAAAAGACATTGATGGTCACTGAGTCTCACCCCTTTTACAGTAGTAAAAGAATGGGAAATTTAAATTTTATAAGAAAGAAAGTAATGAAGAGCTTCACTTATAAAAAAAATAGATATGAATAATTTTATCTTTTAAGTATTTTTGATCATTTCTTAAAACATCAGTTATGTTCAGTGTTCATTTAAAAGTAGTCTGGGGCTTCCCTGGTGGTGCAGTGGTTGAGAGTCGGCCTGCCGATGCAGGGGACATGGGTTCGTGCCCCGGTCCGGGAAGATCCCACGTGCCGCGGAGCGGCTGGGCCCGTGAGCCATGGCCGCTGAGCCTGTGCATCTGGAGCCTGTGCTATGCAATGGGAGAGGCCACAACAGTGAGAGGGCCCGAGTACCACAAAAAAATAAAAATAAATAAAAATAAATTGAGAAAAAATAAAAGTACTCTGAAACATTGAAACAATATCAGGAGCCCTGCATAGGTCCATGTGGCCCAGCGTTACCCAAGCTTGTGAAATGTATGAAATATAACACAAATAGATATAACACAAATAGCAGGAAACCAAAGGCATAGTACCCCCAGCGTGTGGTAATAACAATGGCTTTTGATTTCCGAAACAAGATTCTGAATGAGAGTAGGTGGACTAAAACACAAAAGCCACCCTTTATTGAGTACTTAACTATGTGTCAGTCCCATCATACTTTATCTTCAGAACTGAAACTTAGAGAATATATATAAGACACAGTTTGCAGGAAATGAATTCCAACTCACATCTGCCTGACTCCAAGGTTGTACCACACTTGTTTCTCAACTCTGGGGCTTGGGGAACACAGGTGTTTCCAGGACAGATGAGCATTGGGCTTTCTCTAGGAATCTCTAATCTTGATGCTTGGGCGTTACTCTTGAGAGGTAAAATCCACTCCGGAGCCCTTAAACGAAGCAAAAGTTGACAAGCAGAGAAGTCAAAAGAAAGATTTGGAGAAGTGCTGCTACACTAGAGGCATACTCAGCAGCACACAAAGCGTAGCGTTGCTACTTTTATATCGTGAGTTTTACTTGCCTTTTGATGATTTCTAAAGTGTAAGGTAGAGGCCAATTCCCAAAACATACATAACTACACAAGAAAAAATTGACTGAGCTTTGGGTTTCTCAAAGCATGCAGTTTCTCTCGCGTCTTGAGCTTTACCCAGTATTTTTAATAGGTTCGTTCCTCTTTTCCATGTTTTCATAGATGATGTCTTTTAACTAATGAAGTTCTGTTTTCATTAGTTCTGTCATAATTCCATTTAGCAAGAACCAGAGCTGCAATGTCTCATTTCATTAGCCAAGTTAAAGAGTTTATTGGTCATAGGGCTTCCCTGGTGGCGCAGTGGTTGAGAGTCCGCCTGCCGATGCAGGGGACGCGGGTTCGTGCCCCGGTCCGGGAAGATCCCACACGCCGCGGGGCAGCTGGGCCCGTGAGCCGTGGCCACTGAGCCTGCGCGTCCGGAGCCTGTGCTCCGCAAAGGGAGAGGCCGCAACAGTGAGAGGCCCGCCTACCGCAAAAAAAAAAAAAAAAAAAGAGTTTATTGGTCATAAACTAAAAATTATTTGCTTAATTGATCCTAAGAATCGCTTTGGCCACCTTCAATGTAATTGCCTGTTGTTCCATTTTGGAGGTACCCCAAATCGGAAGCTTATTTCTGTCCACGCTTCTGGAGTGCCCTCACATTCCAGTTGCAAAGCCAGTTGAAGATGAGTTTTGAGGGGAGATCCTGGGAAATGGGAAATTCCTGAGATAACTCTGGGCGTGAGGAAATCGGGATCAAAATCACAGACTGCATGGATACGGAACCAACCCACCATTCACCAGGCACCAACCCAACAGCAAATATTTGACTGTGCTTCTCGTGCATGGCGCCATCACATGCTGGCCAGCCTTGGGTTGGGTTTGGATAAATTCTAACCTGCTGTTGTCTTCCTCCACCCTTCCCACTTCTTGTTTTCCTTTCCTTTCCCTAATTCTTCTCTTCTCTATTTTATTTTTCTCTTTCTTCAGTCCCTGCATCTACTGCCTTCCTTCCCTCTCTTTCCTCTCTCTACCCTCCTGCCTCATTTTTCCAATTAGTTTATCTTACGTTCATGCTCAGGCACTCAGAATCATTTCTACTAATTAAATATGTAGTTCTCAGGCAGATTAAGTACTGCCCTCCCACAGTTCCCCATAACTCAAAATATTTGAAGTGCTTATTTCTAAACTGCAAAAATGCTGATTTTTATTTCCATAGATTGCTTTGGCCAGCAATTGAGCATATAACCCGAAATCTAGGACCAATTTTTAAATACGTAATTTTCCCTTTCGAGTTACAAATAACTTAACCTTATAGACAAAAAGAGTACAAAAGAGCACCGAAGTGATTGGGCATGGGAAGGTAAGCCCAACTAAAAAACAAGTGAAATGAGCTCAGAACATTTTGGAAACGAGCGCTCTAAAAGAAGCCTTCTTTTGTCCGTATTCCTGCCATGGATTTTTGCGCCCCCGCCTCTCCACCTCAGCCCAACATCACTGAGAGAATAGGTGAAAACCCCAGCATTAAAATGTTCTGTGTACTAAAATGCGGTTGCCACTTATACCAGCCAGTCAAGCTACAGAAGCCTGGGACGCACAGAAATACAGCATCTCATCGGCCTCGAGGTGGCGCTACTTCCCCACATTGATGAACCACAAGCACCAGAGGCCTCAGAGTTCACGCTTACATTTCCGTTTTCCTTCATCATTTATGCTACTTGGATGTTTAAAGAGAATAAACATAAATTATCTATGTTTTCATCTCTCTCACTATGAGACTGTTGCCTAAAGGCCGGATACATGAAATACAAATTGAATGGTATGTGACTCACCTACTGAATTCCACAGTCCAGCTTTCTAAGACTTAACACATTTTCCAGCCCAGCATTTAGCTAACGTTCCCCCAGGACACCCTCTTGACCTTCCTATGAGTCTTCCAGAAGACTCTATGGCCTTCCTGGAGTCATAGTAGCCATGTCTTACTCATTCTCCACAATCCCTTGACATAGTTGATGCTCGGCAGACATCTATTAGTTGCATAATATTGATTGAACCAAATCATCTGAGTAAGATATCCCCAAGTTCTATGGACAGGTCCTAGGATGCCTGAATAGGAAAGCATATTAGAAGCAAAAATTTGAGAGCTATGCAGAGAGTAAGATCCTCCTTAGGTTCAAATAGCCTAGATCCAATCAACTTTAGTCACAAATTCAATTCACTTCAATGTGGACATTTAGGCAGAAAATTTATCAGCCTTAGGTGGAAATTAGAGCCATGATGGGTAACATGTGCAGCCGTTATCATGTGTGGCTCTGCAAGTTACCAGAGAAAGGGACCGAAGGACAGAATTCCAGGTCACATCTGACTGCCAGTGGCCTCAAGGGAATTTACAATGGACCAGCTTTCATTATGCTGTGGCATCACCTTCTAAGATCGGAGCTGTGTCCCAATACTTTTTGTTTTCCTTAAAGGTAAAAATTATTAAATAGTATCCATGAACTTATAACCACCTTTCCTGACTCTATTTATACTTAAGATTTTCCAATCATGTCAACTCTTAGGGTCATGAATGCTGTAAATGGACAATGCTGCTGAATAGCACGATGCCTCCTTTTGTTTATCCAAAAATTGAACCAAGATTCTAGAAGTACCTCTAAATTAAGCTTTTCTTCTATTTGATGACTCGGTTAAAAGTCAGTGTATTTTATCTTTTTTAAAATTTTAATTTACTTATTGATTTTCAAATAAATTTGTTTGTATTGTTCAATATCCAAAAGGCAGAAAAGATGTACTATGGTTATTTTCCCCTCCCCCCCAGTTCCCCTTTTAACAATCAACTAATATTACTAAATTCTTGGGCATCCTTACAGATACAGTATATGCATTTATAAGCAAATGCCTATATATTTCGCCCTTTGTTTATATAAATACTAGCATACTATAATTAGTGTTCTGCACCTTGCTTTTTCGTTAAGTATACTTTGGCAATAATTTCCTGTCAGTACCTAAAGAACTCCCTTATTCTCTTTTATAACTGTGTAATATTCTATTGTATAAATAAATGTACCATAAGTTACCTAACCATTTCCCTACTGATTTAGGTGGTTTCTGATCTTTTGTAATTATAAATGATGTTACGATGAATTAACGTTGAACAACATTGCATAAACCATTTTACATATGTTCAAACCTATTTATAGATAAATTTCTAAAAGTGAAATTTTAGGTCCAAGGGTATGTATTTATAATTTTGATAGATTGCCTTCCTTAGAACGCCAATTACACTTCCTCTGGTGATGTAGGAGAACGTTTGTTCCCCTCCGCCCATCTTCCCTATGTGTTTGTATTCAGACATTTCTATCTTTGCAAATCTCATAGGTTAAAAAAAATTGATATCGGGCTTCCCTGGTGGCGCAGTGGTTGAGAGTCCGCCTGCCGATGCAGGGGACACGGGTTCATGCCCCGGTCCGGGAGGATCCCACGTGCCGCGGAGCGGCTGGGCCCGTGAGCCATGGCCGCTGAGCCTGCGCGTCCGGAGCCTGTGCTCCGCAACGGGAGAGGCCACAACAGTGAGAGGCCCACGTATCGCAAAAAAAAAAAAAAAAGGAGAGAGACCATTTGGATGGGTACCAATAAGAGAGACGCTGAAGGCCACGTAACCCAGAAGTAGCTAGTTTCAAAAGGGAGGGAATGACAGACGCCTAGAAAAGTTTGGAAATTTCAGAGTAGGGAAACTTGAGTAGATTTAAACTTGAAGTGTTTGAGTATGCCTGGAACTGAATGAGATTATGTTTTCTGCCACTAGAAGAAAAAGAGAGCTAAAAATAACAAGTTTGGAAAAATACAGACTTTTTTGGCATATCTCTATTGGTGGGAAAATGAATATTTGCCACAAAAGTACAGTTTTTTGGAGTGGATGTTTTTGCCTGTCTTCTGCATCACCCTTATCGCAAAGATGCATTTTCCAAGCCTGGAAATCACATATGTGCCCTAACTAGGACAGATAAGAAGAGAAAAGGAAAGGGAAAAAAAAAAGAAAAAAGAAAGAATAGTTACAGCTCAGCTCTTATCCTCTGGAGATTTTCATCCAGAATGTCAGCTCAGACACCGAATGGGAAAATAGAAGGCACTAGATTTCCCTTCAACCCTTGCCAAGAAATATGTTTCCCAGGCCCCGGTGCCCAGGCCTGCCAGACCAAATTAGGAAAAGAGAACCACATGACAATGAACCTCATTTCACAGCCCCTTTTACTTCCTCATTCCTGAATATGACTCAAGAGACACCCAGGAACTGGGTGAGGGAGAAAGGGTTCGGGTTATTGAGAACTGCCTGATGGCCAGCTATGGGTCAAACAAAAAGAGATACTATGAATAAGGGCTTCTGCAGCCTGGATCCATCACCTGGACACGTCGACCCCTCTCCCCCTCCTCTCCCCACATCCCAGCCTAACACCGGCCTCCAATAGAAGTGGAAACATCCCTCTGATTCACTCTTGACATAGGGGTTTCAGTCCTAAGAGTTAAACTGGAGGACCAGTTGGCTAAAGGTCACAGGTGGGCCTTTTTTCAAGTTCACAGGGAGCAAATGAACCTAAGATTCGATGGTGTTATCTCCCCAAATGGGTTCTTGGTGAACAGAAGCATGGAGTAACCAGCTGAAGTGCAGAAACCCCACCTTGGGTGCTTAAATGGTTGGGAAATAGTTTCTGAAGCTAGAGCAATCATGATAGCCAATCAAACACTGGCTCGAGATTTTGCAAACCGGGCCCAGAGGAATCATTTGAGGTTTAGGACAGGTGTTGTAGTTTCACACGTAATAAAAAGCAGAGTATCTTATGGAAAGCCAGGTGGCTGAAAGACAGCCAAGAGAGAAACTGGAATTCCTTTTGTTCATGGAAGATGGCGCGTCAGAACAACCAATCTACTGAAATACTTGAATTCTGGAGGAAAGAAGAATTAATTTGAATACATTTGTTCAAAGACCTAAGAACTTAAGCATAAGCCATTTCCATCTTCTGGGAATGGCTTCCAGCCCACACACCATAGAGCATATTTTCAGCTGAACTGGTATTGTCCCTGTTGTTTTACTCTGGCTCTTCTTATCAGCCCCAATCACATGTAGGGTTTTTTAGGGCGAGGACCTTAAGCCAGACTTTGCTTAAGAGGGCACTAGCGTATGCAGATCGGGACTTTGTAATTATTCCAGGACTTACCTAAGCTTGATATCAACCTTGGATTTCAATTCTCCATTTCTTTTTCACAGTTAAAACGACAAGTATAAAGATTGATAAGAAAATGATCACAATGTAGTTTAGAAAACAGCTAATTCAGGGGTATAGCATTTTGACAGTTTGCCTGAACAAAATGAAAGTGAATTGCTGGACCTTGAATTGCTAAATTTTAAATGTGAACATTTGACTTAAAAACATAACTAAGAGCCAATTTGTTAATCATTGTCCTAGAATTGAGCAAAAGAACCTGATTTTTTTTTTTTTTTTTTTTTTTTTGCGGTACGCGGGCCTCTCACAGCTGTGGCCTCTCCCGTTGCGGAGCACAGGCTCCGGACGCGCAGGCTCAGCGGCCATGGCTCACGGGCCCAGCCGCTCCGTGGCATGTGGGATCCTCCCGCACCGGGGCATGAACCCGCGTCCCCTGCATCGGCAGGAGGACTCTCAACCACTGCGCCACCAGGGAAGCCCAAAGAATCTGATTTTTAAAGCAAATTATATGGTCAACTAAACACATTTTTTTATTCCTCAGAACTCATCTTGAAAGAAAAAAAAGAAAGCCCTCTGCAAAAGGATACTTCCTGTTTGTCACCTGTTCAGTGCTTTTCCTCAGACCTGGTAAGCAGGGCCCTGCTGAGTTTGTGAGCGATTATCCGAAGAGTCCCTGCTTGGGACCTGAAAACAGCCCAGTGGGAGCTTCAGCAGATGGCACAGATTTCTCCAGAGTTAAAATGAAAGCCCTGGGGAACAAGGATTCACCTGCTTCTTTCCCCAGGCAGAGAAAATCTAATTGTTTAAGAGTCTGTCTCAAGAGATAAGCATTGGTGAGAGGATGGAAAAAAAGGGAACTCTTGTGCACTGTTGGTGGGGATATAAATAGTTTAGCCACTATGGAAAAATTGTAAAGGTTGCTCAAAAAATTAAATATAGCACCATATGCTGCAGCAATACCACATCCTGATGTGTAGCAAAAGGAAATAAAAACAAGGTATCAAAAACATAAATAAGAGTCTGTCTCCATTTGACTTTGGCAAATGACCTCAGCAGCCCTTTATTGTAGTTTCACAAATCACCTCAGGAAAGCTAGGAGTCACGAAATCTCCAGTCCCGCCAGCAGGGACAATCTGCCCCTACCCACCTCTCTGTCAAGGTGCCCCAGCCGGAGCCGGAGAAGGATTCTAGACCCTTCAAGGGGCCCCTGTGGGATCTGAGACGGCACCTGGGCCCAGGGCAATGGCTAAGGGAATGGACGGAGCTGCAGGCCTGGTTTCCTTCAGCTAAAATGTGCTCAAGGCTGAGGCCCACGGGGCCAGGTCCCTGGGAGGCACGAACTCCACAAGGAAGAGAACAGAACTATGCCAGGGATTCCAAATTCCAGATTTCTCAGACGTTTGTTAAATTTCTGGCTATTTTTGTATTTGTTTTGATATTCATTTACCTTTATAGAAATTTGTTTGAGGTCACAGAGGAAACTTTTCCAGTATATTTAAGCTTTTAAGCAGCTAGGAAGTCAAGGCCATGTTGCAGAATCCCCTGGTGGCCCGTGTGCTGATGGGAGACGCCGCCTCTCCCACTCCTAGCCTCCTCTTGCCCAGCTGCTGAGATGTTGGTGGGGAACTCAGATTTATGCCCTGCAGAGACAACATGGCCAGAAGCATCTTTTGAGACTTACTTGTACAAAGCTGTGGGAGCAGGGGCTTCCCTGGTGGCGCAGTGGTTGAGAATCCGCCTGCCGATGCAGGGGACACGGGTTCGTGCCCCGGTCTGCGAAGATCCCGCGTGCCGTGGAGCGGCTGGGCTCGTGAGCCATGGCCGCTGAGCCTGCGCGTCCGGAGCCTGTGCTCCGCAACAGGAGAGGCCACAGCAGTGAGAGGCCCGCGTACCGCAAAAAAAAAAAACAAAAAAGCTGTAGGAGCGGAAGGATTACCTCTCCATCTCCTCCATTTCCTGCAGCAGCCACCGGCGTCACCCGCCTCCCAGCCACTCTGAATGGAAACACCAGGGGCTTCTTTATCTTTGATTCCTCTTCCTCTTTATCTCCATGTGCAAAACCAAATTGTCTTTGGCATTTATTCCCACCTTTCCTCTCTTCCTGCAGCTGTCTTAGCGTGACTATTTCTTGCCTCAGATATTACAGTAGCCTCTTTTTTATTAATTTTTATTTTATATTGGTGTACAGCTGGTTTACAATGTTGTGTTAGTTTTGGGTGTACAGCAAAGTGATTCAGTTATACATATACATGTATCTCTTCTTTTTCAAATACAAGAGCCTCTTTCTCTATGTAAATTTATTTATTTGATTGATTGATTTTTCTTGGCTGCGTTGGGCCTTTGGCCACACGCGGGCTTTCTCTAGTTGCAGTGAGTGAGGGCTACTCTTCATTGCAGTGCACAGGCTTCTCACTGAGGTGGCTTCTCTTGTTACAGAGCATGGGCTCTAGGCACACGGGCTTCAGTTGTTGTGGCACATGGGCTCAGTAGTTGTGGCTCGTGGGCTCTAGAGCTCAGGCTCACTAGTTGTGGTGCACGGGCTTAGCTGCTCCACGGCACGTGGGATCTTCCTGGACCAGGGCTCGAACCCGTGTCCCCTGCATTGGCAGGTGGATTCTTAACCACTGAACCACCAGGGAAGTCCCAAATGCAATAGTTTCTTGATGTTTCCTTGTCCAGATAAGAACCACTTGTCCAGGCTTCAAAACTCCTTATTCCCCCATCTTCCTTCCAGGATTCCATGTCCCAATGGACAGGCGTGGAAGAAGAAAGCAAGAGAGGGTCCAGAAGGACCATGGCTGCAAGAAAGAGACGTCTCCCCTACAGCTTGTAAGCAGACAAGCCAAAGAGGGAGAGAAGGAAGTATGAAAAACTCTGTTTATTGGAAAATTATGATAGATTCTATAGCAGAAAGTCCACTGTTTTGTGTAAAAGGGGACTTTCACCAGCATTTAATGACGCTGGACAGAGTGTCATGAATTTTATGGCTTTAAGTGTACCTCAGTGTGATAAAGCATTCTGCAAAGCTTGTGTGTCCTAGGAATGCTAAGGAGGAAATGGCTACAGAGCTAAGAGCAGGCAAAGCAGAAGCTGAGAAGAAACTGCTCGGAGTTGGGTCAGAGGTGGGATTGAATGTCCGAGGGTCCAGCTGGGGAGGTGGTGCCTAGCATGCCCTGAGCCTGGAGTGGGAGGGTGGGAATATCACAACAGAGAATCAGCACCCCACAAGGCAAACAAAGACCATTTATTCTTCTGTCATAAGTTTGGAAATCCTAAAGCACCCACTGCATGTTAGCAGCTGCATGGCACTTTTATATGGAGATTCATTTCAGTCTCTGAGGCACTGTTCTTATAACCATTTTGCAGGCGAGGGAGCTGAGGCTCTTGGGATTGGCATGACTTATGAAAGCTGGCTTAGGTAGTACAAGACAGAGCCAGGATTTGAATCCAGGATTTCTGACCTCGCAATGCTTTCTTGGTTAAAACACAGGATGAGAGAGGGCCAACGGTGGTTAAGTGCTTCCACGGACCTCAGGGGCATGGAAGGGACAGAAGTCACTGAGGCACCTCCAACCCTGGCTCTGACCAGCTCAGGTTTCCTGGGAAACCTAGGGGAACCTAGGGAGCCAATCCTAGGAATGTGCTGAGAAGTCTGTGATAGAGGTCAAACTAGGACAGAAGGGGTCAGCAGGGGGGGCCCTGGCTGCAGCAGAAGTCACCAGGTTTTAGCCTCTGTAGATGGTCCCAAGGGGATTGGCTGCCCACACCAACATCCAGAGGCAACAGGAGCTAGTCTGTTGGGGGTGCCAATAAGAGGGAGGAGACCAGGTGTGACTGACATTATGTACAGGACTGGATGCAGAATTTGCAGGGCCTTGTGCAAAGTGAAAATGTGGCCTCTTGTTCAGAATCATTAAGCACTTCAAGATGGTGACGGCAGAGAATAAAACTGAGCATGGAACCTCATAAGCCTGGGGCCCTGAGGGACTGCACGGGTCACACACCCTGTTATGTGTTGTTTCTGGCTTCACTTCTCGCTGCCATGATTAATGTCTGTGTAGAGGTGGGGTGTTGAGAGGGAGAGGTGCCGGGCAGAACAAGGGTTCTCACTTCTCTTTCTTTCCCAAATTCATTCAACATAGCTGAATTATAAAAGCCTCTGTTTATCAAGTAGGCACTGTGGTCCAAGCTCTTGACTGTATTATCACCCCTCCCTCAAAACACACCTTTCCACCCAAGAAAAGTGAGGCTGCGAGAAGCTGTATAGATCCACAGCCAGCTGGAGGAAAGTCAAGATCCGAACCCAGGTCTCTGGACTCCAAAGCTCTCCCCTACTTCTGTGCATTACCTCTACCTTTGAACCCTGCAAGAATTGGAGGTTTCAGGGGCTTCTGGTAGGGAAGCTGATAGTTCCACACGAGGTCCGTGTTTCTCAGATTCCAGCCCTTTATGTATCACTTCCGTATTCCATACTTGTTAGCCGTATTTTCAATTCACCTATGCTGTTATAACTATTTTTCTTTCATTAATTCACTTTTTAAAAAGGTTAGCCTCATTATAAAATATAACTGTGAAATTGTGGGTTTGGTGTGCTAGCTATACATTGTTTCTAATATACGTTAAAATAAACTCTCTGTCTCACCTATTCCACTTCTATAAATGTGTCCTATAAATATGTTCCCAGATGTGTGAAATGATGTATACAGTCCACAAGAACATTCATTGCAACGTTGTTATGATAACGTGTAATTAGAAACAAATTGACGATCTGTCCCTCAACGGGGCACTGGTTATATGAAGGAAAACTACACGGTCATTAAAAAAAAGAGAGAGGAAGTGCTCTATGTGCTGATACGGAGCAGTAGTCCTTAATAATAAAGAGAAAAGAGCAAGGTGCAGAATTGTGTATCAAATGGTATGTGCATTAAAGGGGAGGGGTCGGGGTCGACATTTGTATATGCTTAAAATCTCTTCTGAGAGAAGAATGCCAATAAACTAATACAGGTGGTTCCTGGTGGGAGGGAAGAGTTTGGCAGTGATGGGAGGATAATTTTCAAATTTGTTCGTTTTGAATCATGTGAGCGTATTATTTGTCCGAAAAGTAAATGAATTAAAATAATACAATAATTATTATGATAGAAATGTTCATCCACATACTGCCTAAAATCATCTCATCAGCCATCGATGGTAGGTGTTCTTACTTGGGGAACACGCCTCTGATGGATTTGACTCGCATGACTGGGGTGATGGCCTTGGTCGACCTCTGTCAAGCAGGTGAAAGTCCTGGACAGGTGGGTCAACCTGAGTGCTGAGAAGGACACAGAAGGAGCCTGTCATTAAGCCAGGCTCTTGAGTCATTAGATGCTGATGAAGTCCATGTTGCTGACCGCCTGAAGCCCGGAAAAGAAGCTAAGCCCCAGAGAGAAGGGATGGTGTCCCTCTGTGAAGAAAACATGAGCTATGTCTGCTGTGGCTGTTGACCTGTGATCAGATGGGGAGAGGGTTTGAATGAAATGCGAGCTTTCTAGACGGTGTCTTCTAATCTGATGAGCCAAGCGTTCTGGGAAAAGAGATGTGAATGCCAACCAGGTCAGGATGGAAGCCCTGGATGACAGACAGGCACTATGGGTAGAAAAGGATGTGTGCAAGAATGTTCCAGGTTAGGAAGTTGGTGCCAGTCTCCTGCACTGGTCAACAGAGAGATTACTCAGGTCTCTGGGTGGGTGATTTAGTCAAGAGCCAACTGACACAAGAGTTGGTTGCACTTCTGTTAGCACAGGCTTGATTGCATTAGTTGTTTTGGCAACCACACGGTTCTGTTGACTCATGCTCAGCATGCAGTCAACTCAAATGGTTAGACTTCTTCCAGTACGTTGCTCCTAAGAGTGATCGTCTTCCTATATTTGGTCAGTTGAGTTTTTAAACTTAGGAGTAAATCTTAGCATGTCTCCCCATCAACTTCCAACTTGAAGTTTTTGTGAATCGGTATGAGTCAGGCAACATTTTAATTCTGATTCTGTTACTGTATAAGTTGATGCTCTCTCCAAACTTTGAGTCATTTGTAAATCTGATCCAACTTGTTTGTAAAAAGGTTACAAGCACAAATTGACATTGGTATATCAAGAAGACTCTAGGGACATAATATTTAGCCAACGAAATTATCTAAATTATCTTTCTGATATTTGCCCACGGCACCTTCCTGGTCCACCTATTAGGAAAGGAAAAGAGTTTGTTTTGACCAGACTTGCTCTTAGTAAACTCATACTGGTTCCTAAAATACCAATTCCTTTTTGTTTGTAAGTGCCTTTGTATAATAATCTATATTTTAGAATTCTTTCCAGGGATCAGGTGGTACATCTTTGATGTCATCTTGAGAGTTCATATCTTTTAGAAAACTAGAATCACACTTAGCCGTCCATCCTGGCTTTCTAGCATTGATCCCAGTCTTCACGGTGCTTCAGTTATTGACCAGGTTTTGGGGAATCATACTCACAAAATCTTTCAGTTCCTGGGACTTAATGAATCTGGATTAAATAACTGGAATTTCTTTAGAGCAGCTATCAGCTTCCTCACCATCCTCAGTCTGGGTCTTCATCCCCTGTGTAACTCAGGAACAAAGTAGAAGCTGAGGAGTTCTGCTTTTTGACATTTGTTGATGTGACGCCATATGCACCGAGCAGTGACCCTCCCCGCTCTTCCTCTGACACTAAGAGCTCTTTGTGTTGTCCTTAGTGTTTTTTGCAGCCTCAGCTCACTCTGGGCTTCGGCTTTCCCTGTCCTCTGCCTTTGATCTCTGCCCAGCATTTGGATTCCTTCTTGGTCAGGAGACACGTCTTCTATCATTTGTGCCTGTCTGGCCCCCCGGAGAGAATTCCCTGGGGGGGGGGTCCCCATTACCTCTCCATTTCCTTTATCTCTAGGAACCCTGTGTCCCAGGCAGTTGTGTTCACCTCTGAGAATCTCCCATCTCTCTTTAGCAATCTGTTGTTTTAGAGTCCTGGGCTGGGGCACACATCTAGTTTGCATTTTTTATTAGCCAAGGCTCTTTTTATTTTTCATTAAAAAAATTTTTTTGATATACAACAAAACTAAGTAGAGCAAACTTAAGCAAACCCTGAAATTTCGTATAAGGGCCTACAAATGTCCCTCAGAGGATAAGGGTGGGAATTCAGATGGGCCTCAGGAAAAGCTGGAATCAGAGGCTGGAAGGTCACTGAGTTTCACTGTCTCTGTGTCCCTAAAGAAGGAGGAGGAGCACAGCCTAATAGGGATTTACTCCTCATTCATTCATTCAGCAAATATTTATCATATGCCTGGACACTGTTTTAGTTGTTAGAGACACTTACAGGGGAAGCAAAAGAGAATCTTTAAGAATTATATTTTGCTAAATGTGAGGTACATTTCTAACTCTTCCGTACCCCTCCCCTTTTTTTGTATTGTGAGGTGGTCAGTTTCTAAACCTTCTACACCAGTCACTGTCTTGCTTAGAACAGCATTTCCCCTTAAACACTTACTGACTTAGGAATATGCTTACCTGCGGGGAATATGCTGAAGAAACACATAAATGAATTATCCAGAGACCTGACCTTCCTGGAGAGAAAGACCCATGGAGTATTTAAGCTCGTCCAAGAAAGATGCAAACCACATTCCTGGCTCTGTGGCTAGATCACATTTAGTGATGGATACCATGGAGAGAAGACACAGGACTGAAAAGGCCAATTGCATCCCAAAAGAGAAAGTTACAAGATGTGTAGGACTAGAATTAAATCAGATTAGCCATAATTCTTTTAAAATTTTAGATCAGTGCATATTGGTTAAGTTTTGGGGGTTTTTTTGCAGTACGCGGGCCTCTCGCTGTTGTGGCCTCTCCCGTTGCGGAGCACAGGCTCCGGATGCACAGGCTCAGCGGCCATGGCTCACGGGCCCAGTTGCTCCACGGCATGTGGGATCTTCCCGGACCGGGGCACGAACCCGTGTCCCCTGCAGCGGCAGGCGGACTCTCAACCACTGCGCCACGAGGGAAACCCCCTTGGTTAAGTTTTTGATGTAAGATGTTAGATGCTCGGTTCTGTGGAAAACGTAAAGAAATAGAAAGCATACTCCATGCTTTCAAAGAGCTTACAGCTAGCTGAAAAGATGAGGTAGAAAACAGATAATGTAACATAAAGTGCTTGTGTTTTGACGTTTGATTATAAACGCTATAGGAATTCAGAAAAAATGAAAATTGTTGAGACTAAATTAGGTGAGGAAAGGCTTCATGTAGGAGAAGAGTTTAAGCTCAGCTTTTAAAGAAGGGCAGGATTCATATGTGCAGAAAAAGTCAAAGAGCAATTTTATAGTGAGGAGCCAGTGTCTTTACTTGTCCTACTCAGGGTTCAGAGCTTCAGTCATTATGCGTTCCTTCATTAATTCATTCATCAAAGTTTTACTGAGTGCCCACCAATGTAGGTGCTAGATATATTGTGTATAAGGATTCATGTAACCAAGCAAACTAAATCATTACAGTGACTTTAAAAGCACCTTCCACACCATTGATATTTAGCACCTATTTTGAGAGTCTACCATGTGATAGGCACAAAAGATAAGATTGGAAAAATCAGATGTAGGTCCTATACTCCTGGAGCTTACAGTCTAGCTGGGAAACAGTCAGTTAAACGAGTAATTACAATCATGTGCAGTTGAACACGTGGTTGGAGAAGTGGAGAGAGGCTGCTCTGAGGGCACAGGGCAGGAGTAACTAACCTCGCTGGTGGGTCAGGGAAGGAGAAGGCTGTAACCCTGTAGTTGTGGTAGGCAGAATCCTAAGATGACCCCCAGTCCTAAGATGCCCTGGTGTAATCCCCTCCCCTTGTGTGGGCAGGAACTGTGACTTGCTTCTCACCCACAGATTACGGGCAAGAGTGAAAGGACTTTGCAGAAGTAATCAAGATCCCTAAACAGCTGATTTTAATCAAAAGAGATTATTTTGGGTGGGCCTGACCTAATCAAGCAGGCTCTTTAAAAAGGGGTCTAGCGATCAGAGACTCAGTGAAGTCGAGACACTCTCTCCATTGCTGGTCTTGAAGAAATAAGCTTCGTAAACTCTACAGCTACAAGGAAGCGCATTCTGCCAACAACATGAAGGAGCTTAGGAGAAGGTTCTTCCCCGGTCAAGCTTCCAGGTGAGATGCAGCCTAGCCAACACCTTGATCTCAGCCTCCTGAGACCCTGAGCAGAGGACCCAGCTGGGCCATGCCTGGACTCCTGCCCCACAAAAACTGTGAGAGTAAATGTGTATTATTTGAAGCCGCTAAGTTTGTGGTGATTTGTTATGCAGCAATAGAAAACAAACACAATGGTAGACTAGACAGGACTAACTTATGATGTCTTCCTGGAGAAGGAAGACCTTTAGCACCGAGGTTTTCAAATAGCATTGCTGAATAAGGAGAGCCATGCTGAGTTTTCTGCATCCTCCCTGCAAAATCCAGGCCCAGTTTATATGTAACAAACAAGGTCTACCTGCCCACTTCCTGAGCATTTCCTGTCTGGTACTCTTGAGGACACAAAGTATTCCCCGCTATTATAAAGGTACTGCACTTTATGCAAATAAGGTGATACTGCCAAACTCCATAAAATTCTATTTTTTTCAAGTAGGGTTGTATTTTCTTAATTTTTGTTCATTTGACCAATTAACAAGGGTCTACAGAGCACCTGTCATGTGCCTAGAACATGAAAGAATGAGGGAAAACTGAGACCTGGTCCCACCCTTTGAGGAGTTTGAGAGAGAAGCTTCATGTAGTAGAAGAAGTTAAAGAATGATGAAATGCTGAGCTCTACAAGTGGGGAGGAGGACGTTATTGCTGAGTGCCAAGGAATAATGAGAATAACAAGTTTGATTTCACAGGCTCCTCCCTCAGAAAAAGGAAAGTATTAAGAATGGTCTTAGGTTCCCACTGAATGAATGCATCCAACAGGAGCTTGTGATCTGTTAGCAAAGCAAACGTAAATCTTGCTTATACAGAATTTTGAAATAATTTTGAAGACACTGAGCTAAAACTTTGAGATATCCAACCAGTGTCTTAACAAAATGTATTCAATAAATATTTTCTGGGGGACTTCCCTGGTGGTCCAGTGGCTAAGACTCTGCCCTCCCAGTCCAGGGTACCTGGGTTTGATCCCTGGTCAGGGAACTAGATCCCACATGCCACAACTAAAAGATCCCACATGCTGCAACTAAAAGATCCCTCATGCCGCAACTAAAGATCCTGCAGGTGGCAACGAAGATCCCGTGTGCCGCACCTAAGGCCCAGCACAGCCAAATAAATCAATATTAAAAATAAATAAATAAAGTTTTTGTTTATTTATTTATTTGCTTACTAGTCAACCATTTTACACACATCAGTGTATACATATCAATCCCAATCTCCCCCCCAAAAATGTTTTCTGAACACCTACTATATCAAGTGCTCCTCCAGGAATCAAGAATACAGTGGTATATCTGTTCGAATGTTTTAAACGATAAAGAACAGAGAACACTATTCAAACGGCTTAAACAATAAACAGATTTATTATTTCATCAACAAAGAAATCCTGAGTAGATTATCTCCAAGATTGGTTAATTTAGGAGCTCATCAACATAATTAAGGATCCAGGTTCTTCTTAGTTTCTTCTCTTTTCCTTAAGACAAGGGCTTGCTCTTAGCTGGCTCTCCTGGTGGTCATAAGATAGCTGCCACTGTTCCAGGCACATCTTCACACTACTGTCTAGGAGAGAAACAAGTACTGTTGCTTCCCATGTGTCCTTTTTTATCAGTAAGGAAAAATCTTTCCCAGAGATCCTCAGCAGACTTCCCCTGATGTCTTATTAACTCAAATTCTATCTCACACCTGTGGCTAAACCAGTCAGAACCCCACCAGTGTTGGGGGTTCATCTCTCCTGAAGCACACGGTCTCCGGAGAGCAGAGGCTTGAACAAAACAGGGGTTCTACCAAAGGCAAAAAGGGGAATGAAGAGTGCCTGAGAAGGCCATCTACTAACAGTATCAATGACTGTTGTAATCAAAGACAGCAGTACTGACTGTTTCTGCATTGGGCTGCCGAAACAATCTCACAGGTGATATACAATTACAAATTATGACAAATGCCATGAGCCGAGAGAACCGTGTGCTGTGAGGGGGAGAAAGCAGGCTGATCACAGGGAAGTCATGGATCAAGAAAGGGCATCCAGGGGAAGTGAAAGATGAGTAGGAATCAGCCGGGCAGAGGGTTGGGGGAAGAGCATTCCAGGTAGAGGAAACCATCTGAGAACATGAAAGGAGACTGGTGCACAGGAGCACCGGGAGGGACAGATGGGAAAAGGTGTGGCACGGGGCTGGGGGATGGAGAGGGTCCTTCCTGCACCATGGGAAAGAATTTGGATTGTCTCCTAAGAGCAACGCTAAGACACCGAAGGTTTTAAAACAGGGGCATGATGTGATCTAACAAGTGTTTTTAAAAGGTTCGTCTGGCTACTCTGTGGGAATAGATGGATGATTGAGAAGAGGTTAGGAGACTATATGTTCACCCACAAGTTGATGATGGCTTGGGGACGAGAGGGAAAGTGGACAGAATTCAGTGTGAACGCCGTTGCTGGGTCTCTGGGGGATACCAGGATGGGGCGGTCCCAGGACATCCCCCCCATCCCAGGCAAACAGTCTGTTCGAGGGGCTAAGACACACGTGCACACTTTAGTGAGAGTGATTAAGTGTCACGTGGGAGTTCAGGAGAAAGTGAGATCACGGGTTTGGAGGCTTGAGGCTAGGCCTGATTTCAGCATAGCTTCCAGACGGAGGTGATATTCGAGCAGGACACCGAAGCTTGTGCAAGGTGAGTCTGAAGGTGCACACGTGGGAAGGGCAGCCCAGGGAGAGGAACCGGCATGTGCCAAAGCAGAGAGGCAGGAAATGAAGGCCTAAGGGGAGAGGACAAAGCAGTAGAGTTTGTAGGGAGTTATGAAGGACATTCTGGGAAATAAGGCTGGAATAGTCATGGACGTCGCTTAAGGAGTGTTCTCTCTGGCAGACTCTGATAATAAAATAAAAAGGGGACTAGACTTAAGTAAAGTCTATGTTAGCTACAAAACCACTTGGTTTTCCTAGGAATACTCAATGTGCTAATTGAGTTTTAATTTTTTATTTTATTTTATTCTTTTTGCGCGGTACGCGGGCCTCTCGTGGCCTCTCCCGTTGCGGAGCACAGGCTCCGGACGCGCAGGCTCAGCGGCCATGGCTCACGGGCCCAGCCGCTCCGCGGCATGTGGGATCTTCCCGGACCGGGGCACGAACCCATGTCCCCTGCATCGGCAGGCGGACTCTCAATCACTGTGCCACCAGGGAAACCTCTAATTTTTTTTTTTTTTTTAACACAAGCAAATAGTCCCTTTCCTCAATAACTGAAGTCTTTTTTAAAAAAAATTTATATCTTTATTTGGCTGGGTCTTTGTTGCGTGCGGGCTTTCTCTAGTTGCAGCAAGCAGGGGCTACTCATTGTGGCATGCAGGCTTCTCATCGCGATGGCTTCTCTTGTTGCAGAGCACGGGCTCTACGTGCACGGGCTTCAGTAGTTGTGGCACACAGGCTTAGCTGCTCCATGGCATGTGGGATCTTCCCGGACCAGGGCTCGAACCCGTGTCCGCTGCATTGGCAGGTGGATTTTTAACCACTGAACTACCAGGGAAGTCCCGAGTTTTAATTAGTTATTCACTGGATGGAATAGCACTATCTCTTCCTGCCATCACTGCTACCTGCAGGTCATTTGCCCATTTCTAACTTCTTTTTAGAATATATCCCTTCATCATTTATTGAGTATTGGTGCTGGGATCCTAGAATAAAAAGGCATGGGCCCAGCTCTCAAGGAGTCGAGGAATTTGGGCAGATGAAAAGAGAAATGGCAACAAATATAATTGTTTGGGAAGAGGTGGTACAAAGGAGTGAGAAATTCTCTCTACTACCTGGAGTGTGGAACTAGATTTCAGACAGGTGGTGATATTTAATCAGGCCTTAAGGGATGAGTAGGGGTTTGCCAAAGAAGTGAGGTGGGAAGGCCTTCCAAACACAGGGTGTGGTCTCTGCAAAGGTGCGTGCATGTCTTCTCAATTCTTCCATCTTCGATTCTACAAGCTTTATAGAATGGACATTTTTAAGTTTTATTTTCAGGCTCATAGGGGAAGTTTGATGATAACTGGCGGGTGCTTTCAGTAACTACAGAGCAAGAGTTTGCACCTAAGCATTTGACCCTCGGAATTGCATTTTACCTCAATGCTACTCTGGTGGGGAGCGATTAACAAGAAGTCAGGATTTTAGTAAATCAAACTGGTTATATCCTCTACTCCCAATTATTTTACTGACTTTTACTTTTCCAGGGCAGCAAGGGAAAGAATCGTAAATCTGTGTTTTGGGGGACTTAGTAAACGCATTAGTCACCAATGAGACCCCTTGTCTCTTCAGTTTTCACAGAAGGATGGGAGAAGTCACAATTCACTGTCATATCTGGCTCCTAATTTTGCCATTTGCAGGAGACTGGTTCCCTCTGAGCTTCCTAAATGTTCACAAAAGTATCTCAGTCCCAGATGGACACCCAAGACCGTCCTGCTCAGAAATCTGATTGCCAACTTTAGCTCAAGATAACAAATCAAATATATCGAGACGGTCTATGAGGGTGTGAAGAAGTGAGCAAAAAAATTCATTTAAGACTGAAAAGAGCTATTTTGTCATCCAACACCCTCATTTGACAGGGAGCCGGAGGTCGCCCTGAGCCTGAGGTCAGAGCTCTGGCCAGAAGCTGCCGCCCACAGATGGGGAAGGAAGACAGAGAGGAGGAGCCGGAGGACAGAGCAGAAACATTTTGGGGAACTTCTGCATCACGGGCAGTCTCTGATGCACTTCCTCTCTCCTCCACCCTCCGCCCCGCTTGCCCTCTCTCTCCTTCTCTTTCCGTTTCTTTCGCGGTAGGCTTATGCGTCAGTTGCCAAAAGGTGGGGACATTTCCTGCCGTCTTTGCAACACTAAGTTGTCTTAAGGGAGGCTGTACCCCATTCTGAGCTCCAGGCCAGGAAAGTGAGAGCTAGGGCAGCTCTGCCAGGGGAGACACCGGCTCACAGCCTCCCGGTTTGCACCTGACTATGTCCCTGGCCGAGGCCATCAGCCTCTGGAATGAAGGGGTGCTAGCAGCCGACAAGAAGGACTGGAAGGGAGCCCTGGACGCCTTCACCGCTATCCAGGACCCACACTCCAGGATTTGCTTCAACATCGGGTGCTTGCACACGATCCTGGGAAGCATGCCCGAGGCGGAGAAGGTGAGTGGAGGTGCCTGTGCCCGTGGCCTCCCCCGGGCCTTTGTAATTAGCGGTTCTCAGCCGGGCTTCTCTTTAGAAACCTCTCAGGAGCTTTGGAAGCACAAAAGCCGCCCAGGCCCAACCCACCCGCAGAGATCCCGACTCAATTGGCCTGGGGAGGAGCCTGCGCGGCCACAGTTTTGAAAAGCTCCCCAGGTGGTTCTAACAAGCAGCCGGCTGGGAACCCTTAGCTGTGGGTTATGCTCTCCTTTATTCTCCATCTATTACATTCAACTCATTCTGGAAACTTTCTTTAACACTTTTTGAAAGCCTCCCTACGTTATGTTTTTTTTCTATCAGCTGCTAGCCACAGAATTTCCATCTCACTGCTTCACAGCTGATTTTAAAACACTTCTTTTGGCTTTCCGAGACGTTCCTGTGTGTGAGCTTTGCCTGCCCAAGAGATCAAGAGGAGGTGCTTAAAAAAAATCGGTTTCATCTCAAGTGACAATTTTGATCGATTATGTGGCGCATTCTTTTAAGGATTCTGAGGCTGGTGGAAGGAAAGCAGACGGTGATTGATTAATGATGTCTGCTGAGGACAAGTTGTGGGATGTCATGGCACCTTTCTCAACTATTTTTTCTCTCATCTTCCCTAGTATGGGGTTGAGCATTCTCAACAATCACGTTTTCAGATTGGGCATGGTAAGCTGGAAACGGTATGGCGTTTGGAAGCAGAAAATCTAGGATCAAACCCCAGCTCTGCATCTCTCTGGACCTTTGGTCTTCAGGAAGTCATGTAGACTTCTGGCTCTCAGCTTCTGGAGAGGTTAAACATCATGAGGATTGAGTGAGGCACCAACTATTTTTTTAAATTAATTTTTATTGGGGTATAGCTGATTTACAATGTTGGGTTAGTGTCTGCTGTACAGTGACATCCATTATTCATATACGTATATCCACTCTTTTTTCGATTCTATTCCCAAATAGGAGGCACCAACTATTAAAGTGCTATGTAACTTCACACCACTGTGTAAATGTTAGTCCTTATTTTTACTTTTTTTTTTTTTTTTTTTGCGGTACGCAGGCCTCTCACTGTTGTGGCCTCTCCCGTTGCAGAGCACAGGTTCTGGACACGCAGGCTCAGCAGCCATGGCCCACGGGCCCAGCCGCTCCACGGCATGTGAGATCTTCCCAGACCGGGGCACAAACCCGTGTCCCCTGCATCAGCAGGCAGACTCTCAACCACTGCGCCACCAGGGAAGCCCCTTATTTTTACCTTTTACTGCAAGTCTTTGCAGGGTGGTGTGGACTCACCGGCCCCTTGAAAGGGCTAGTTGCTACCACAGCCATTCTCACCCTGACAAAGAGGGAGAGAGAGGCCGTTTGGAACACCTGCAGAGACTGCCAAGCCAACCTCTGGCTCCAGAGTGGGCCGACAGGAGTGCAGGAGGGCCCTGCATCTGGCTGGAGGGAGAGGGCCTCCACCTCCTCTCCGGAGCCTGCCCAGGGGCTGAGCAAACGGCACCGCAGATGTACTGTCAGGAGAAGAGGTTGGCAAAGCTCGGCAGCTGGTCTGGGTGCAGCTCTGCCAGCAGGGGCTGTTGCCTCCGGCCTCTCGGGGCTCCTGGGCAAGGCTGTGCGGCCCAGCTCACCTCTCAGCTCACCGACTCCGCCGTCCACCCTTGTCTCCCTGCTGTAGGTTTCTCTTTACTTTCTTCTGCTCTGGCATCTCATTCTTTCTTTGGTTTCATACTTGAGTCCTCACTCCTGGCATTTTCTATGCATTCTTATTTGTTATTATTTAAGTTGTATAATATTTCAAAACTGAACAAAATGGCCATAAGAACACACACACTGATAATTACCTTAATTGCATAATATTTCTGTAACACATTTATAAAATAAATATTACGCTGTATATAACATTTCAATTAGGTTATTTTCAGATTTGATCACTTGTATTATTTTAATCCTGTCAGTAATCTTGAAAGGCAGATATGAATATCCCCATTTTACGGAGGAGAAAACTAAGGTTTAAGGAGATTAGGTAAACTGACTCATGCTACACTACTAGGAAGTGACAACACAGGGCATTCTGACCCCTCGGCCTCCCATCACCTTCAAAACACGAACCATTCTCGTGACCCTTCCTGCCTCAGCCTCTGGCTCATCTCACACCTCCTCACTGCCTGGCTGTTCTCCCCACAGGCCTTCACCGAAAGCATTAACCGAGACAAGCACTTGGCAGTGGCCTACTTCCAACGAGGGATGCTCTACTACCAGATGGAGAAGTAAGTGGTCCAGTGTTGCACAAGCGGGAGAAGTGCACAGAGAAACCCCGAGGGGGTCTTGGTGATGCCAGACGTGGTGTTTGAGCAGTATCTCCCCAGCCTCTGTCGGGAAGCATGACTGGACCTTCTCTGGGAAGTTATGCAGTCAGTCGGCAAGAGGCAGGAGCCCTCTCTGGGGAGGGAAGGCAGGCCTGCAGCCCAAATATGGCCCACAATGAGCCTACATAACCACCACAGGCTAGGTGTGGCACCCCACCAGTGTTCCTGATGGGTCATAGCCCAGGTGGTGATACCTTGTCCATCAAGGGAGCATCCATGATGGTCTACTACTCAGGTATTGAGCTGTCACACAGTGACGCTTGTCATGAAACCACATCAAAACCTTCCTTCATTCCTGCAGAATGTGTTTTCAAACACCCGGTTTAATCCATTCAATGAGATATAAGTCAGCCACCAAAGTGAGAACATAAGCAACATTATATGTACAAGAATATATTAATACAGATAAATAAGTAGCATATGTCTTGATATAGAAAGTTCACCATAAATACTAAATTTAAAACAGATTTCTAAATAGTATGTATAGCACAATTCCATTTCTATTTTGCAGAATAGTCTGAAAGGCCATAGACCAAAAGGTTGTCAGCAGTTCTCTCCAGGCAGTGAAATTATAGGGATTTCCTTTTTCTTTATCAGCCTTTCCAAACTTTTGGTGCATTTACAGTCAACACAAAATATGAGCAAAAAACGTCAAATAGGGCTTCCCTGGTGGCGTAGTGGTTGAGAGTCCACCTGCCGAGGCAGGGGACGCGGGTTCGTGCCCCGGTCCGGGAAGATCCCACATGCCGCAGAGCGGCTGGGCCCGTGAGCCGTGGCCGCTGAGCCTGCGCATCCGGAGCCTGTGCTCCGCAACGGGAGAGGCCACAACAGTGAGAGGCCTGCGTACCGCAAAAAAAAAAAAAAAAAAAAAAAAAAGACTAGCTTTCAGTATCTAGTATAATATTAATAAATGCTTATGGAATTATTAAGTGAAAGCAGGTGAAATAATATCCTCTGCTTCAAGGGACTTATACATTAAAAAGGGGAAGAGGTCACCAGCACTCTAATGCAAAGGAGAATTGGGGCAAGCGCCGTAGGAGATCTTTTTAGATAAGTGCCACGGGGACTTGGGACAATTGCTTCTTAATGAGTGGGTTAGCTTCAGATTACAACAGGACTTGTTTTAAGGTGGTGTCATAGACGTTTTTTCTCTCAGCTTCTCCCACTTTCGGAAGTTGCTGGGTTGCCCTTCTGTCATTATAAAGTTCCACCAGAACGAAGGTAGAGTCGTTCTGAGCAGGCAGGTCAGGTCTGAGGATGGCTGCGGCTGGCTGTCTCACCTCTCTGACCCCCGCCTCGTCATCCGAAAGGGGAGGGAAGCTCAAGGTGCCTTTCAGATCCGGGCCTTCTGAATATTAGGGCCCTGAAAATATAGCGAGAGCCTTTAGGTGAAGCTGCTCAAAGAGGCAACACAGCAGAGCCTTTTCCCTGGCGTCTGAAACGGGAAAGGGCGTGGCCCCAGCCCCGGGGCGTGGAGGTGTGTGACATTTCGACTCCTCTCAGCTGGCTCAGACTATCTCCATGATCCAAGTGTGTGGAGTGCAGGATTCTAGTCTGCACGGGGCCGCTGGCAGAGCAGAAACAACGGGAAAATTTGCCAGTTACTAAGAAACCTTTCCAGGGAGTATCACAGACATGAGGACCTTAGACCCTCTCAGGCTCAGAGCTGGTGAGAAGCACCAGCGAGTTTGCCACCACGCCCAGCAGCCAAGGCAGCCCAGGCGGGTGACATTCGGGTGACGTTCCCAAGGAGGGTGTGTGCGTGAGGAAAGCCCTCGGGCCCAGCCCGGCAGAAACCTGTGGGGGGCGGGGCGGGAAGCTTCCAGCCCCTCGGCCTCCGTAGGGGACGCTGTGCGTTCCAGGTGACACGGAGGAAGCCTCCTGCGCAAGAGCTGGAGCGATGCGGGGGCTGCACAGCGCGCTGCCCCCAACTCGGGGCTGAAGGCTCTTTGGGAAGTTTCATCCTGAGCTTATTCAGACCCTGTGCAGCAGGAAGCAGAGCTGTACGTCCAAGCAGATGCGCCAGGGAGCAGCTCCCGGGAGACACGGGCTGCTGAGGAGAGGCTGGCAGCAGGCAGTCAGGGCGATGCTGTCAAAGACAGGTTTAAAAACAGACATCTAGTAGGGGGACTCCCACCCCGTTTTAAACACAAAGCAAGCCTTTTGAATAATGTCAGTTCTTTCTTTCTCCCTCCTCCTGGGCCCAGATCTTTAACCATCCCGATATGCAGAATTATGAGGAGGATTTTTTGTTGGGCTCATTCAACCCCAGGGAGACACAGGCGTTGTTACTTCACAGCTGAAACTCAGCCGCTGAGCCCTCTCACCAGAGAGGCAGGTACACCGGGTGCAGGTTAGTGGTGACAGAACCTCACGCGTGCCCTCCGAGGACCTTCGGCGCTCTCACCAACAGGCAGTGCGACATGAAACAGGACACCTGCCTTCCCGCCTGCCCGCTTCTTCTTGGCTCAGTGAGTCGGAAAGAACAGAGATGCTTACCTCTCCCCCCTTCAAGGGAATGCCTAAAAGGATGTGTAAATGACTTGAAATGCTTCTTGCTCCTTAAGGAATGACCTGCCTGCTTTTAACACGTTTTACAATCAGCTTTACGAACAAGGATGTGTTCGAGGAAACCATCCTTCTATTTCAAACGCAGGTCTCCTGATGCTGTTCCTCCCGCAGCCCTTGCAGCTGTGGGACTTCCTTCCAACCAAATGATGACAGAATGTCCAGCTTCCCTCCCCGCACCCTGCCGCCACCCTGGGACCTCTTGGCCAGCCTGCCCTCCTGGCCTGCTCCAGACTTCCCTGAGATCAGTGTTCCAGCTTCTACGACTGTGTATTTTTATCTCCTGATAATAGTTAATACGGTATACGGTGTTAACTAAGCATGTAAGAAAAGATTGGTATATGAATTTAATTGCCAGTTTTAGATCTGGATCTATAAATATTAATAATAATAGTAAATTATTATATATATTAATATGTAGATTATATTACATATATATATAAATAAAAATAGTAAATTACTGTGTGCGCCAGGCACCGTCCTAAGCACCTGAATGCTTTGTGCTATTACTATTCTCTAATTCTAAAGGTGAGGAAACAGAGAAATTAAGTAACTTGCCCTTTGTCACTAGATAGTAAGTGGCAGAGACAGGACTCCAGTCTAGGTGGGTGTGGCCTCGGAGATGAGATCTAGGAGCACATAGTAATCAGCCCCTCATGCGCTATGCTCCTTGAGTATAAAATGCTCCTTGTAAACAATGCACTCCCTATAATATCAACGTGGAAGCTGAAGCCAGGGAAGCAATTTGCCAGGGCCTCCCAGTTAGCGGCGGGGAAGGCCCCAGTCTCTCAGCCCCTGTCCTAGGCTGCCTTCATTACCCCACACCACCTCTCAAGGGTCCCCACCAGCCTGTGTCCAGATCTCAGGCTTGCCTTCAAGAGAAGCCACACATGGCAGCTCTGGGTCAGAGAGTGGCCGGGGGACTTTTGGTTCAGTTGCCTGCTGGGAGCCACCAGACAGCCACATTTGTTCCTGCCAGGCCAGGGGCTGGCGTGGGATGGGGAGAGCTTGATTTTTGCCGCTTCTACCCCCTGCTGCCTGACAGTGGCTCCCTCCCACCAGGGCATCTGTGAAGGTCAGGGGCAGGCCAAGCAGGTCTGGTCCAGGTCCTGCCCACGCCCCCATGGGCACTATTTTTTTAAGTGGTTTTGGGGTGTTTTTTTTTTTTTTTTTTTTTGCAGTACGTGGGCCTCTCACTGCTGTGGCCTCTCCCTTTGTGGAGCACAGGCTCCAGACGCACAGGCTCAGCGGCCATGGCTCATGGGCCCAGCCGCTCCGTGGCACGGGGGATCTTCCCAAACCGGGGCACGAACCCTCGTCCCCTGCCTCGGCAGGCGGATTCTCAACCACTGCGCCACCAGGGAAGCCCCTGGGGTTTTTTGTTTGTTTGTTTGGGGGTGTTTTTTTTGGCCGCACCGTGTGGCATGTGGGATCCTGACCAGGGATCGAACCCGTGCCCCCTGCATTGGGAGCCCGGAGTCTTAACCACTGGACCACCCAGGAAGTGCCGCCCATGGGCACTATTGATATGGTCGGCCCTGTTCTCCCCCACGAATCCAATGACAGCCGCCCTGATCCACCTTGAGCCGGTCAGCACAACGCCAACCCAACAAAGCAGAAGGGCAGTGCCAGAAGTGTTAGAAATGCTGTCTGGCTTCAGTGATGGTTTCTGTTTTCTTTTTCCCAAAGTGTGTGGAGGAGGAGGGAGGGGACAGGAGACCCCAAAGGCCACAAAACCAAGAGCTAAGCTGGACTCAGAGGAAGCTGAAGGAGAAGGCTCTGGGCAGGCAGGTGATGCCAGTGGCTGTGGGGAGGGGCCCCTTGGAGCTGCGTCAGTCTGGCCTGGCCTCCTGGTGGGAAGCAAGGCACAAGCCATGCTCTGATCAGCCCCGTGGGGACGTGGAGGCCAGCAGGTGCTGCTCTGCTTAAAGCTCTCAGGGGAGACTGAGGCTCTCCTGGGAAGTGACAGGCTGGCTGCCAGAAAGGTGGGAGGTGTGTGCAGTCAACGGAGACAAAAATACCTGTGGCTGCCCGAAACTGGGAGGCTGGCAGGGTTGCTGGCATGTACCAGCCCAGGGGGTACCATTCACACTGGGCTCTATGGGATGCTGGGGCTCAGGATTGGCGGAAAAACTCGAGAGGGTCAAAAGAGATTAGACAGGCTTCTCGTCCTAGTGAGACGGATGCGCAAAGAGCAGCAGACGCACGTTTTATTCTTTATTCCTCCGGGCCTTCAACTGGTTTCTTTCCTGCAGATATGATTCCGCCCTTAAAGACCTTAAGGACGCCTTGACTCAGCTCCGAGGGAATCAGCTGATCGACTACAAGATCCTGGGACTACCGTTCAAGCTGTTTGCCTGTGAGGTGAGGAGGAAGGGCCCAGCCTGGGCGGGATTGGCTGCTGGCTCAGGGGCAGCTGACAGTTGAGATGCACGTGGATCTGTTGACACATCCGGGAGCCTGGAAAAGGCATTTCGCCTCCCCTGCCTTGGGACTCAGAGTTTCCCCTTAAGAAAAGACTCAGAGCAATTGCTTTGGGCTCCTCATGGAGTCCTCAGTTACCCGAGGGCATGGATTTTATTAAGGTGAGGCTCAAAGGACCATGTGGCAATGAGTCTGCTGGGTTCTCTGAAGGGAGGCTTGGCTGAACACGAGTATGTTGGCCCGTGAAAGTTGTCATAATAATTTGCATAATTCAGGCGAACAGGCAATTTTCTCAGCCTTATACTGACAAATCCAAAATCACGGGTTCACTCGCCATACAGAACCTGCCTTCACCCTGCTCGGTTCCCAAGTTCACACGCTTTGTGATGAATGGTCTGACCTCATGTACTTGGTATATACCCAAAGAGAGAGTGAGGACAATTTAGCACCGAACGGTCCCCTCCTGGTCAAAGAACAGCTCAGAGCACACAGTTCGGAAAGGTCTCCATAGAAGGATAACTTATGTTCTGTATGACCAAGACAGAGAGCCATGTCTGGCTGTGACCTTATAGGTTCATGTACTTTTTCCAACCTACCCTCTCCACTGCCGTTCTAAACCCCAAATATATACCAGTAGCTTTAAAACTAAAATTCATGCAAATATCATAGATCTTTATTTAGAAGAATTGGTGAAAAAATGTCCCCTTGTTTTAGTTTCTCAGACAGGAGAAGCCAAGTGACCCCAGGGTCACTCAGGGCTAATAATAGAGTCCACAGCTGCCTGGGTCCCTGGGGACACACGTCTCCACCCAGCCCTGTGACAGGAGAGCAACTTACTTCAGTTCTCCCAGACTAGGGAGATGAGGCTTTTCGGTGGGAATTGGCTGGCATTTGGCCAGCTTCTGGAGTACCGTCTCTCAACTGTGGTCCTTCTGATACGTTGGAGCAGCTCATTCTTTATTGTGGGGACTGGCCTGTGCGTTGTAGGATGTTAAGCAGCATCCCTGTCCACCACCCACTAGATGCCTATAGCACCCCACCCGCAATGTGACAACCTAAAATGTCTCTAGATGTTGCCAATTACCCCTGATTGAGAAGCACTTACACGGACCCTCTAGAGAAAGAATCCTAGAATGGTACCTTCAAAGCAGAATTCCATGGGAGGGACGTTCCCCCTCTAGTTGGAGTTGAAATGACCAGGGGGGCAGGAAATACTGGCTGTATGGGGCTTCTCTGTAAGTGAGGCTGGACTTTTCAGGGTCCCATATACCACGTGGGACACTCCAGTCACTTCCCTACTTATAAAGCCACCGCTTCCTTCCCACCAGGGTTCTGAGAAATCACACCATCTTTTTTGAAAAGAGTCTGGGGCTTTTCCAGTCATGGAGTCATAAAAACCTGTTGCTAGAAAAGGTCTTAAGAGCAGGTGGCTGAGAACCAAACAGGAAGTTTTAAATGGCTTCGAGCTCTCCTTTCTTCCTGCACACATGGTCAGGGTTGGGCTGGGCTGGCCAAGCATGTATGCAGAGGGCAACAGCTCATTGCTGCTCAGAAAGAGCCCAGGAAGGGAGTCTAGATCTCTGTGTCTGGGCCTGGTCCCTTGTGTCCATCATTCAGCACCAGCCACTAACTCTATGGAAAAACCAACCATGCCCCCAACCATACTTGCCTTGATAAACTGTCCTTTTTATCTGGATGAGGCCCTGGACCAAATCACAGTGTGGGTGGCAGGCTGGTATAGAGAAGTGTATTAATTATCTGCTGCTGATTACCAAATTGCTCTACAGCAGAGTGGCTTAAAACAATAACGTTTATTCTCTCACAGTTTCTGGGGTCAGGAACCCAAGCTTGGCTGGGTGGTGCTGGCTCAGAGGCTCTCATGAGGTTGCAGTCAGGATGTTGGCAGGGCTGCTGTCATCTGAAAGCTTGACTGGGGCCAGAGGATCTACTTCTAAGGTGACTTAGGTGCCTGGCAAGTTAGTGTTACTGGTTGTCAGGAGGCTTCAGTTTTTTGCCACGTGAACTTCTCCATAAGGCGGCCCAAGTCCTATCATGACATGGACGTCCCCCCGAGGAAGTAATGAACCAAGAGAAAGTAATATGGAGCATCAGTGTCTTTTATAACTTAGTTTCAAATGTCACGCCCCCCTCATTTCCATAATATTCTATTGGCTACACCTGTCAGCTCCCTTGGATGTGGGAGGGTGAGAATCACGGGAGCCATCTTGGGATTCTGGCTGCCACTAAAGCAGGGACTTCGGGATCAGAGAGACAGGGCTCAGATCCCTGCCCAACACTTACTAGTTGTATAAACCTAGGGACGTTATGTGTCATTTCCAAGCCTCAGGTTCCTCATCCTCTGTAAAGAAAGGCTGAGTACTTACTTACGTCGTACACATTTGCTAATAAATTCACTCATTTTTGCGTACATTTATAATGCCTGCTAGTGTCAGGCAATGGAGGTCCAGGAGTCCACAAGACAGTGTCAGCAGCCAGAAGCTCATGGTCACGTGTAATGCAAGGTGATAAGGTTAGGGCAAGAGAAGTGCTAGGGAAGGACTCTGGAAGCACAGAAGTGAGGCCCCTACCTTGTATGGTGGTTGTGGGGTTAGAGATAATGCAGATAAAGTGCCTGGACCAAAGAGGCGGTCAGTAAATGGTACCGT
This sequence comes from Kogia breviceps, assembly GCF_026419965.1. Lineage (NCBI taxonomy): Eukaryota > Metazoa > Chordata > Mammalia > Artiodactyla > Physeteridae > Kogia > Kogia breviceps. The sequence goes on along the minus strand of NC_081310.1, from coordinate 25,672,339 downwards.
TGTTGATGATGATAAGGACAAGGACAAGGACAGGCAGCGCTGATTTCCAGGAGCCCCAAGTTCTTTGTAGATTTAGCCTTCTGACTGCAAACACAAAGAAACCCCAGACGGCATCAATCTGCAGACTCGGCCCTGTGATCTTCCCCCAAACCACGCGGGCTCTCCCTGAGAAGGCAGGCGAGACCTCTTTGCTCAGCATCCTGGCAAGTTCCGAGATAGTTCCCCAGATAATGATAATGAGAGTAATAAATAGCTATTCAGCACCTAGTGTGTGCCAAGCAATTGAACTCAGTGCTCTATGTGAATTATTTATTTCTTACAAAAACCTGGAGGCAGGAAACATTATTATCACCATTTTATAATGAAGCCGAGGCCACATACTAGCAAACAGCCCTGGGGTACCTCCACTGCACTGCCTCCACGTGTTACAGCCTGGAAGGCCAACAATCCCCTTCTCCAGCCGGGCCTCAGTTGACCAGCTCTACCTCCTCTCCGAGGCCCTGGAGAACTGCCCACACCTCACCCCGGGGCATCAGGCTGTGACTCCCATCACTTTCACCTGTGAAAAGCTTGCAGCAGCTCCTGGCTGTTCGGTCATCCTCCATACATGCTGCAAGGAGCCCTAAGAACTTGCTGCACTGTCGTTAAAAAGAAGTAAAGTAAACCCTACTTGTTAGCCGCCATCTTGATTTTCTCCCACCCCAGGTATAGTGCTGCCCTGGGTTTGTATCGAGCCTCTTTCCACCTTCAGTGGACTTTTGCCCATAGAGTTTCCTCCTGCCCATATGACTACATCACAGTCTTGTTACTCCTGTGTTGTGGACAGTGTTCTCTTGATGCTGATGCCAAATGATGCCTCTGGAACCCTCTCTCTCCCTCCATCCCACACGTGTCCAGTCTTTGAGCCCTGGCTCAGTGGCAGAAGCTGGTCTGGGAGGCCACAGGCCTGTATTTTATTCCCAACTCTTCAAGGGGCCTTGAGCACATCACAGTTCTCAATACCCAAACCACACAATAATTCTAGTCCCCTCCTGGCCTACCTGGCTGTTGAAAGAATGCACACGATGTTGGATTTGTGCATGACATGACGTTTTCTTCACACCGTCCTTGTGCTAGATAATAACTCAGGAGCAAGATTGATTGTATTTTGGATATTCCCAGGAGAGCAGGGAAAGGGAGAAATGTCACCGGGCAACATTCCGGGAACACACGTGCAAGCTCTCCCCTGCGTGGTCCCTAGATTCGGAGCAGCCTCAAGTTTTATGTTGTGGCCTGTGCTTTTCTAGGTGTTATATAATATTGCTTTCATGTACGCCAAGAAGGAGGAATGGAAAAGGGCTGAGGAACATTTAGCATTGGCTCGGAGCATGAAGTCTGAGCCGAGACATTCCAAAATCGACAAAGCCATGGAAAGTGTTTGGGTGAGTGCACTTGGGGAAGCAGGTGGCAGGAGGATTTGCTAGGGTTTGTGTTTGTTTCCGTGCACGTGCGGATCGGGAAGTCGGGAAGTGGTAATCGTGGTGCTTTTACCTCCTCTGAACTCTGGGTAACACTGATCTTGGGGCATGTTTCCATGTGGGCTCTTGAATCTGGAAGTCTGAGAAGCTGGGGCCTAGAGTATGGGACAGCAGAGCCCTCAAGCCCCTGTGAGGGGCGCCTGGTGGCAGCCGGGGAGGGGGAGGGGCTGGGGGCTGGGGCCAGTACACAAGGGCAGAGGCTGTGGCCGCTTGCTCAGCCCTGGGTCCTCGTAACCTGGCTCCGTGCCAGGTGCGTGACGGCTCTCGACAAAAATGCATTGAATATATGAACGAATGGTGAAAAGTAGCCATAGTTTGAGCACAGCTGGGGACGAAGCTGGTTTTAAATGAGATTTGTAAACACCAGGAACAAGGGGGCTCAAGTCAGTCTGTACGTGCCTATCCACGTCGGCGGACACCAGTCCCAAGGGAGCACTGTCGTGGGCCTTGCTTGGGTCCCGGGCCACCTCTGTGGTTGTGGTGCCTCCCAGGCCGCGAGTGACAGCCCCGCCTGAGCCACACAGAGTGGGAAAGGGGCAGCTCCCCTAGGAAAAGAGCATATGCTGGGCAAAGCAGCACCCACAGATGTCCTCACGGCCTGTCGGTGTAAGGCGATTGTGAACCCAAATGGTCCTACCTTAGACACCCTGAAATAATAACAAGTCCGGCCCTGCGCATTGATAAAGAGTGCTCCCGTGAGGTTATCTCAACGGATCCATGCATCCGTTCACTGAGGGAGGCAGGACAAGCATCCTTAGCCCCATTTCACAGGTAATAAAAGACTACGTTCTCTGTGTTTTAGAAACAGAAGCTGTACGAGCCAGTGGTGATCCCTGTGGGCAGGCTGTTTCATCCAAATGAAAAGCAAGTGGCTCAGCTGGTCAAGAAGGATTATCTGGGCAAGGCCACGGTAAGTGAGGTCACTCAGCGTCCCCCGAGATCCCTCTGGCATGGGCCCTGTGGAGCAAGCGGGGAGGGACTCCTGGGAAAAGGGCACCTGCCTTGTGGCTCTGCCCTTGGGAGAGCAGCAGCTTCTAACCCAGAAGGGCAGCAAGCCCAGCCTTGGCCGCCCTCCACTTCTGGAAGCAAGTACCCGCGAGAACAGATCCAGGGTGTGCGCAAGGAGGGAATCTTGGGGGAAACCACAGGAGGGTGGGGAAGCAGAGCCCTCACACCTTCCTTTCGCAATTTCAGGTCGTGGCATCTGTGGTGGATCAAGACAGTTTCTCGGGGTTTGCCCCTCTGCAGCCACAGGTGAGGCGGTCCTGTCCCTCTCCACGGATCGAGGTCTCTGTGAAACAGCCAACTGGGGAGAATATTTGTGCCGAGCTGCCTCGTTTTAAGGGCTCCTTCGGCTGAGCCCTCAGTGCCGCTGAGGGTGTCTGCGTGACCATTCTCTGTCACGGGTCCCATGACTGGTGGGGGAATGAGACAGTTTTAGGCTTAATCTCAAGTCCTCAGGAACCAACCCTCCTGCTTCTCCCCAAATGCCAGGCTTCACTTCTCTGAGTTCTAAGAGGGCTCCGGTGTGTATCGTCTCTCCCGAAGTCTCGAACATTCTCTCAGGAAATTGAAACCCAGCTAGGGAAGGCTTTTTCACGGTGCCTCTTCTCAGACACGGGACACAGGGGCTGGTAGGGGACTCCCATGGGGCCCGGGGCCTGAGGCCGTGCCTCTTCTGGCTGCCTCTGTCTGCCAGCGTGCAGAAGGTTTCCTTGGGAACACTGGTGGGGGACCCAGGGTGAACCATCTTTCTGCTCAAGCTGGGCTCAGAGACACAGTTCCAGACGGATTAGGTGACGGTGGGTCTGGAAATGTGAAGGCAGAGCTCCCTTATGAAGGGAAGAGGGTAGGGCCGGCTAAGGAAAGTTCCAGCTCTGCTGCAAAGGAACCGTGATGGGTAGGAGTGTTGGTCCACAGTAGCAGAAGAAGGAATTTCTGAGCGTGGCCACCACGGTGCAGTGGACACACACCCGGTCACTCTGCGAGCAGCGCTGACAGCCTCCCGGGGTCAGAGAGATGACCACTGGCTCAAAATGGGACTGACACCGGGGCACTGGGGGGGTAGAGATGAGCAAAGGAGGAGAGCAAGGGAGGCAAAATTCTTTGACCTCCTTCTTCACCATAAAGTGGAAGAAAGCCTTGCGGGATTCCCTTGGGCTTCAGGGCAGTCAGGGGACTCCCAGAGGGGAAGAAGCCCGGATAACTGGGCTCGGTGCTACTCAGTGTAGAACAGGGAACACACCTCAAAAGGAGAGTCTTGGGATTCCCTGGTGGCACAGCGGTTGAGAGTCTGCCTGCCGATGCAGGGGACGCGGGTTCGTGCCCCGGTCCGGGAAGATCTCACGTGCCGCGGAGCGGCTGGGTCCCGTGAGCCGTGGCCGCTGAGCCTGTGCGTCCGGAGCCTGTGCTCCGCGACAGGAGAGGCCACAACAGTGAGAGGCCCGCGTACCGCAAAAAAAAAAAAAAAAAGAAAGAAAGGAGAGTCTTGCCCACTCGGTGGCCCTTGGGTTCATTTTTAATTACCCACGAGTGTCATGTGACAGAGCAGACAGTAACTATAGAGCAGCGCTTTGGGAAACTGTTCCAGGAAGAGGATGGAGCTCAAGGGCAAAAGCACCCCCATGACACCGTGTTGCTCTGTGACAGCTGAACTTCAGAGACCAGGTGTGGCTCAAGATGAATTGCTGTGCTGGTGAAACCTGGGCCCTGGGAGCTGGTGGGAGGCGTTATTTTCCAGTGTTCAGTCAGGGCACACTGTGTCCTCTCCCTAGACAGTATTCTGATTGAGCCAGAAATGCAGGCTTTGATGTTCTGGTCTGGAAGGAGGCTTAAATTACCGTTACCCGTCTGTTCTCTCTCCTCCTCCTTCACTTACTGTCCTGTCCTTCTTCGTTTCTCCTGAATGTTCAATAGGCAGCTGAGCCTCCGCCCAGGCCCAAGACCCCAGAGATCTTCAGGTAAGTTCGATTTAGGCCAAAATGCAGACTGTCCAAACTCCAAGCCTGAACTGATTGGCAACAAAGGGCCGAAGAAGGTGAAGCTGGGGTCAGGGGCCAAATCCTGTGGAATTTCGCCCAGCATGTCGGCTCCTCCTGCTTTCGGGGCTAGAAGGGAGGGATGCAGGGGGCGGAGCCCTGGCTGTGGTGGGGTCGACATGGGGGTCTGGCCACAGCTGCGTGGCGGCCCCGTGTCCCCAGGTCCAGGTGCGCCCAGAGAGTGAGGGGTTGTCGCTGAAGTGCAGCAGGGTCGGTGGAAGGTCGCCGCTGGGCGCCGCACGCCGACCTCGGGGTGGAGAGCTCTCTGCGGGCCGCAGCCCCCTTGGACGAGGGGAGGCCGGGCTTCTGGAGTCAGGCCAGCAGAGTGGGAAGCTGGAAAGGCACGTCCTCTCCTGCGTGGGCGTTTTTCACTCCGTATTGGCACACGTTTCCTGAAGAAGGAAGAGGAAGGACTCAAGAAAAAGAAGGCATGCTTCTGTGAGATGAGAAGCCAAGAATGACATAACCTACAGCTTTCTTTCTTTCTTTTTTTTTTTTTTTTTCAAATTTTAACATCTTTAACCTACAGCTTTCTTAAGCTTTATCTCTAAGTGAGGAAACAAGCCTGGCTCCCATACCCGACAGGGAAGGGTGTCACAAAAAAGGTGAAAAAAGTACCAAGGCAACTATAGAAATCCGGGGCTGGATTAGCTCATTCCTAAACTCTCCACGTGCTGGTGGAGGCGGTATCCCCTATATAAATGAATACGGCGTTTGGAAACAAAAAGAGGGGCTGGAGGGAGAGGCAGGAGCAGAGCGGGAGGGGAGGGGGCACCAGCACGGCCAGAGAGAGCGGAGGCAGCTCGGACCTGCCTCAGTCACGCAAGTGGGGCGCCCCGAGAGCAAAGCAGGCCCTGAGGAAACGGTAGACGGGAAAGAACACTGCACGAGGCACGGCTAGGCCACCTCAAAGCTCTTTACACCCTCCCTGTGCCTCACGGCTCATCTCTCCTGCTCTCTGTCCCCGCCCCCCCCAGCCCTGTGCCTGACCCACCCCCACGCTGGCTCTAGGTGATCGCTCTTCTCCCCTCCCCAACTCATCTTCCTCACCCAGCGGGCTCTCACCCACCTCCACCTGGCGCCCTTCCTCTGACTGGGCTCTACCCAGGCTTGGGCACTGGCTCAGCGAACCCAGGAAACGTCCTCCTCAGAAGGGAAGGGAGGGCAGGGATGGCAAGGCCTCGTCATGAGTGTTGTTATGTTTCTTTTACTCTTGTGCCACTTGTGCGTATGGTTACGGAGCACGTTCACGTGCGCTTTCCTACCGAGTCCTCTCGGGACCCTGAGCTCCCTGCTCAGGGTCACCTGGGTGGTTAGAAGTGGAGTCAGAAGGTGCCTGGCTGAGCCGGCTCCGTGGCCACAGTTGCTGGTCCATAGCGCCATGGGATGGGATGCGGCCCAGGCTAGGCGGCAGATGGGATCTTGTATCTTGTGTCTGTCCCCTCTTGTCCCCCCCCTGCAGGGCTCTGGAAGGGGAAGCCCACCGTGTGCTGTTTGGGTTTGTGCCTGAGACACCAGAGGAGCTCCAGGTCATGCCAGGGAACATCGTCTTTGTCTTGAAGAAGGGCAGTGATAACTGGGCTACGGTCATGTTCAACGGGCAGGTATTCAGAGGACCAGGGGTGGGCGTGGGGGCACGGGATCCTGGCAGCACATGGAAGAGCTTTCTCAGGAGCAGCACCCGCTACCCTCTTTCAACTGTCCACCCACCCCTGCCCGTGCCTCTGGGCTGTTCTGGGGTGTGGGCACTGATGAGCGCATCTCTATCTCCCACTTCCTGGCGCCGTGGTGCTGCACTGCAGAAGGGGCTTGTTCCCTGCAACTACCTTGAACCAGCTGAACTGCGGATCCATTCTCAGCAGAAGCCCCAGGTACCGTAGTGCCGAGGTCTGACCTGTTCCCCCCACTTGCCCCCCAAGCCCCCCAACGACAGTCCACGGGGAGGGGGGAGAAGAGCAGCGCGGAAGAGGCGCTGAAGACACACTAGTCCCGAGCCCACCTTGCGCTGGTACCAGCTGCCCGGAGCCGTACCTGGGGGTGAAGGAAGAAACCCAGATGCGCTGAGTAGAGGCATTGGCCGAGGACCCACCGGGCCCCCAGCTCTGTGATTCCTCCTGGTCAGGGGTGACTTGACCAAAGCTGTAGCATATGAATGTTAGGTCTTCCCAGAATGTCCTCTTCACCTGGAAGCATAGTCATTGTGTTGGCTGGTGAAATCCATTCCAATTTAGAAATCTGCTTTAAAACACTGAATGGGGGCTTCCCTGGTGGTGCAGTGGTTGAGAGTCCGCCTGCCGATGCAGGGGACACGGGTTCGTGCCCTGGTCCGGGAAGATCCCACATGCCGCGGAGCAACTAAGCCCGTGAGCCATGGCCGCTAGGCCTGTGCGTCCGGAGCCTGTGCTCCGCAACGGGAGAGGCCACAACAGTGAGAGGCCCGCATACCGCAAAAAAAATAAAAAATAAAAAATAAAATAAAACACTGAATGAGAGGAGGCCTTGCCAGCCACTGCTTCTGATGCTACTGCCGCCCCACCCTCAGCCCCCATCTCAGTGACCTGCCCTTCTGCCAGGCCTGGGGAGTGGTCTTTGTTGGATCCATGCAGGTGTCTGATGGCAGTGGACCCTGTCTCTCTCTAGACTATGCAACCAGTTGTCCTCTGTGGGCTTGGCCCTCCCTGGCCAGAGTCACTATGTCCAGATGACTTGAGAAGTTCTAAGGGCCATGCAAATGAGAAGTGCCATGTTTCCTTTGAAGGGGCAAGATGTGGAGTGAGAGGGTGAGCTAAGACAAGACTCAGGGTCCTAGCCCACCTCCAGCGGGTTTCCAGCGCGGCTCAACGGGGCGATTAGGCAGCAAGGGCCTCCTACCTGGGGCTTAGGATCCTCATTTCTACTGTGATTTGTTTTCACCAGGCCAACCTTGCCTCCCATTTAACCAACACTTTCCTTAGTCTCCCCTGAATGTTACCACCACCCCAGCTTTTAGGAAGTCGTTTGCATCCGGCTCCTTTCCATGGGGGTCTGCAGGGTCTCCCCTGCCCCCAACTCCTACCCCTGCCTAAGAACTGCGTCTGATGAAGGTTCTCACCCCCTCTTCCTGTTCCCTCCAGGAGGAAACCTCGCAGGAGTCTGATATCCCAGCTCCTCCCAGTCCTCCTCCCGGGAGACCCCAGATGTCACCAGGTTTGTGTCTCTGGAGCAACGTCCCAGGGCTGGGGGTAGTTGCTCTCCCAGCCTTCCAGGAAAATGTGGTTTCTTGTCCTCCCAGCAGGCCGCTCAGTTTGTGACCACACGGCCCCAGAGGCCCCTCTCTCCTGTACCACTGAGCGACCCCAAACACAGGAAATCGCTGTCCTCTCTCCCTGCCTGCTCCAGAACACTCGGGGGGCTTGGGTAAATGTAGCTGCTTTCTAGGGGGCAGTGAGTATCCCAGCCCACTCATTAAGTACTGAGACCTCACCCCAGGAGGAAAGTTTCAAGTAATTGCTTCACATGTTTACTTAAAAGGGGGATGCAGTGGCTCTGTTCAAATGTCTGAGGAACTCTATCTGGAAAAGAAACTGCTCTGCAGAGCCCTGAGGGCTGGACAGAGAACCACGGGGTGAATGTGAAAGGCAGACTCTCCTGATGTGTGGAGACGGCTGCCCTGGGAAGTCAGGGCCTTTCTGTCACTGATACAGATTGAGCAGATTCTGAGTAAGGGCTTGGCAGACATGCACCGAATAGGTGGCATGTCCAGATCCGAGGTCAGTGATTGTCAGGTCCACCTGATCATTAGAATCACTTGGGATGCTCCCCACCCCTATTTTTATTTTGAAAATATCAAGCCTACAGAAAAGTTGAAAGTATAGTACAATAAACACCAGACTACCATTCACCTAAATTCAGTAATTGTTAACACTTTGGACCATATACTTGCCCTGCTCCTCTCTCTAATATAAAATTTTTTTCTAGTGGCTGAGCCACTTGAAAGTAAGTTACAGACTCATGATACTTCACCCTACACTTCAGCGTCTGTCTCCTAAGAACAAGGACAGTCTTCTGCATAAGCACAATATAATTGTTATATCTAGGATAACGTTACTATTATATCTTAATTATATAATATAAATTGTATATTTCATATTCAAATTTATCCTACTGCCCCCCAAAATGTCCTTGATAGCTTTTTTTTTTTTTTTTGGTATTTTCTGTCTAGGGGTCCAGCAAACATATTAACCTAGGAAGATTTTAAGGATTTGGGTTCCTAGGCCTTTGATTCTGGTTTTTTTAGGAGTGGAATCAGGCTTAGGAACCTGTGTTTCCAGAAAAAACTTCCCAAGTGATTCCAGTGATCAGCTGGGTTTTAGATCAGTGATCTTTTTTGATCATGCACCCCTCCCCACCATGGTGAATATCTTTATAATATCTCTATCTTCTCTTATGTAAATTATATACATACTGCTATATTAATATATTTTGCACATTAGAAAACATACACAAAAATAAAGGACAGGGGCTTCCCTGGTGGCACAGTGGTTGAGAGTCCGCCTGCCGATGCAGGGGACACGGGTTCGTGCCCCGGTCCGAGAGGATCCCACGTGCCGCGGAGCGGCTGGGCCCGTGAGCCATGGCCGCTGAGCCTGCGCGTCCGGAGCCTGTGCTCCGCAATGGGAGAGACCACAGCAGTGAGAGGCCCGCGTACCGCAAAAAAAATAAAAAATAAAAAAATAAAGGACAGAATGAAAATAAGTGGTTCTCATATTTCTTCTAGTGGCCCGTGGCTCATCTTACACTCTCTGATTTTCATTTCTACGGAGCCCACCGCTTTAACTGACCTTTGGGCATCTTGAATGATGCCACTACACCAGCAGCACTGCTGTTAACTGACTTTGGGGGATCCCTCCCTAACCCCATGGGTTGGTGAGAATGTGATGGTCCTTTGATAATTACCCATATCCTCCCTAAATCAGAGACTTGGTTCATCTGTGTGTTCATGGCTTCGCCCCATTGCCCCAGTGATCTACCCTGCAGTTTATTACAATTAGCCATCATCCCAGAGGTTAAAGGGTATGAAGTTGGGTGCCCTGTTCTAAGAGGTTTCCTCTTGTATATGGCAGAGGCTGGCCAAGAGTGTTCACTCATCATTCTCTTTTGTTTTATTCCTTACCTTCTTCATTCAGGTCAGAAAGGAAAAAAAGAGCCCAAGGTAACTTTTTTGGTTTCCTTGTACTATTTCCAGTGGTAGAGGAAGGAAGAGCTTAGGCTGCCCACTCAATCATGTCCACGGGTGGGTCTCCCTGGATGACAGAAAGAGACCCAAAGGAAGGGTAGACCAGATGCTACCACACATACGGGGACCAGGGGCCCCCTCGACAGCCCCTCCCTCCTCCATGCACACACTGCCTACTGGCCCATGGCTGGTGGCCCAGATCTAACCCCGCGGGAATTCTTATCCAAGTGAGAGTTGGGCTGGAGGACAGAGCTCCGGAGGCCCCTCTCATGTTACTGTGAAACCAGGTACTTCATGGCCTCTCCCTGCCACGGGGAGCTCCCCGTGCACCAGCGCGTTTCTCAGAGGAAGCCTCAGACACTCATGAGTTCCCTTTGCTTGCTCTCCCCACAGGAAGTCAAGCTCAGCATCCCCGCGTCCTACATGCTCAAGGTGCACTACAAGTACACGGTGGTCATGGAGACTCAGCCCGGGCTCCCCTACAGCCAGGTCCGGGACATGGTGGCTAAGAAGCTGGGGCTCCTACCGGAACATACCAAGCTGAGGTGAGCTCCACACAGGGAGCCTGCTGCTGGCCTGGTGGATAGGTGAGGAGGATGGTTCTGCACTGATGCTCCCTGCCTTGATTCTTCCTCATTTATCTCACCCACCCAGCTATCGGCCTCGGGACAGCGGCGAGCTGGTGCTCCTTTCAGAAGACAGCATGAAGGATGCCTGGGCCCAAGTGAAAAACTACTGCCTGACTGTGTGGTGTGAGAACACAGTGGTGAGTGCGGTGAGCCCAGGGGCATCTAAGGCCATGTTTCTAACGGGCCACTTCCTCAACAGCAGTTCAGCATTTACCCGGCGCCTTCTGTGTGCCCGGCACTAGGCTTGGTGTTAGGGACATGGTGGGTAACCAGCCTCAGCTCTGCCTCCGTTCCACTGCAGCCTCACCTGGGTTGCAGCCAGGGGAGGGTTTCCCGCAAGAGAAGAGCAGGGCCAGGCGCCCAAAGAAAGCTTCGAGTCCCTTCCATCCGCTGCCACGCCTAATTGTTTCAATGTTTAGACCCATCACTATCAAGCAAGGTTGGAACGAAGTCATAGCTTGAGGCTGAGCTCACAGCCATTCTCCACCTTAAGTTTCCACTGGGAAGAAGGCTCGGGAGTGAAAGAAAGTAGTGAGCATTTCTTTCACAAAGAGATGCCTTGGATAAAAACCTCCTACTGACAGCAAGCATCTATTGAGAACTTCCCATGTGCCAGGTACCGTGCAGGCTGGGTATTAATTCTCATAATCCCCATAACTCTATGAGGCAGGTACTGTTATCCTACTTTGTAATTTAGGTAACAAGGCAAAGGGAGGTTGACCTGACCAAGATGACACAGAGCCCGCCTGTACTCTTGAGCACCTCGCGATACTAACAGTAAAAGGGCAGGTTATCTATAGGACCTGAGGTCTAGAAAAGAGTTAACTGACTTGCCAGTAAGAATAAAGGGAGTCAGGAGCAAAGTTCGAGGCTAGAAGTAGTAGCTACAAGTTATTCCTCTTGGACTTTGTCCCTTAGTCTCTCAAGGAAAAATTGCCATTCTTTTCGTTGTAGACGTTAATTCTCTCCCCCAACAATGGCCCTTGGGGGACGACAAGGGCAAACAGATGACTACAAAGCATGTGTTAAGTAAACTGATGGAGATGCACAAATGCCTTCCGGTGTTATATAAGCACTCGGGAGGGTATCTCAGTCCAAAAGGCTGGAGGGAAGTGGGACAAGTCAGTAGCCTTCCTCGAGAAAATGATGCTGAAATTGTCTTGAAACTTATCCTGAAAAAGGTACACAGAAATTAGCAAGGTGGAGGAGGTTAGGATGGATGTATTACACAGATGGAGAGAAGGGACGGAAGACCACGAGAACCAGCGTAATGGGAAAGGGGGCTCAGTGTTACTGGATGCAGCCAGGACAGTGGCTGGAGACAAGGTTGGAAAGGCCACAGGGCTGGATCAGGGAAGGCCTGTACACTGCTGTGCTGGGGTGATGCAGTGAGCAGGGAGAAAACAGCGAGGCCTTGCTTTGGGTTGATGACTCAAGGGGCATATGAGCAAGGCAGGGAGCTCAGCTAGGCTGGCCGGTGGGCTTCCTCTGAGTACTCAGCCCCCCATCCAGAGTCTGGAGGCTGGGGTGTCCCGACCAGAGTCCATGAGTCTGTAGTCTCCACTGTCCAAAGCTCTTGTTGAGCAGGGTCCCAGTGACACTTCCGTTCTCCCCCTACTCACCTGTTTCCTGCTTCAGCATTTGTCGACTGTGGCATCTGCAGTTGTATCAGTCTAGGGGGTATAAAATTAAATAGTTCCCAAGTGAATCCTTGGTCAGTTACTAGTTTTCACCTGCAAAGGAGATTTTGAGGCCATGGAAATGACCAGAGTGGGAAAGCTATTCCAGACCATGCAGGCCTTGGGCCCACGGTGGAAGGCAGAGTCCCTCCTCCAGACCCTCATTCCTACAGCTGGGCAGGGGCTTCTGCTCAGTTAGGGAAGGGTCTCTTTGGTAGGTTCTCACTCAAAGGCATTTTGTTGGATGGAAAAAAAATAAATGGAGGGGAGGGGAAGAATTAAAGAGGATAGGCCTGGAGGAAGGCCCTGTAGTAAGACCTTGTAGGTTATCTAGGAGTTCAGAAAATTGCCTTCAGGAAGTAGAGACATTGGAGCTGAGACTTCCTGGTGCCTCTGGCTGAGAGGAAAGGCCCAGGACCCTGAGGGCAAGGGCCAGTGCAAGGCGTCCCTTGAAAGTTTGAAAGGTCACTCTAGGTTTTCCAATTGTCTGTTTTTGGACTAATCCCTTCAGTTCTGTCTTTAAAGGATTCTGCCTAGGAGTTCTGCTCTAAATGTGAATTACTTCACTGAAAAGGGTTTATTTATTTTTTATTTTATTTTATTTATTTATTTTTTTGTGGTACACGGGCCTCTCACTGTTGTGGCCTCTCCCTTTGCGGAGCACAGGCTCCGGACGCGCAGGCTCAGCGGCCATGGCTCACGGGCCCAGCCGCTCCGCAGCATGTGGGATCTTCCCGGACCGGGGCACGAACCCGTGTCCCCTGCGTCGGCAGGCGGACTCTCAACCACTGCGCCACCAGGGAAGCCCCAAAGGGTTTATTTTTTAATCTTTTAAATCATTGTTAATTTCTGTAGCAATCGTTAACTCCTGCAGGGAGTTTCTGATTAATAGATTTGGGATGGCGCAGAAAATTTGCATTTCTATAATAACGAGGTGCCCAGTGTTGTGGGTACTGGGGAAAGGGTGTTGGATTTGGGGGTTAGAAACCCAGGTCTGACTTAGGGTTCTGTCACTTACTTGTGACTCAACCTCTGTTTCTCCATCTGAAAAGACGTAACGATAGTACCTATTCTACCTTTTTCAGGATTACTGTAAGGTTTTTTTTTTGTTTTTTTTTTTGGGGGGGGGTATGCGGGCCTCTCACTGTTGTGGCCTCTCCCGTTGTGGAGCACAGGCTCCGGACGCGCAGGCGCAGCGGCCATGGCTCACGGGCCCAGCCGCTCCGCGGCACGTGGGATCTTCCCGGACCGGGGCACGAACCCGCGTCCCCTGCATCGGCAGGCGGCCTCGCAACCACTGCGCCACCAGGGAAGCCCCCTCCGTGAGATTTTAAGACTATCTACAGTCCTGCAGACCTTTTGGTTTCATTTATCCAACCATCCGGTGTTCATAAAGTACATGCCAGGTCTATGCTAGGTACTGATCACAAACTTGCCTTTCTGAGTTTATAACCCAGGTGCTACACTGACATTTTGCTGACTGATGCTGACTTCAGTGATGCTCAGTGTTCGCTGCAGGAAGTCAGGAAAACTAACAGGCCTTTCTATTATTTCAGGGTGACCAGGGCTTTCCAGATGAAACTGAAGAAACCAAACAATCTGATGCTAAAAACCCGACAACAGAAGCTCAGCTTAAGGAAGGGAGCCAAGTGGTAGCACTCTTCAGCTACGAGGCTACCCAGCCAGAAGACCTGGAGTTTCTGGAAGGGGATGTAATCCTGGTGATATCAATGGGTAAGTGCTACTCCTGGCTTAGAGTAACTAATTCACATATTAGCAGGAATAAATTCAAAAGCAGAGAGAAGAAAACATCAATAAGCTACAAACTTTAGCCAATGGTTTCAATATCCTGCCTAGCTTTCAGCCGGAGGGAGCAAAACTGAGCACTGACCTTTCCAGCTGATGCTCTCTCCTGGGCAGGGAAGCAACAAATGGCAGACTTAAATCACATTTTGATTATTAAAGATTGTTTTGGAAGCCATGGATTCTCATACCAGAACTAATGAATTGGAAGGTGGCTAGCTAGAATCATTTTGCCTTTGCACTGAGCCACATGATACCACTGATCTTCTGCAAACTACAGTTCTTTGAATTGATGTACTTTTCGAAGGTGAAGGAAGAAGGGGATAAATTTTGCCTTAAGAAGCAACTATTCAGAATTGCTCTCTCTGGCGACTTTCCTGGATGTTACAAATCAAACACATTAAACATTGAAATAAGTGGAGGGTTCTAATTTAGTTCTTCTCAGACTTAAGTATGCTCATGCATCCTTTGCAGTTTGTTTAATAAAATTCCTTGGCCCAGCTCGAGAGATTCTGATTCGGGTCTGGGGTGGGGCTCACTAATTTGCATTTTTAACAAGCTTCTAGGTGATGCTGGTCTACTGACCAGAGGAGCACGGCTAACTCACGGTTTGACAGGGTCTTATTTCTCTACCTGGTAACAAGTAAGAGTCACATCAAGAGCTTCATTCACGTGGCTGAAATCTTGTGCATTAGTAATGCAAAGTAGTGAAAACCGAACACTATTATCAATTATAACAGAAAATCTAACAGGCTACGAGATGAGAGCAGGAGATTTTAAAGTTAATGGGGTAAAGAGTGAGTGTACGAGACTGTGGCAACTAACTCAAAATATGAGTAATGAAAAACGGAAACAGGATGCACAACCAGTGCATATCTTCTGAAAGGGAGAATGGAAACTCAGTTGTTAAGAGTTGGATTTAACTCCCCACACCATTTTTTAAGTGTCAGTATCAACCAATCAACTAAATTGTCCAGAGGTTCTTTTGGGGGGTTGGGGATAAGAAAAAGACGAGTGAATGCTCCGAAAAACCTTCTGGGTAGGTATGCAGAGAAGGTGGTGTACTCTTTACCGGGATATGTATAGAAGTCTAAGTCGGTCTAATTCAGAAAGTATCCATGTAATATTTTGAAACTTTATTATAACACAGAGAAAACAGAATTCAGCATAAACACTGTGTGGGGCTGAGGGGCGAGTTCAGCTGTTATTCAACAGTTATGAGAGAGTTTCATTGCAAAAGCTTCTCAAGTTTAAAATGTGCATCACTTGGGGAGCTTGTTAAAATGAATTCCGACTCAGGTTTGGGGTAGGACCTGAGATTTTGGCATTTCTAGTATGCTCCCAGGATCCACGACAAACAAACGCTGATGCATGACTCACATTAGAGGAGGAAGAATCAAGACAACAGTTTGCAATTAGAATCACCTTGAATGAACTGTAGAAAAAACTCTGATGCCCAGCCACACTCCACACTAATTAAAGCAAGAGTTTCTGGGGACAGGATCCAAGCACCAGTGCTGCTGTACCATCTGATGCAGATGTCTTACATCCACAGATGAACTTCTGAACTGGTTCTATGGTGTGGTAGATGGGCCTTGGAGTAGGTCATACATACCTAAGGTGTCTGATATTTATTAGCAGAATGGCCCTGAACAAGCTATTAATCTCTCTGGGTCTCCTTTTCCTTAGTAACACGGGGATATTATCTACAACTGAGTTATGAAGTCTGTGCCTGCACTTTATTAGTCTCAAAATAGGTGCTATGAAAATTCTTATATTTTACAAACATGGACTGAACCCATCACTAGCTCCAACTCTCAATTCTTTGATCATTCACCAGTGAACATTCAGTATTAATATATTTAACCAATTAAATTGAATGTCCCTTTCCTGTAATCAAAACAGATTCCCAACAAAGCTAAAACTCCTTGTTAAAAAACAAAAATCATATCCAAAGATTCATTATTCAATTTCTTTCACTTTATTTCTTTGGTAACATTTTGAAAAGTCTAACTCATTCTTCTGCAGTTTACTCCTCCATTAGCATGTCTAAGACAGAAACCAATAATGAAGCGGCTAAGTCCTATGTTTGCTCTTACCTCCAATCACTTTCCAAAGCAGACTTCTCCCTGCTAGCACAACTGGGGGGTGAAGGATTGACAACAGATCTGTGGGCAATAGTCACATGAGGTGATTCTCCTATACTCATTTTAGAAATTGAAGTATACTTTTCCTTTTATCAGTGAATGAAGAATGGCTGGAGGGGGAATGCAATGGGAAAGTTGGCATTTTCCCCAAAGTTTTTGTTGAAGAACGTGCAACTACAGACTTGGAAAGCACTCCTCGAGGAGTCTAGGATGTTTCACAACCTACAAAGTCGAAGAAACGGAGGTACTATCATTTGCAAGATTTAGCACGCCTCTGCAGTACACTGTACAGAGACATCGCTGTTTGGAAGTATTAATTCATCTACTTTTCCCTGTTAAAATCTAACCTATTAGACAATGATGTGGAACTTAAGATGATGATTACTTTGGAGGTAGGGAGGGGGGGGTGGTTGGAAGAGTCTGGAAGGGCATGAGGGGGTCTTCTAGGGTGCTGATAATCTGTTTCTTGCTCCGAGTGCCGGCTACCCTGATATGTTCAGTTCGTGAAAATTCACCGAGTTGTACACTTACTATTGGTACACCTCTCTGTGTATGTGATGCCTCAATAAAAAACTTACAGAGACAAGACACCCAGAGTGCAGGCCCAAGACTTACCCCCATTCCTGCACCATTACTATCAGAGACTCCTAGGGCCTCAGGTAACTTCACAGGTAATTCAGAAGGCGCACGCGCCCCCCCCCCCCACAGAGACAAAATTAACATTTTGGGGGGTTAACAGTCTTGTTGCTTAAACAGAACCTAGACTGAGTTATGTACCCCTGAAATACAGCTTTTAATTCCGCAGAAAATTAAAATACTAGAACTACAACCCTTCATGTGTTCTCAGGGAGGAACATTTGTTAAGAGTTCAACAATGAATGTATGCCACCAATAAATAAGAAATGAAAAGCAGCTGTGTTCAGGAAGCCAGTTGGTTAGTACTACCCTACTAGGTAACATTTTATAATAAGTATTCTAGTAATACACATGATAGAATGCGATTGGTTTATTCTGGTTATCATTTAACCAAATGGCCCAGTTTTTCAGGGTGAACTTGGGTGGGAGTTTTCCATAGATACTAAAGACCTGGCCTTAATCCCCCCACTTCCTTTTGTAGAATACACGTGGCTTTGTTAACAATTTTTCAAGTGTGTAGGTGCGTGTGAAAAGCACAGTTGGGAAATGAAGTGTAGACTGAACCAACATCAAGGCGAAAGGGCAGCTGCTGGGCACGCACACACACACGCTGGTGAGCTGTGGTGCTGGCTTCTGGCACACGGCAAAGGCCCGGCAGGCTCCCACTGGAAATCTGGGACACAGCTTGAAGAAATACAACCCCAAAGCAAAGAACGTCAATTACTGTTGCTGCTCATCACACTTGGTGAGTTCACTGGGCCAAAAGGATAAACTATCTCTGAGTTGCTTTATTAAGGGTGACAATAAGAATAAAAATGCTGAGCTGTTCAAAGAACTGACAGTTTCTTTCTACCCATCCCTTCCCATAATCCTGCACATTGGTTAGGAACATTACTAAAAGCAAAAATAACCCTGAAGCATATTTGAGTTTTGACCTTCTTTGCTTTCCCCTAGATGACTTGAGTAGTTTAAGTTTTTGTTTTTTAAGTTGGATTTTCTTTTAGGATAAAAAAGAAACAATCTACACACAGATTTGGTTGGAGAGAACATGGTTTAATTAAAGGCAAAGCTGATTTCAGCAGCTGCAGGTCTTGCACAGACAGACCAAAACAAAAAACAAAAACAAAAACAAAAAAATAAACACAAAAGAAAGTTTACTACACAAAACCAGTTTCTGATGAAGATTCTCCTCTCCCTCCTCATTACTCCACACTGAGGATAAGGCGAGGAACCCCGCCCCAAGAGTCAGAAAACATTCCAAACACCAAATTCTCATGCAGAAATGGGGCTGTAGATGGGACGTGGGCACTACGTGGGACCGAGACGGTGAACCTGGTGAGCTTGTCAAGGGCGCAAGAATCCGTGACAGTTCAAACACTGGAATGTTGCAGCTGCCTGAATGCAGGGCTCAAACACACAGAGTGGGTAAAGGCAGCAGGGAAGGAGGCTTGGGATGGAGGGAAAGGGAGAAAGGCGGACACGGGGAAGGGGCTGGAGAGAAGCACAAAGGGTTTCATATTGCCATTGGGTGGGGGACTTTACCCTTTGGGACCTTTCAAAAAAATAAACAGCAACAAAAAAAAACCCAAACACCATGTCAAACTAAAAGAGCAATAACGTAAGCATACAGGGACTCCAACCACTCTCTCGGAAGAGCAATGAGCATGAACCTCACCCCTTTTCATTGCTGGGGCTGCCCAGACTCCAGTGGCGACCCGGGGCTCCTGGATGTGCTTTGCTCTGCAGCTGTTTTCCAGCTCTTAAGTCCCACGCTAGCCCCCCACACTCACACGCATCACCCCTCCCCTCTGGGGGAGCAGACGGGCACGTGCGCGCACACACTCACACTCACATTTACACACACACACAAAGGAGAGCTCTCCCAGAAAATAAACCCTACCACTAGCACAGCAATTGGACATTTAGATTGTTTCCATAATTTCCCCTTAAAATATTACTTTTCCAGGAAATGACTATCAGAAATGCTGTCCTTCTGTTTCTACACAAGAAAATTTTCAGTCCTCTTTCCTTCTAATAAATATCAAATAAAAGTTTATTTTCCTTTCTTTCGCCTTTTCCAGAATGGACTTCCTTGTGTTTTCTTCTCTGCATGATGCACATGTGTCCGTGTTGCCTTGAATTTCACTCTGAAAGTGGAGGCTGGGAGACTGCAGCCGGGCAGGGCCCCGGCCCCTCGGTGGGCTATGCAGACGCCGCTGCTGCCGCTTCCTTCTTCTTCAGACTGTCTTTTGGGCCCCAGCTGCTGGACCCCATGCTGTTGCTTCTTGGCGAGATGTTGTGCATGTTAGGAATAATAACGATTACTAGCACACAGCACAGGGTAGAAAAGGGGTGGAGGTAGGGACAGGAGGAGGTGGGTGGTAAGTAGGATGGGGGCACAAAAACCAACCAAACAAAAAATAACCACACTGAAAGCGTCTACCTATTAAAATGCGTCAGGCCGTGAATGGACTAGCCTGCCTTCTGTGGGACTGCCTGCTTTGCTACTGTCAAATGTACAGGAATCAAAAACGTTAACTTAAAATCCTACAGCAGTTTGTCTGCTAGTCCAGCACAGCACCACCACCCACGCTGCATCCTCGATCGGGGCTCAAGCACCTACAGAGTGAAGGGCATTTCCTGCTGGAGTCTCCAGGCCAGAGGAGGGCCCACCAGAACCTTCCGAGTGAAAGCTGAGGCCTTGTCCTCTCCCTTATGGATCATTTCCACCGGCTGAAGAGGTCAGTTTCCCCATCCTGTCACCACGAACCTCTCACAGGAGCAGCGCACGGGGCTTTCTTTGCTACACACTGACTAGAAGAAGCACATCCGTGTATGGAAGAGTTCAATGTGATATCTTACTACTGAGAGTAATAACAATAATAAAAGATGTTCAGGAATAATTTCAACTACATTCTCAGTCAGCAAAGCAATCATTAATGGATTCCTATTTTATTCCCCAAAGAGGAAAAAAAGGACTGAGACATTCCCATTGGCTTCTCCCATCTGCCTTCCCTTCTCAGCTTTCACTTCCCATGTGGCTGGGGACATGCACGATGGAGAAGGTGAAAGGCGGTGGTATCAGGTAACTGAGTGAGACAAACAGCAGTTCCTCTCTCCCTCCGGAAGGCCCCGGGGGGACGGAGAGTTCCTGATGGTTTTTCTTTTTGCTGCACTGCAGACATTTCGTGCACACTCAGCGGGCTGGTGGAACACTTACACCCTCTCAACAGCGAGAAACAGAAAAGAGGGCTGCCACCTGCAGGGGACTGTGCGGGCCAGTCCTGCAAACCCAACATGCCATGGTTTATGGAGCCTTCATTCCCAGGGTTGCCACTCTGGCCTCAGTGTGGAGGGTTCATGGTGCCTTGTCCCCGCTGCTGTTTCTGCTTCTGCTGCATTAACAACTGCTCCAAAGCGGAAGGTCCAGGATGCATCATGGAACTGGACCAGATAGACTGAAAAACAGCCCAGAGCTTGTCAGCAGAGGTCAAATGCCTGGTTGTCTTTAAGGGATTTGTTTTTCAATCCCAGCCAAACATAAAGGCATATATGCCCCAAGATTCCCAAACCCTAAAAAACCCCAGCTATTAGAAAAAGTTGTTGTAAGACCAGGTCTTCAAGACAGGTTAGTTCCCATTAAGATCATTTTAAACCAGAAAAGGTGAAAGTATGTTTTATATAAAGTCTTTTTGCTAAAACTCAGCTCCATGTGAGACCAGAGCATTTACCAGAAAGGCTTCAGGCAAACAAAACATTTCTGAAATTAGATGCCCTTCTTTGACTTGTTCAGAAAAGGCTTAAATAAAATATTCCAAGGTGAGTCCGAATTTTCTTAATCTTAGAATCCAACTAAAACCTTCATGTCTGTCCCCCCTGAGGATACTGCTTTATCACTAGTGAATTCACAAATTAAAAAAAAAAAAAGTCCTATTCAAGAATCTTATAAGGCAGACCATGCTTCTAGGACTTTGCTAGATATGTGCTATGAATCAATCCTAAGGGCCTTAGGAATAAGATTAGCCATTTATGTGAAGGAAAGCAGAGACATCTCTTGTGGTTCTTGTTCCTGATCCGCTCACCTTTAGGCTTTCCATGAGGACAGCAGAAGAATCTTCCATGGATGGGCCATGGCCTGTCCAGGAGCCACTTGAACTGCTGGCCTGATGCCAACTGCTCTCAGAGGACGATGTTGCTGAGAGATAATCAATGCCAAACCCACCCATGGCTAGGAATGAAGAGATAAGAATAATTCAAGAAGTTGTTCTATCATTGCCAAATGCCAAAAGCCAGGGAAGGGTAGAGTAAGTTCTTTCACTTTTGCTAAGCAATGAAGTCTGGATCTCACCTGGCTTATCAGTTTTCCACCGATCTGCAGTTCTCCTATCCCTGTTATCTGGAGTCCCAATGGGTCCAAAATTGGAGAATGGGACAGAACTGTGGTTGTGTGTCGGAGGGGAGCTTGGCAGGCTGCTTGGGTTGGAGGAATGAGGAGATTGGCTGGCTGGTGTCGAATGATCTGCGAAATAATAGCAACGCAGGACATTAAACAAAGATGTTTCACAAACATGCCAAGAATGAAAGTTTCCTGTAGATCTGACCACTTAAATTCTGTTAACAATAACCACAGGGTTTCAGGAAAAAGGCAAATAAAGGCCCCAAAAGGGACCCTGCCAAATGCACTTGTCTGTCTTGCTGTGCATGCCTAAGGCACATTCCTTGCCTTACAAATAAAACAGTACACAGTGTTGTCAAATAAATGCATTCTTTTGGTGTGCCTCTTTCAGATAAGTATAACTGCTCTTCTCTATCAGAATTGCCTAACCTTAAAAATTACCATTAACTCTGTATTTTTAAAAGTGTAACTTTTCCTGCAAAGAACGAATATCTACAAATAAAACTAAAAAACAGCTGCAAACCTTAAGATAAAACTCGTATTTTTCTCCCTTACAACTCTGCTCATCACTGAGGATGTAAAACAGCTTTTTTAAAAATTTTATTTATTTATTCATTTTTCGCTACGTTGGGTCTTCACTGCTGCACAAGGGCTTTTTTCTAGTTGCGGCGAGCAGGGGCTACTCTTCGTTGCAGTGCATGGGCTTCTCATTGCGGTGGCTTCTCTTGTTGTGGAGCACGGGCTCTAGGCACACGGGCTCTAGAGCGCAGGCTCAGTAGGTGTGGCACACGGGCTTAGCTGCTCTGTGGCATGTGGGATCTTCCCCAACCAGGGCTCGAACCCGTGTCCCCTGCGTCGGCAGGCGGATTCTTAACCACTGCTCCACCAGGGAAGCCCGAAAATAGCTTTTTAGTGTCATTTATCATGTGAACCAGTTCATCAGGCTTTTCTTTCCTATTTTCCTTCAGAAGTTACTTTAAAAACAAACAAATAACATCAACCAAAAAAAACAAACAAAAACCACCAAAACACAATCATACTCTCTCTTAATCAACTTGAGTGTACGGGAAATGCAAGGTCTATAATTTAAAGACTAGTCAATACCTGAACTGGCAGGAAGTGATGGAGACCACGGAGTCCCTTCAAAAAGGGAGTACAGTGATGTTTCCTGGGGGGCCATTGAGGGATTAAGTTCTGCTTTAGAGCTGGTTGTCAGGTTTTTCCCATATACCTCATTGAACACACTGTTATTTGGGTGCCTTTCCTGAAAGACAATGACCACCAAGTTAACAAACTCACGGCAAAGAAAATGCAGTGTTCGTGCCCATGGATGCTTATCTTAAGCCTGTCTTTGCAAGACAAACTGCTGAAGGCTTTTACTTCTGTTTCTTTCAGTTTTTCTGTTTAATTCATTTGCCTTTTACTTTCCCTCACCCTTTATGTTGCTCTAGGTAAACCACCTGGGTTAGAAAGTATGAATAATTTACTTGCCGAACAACAGAGCCCCAGAGACTTTAATATTAATGAGAAGTTAAACAATTCAAACTTACACAAGTCTCTCGTGTACCCTAATCAAAGGGAGGAGGGGAATAAAATCAAATACCTGGAAAACACCCATATATGGAAGAGAAAGGAAAAAGAAAAACAGACATACTGAAATAGAACGGGAAAGAAAATACTAGCCCACAATAAAAGCACAAAGTAGGATGCTTCACTGTTTACGCACCTGATTGAGAGAGAATCCGGTGAGCGACAGGAAAGAGGATGAATGTGACATGAGCTCTGAGGGCTTCTCCAATAAGGATTTCTTCACAGTCCCGGAAAAAAAGGTAGTTAAATTATGCCTTCCATTTTCTTACTATTAAGATACCATGCAACCAAAAGACCATAATTTAAGCATACTTGTACTCACCTACCTCGTACAATTTAAAGCTTAGAAGACATAAATTCAAATCCGTTAAGACCATGACACCAGATAAGTGCCAGATGTCCCAGGTGAGCCAGACAGAACCCTCCTGGATCAACACCTCTAAGCTAGCACAGAGACCCTGGCAGGGACCCTGGAAACTGGCAGTTTGGAGTGTTCACTAGGCAAGAACCTCAGGAATCCCTTTGTCAACAGTTGCATTTAAAATACTCTCCAAGAGGGTGATGCAAGAGGGAAGAGATATGGGAACATATGTATATGTATAACTGATTCAGTTTGTTGTAAAGGAAAAAAAAAAAAATAAATAAATAAAAAAAATAAAAAAATAAAATACTCTCCAAACAAGAAGGGGAACTGATCTGGCACTGTTTTCTCCCTAAATTTTTAAAATACTGACATTAATGACTTTTAAAAAGCCTTTAAATCCATTTGACAAGTGGTTTTGTTAGCATGGTTCGTAACAACTCTACTTGTGTGGCATATATTAAAAAAGTTGCTGAAGTCAAGCTTACATTTATTGGCCCTAAGAAAGTTATTAGGGAAATAAAAGCTGAATCTCTGATGCTCACTGTCACTGAATTGTTGGTCAACAAAGCATTTATTAAACACCTGCTACATGCAAGGCACTTTCACACAGTGCATCATTAACGATGTTAAATAGAAGAAGGGCTACCGTAAGGTTTTTTTAAACATGGAGAAAAGTCCACTAAAAGGCCCCCCTCCGCTTGTTCCACCATCAGCTTCATTTCCAACGGGAGGGGCAAGCACAACAGGAACTAAGGGGTTAGGAAACTAGTGCACAGAGACGTGCTCCCCCGCCTGTCCCCCAAGCCACCCCAGCAACAAGAAGCAGCAAGAAAGGTAAACACATAGAGGCAACAGTTTAGTAGCTGGACATTCCACAACCTCTAGGCACTGCCATTGCACTACGACTGTTCAAGTGTCTAGGGGATCTTTTATTTCTGCTAATTTTGCTGGGGGAGGTGAGAGGTCTCTGTGGCCACTCACTCAGGAAAATTCTTAAGGGAACTTCAAGTGCCAGGGATGGCATCTGTCACAGGAGCCACTGAGCAGCTTTCAGTTCTCCGAATACTAAAAGCACTGCACTGTAATCTCATGGATGTTTTCTTACCCCGTGTTTATGGGAAAGAAACAGAGAGAAAGTGGAACTCAAGAATTGTTTTATGTTTTATTAAGATGGCGTGAAGGGAGTGGGGGAAAGACCTCATAGCATACATCTTTCTTACAGTCCCCCCACCTTAGTAAAATACCTAAACAATGGCATCTTTTGAAATGCACACTGGGTTACAGAAGGTTATTTTTAAAAGATACCACTTATCAATTCTTAGACTTTATTTTATGTCATTCTAGTTATTTATCTCTGTGTTCGCTCATTTACGGTACTCCAACAATGTTTATAAATAGAGTCCTTTTCATTTTCACTCATTCTGCTTATGAATCTGGCTCGGAATCTAGATCAGCGCTCTTAGTTAACCAAACAGAAAAGAACCACATACTGTTTGGTAAAATCAATCTAGAATTTTTTTATTCAGTGAAACATCTAGAACATTATTTCATTTCATATTTTGAATACATGAGGAAAAATCTCACTGTTCCTAAACGAGATTAAATGACACCTAAAATTCCTGGGTCCAGGTGGAAATGATACCTGAAAAGTAAGTTAACTGGACAGCATCACACTCTGTGTGTGACCAGCCCTGCAGGATGCTTTCTGGATAACATGTAAGAAAGCTGTAACTATAAGATTTGGGGAAACTATGGAGTCAGACATGTTTTGCTATGTTCTACTACCATTTGAAGGTTAGTTTGGGCAATCAGGAAATAAGTTTTAAAAATCTATAAAAAAGGAAAGCCCTAGAAAGAAGAAACCACCTATTCCAAGTACTACAAATTCAGAAAAGAAGCTGAGGTTAGAGCAAGAAGAAGAATTATGTAAAATACATACAAAGAGGCTTCGTCCAGGAAGAGAGGCGAGAGGCCCCAGCAGAGCTGGGTAAAGATCAGGAGGGTTAGAAAAAATCAGCTCTTCCTCTTCCTCCAAGGCAGCCAGACTCTTTAACAGGTCCGGAGGAAGCAGAGGGGAGCCCTTGGGGTCCTAGTGACAGAAAGGACCACAGTGAGATGCAATGAGGGATGACAAAAGCACAAAGGAGTAGTAGCATGATTAGGGGGGATGAAGGCAACTAAAGTCAAGGAGGGGGCTTCCCTGGCGGCGCAGTGGTTGGGAGTCCGCCTGCCGATGCAGGGGACGTGGGTTCGTGCCCCGGTCTGGGAAGATCCCACATGCCGCGGAGCGGCTGGGGCCGTGAGCCATGGCCGCTGAGCCTGCGCGTCTGGAGCCTGTGCTCCACAGCGGGAGAGGCCCCAGCAGTGAGAGGCCCGCATAACAGAAAAAAAATAAAAAAAAATAAAATAAAATAAAGTCAAAGAGGAAGAAGTAATAAATAGTGAGACAGTATTATGCAAAGAGGAAAAGGCTCTGAAACACCAAAGCAAAGTGACACAAGGACAATGGTAGAGAAAGATCGAAACAACAGAAAGAAGCAAAAGTAGGGACAGAGCAGAACATAAAAGGTTAATGTGGGCAGTGAGTAAAACAATGCAATGGAGCAAAGTGATTAGCCTATCTTGTGCCAACAAACAGAGAGACAGCTTTTTTAAAAGCTACAAACACATACCTGTTTCTCATGAATAAAAAACGCAAGGACAGGGAACTCCACTATCAAAGATAACTGGCTTTGTTCCTCTCAGAAAACAATTTGTTTAAATACGCAATAAACCTAGATGATTCAGCCCAACTGAGAGGAGCTTTGTCTCAGAATTCTCTAACATGCTGTGTTAGAGATTTCTGCACATGATTTCTCTGCCAGACCATCACAGGTCCAAATCAGGAACAGAATTCTTCAGCTCCCCCAAATCAAGCATACTATGCAACTGTAAAGAGGAGACCAAAAGCTGCACCCATTTACTCTGCAGCACTCACGAAGCAGAGTGACCTTTATAAACATCTACTTGAGAAATTTAAAGGACATGCATCCCCAGACCTAACTCTGAAGTGCCTGGTGATAGCAAAGGACACACACCTCAAATGGCATCCTGGGCACAGGGTCCTGCTCTGGACGGAAGACTCCCGGTGACCGTTTGCCCCTGCGGTCCATGTTGGCTTGCTGTGCCATTACAGCTCTGTTATCAGCCATGCTGTAGGAGGAATCCCAGTAGAATTCTGGGATCTTGACTTCTGAGGGATTGTGGTTATATGGCTCCATGGGAAAAGGCTTCATTTTTTTCTCTAGAGGCTGCTGCTGCATTACAGGAGGTTGCAATGACGGCTCAAACAGTTTTATGGGGTCTTGGGTTTGAAGGTAGTAGGGCTGTTTCACAGGCATGATTTTCCCTAATGGGCCTTGAACCTGAGGGGGATTCCACAGCTGTTTGGAGGCATCCGCCTGTTGATACTAAAAAAGAGATGCCTGTCACCAAGATGAGGATAAAATGCAACGTTACTTACACTCAGTACTCAGGAATCACAGAATGAATCTGAGAGATTTTACCACCAACAAAACTCTAGGCAACGCAGTTTTGTTTACTCTTTAAGTTTTTCAATACACAGAGCTTTCTGGGAACAGATTAAGGGCACTGAACTCATGTTCTCTTTCAGTTCCATTATTTAAGAGGTTTAATAAATGAGGGTGTGAGTATGGGTGGGCACGCACACATTTCTCCTTCTGCTTCAAGTGCTGTGGGATGACAAATTATTTAAGACTGGTATCATTAACACCTCATCAAGATTATGATACTATTTCCCTTCTGTAGTTTAGGTTCAAATAGAGGAAATTATTTACAGAAAATCTTTTCTATAAAGCTGACAAGTAGTAGCAGCAAAGAATGGTATTGAAGATTTATTGTCCTTTACAAAAGTAAAAAGGAGAACACCTGAACTTCCCTAAACAGCAAAGAGAAGACTTATGTGTTCCCATAATCTGAAGCTTCCAGAATAGTCAATTCTCAAGGCTTTAGGAACAAAATGAAAAATCTTGCCTTTTGTGTGAGCCTTCTTCTACCTGTTTCCTGTAAGTCTAAGCAAGAAGTAGCTGAATGCTTAACTAGCATTTTTAATTAACCAAACAGGGAATAATTTCAACCTTCCCCTCTCCTTACTTCAGCTGGACAGTACACACAACTGTAACTTACCTGCTGGAATCCAGAGTGGTGAGGAGGGCTTTTCCCCAAAGCCGGCACAGCTTTGGTAGGAGATTGTTGCTGCTGAGCTAGAGCCTGAACCTGCAACTGGCTTGTAGACTGTGCTGTTGGCTGAGCTGGTAAAGATGTAAGGGGTTGCTGGGAAGGTGGCTGTGGTTGTTGAGGTCCCTGGTTCATCGGCCCTGGTCCAGAGGGCCGTTGCTGGCTGTAAGGAATGTGGGACTGTTTCCCAGCTTGCACCTGGTTTCCTGCTGGAGAGTGAGCTGTAGGCTGAAGAAAGGTTCCTGGGACAGAAACACCAGCTGGGAAGGTGTAACCTGAGCCCATAGAAAATGCCACAGGAGGGGGGATAACATAGGTTGGGGGCGGGAACCCTTCAAAACAGAAGAACATAGCTTTAGTTCTAAGGAAACTTAACAAAAGAAAGACAAAAAATAGTATAGTCATTTTGGGCTAGGGTGGAGAAGAGGTCTTCTAATAAATTATAAAAGGCAGGGATCAACCATCAAGTAAGTAAGACTGATCAAGCGTCAATCTTTAACCTGATTTCAAGAATTAAATATAGACTATTGGCTGCTACTTCTATCCATGGAGGTAACTGGAGTATCCTAAAGGCTGTTTCTTAGACGCCATGTTTAGTGACAGGAATTCCTTCATAATAACAAGCATGCACTTGTACATAAACTACAGAGAAATGGCTCAAAAAACAATTGCATAAACATTAGGGAAAAGAGAACTCCCTTATACCTTTTAACATTATGGTTTAGTAATGTCACTCAGAGTCTAAAATTTCTCAGTGGGTAAACAGAAACTCCTACACAGATGGAATTCAGCAGAAGAAACTACAAAACATATATTTACCTGGCCGGCTGGGAAGAGGAGGGAAGGCTCCAGGGTGATGAATGGGGATGAACTGGGAGTTACTTGCTTGATTTGGGGCTTGAGTTACAGGTGTTTTCCTGGCTTCAGACACTGGAGTCTTTCTTAATTCTGTCTGGGATTTTACCTATGACCAACCAGAAGCAAAACTATCTATAATAATCTGAAACTCAAACGTGTCAGAAAGAAGCACCTACTCTAAGAAAGTATTTAAATTCCTACTATGTCCCCCTCCCCAAATAAAAAAGCATATACTGCAGATATTTCACTTCACCTAAATTAAAAACGGGAAAGTCAAATTATTTAATTGCCAAAAAAAGCTATAAGGGCTTAGTTTTACTTGTGTAATTATTTTGCTTTCACAATATCAGAAAAGTACGAAATACAGAAAAGACCTGAGAACTCATTTGTTTTACAAACAAGACACCTGATGCCAACAGGTTTAAAAAGCTGCCTATGATCTTAAGCCACTGTTATGGGGCCCAGGGCCCTGTACTCTCTTAATGTACATGAATTATGAATGAATAATGACCACTAACCCACAGATGAGACACTTTTGGTCCTCAGTTTAACTTCATCTGGGCAGCTTTAAGAGTATCAGTCAGGCATCCACCCTCCACCCTGCAACCCTACCACCCCCAGAATAAATAAGGATACTTTCAGCAGTAAGAAACAGGCCCGAGATCCTACACATGGAGCTGGAGAGAAGCAGATGCCATACGCACTGCTCAAGTCATGTGAAGATGAGTAAAGGGAGTAAAAATAGGTATAGCATTTACAGAAAACTCAGGATGAGGTACAGAGGGTGGTGATACACTGACTACTGTCAGGTTTTCTCCAATCATCAATAGTCAGATTTAAAAAGGATGAGAGACCAGAAAAGAGATTTTATTTTCCGTCTGGACCTTTTGGGGAGGCAGTTTCAGAGGACAGAGCCAGAGCAGGCAGGAAATGCTAAACTCTTTATCCCTAAAACACTGGTCCTGCGGCCTTATAATTCTTTTGTTTTCTTCCTTGCCTTTCCCCAACACCTCTCACTCTCTCTGTGCCTTTCCTCAATTTCTACCATGTTTTTCTCTGTTTCTTCCCCTATTATTAACCTTAAAACAGAACTACTGTGTTCTTATTTCTCCCTTTCCCCGCAGAAAACTGTAAGGGAAATGCACTGCAGGTAACGTTTATTTGCAAGCAGCCTTCAAAACTGTAAGATTCCTCATGCCTACTGTAAATAAATACATTTGCCAAAATGTGTTAATAATAAAACCAGCACAGAGTTAAAGACCCTTCTGTTTATATGAAATCATCTGTATCTCCTTGGAAAGGTAGAGGGTGTGTGTGTGTGTGTGTGTGTGTGTGTGTGTGTGTGAAAGGTAGAGGGTGTGTGTGTGTGTGTGTGTGTGTGTGAGAAAGGTAGAGGGTGTGTGTGTGTGTGTGTGTGTGTGTTTAAAAGAAAAGTCACAAATAACTGAGCAGTGTTTTGTGTGTGTGTGTGTGTGTGTGTGTTTAAAAGAAAAGTCACAAATAACTGAGCAGTGTTGTGTGTGTGTGTGTGTTTAAAAGAAAAGTCACAAATAACTGAGCAGTGATTATCCTTTCCCAGCAAGAGACTTGGGTTCTTGCTTTACAAATTCCCATGAGCCAATGCTACTAGCTGGGGCAGGTATAAATGTCAAGGAAAATAGCCTCATCTTTCCCCAAGAATATATTTTATTTTGTATAGTAAATCTGTAAAACAAAAAAAACACCGTGTAAGCCTTAATATACTTGGTTCTATGGGATCTATAAAAGACCCCAAATTTTCCACTATAGCATTAATAAATCACAATTTTACCTTCCAAAGAAAATGTAATTCTTTGTGAAATTGACAGCTCTGCCACTGGTTATTTCCAGCCACTTAAACTGGAGAGAACTGACAAAAATCAGGTTGAGATTTTTTTCACTCACATTACAATTCCTGAGAGTTGGTGGAGTACCCATCTACCATAGTTCTTTACATGACCTTACTAAGCAGCTTTCTAAGAATGCACTGAAGCTTCCAGAATAGTCAATTCTCAAGGTTTTAGGAACAAAATGAAAAATCTTGCCTTTTGTGTGAGCCTTCCTCTACCTGCTTTATAGTTCAAATACAGCTTACCTGCACTGCCACATTCTGCTTTCCTGTTTCCTGTAACTTTTCTAAGGTGCATTTCTTGGTTTCTGTTTTCCTCTTGTTGTTGTCCTTCTTTCCATCATTCTTAGTTACAGTTATTCCTTTGCTATAGTCCCTTCTCACCTCTTTGGGAGGAAAACTTCTTCCTTGGTCTCTGTTCACTTCTCGCGGCTTAATGTTCTCTTTGAAGGTGACCACTGGTTTCTCTCCTGTGTCACAGTTGTTGCTTAGATTTCGGCCTGTAGACAGCACTGATTTCAGTCCTGGGTTCCCATCCACAGCCAGTGACTCTATGATGGTTGTTTCTTGCAGAATGAGGTTCTCTTTGGCTTCACTGGGGTCTTCCAGTATTAACTCTGGGATTTCTGTGATAAACAACAATTTCCCTACCTCATTTTCACACTGAATCAGCCTAAAAAAGTAAAAATAAATCCATATATGAAAAACACAAATCTAAAAGACAATAACAACTGAACTGTGTATGGGTCCCACAACCTTAAAATGTGGGAAACAGCAGGGGATACCGGTGTGGATTCAGGTAACATAAAAAGCAGTTTATGTAAACTCAGATTCTCATTATCCCACTGAACATCACCACCACACATTCCCAGGCCCTTTTAATGTTTTCTAATAAGTACAGCTACATTTCCTCAGCATGCTTTAAGCACAAGACACTAGACTAGGCCCTTGAAGTAGCTATAATTCCTGTTTTATAGGCGTGAAAACTGAAGCTCAGAGGTATTAAGTTTATTCAAATATGCAACCATGTGAGTGCTTACAGTATAACATGAACCTGAATACACAAATGCATAGGAAACAGTTACTGACTTTGGAAAGGTTATCATCAACCACAGAGATCCTAAGGACACACACCTGGGGAAGTGGCAGAACTAGACACTGAATTCAAATCTATCTGACTCTAAAACCTATGCCCTGTCTATTACACCAACTACCATACCTGCTTTGTATTTAACTAGCACCATCCTGGTCTGTCTTGACTGAAACTGACCACCATGCCCCTGTCAATACAAATCACCATAACTGTGAACATACAATTCAGTTAGATTTATATGGATGTTTATAAATTGGAGGAAAAGCTCATGATAAACAGTGGCGACAAGGCAAACTCCTCTAAAAGAGGCAGTGTAATGAGAGAACAGAGGTTAAATAAAGAGGTACGTGTGATCAGTAGGGTCACAGTCTGATGCTGTGTTACCAACATTTTGATTTAAGAGTTTACAGTCAATAGCATCATACCAAGTCTAAAACTCATGTGGGGGCTGTGTGTGTATCCGATGAGGAATACCTTGGCTGATTATCTGCGATCCATTTGCCTATAGAGATCAAGCGCTGCTGTCGTATTTGTCTTTGCTGACCCTCTTTGTCTCCTGTAATACCCTGGTGGCCTTTGGAAAAATCCAAGTTCCTAAAATTGATATAAGCAAATTATAGAAAATTAAACCTAATGAACTGCAATGGCTTCAGATTTTTCCATACAGGTTAGCTATTTAATGTAAGCAACTGCATTTGTTTGAATTTGTTTATGTTCCCAAAGACTGTACCTACAATGAAACAAAGCAGAAAAGACAATATGCAAAATTCACTACATTAATGTGATATTTTTACTTATATTTCACTTTCTCACAGAGGAGCTCAAATAAATCACCGTCTTTTATTAGGAAAGATTCTTTTACCGTAAGAATAAAGTTTTCATTAACACTAACCTTGCATTATAAGTAACTTACTTCAAATGACCATGGCCATGCTAAGGGTCTCTGAAATGCCTATTCTAACAAATAGTATTAATCTATCCACTTTAAGGTGGCCCAATCTAAATCAGAAAAATTGTATACATATAATAAAGTACACAGAGCAAAGAACTAACTGACGTTAGAAAGGTAAGTCAACCTAAAAAATAAGGATTTTTCAGATTTCTCATTAAGCTATCTTAAAAAAAAAAAAAAAAAAAAAAGCAGCAGCATCTAAGAATTGCTAGGCAGTAGGTCAGATACTAAGGATACAAAGATAAATGAGAAATAGTCCCTACCTTAAGGAACAAATAATTATGATTTAATCTGAAGAAATAAAAGCTAAACAAAGAATAAGAGAAGCATAATAAAGAAGGGTTAGTTTCTTCTGACAAGCTTTGAAAAGGTTTCACAGAGTTAAGTGATACCTGAGCTGGACCTTGGACAGGTATGGTTAAGTGCTAACAGGTTGGTAAGGGAAGGGCAAAAGAGGAAGCGGGAATGTTCTAGGCATAGCATGAACAAAGTTTCGGAGGAATAAATATACAGAGCTATTCAAGTACAGGACATAGTATATGTATAATATGTGTAAGTATTGGAGGCGAGGAAGGTGAAAAGTGGCAGGAAATATGACTGAAAAACTAAGCATTTCGGCATTAAGCTAAAAAAGATATTATAACAACTGGGGATGGGTAAATTGAAGTTTTTGTATTAGTAATGGGACATCATCAAGCTTGTACTTTAAAAATATAACTGCTGAAGCAGAGTAGAATGGACAATATAGGGAAGTTGATTAGGAAGCTTTTTTTATACTCTAGGTAAACAGTGATAAAAGACATCTACCTGAAAGAAGGTCTCAAAGCCAAGAATCCTTGTAACTCAAACTCCTCTGGAAGTGGTGTAGCTACAGAAGGGTAGAAAACAAGATTTGTAAATATCTTAATTAAAATACTGTCATTCAGCAGGATATTACTTCTTAAATTAAAAAAAAAAGTATTTTTTAGACAGAAAGAAACTATAATGCTCATAGTTCTCTGCTCTTCTTTATAGTAATCTTGATAGAATAACTTACCTGTCAAACCCCTGCATGTTGCCTTTGGGCCCTAGACATTGTCCTAATACTCACCTACTTACTACTCAGTGCTGAGGAGGATGGGTACAATGGACTTTTTCCCCCCTAGCAGCCTTAAAAACTCAGAGCCTCAGATCCATTAATCACAATGTTTAGACTATCTCCTTGTTAACTCAAAGTATTGAATACCAACATTGACATCACTTGGGAGCTTGTAAGAAATACAGAATCTTGGGCATTATCCCAAACCTACTGAGTCATAAACTGCATTTTAACAAGATCCCAGGTGATTCATTTGCAAATATGATGCTTGAGGGGCACTGATGTAATGAAAGAAAAATAATCAGAAAGGAGTCAACTACGGATTGTTCAGTGCAGGATTAATTATTTATAATGGGGAAATTTTTTAAGCAAATGGACAATTATAAAATAAATCATGGCAGAGCCACAGGATGGAATATTAAGCAGCCTGTAAAAATCATGTCCCAAAATGTTTAAATGACAAAGGAAAAGGCTAACAATATAGTGTTAAATTATAAAGCAGGTACAAAGTTGTATCTGATATCAATCACATGAAGGTTGTGTGTATGTACACATAAGTAAAAGCCTCAAAGAAAATACACTATCATGGGAATAGTACAGAAAGTATCTCTGTATGAGAGAATTAAGGGTGACTTGTGTTATGTTTGTATGTCCCAAATGTTCTATGATAAGCCAAGTATTACTTTGACAGAATAATGTTGTTCACATTAGTTCCTTTAAAAAAAACTAAGAGTGAGGAGGAAAGGAAGATGGAAACAATCTGAAGGTACTACACTCTCTGGACTCCTATGCAAATGTAGCTAAACAGGAGAATAAGCTGCTGAGAGAACTGGAAGAACATTACCTCTATTTCCACCAGCTTAATCAATATAGAGCTCAAAGTCACTTCTGAGTTACTGTATTTAAAGTCAAACACTTAAGAACAAAACCCTGTTTTTCTCTGGCCATGAGCCCACTATTAGTGATGGAGAACAATGTCAGCGACACAAGGTTAAGGTAGCCCTTACCATTAGTACTTGAAAGATCCTCTTCATGGGGATGGAAACTATTCAGAAGAGAAATTAGCCAAGGCCAAATGCTGTAAATTAAACAGAGAGTTCAGACTTTATTTTTGCATGAAAAACCAGAAGACTAATAAGCCATGAATGTGTTACTTATAGGACCGTGAGTGTATTTTTCCCTTGCTTCAGCATTTTAAAGGCTGTATGATTTCCTAAAACGTATTTCCAAATATGTCCAGATAAGATACACCAAAAGGGCCAAATTTCCATGATAGAGACCTACTACTGCAGATCGTTTCCCAGGCTCCTACTTTAACAGTCAGCAAAATTAATTTGTCAGTTTTAAACATTGATATTTACTGAGAAAACTTTGACCAGAGAAATAGCACATTATGTTTTTATAGTTTTCACATACATTATCAGTTGTGGAATCCATTACTAGTTTTTAATCTGTGATGGGGGTGTGGTTACATCATAGTCACATCACATTCTCTGTTCAAAGTGATGACTATGCCTTTTTATGATACAACAAAATCCACACATTGCTGTAATATCCTTACCTGTTTCCTAATACAAAATTTTTGCCAAAGTTTGCAAAATATTAAAAAATATTTAGTTAAAATATTAAAAATAATCACGATCTACTGAAGATAACATTAAGGTTTTCTTGAAATATTTAACAACCAATGTTGGTGAAAAGTGTGTTTTAAAAAAAGAAAGCCCAAGGGCTTGCCTGGTGGCGCAGTGGTTGAGAGTCTGCCTGCCGATGCAGGGGACATGGGTTCGTGCCCCGGTCCGGGAAGATCCCACATGCCGTGGAGTGGCTAGGCCCGTGAGCCATGGCTGCTGAGCCTGCATGTCCAGAGCCTGTGCTCCGCAAAGGGAGAGGCCACAACAGTGAGAGGCCCGCGTACCGCAAAAACAAAGAACAAAAAACAAGAAGCCCAAGGTGAGTTGCCCAGGATAGAGAAATTTGATGTATATCACCACATTGCAGAAAAAAACCTGGAAAATGACAACTATTTCCGACAGTTGTACACTTTGAAATACGGGAATATGCTGCTTAAAAAAATATAAATGAATAATATAGAAAAAATATATAAGGAAATAAACACCGAAGAATAAATGTCTGCTACAAGTCTTTGGGGATGTACGAGTTACGAGACAGTTGAAAAAGAAGGTTAATAACCCAAAAAAGAATGTTAGACTAGAACAACAATGTCTTTATGCAACAAATATGAGATCTCAAGAAATCAACTACAAAAAAGAGTGTGAGAAATGATTTAATGATATATTGCGTTACCCCACTGTGGGTTACTTAAGTCTAACTTTGCTTTCTACAAAGGAAAAAAATACATCACTATTTCATGCATTTGTTGGCTTATGATAACATGCTCTCAAAAAAGGTACAGGGGCTTCCCTGGTGGCGCAGTGGTTCAGAGTCTGCCTGCCGAGGCAGGGGTCATGGGTTTGTGCCCCGGTCCGGGAAGATCCCACATGCCACGGAGCGGCTGGGCCCGTCAGCCATGGCCGCTGAGCCTGCGCATCCGGAGCCTGTGCTCCGCAACGGGAGAGGCCACAACAGTGAGAGGCCCGCATACCGCAAAATAAATAAATAAATAAATAAAATTTAAAAGGTACAGAAGAAAACAAGTTCTAGAAATTGTAAAGGCCCAAAAGCAAGAAATTGAAGGTTATTTGAATATATATAAAACTTTTGAGTTCACAAAGAGGAATTGTTTTTTTCATCATTTAAAAGATATAAATAGGGGCTTCCCTGGTGGCGCAGTGGTTGAGAATCCGCCTGCGGATGCAGGGGATACGGGTTCGTGCCCCGGTCTGGGAAGATCCCACATGCCGTGGAGCGGCTGGGCCCGTGAGCCATGGCTGCTAAGCCTGCGCGTCCGGAGCCTGTGCTCCGCAAAGGGAGAGGCCACAGCAGTGAGAGGCCTGCGTACCACCGAAAAAAAAAAAAAAAAAGATATAAATGAAGATTATTACACCTTGATATATCAGACATATAAGGAAAATCTTCAGTTTTAGAGAATACCCCACACTAGCCTAAAATGAGTAGTAACATAATTTAAGACAGAATGAAATATCTGCAAGGCCATAGTTCTAAAGATCCCAACAAATCTAAGAGAAGGAATGGGGAAGAGAAAATAATAGGGAAGAAAAAGGAAAAAAGTTTGTAAATAAACTATTCCTTCTGGCTCAATATCCTTTGCAACGATAAGAAATGGGAATGCACCGAGAGTTCCCTGGTGGTCTAGTGGTTAGGACTCGGCGCATGGCCCGGGTTCAGTCCCTGGTCAGGGAACTGAGATCCTGCAAGCTGCAGGGCATGGCCAAAATAAAATTAAAAAGAGAAAGGGAAAAAAAAAAAAAAGAGAGAAAGAAAGAAATGGGAATGCACAGAATGGGCCTAAAAGATCACTGTATAGGAACAAAAAACCAAATAAAAATATCAAAGCTTCTTTCACAGCATTACTGATACAAGTTACTGAACAAAAAACACAAGTTCTAAAGTACACACGGGATGGAAAAATGTATACCTCTGGTCGAGAAATGAAAACCCAGTACAAGAAAGCAATGTCTAAAAATATGTATGACTTACTAATACCTACATTGGCACAGAAAGGAGATGTGTAGTATGCTGTACTACGTTGCTAAACTCTATTCATGACAATGTCAAAAATGAAGGCGCTTAAAGTTAGGTTTGAGGGGAAAAGAGGAAAGAGAAGTATGCAGTAAGAGGGATCACAGGGTCTTAAACGTGGCTTGGACATTTTCTAGGTTGTGACCTTGGTCAATGTGTAGATACTGTGCCACAAAGCAGATATTTCAGAGACTCTCCTAATATCCACCATCAAAATATGCAGGGGAGGAACTTCCCACTCACTGAAAAGCCTTACTGCAAAGATTTATTCCTATAATCAAAGGTAAACTGAAAGCTTTCATTTGTCACTGTAAAATGAATAGTTCTTAAGAACCGTCAGAATTATTCTGAGTAGAAATTACAGAGAAAATAGTGAGAGCCAAAATAACTTCCAATCTTCTATGCTTAAAACAAATATAACTCAAATTGGGTGTTACTAAAAGGCAACAAACAGCTTATGTACAGAAAAGAATGGACGAAGTAAAAAAATCTCTTCCCTTCAACTCCTAAGTATAATATTGGGGCATAGTATAATGAATAAGAAACAAACTGGTTTTATTTCTATTTCATTTTGAAATGTGAAAAATGCCTTTTCCCCAGGATGGCAACCAGGAACGGGGGAGCACAGGGAGTCAGAAATCCTTAAGATTGTGCCTCACAAGAAGAATTCAAACAAACAAATAAAAAGCATACAAAGAAGTCTTCAGTGCAATTTCTAGAGAGTAGGTGGAAAATACAAAGTCTTCCATTATTCCAATACTGTTTTAGAAGGCAGTTTCTACATATCTGAATATGAAACAAACAAAGCACACAAGCGCACATGAAACTCCGAGACACTTACTACTGTCTTTCATCCACCACTGCCTCTTGGAAGACCCTGGGTCTGAGTCTCAGCCAGTCCATGGAGACCTTGACTGCAGGTAGGGGATAGGCATTGTAGGATTCCTCCTGAGACTTGTTCTGGAGAGGACACTTGCACAGGATGCCAAGAAAAGACACTTAAAGAAAAAATGTGTTCAGAGAGCATAAGATATTTGAAATTGTGTACCAGTCCAAATTAAAATATTATTATGAGCCTCCTGCTGGGTCCTACTTAATACTTAAATTTATCTTACAGCTTCTTTCTAAAAAGGCATTTTCTTTCCTATGTTAAAAATGTTATAGATACAGTTGATAAGGGGGTGTCAGCAGATAAAAGGACAAAACTTAGGGTTTAGGCCTCCTGATTCAATATTAAGAAATGTAGGACACTTTTTAATGTTACTAATGCTTTGTTATAATGATGAAAATGCCTAAGATCATGCTTTCCAATGAAGATGGCACAGAAAGTTAAATGATTTAATACTCACTAAAGAGGGCCAGCAACTGTGTCCAACACAGCTGCTCATCTTGGCTATAATTATGCTGTTCCGTCTCATTGCTAAAGTCACGAAGGTGATGAAGTTGAAACAGGTTAATGACAGTGACGTGAACTAACTGCTGAGAGTTGAAAGCTTTTTGGAATAGCAGCCTCTGTAAAAGAAGATAGGAATATTGAATATATTATCAAGAACAGAAGCCATCTTTGACACAAGAATTAAACTGGCAGTCTGCATTTAAAGCCACAAAGATAACATTTATCTTGAGTATTTTAATTGAGTCTGACACGGTCTGATGTTTCTCATGTCGACTTTTTGCCTTGAAAGGATTAAACCCAGACACCACAGAGCTGTTTGAGCTGTTTTTTTTAAACAATACTTCTTTCCATGAGAAACTATACATATATATATATTTTATAATTTTTTAAAATACATTTATTTATTTATTTATGGCTGTATTGGGTCTTCATTGCTGCGTGCGGGCTTTCTCTAGTTGCGGTGAGTGGGGGCTACTCTTCACTGCAGTTCATGGGCTTCCCATTGTGGTGGCTTCTCTCGTTGCGGAGCACAGACTCTAGGCGTGAGGGCTTCAGCAGTTGTGTCACATGGGCTCAGTAGTTGTGGCGCACAGGCTTAGTTGCTCCGCAGCATGAGGGATCTTTTGTCGCAGCGTGCAGGCTTCTCTCTAGTTGTGGTGCACAGGCTCTACAACGTACAGGCTCAGTAGTTGCGGCATGTATGCTTAGCTGCCCCGAGGCACGTGGGATCTTAGTTCCCCAACCAGGGGTTGAACCCACGTCCCCTGCATTGGAAGGCAGATTCTTTTGGTTTTTTTTTTTGCGTTACATCACTGTTGTGGCCTCTCCCGTTGCGGAGCACAGGCTCCAGACGCACAGGCTTAGCAGCCATGGTTCACGGGCCCAGCCGCTCCGCAGCATGTGGGATCTTCCCGGACTGGGGCACGAACCCATGTCCCCTGCATCGGCAGGCGGACTCTCAACCACTGCGCCACCAGGGAAGCCCACAAATACCGTTTTTTTTTTTTTTTTTGCGGTACGCGGGCCTCTCACTGCTGTGGCCTCTCCCGTTGCGGAGCACAGGCTCCGGACGCGCAGGCTCAGCGGCCATGGCTCACGGGCCCAGCCGCTCCGCGGCATGTGGGATCTTCCCGGACTGGGGCACGAACCCGTGTCCCCTGCATCGGCAGGTGGACTCTCAACCACTGCACCACCAGGGAAGCCCTGGAAGGCAGATTCTTAACCACTGGACCACCAGGGAAGTCTGAAAACAAACTTATTTATAAATGAGATATATAGCAAGAACATATCTGGAACACAGGGTAAATGGTAAACTAAAGAAATCATTAACAAGTGTTATAGGTGCTTCAACAAATTATTACACTTACATTTTCCCCAATTAGAAAAGCATGGTCTTCATAATCAAATTTCTTTTACTTAATAACTAGGTGTTCACAGTGACCTGCTAATCAGCACTATACGGAAAAATCCACCTACATGCTCTCAGTTAGCCTTAACTTCATCACCCTTCTACCTTAATATCTACAGTAATTTAGATTACTCCCATATAAAATATTTTTCAAACACAAGTTCCTAACAAAGTTGATAGCTATTAGAAATGATACCTGGCTTTGCCCTACACTTTGGCATAGCCAAGTACTCTCCCTCCCCAGGGAAAATTTTTGGAGAAAGTGGGCAATTCACTGTCACTAGCCTTATGGTGGGAAACAGAAAACTACTTAAATTCTACCAGCAGTGACAAGAGATCCTATCATCTCAGAAATTTACAGCTGCCTTTGTCTAGCCTATTCTGAAATTTTTTTTTACGTAAAGAATCTGAAATATCCAGACTAAGTTCTATAATTCTACTAATAAGACCTTTCACATTATCATTGGAAAAAAATACAATTCTACTTTTCTTTAACTCTGTTCTCCCTATCATCTCTCTTTCCTTGTCATCTGCCTTTCTAGTAAATAACATCAAGAATGCTCACTCCTTTTCTAAAGATATCAACCATTTTTCTTTCCTCTACTCAGAATGTCCTAAAATGTTGTCTCTTCTCCAGAGTTCTCCCACAAAACTTCTTCAATCTCTACATCCAACCTTACAGATCAGCTGATCATTTACAGAAATGCATAATATTGGCATGAGAATATTAATTTGTATTTTTCAAAAAGCATTTTTTCCTGTAAGTATAGTTCATAGCAATGTATCCCTTGTATCTATAAATCCACTGGCATTTATTTTAGAAGGTGATGTCCTACCAAACAAATCCTAGCCCTTTAAAAAAAATTTTCTAGTGTATGCACAGAAACATTAAAGCATATGAGTGCAGCCTAGTACTAGCAAATGATAATGTAAGTTCATGAACACACAGACTTTGTCTTGTTCTCCCCTGTATATCTCTAAGAGCTTCAGAAAAGTACACAGTAGACAGTAGGTACTCAAACACTTAGTGAAGGAATAACCCAGACCTTTAGAAGTAAATATGTAATTATTCAATTGTAATTTCGTAACATTTGGATTCCGGAACTGACTTTTTGTTCCTCAAAGACACTTTCAACAGCAGTTGAGGAATATACTGAACTAAATACCATTAAGAAACAGCACACACTTAACAGACAGAAAAAGCCTTGTATCTCAATTCCTAAATCCCAGGCCTTAAGTCCTTCAATGAACCTCAAGTTGGTACACGTTTCTGCTTAGTAGCTAAAGACTTGCTAGTTAGACAGATACACTGATGTTTACATGTGGATAATACTAACTATCTATAAAGGCTTTAGAAACACTTACTCAACTATGCTAAAATTTCACTCCAACAATGTTCTTCTGACATTTCAGTACTGGGTGAGGTTTAAAATAGATCTGCCTCATACTATGTTTAACTTCAGAGTGTTGGAATGATATTTCAAAGTATATTTTAGCAATTGCCCACATAGACCCACCAGAACTTCACATTCAGAAATAACATCTGAAGAGAGTATTAGTATTTGAGGTTGAACCAAATACAAAATTGACTAGATTCTATACAAGAACAACTTACATAGAGAAGATCTCACTAACGTAGGTCCCCCCTTCCTCCCCAATTACGGAGTATATCTTTCACAGAACCAGAGCTGGAAGCAAGATCAAAACGTCATCTGGTCCAACTCCCTGCTAGTTAATAGGACTGCACCTAAACCATCCGAGAAAGATGGCTGTCAATCTGACTTTTAAGCTCTCAAAAGAGAGACCCCCTCAGTAACCCCCTACAGTCTCTATTTAAATTTTAAGATTTTATTTCTGACCTCAGGAAGACAAAGGTGTGTTATTTTAAAATAATCCTTCATATAACTGAAAACTTATAATGAAACTATTTAGCCTTGTTTGTTCTTTCTAGGCTGAAAAGCCTAGGGCTTTAAAAAGTTGGTTGTTTCTTTCACGTACCCAACTCTATAAATCATAGGCTAAATTTAAGTAGGTCACTAAGAGAAGCAAAGAACAGAAGGGGACTCTAGAAGCTTATTTTAAAACAAACTATGTCTATCATAGTTATTTAGTATGATCTCTTACACATAAAAAGTATCAACTAAAAATGATTATCTGTAAAAACTATTTCACACTGACTATATTTGGCTAATTTATTATCTCAACTGTCTAAGTTCAACAATCTCTGGAATGTGAAACTTTTATAATACTTATAAAACTGTTAAAGTAGTTACAGAC
Source organism: Kogia breviceps (assembly GCF_026419965.1). NCBI lineage: Eukaryota > Metazoa > Chordata > Mammalia > Artiodactyla > Physeteridae > Kogia > Kogia breviceps. The sequence goes on along the minus strand of NC_081310.1, from coordinate 25,630,500 downwards.
AATTCCCCAAGTATATAGATACTCAGAAGTAACCAAGAAATATAAAATGTTCTTTGAGACTGTCTTGTTTACTGTTGATTCTAGTGACTAAAACAGTGACTGATACATACTAGTCAAATATTTGTTGAATAAATGAACTAAAAATAAAATTAATACTAATTCTTAATTTTGACTCCTCCAATATTATATATATTATACTACATTTAAACTGCTAATTTAATATACTAATAAAAAATTATTTTCATATATATAAATAGAACAAAGGTTACTTAATTTTATCTCCTTATACAAATTAGTACAACATATTCCTGTTGAATGAAACTCTCATTACACTCCTTCAATCAACCACAAACTCTGACAGATCAAAGCACAATGAGAACAATGCGCTCGGTTTGCAGAATGGGATTACTATCTGTGAAGTAGGTAACAGAATCATATCTAAATACAGAAACCATCAAATGTAGGACTTCCAAAACTGAGAAAAGAAAGGTGCTTGGTCTGAGAAGGAAGGAGGAAAAATTGTTTTTTCCCACTATGATATGTTCTGCCAAATGATATTTTCAGCTAGTGAAAACACTGCTGCTGCATTTCTTTATATAGACAGCACCTCAGTTTAAACTGAAGGAATGCTGTATGCAAGAATTTCACATGCTTTAAATTTAGTTTTTATCAACAGTTTGCAATTAAGTAATGACATAAAAAGTGGGAGTAAGCCTCCTCCAAATCTTATGCTTCCTCATTTAGACAAGACAAAAAATTCTCTATTTAGAAAAATCTAACCTTAAACTGTTCTTCCAATTTCTCTCGAAGAGGGCTCAACTTTTCCAAGCTCTTACTCAGGTACACATGACCATGGAACTTAATAAAGGCCTTGATGAAGTCAGAAACACCCCATTTGGTTTTCACCTCATCCCGGCTGAAACGAAAGAAAAACTTCCATGAATCTTAAGCAACAAAATGGCTAAAACCTCTTACAGGAGACTTCGATTTGCAAAAACACATTATTTGAGCACCTGTGACTCAAGGAGAGGATTCGGCATCTGACTGACTTTTCAACTGCAACACACTCAGATGAGTCAGTACTCAGCAGCCTGTACTCCTCCACTGGGAACAAATCAGAGGCTGACTGGTTGAAATTCAGTGATGACTACATGCAAAACTATTACAATGTATATGTTTAGAAATTAGGCAAACCTAAGAGAAGAGAAGCATAGGTAACTGGCCATTATTTCTTACATGCCCAAATTTGAGGGGTGAAGGCTACCAGGTTACAAAGTCCTCTTGGAAAAGTCAACCCTACCTTTCCAGTGCTTTAGAAAGTGCTTTTTGTAGATTAGTAGAGGCAGCTGGGAAAGGGAACTTCACAGCAATGCTTCTGCAGTAGTAGAAAATTGTGGTCAGATGGTCTCCTTTGGAAGAAGCTAAGATAGCCAACTGATTGTAAGGCTGACCTAGAGGAGAAAGTTAAGATTCTAAAGCAACCCAAAATGCATGAAGTCTTGCTATCAGAACATAGAAGGTCAGTTTTCAAATCTTTATATTAACAATGGGGAGTATTTTATGAAGTAAATCTCATGACTACCTCATTAAAAATGGCATAATGTAAAACAGTACACTTCAGCTATGGTACATATTATATTTAGATTGAAAAGTCACACGATCAGGATGAAGAGCACAGTAAGTTCAAATAAGACTTCAGAAAGGGCTGGACAATACATATGTTTGGCTTTGTGCATCTAAGTCTCTATCACGACTACTCAGCTCTGCCCTTGTAGTGGGAAAGCGGCCACAGACAACATGAAATAATGTGTCCAACTGCCATCCCTGCCTTCAAGCGGCTCCTTTAGAATTTAAAGGACTTTCAGTGTGGCTTAACAAGAATGTAGATCACTAAACATCTACAGTAATTTAATTCAAGAATCACTGCTAATGCCTATCTTGGGAGCCATCAAAAGACAAAAGCATTATCTTTTAGTAATAAGAGATAATTTTTCTAGGAGGGAAATGATAGTATTAAAAAAAAAATTATTCTATAAGTAATTAAGGAAGCCAGAGTTATTGAAACAATTTTAGATTACATTAGGAGACATTCTATTTATATTGCTTTACAGACAATCGTAATATTAGTTTAAAAAATTTATTTCCAGTTACAGACAATGTACAGTTAAAAGGAAAAATATAATAATCAATACCCAAACTCAACATTTTTTGGTTTCTTAACACTTGAAAGATGAGCCTTGAACTATTCACCATCTTTCTATATATCTAGAGTGAAGTGTCATAATCAACCACAAGTTGACACATGGCCCACTCACCATTAGAGGGGACAAGCTGAGCCGCATGCCTGTAGTAGGACTCTGCCTGGCTGGTCTGGTTTCTGTATCGAGCTGAGAGGAGGAAAAAGAAAGTTTAGTTTAAAAACGAACAGATAAAACAAGCATTAGGGTAAAATTTCCAAAACAGCTACAGTTTAACAATTTAAAATTAATAAACACATTAAAATTAAATTAATATGATTAAAGACAGAAAATATTTTAAAACAAATTAACTATAGGATTATGTGTGAAGTGTCTATCCGGCCTTCCCTATTTGGGACATTCAGCATGTAACCAATTTTAAAGCTTACCTAGCCCCCTTTTTCAGGTCCTCCAGTGTCATGCATCACCAGCTCCCACTATGGACTATGCTGGTGACCTGGAGCCGGCCCACAAGAAGGGGTGAGTTATATGGCACTTAAAAACAAAACAAAACAAAAAACACTATACAATATGATCTGAAATTTATGTATTTCTTCAATATCTTATAAAGTGATTTTGAAAAATGCTTCATACCAGACTTCCCTGGTGGCGCAGTGGTTATGAGTCCACCTGCCAATGCAGGGGACACGGGTTCGACCCCTGATCCAGGAAGATCCCACATGCCGTGGAGCAACTGAGCCCGTGCACCACAACTACTGAGCCTGCGCTCTACAGTCCGCGAGCCACAACTGCCGAGCCTGTGTGCCACGACTACTGAAGCCCATGCGCCTAGGGCCTGAGCTCTGCAACAAGAGAAGCCACCGCAATGAGAAGCCCGTGCACCACAACAGAGTAGCCCCCGCTCGCCACAACTAGAGAAAGCCTGCGTGCAGCAACGAAGACCCAATGCAGCCAAAAATAAATAAATAAATGTTCTTGAAAAAGAAAAAAAATACCTCATACCTATTGCAATATTATTTATGTGTGTGCAAAGAATACATTGAAAGCAAAACCGATCTAAATATACTACTCACTGAATCTCCCTGTAGAAATTTTAGTGCTTACTTTGGTGTGACCTCTCATGGAGTCAATGATTTATGACATCAAGAAATCTAAAATCTTTGAACTTAAAGCAGTAATGCTCTCCATTCCTTGTTATTTGAGGACAGCCAAAACATAATCCTATAGTTAATTTGTTTTACAACCCTTTTAGGTCACCTTAAAGGAATGAACAAGAATAAATAAGTTATATAACATTCCCAGATAAAATATATAAAATGGAAATACAAATCTAACTGTAAAGAGGAAACAATTAAAAATGAGCTTTTAATGCACTGGTAGGAAGAAAAAAAAGGCAATCTAAGCTTCAGAATGACTAATTATTATAAACCCCACAATTCCAAAGGAGTACAGACTTTAGAAAATATTATGGCACCACTCTGAAAAATTTAGCTTTGATTACATTTTTGCTGGTTTATTATTTGCCTACATCTGCATAAAGTCTGAATAAAATTTAAATCTGAATATGAAAGTTACTTCCTTCAAGATCCTTTGCCAATCCCAAAGCATTCTGAAAATCTAGGTTCCTTAAAATACATTTTATAGTTTCCTCTTATGACAATCTAAGTCGTGTGTGTATTTTTAAAGGAAAATAATTTCTTTCTGTGACTACTCCAAAGAAAAGCATGAATGCATTATCAATTCCTTCACACCAATGGCTCACCAATGTCTCCAAGGTGGACGAGGCAGTGCTGGCAGATATAGGAACAGGAGCTAGACTGTGGCTTCACTATGGCGCTGGTATGCGTCTGTTTATTGCTGATAATTCCCAATTGGGAAGACTTCACACGGCATGGTAAATCTACATTAAACACTGTACACAGTTCTTGTAATAACTAAAAGGAGAACATAAGCAAGATTTAGTATTGAGTCAGAACTGGTAAGTCAGAAGTGCTCTAACAGTAAAGTTTGCATGTGTAACTAATATCACATACTTCTGACACCTGAGATAGGATAACCTTTCATAGGATAACTAGTAACATTCATTACAAATCACATCTTTTGACTTCTCAAGTATCAGAGCAATCCAGGATGTACATCTAAAAGGAAAAGCAGCATTAAAAAAAGGACCACTTAAGGAGGGTATTCAGACTCATTCAGCAAGCAACTCCATGAAATTATCTATCTATCTATCTATCTATTCCTCTTAGAAACACACAAAACCCATTAAACACTGGTGGTTGGTTACAAATTTGACTTAAATACAAACCAACATATTCGACAGACTTCAGGAGTTTCTTGAGACTTATTTTGTTAAGCCCAAGGTCAACTTGTGCCTTTGCATACACAAAAGATCTCATGGTACTACAGGTCTGGAAGGAACTTCCGATATTATGTAGAACACTCACTCTTTCTTCCTTTCTTCTCTAGTCTTATGGTATAAGAGGGTTCCTCTTCCCAGTCAGAGATAATTTCTCTGCCTGAGCATGCTATTTCATTCTTTTCTGCCTCCTGCCTATCATCCTCTCATTTTTTAAATCTACTTTCAACTTCTCAAGCTTCTTTGCTGTGGCCTATAAAGTGTTGCCCACGAAAAATAAATAAGTATTATTATTAAAAAAAACCACAAGACAAAGAAAGCACTTTCCCTTGACTCTAGCTTTCTCCTTTAGCAGCCTTCTAATGTCTCTTCTTCTCAACCAAATTCCTTCAAGAGTCCACGTGTCATATCTACTTTCTCAATTCCTGTTCACTCCACTCCTTAGTCCATTATGATCTGACTTCCACCCAACCCCTTCTCTCCCCATTCCAACATCCACAACCACTCTACTGAAACTGTTGTCTGTATGACAACTGGTTATAAATAAGCAAATACAATGGACATTTTCTAGTCATCATCTTTACTGGATCTCTCTGTTACATTTAAAACAGTTGATGTTATGGTTGATCACTGAGCTTTTCTAGTTCTTTTTATCTTGCCAATCATTTCTTTTCAGTGTCCTTCATTCAAACGCTTTTCTCCTCCCACCTTAATCCCCTCAAGGGTTTTATTCTTGGCCCCCACACAGCTCTTCAAATTCTATTCTCATTCATTCAAGTATTTACTTACAAATATAATCATTCACATATTTGGTTACTGTATCACACACCATGTTAAGCAATAGAGACATAGAGATGAGTAAAAAAAATCTGTGTCTTAACCTTAAATCTTAAAGAGTTCATAGCTAAATGAGCAAGACAGGTATATAAAGTAGGGAGGAAACATCAGGAGAGAGGAAGAAGGGAGGGAAAGATACTAAACATGACAGCATAAGCCAACAGAATATTCTTCATTTATAATAAACTTCATTCCCTGGGTTATTTGATACATTTGTCTCACTTTCTCCTTGTGATAAACTGGTAGCAATACAGTATGTAGATATGAAGCTCCATTTTTTCAGATGAGGATATGAAAACAAAAATATCACGTCATTTGACTAAGGTTACAGAATTATAAATATCTTGATTCTATCACCACTCTAATATGTGCAGAATATTCACAATACAAAATAAAACACCTTGAGCATCCAACTCAGAAGGATATAAAATGTCTCACCGTTTTCCTAAGATAAAAACCACCTCCATAACCAAATATAAATTCCTGTATTCCATTCTCATGAAGCATAGCAATTATCAACATCTTTACTTATACCTGTACATTTCAAATAGGCAAGAAATTTGCTGACATAAAACTGAGTAAACAAAATTAGTGCCCAGAATGGCTAGAGTCTGGAAATATAAAAAAGCAAGAAGTACAAGAAAGGAACAAAAAAATGGAAGAAACCCAAAAACAGATGACTCTGGAAGATGGCAAGAAGAAACATAACAGAGCATAAAGAACTGAGTTCAACAGGCACTTAAAGAACAGACTGGAAAATTAGGCAAGGTTGAATATCTATCAAAAAGAAAAAAGAAAGTTCATGAAAAGTAAATCAAGCATGGTTGAAACTTCATGTGAATGTCTTATAATAAAATTTTTGCCAGAACCCAGGAGTTGTAGGTAGGGATACCAGAAAAGTTCCTGCTGGTTCAGGATTCCAGGTGAGTGAGCACTAGTTTAGAGGCAGAAACGAAGTGGAACTAAAGAAGAGAAACACGTTTAATAAGTTGAACAAAACTATATTGGCAGTTTTCTGTGAAAACTCTTTTACACTATTAGCTCTTCACTCTACACTAAGAACTGAGAACTAACTATGAAGATATAGAATACCATCTTTTAACTTACTATAGAAACTTAATGATAATGCTTTCTTTTTGGTTCCCATTTTCTTAGAATAAGGACTACTCTACTGTTCTGTTCTTCAATGTTTTAAAAAAAAAACCCACTGCATGACGTTACACCTTTACTTCACTCAGGAGTTTGGTTCTGGCTCGAGGCATCATGCTTCATTTTATATATATATGTTTGTTTATTTATTGGAGTATAGCTGCTTTACAATGTTGTGATAGTTTCTGCTATACAGCAAAGTGAATCAGCTATAGGTACACATATATCCACTCTTTCTTAGATTTCCTTTCCATTTAAGTCACCACAGATCACTGAGTAGAGTTCCCTGTGCTATATAGTAGGTGTTCATTAGTTATCTATTTTATACATAGTAGTGTACATATGTCAATCCCAATCTCTCAATTCATCCCCCCAGAACCATGCTTTAAATAGTTAACAAAATATCTAAGTCAAAATCATCTTCACAGGATAATCATGTATCAGTCTCTTGTCAATCCACTCCACTCAGATTTCTATCTCAAGCACTCTACTGAAGTCACATTTCATCAAATCCAAGACACCATAAATTATAAGATGAACTATTATTTCCATAACATTGAGGGAAAAAAAAAAACAATGCCAATTAAATGGTGACTGACCACCTTTTGTAAACTTATCCCTATCTCAGAGGTATTAAAATATGAAAAAGTTTTAGAAATGAGGAAATATGGTATTCATTAATTTCACCAATGACTTCCATACCGTCAAATCTAATTGATCACTTTTAAATCACCTTACTTGACTTCTCTGTAGCACTCAACAGAGTTGATCACCCCTTCCTCTTGATGAAATGCTTTTCTCTCTGGCTTCCAAGGCACCACTCTGACTTTCTTCTATTGCAATGTGGCTCCTCCTGTGCCAAACCTGTTCCCACCTAGTCCCACGGGTTTCAATGCCAAACACTAATGTCTAAGTCAAGGTTCTTTATTGTAATCATACATTTTACTCTGGTCCTGCCCTTTTCACTGAGCTCCAAGCTTATCTAATTACCTATTTGACCCCTCCTCTCAAACAGGCATCTCTCTAATGTAACATGGATAGAGCTACCTTCTCCTCAGTGTTCCCTATCTCAGTAAATGGTTCAACCAGTCAGCTAGCTGCTCAATCTGATAACTCAAGTCATCTCTGACTCTTCCCTTACCCTGATTCCACACATCCAATCCAAACCATCAGGAAGTTCTACTAGCTATACTTCAAAAATCCCTTAATAACCTTCCATTACTACAGCAGTATGCTAACTACCTTCCATTCCTGACCTGCTAATTCATTCTCCACACAACATCCAAGGTAATCTTTTAAAAATGCAAATCTTATCACGGTATTCCCTGGCCTACTTTCCAATGGCTTGCAACTACACTTAAGATTAAAATTCAAAACTCATCGTAGTCTATGAGGCTGTACAATGACTTGGACTTGGTGTACTTCCCCCATCGGGTAGCTTAATCTGCACTGCATGTCATCAAAGAAGATGTATGAACGTTACTGTTCACGACATCATTAACTGTTTCAATTATCAAGCCAGAATAACAACAACAAAAAATGCAAGCAACACGTCCTCTCAGTGTTGAGATCTGAAAAGAAGTTTACTGCCGCTCATTCTACAACTGTTGTGATCACTCAACCACTGCCTACTGAATGCAGTGGGGAAAGATCAAGGCTTGCTAATTATAAAAATTTCAAAAAATAAATTTCAAAATTAGATTACTTATATATTTTTCTTTGTAAAACAACATTTTGAGACATCTGAATGATTTTATTAATGACTTGCTTATAAACTGTTTTTGCAAATAACATGCCCCCTCAACAAAAATGATGATTCTTGCTTTACTTGTCTGGATTTATCAATGTCCAATCAAACCCTTGAAAATGTGTTACATGTATATCACATCATAACAAAAAGGTTAAGAATCATTTTTCAAGATAACAAACAGGTCTGTGTAATGGCTAATATAAAAATATATTGCAGAAAGTGGATGCTTTCCCTCTCCCTCCACCAGGGCCGGCTGCAGCCAGTCCCTACTACCCCTCCCTCCCTACTTCAGTTGTGTTCAGTTTAAATTTCTACTACATGAGGGAAGGAAGCGATTTAAGCTGGAGATGAGACTGGAGTTTTAAAACTGGACTATGTTTAAAAACCTAAGAGCAATCAGAATGGTACGAAATCTGTCCAAGATGTTATGACGGGAATCTGGAATTCAACGGAGCATAGTTGAAAGTAGTGAAGTGGGGGTAGGGGCTGGGATACCATTTCTGTCAATACCCCACTGAGCTACGGCTATTCAATTAACATGTAGAGTCAAATGTACACATAATTCTACATCATGATTTTCACCTAATAATAACACAATTTCCTCATCTTAAAAAATCTTCATAAATAGGACCTAATTAAAAGCTTTCACAGAGCAAAGGAAAAAGTCAACAAAACGAAAAGACAACCTACTGAATGGGAGAAAATATTTGCAAGTGATATAACTGGTAAGGGGTTCATATCCAAAATAATATATAAACAGCTCATACAACTTAATATCAAAAAACAACCAGATTAAAAAATGGGCAGAAGACCTGAATAGACATTTTTCCAAAGAAGACACAGAGATGACCAACAGGCACATGAAAAGAGGCTCAACATTGCTAATCATCAGAGAAATGCAAATTAAAACTACAATGAGGTATCACCTCACACCTGTCAGAATGGCCATCATCAAAAAGACCACAAATAACAAATGCTGGTGAGGATGTGGAGAAAAGGGAGCCCCCATACACTGTTGGTAGAAATGTAAATTGGTGCAGCCACTGTGGAAAATAGTACGGAGGTTTCTCAAAAAAATAAAAACAGATCTACCATAGCACCCCGCAATTCCACTCCTAGGCATAAATCCAAAAAAACTGAAAACATTAATTCAAAAAGATACATGCACCCCAATGTTCACAGTAGCATTATATACAACTGCCAAGATATGGAAGAAACCTAACTGTCCATCAAAAGATGAATGGATAAAGAAGATGTGGTGGGTGGCGCTGTGTGTGTGTGTCCCCACATACGTACATATACAATGAAATACTACTCAGCTATAAAAAAGAACAAAATTTTGCCACTTGCAACAACATGGATGGACTTGGAGGATATTATGTTAAATGAAATAAGTCGGGCAGAGAAAGACAAATGCTGCATGTTATCACTTATATGTGGAATCTAAAAAAACAACAAAGCAGTGAATATAATAAAAAAGAAACAGACTCACAGATACAGAGAACAAACTAGTGATTACCAGCTAGGAGAGGAAAGGGGAGAGGGGCAAGGTAGGGGTAGGGGATGAAGAGGTACAAACTACTATGTATACAATAAATAAGCTACAAGGATATATTATACAGCACAGGGAATACAGCCAATATTTATAATAACTATAGAGTATAACCTTTAAAAATTGTAACTACGTTGTATACCTGAAACATAATATTGTATATCAACTAAACCTCAAAAAAAAATCTTCATAAATACCATTTATAATAGTTTCATAATTCCATTTTTCAGATAGGCTAGAATTTATTTAACCATTACTCTATTGCAGGATATTGTTGTTGTTTTCAAATTTTAATATTTGAATTATAATATCTATTTGTTCTTTTAAATATATACTATTGTTATTGTTAAATACCCACTATCTGTGGACAAATGGACAAAGAAAAAACTGTACTGTAAAAATGAAAACTATCTGATAACTTCTGTATTTCAAAAAAATTTAAATAAAATGAAAGAACAACATAAGAAATTGAAGAAAAAGATGTTTGTCAAAAAAAAAAAGGATGAAAAATTATATCCCCTTATATAGAAAAAGCTCAGACAAATCACCATGGAAAAAACTAGGGTCTGAACAATGAAAGGGAAAAGTAAATGAATAATGATTTATATAAAATACAAATATTTAATAAAACATAAAAGAAGTTCAATATCACTAGTAATTAGATTACATTAAATTTTAAATGAAAAATTATTTTCCATCTATCAAGTATAAGTTATTCAATTAATCATTCATTTGCCTTTATTGAAATATTTAACACTGGCGAGTGGATGTCAAGACAGACACTTGCATACACTGCTGATGGAAATACAAAAATATAAATGATAACCTTTTGGGAAAACAATTATGTGTATCAATAGTATTAAAGCTCCACTCAACCAATGATTTAATTCACCATCCAATGAAGAACCTATCCTCAGGAAGTAATCCAGTATTAGCGAAAATGCTTTACATACAAAGATGCTTATCAAACTGTTTAATAATACAAGGAGGGCTTCCCTGGTGGTGCAGTGGTTGAGAGTCCGCCTGCCGACGCAGGGGACACGGGTTCGTGCCCCGGTCCAGGAAGATCCCACGTGCCGCGGAGCAGCTGGGCCCGTGAGCCATGGCTGCTGAGCCTGTGCGTCTAGAGCCTGTGCTCCACAGCGGGAGAGGCCACAACAGTGAGAGGCCCACGTCCCACAAAAAATAAATAAATAATACAGGGGAAAACTTACATTATGTTTATAAAGTTGATACAAGAATGAATAGGTACAACCATGTACAAAAGCATAAAAACACTAGAAACATACATATTAAAAGTGGTAATTTATCCTGAATGAGAGGGTAATGAAAAATTGACTTTTTATAATTTTCAAATCTTTTGAAATTAGTGTGTATGTTTTTATAATCAGAAAGCCAAAAGAAACCCTATATCTATTAATGTATCCATCTCTTCATTTAGACTGGATATTCCCTTGAAAGTTAAAGATGGTTTCTTTTCTCTCCAATTCTGTGTCTAGTACTGTGCCTTACGAAGAGTAGATTTTTAATAGCTACTTGTAGAATGAATTAATCTTTAACATCTGCTAATAAGGATTAGTTAGTGGCAAACCACAATCCCCCTCTCCAGAAATATCAATGTTTTCTAAAAGTTGGCATCAATTTAAAAATGAATTTTGAGAACAAGAACCATACTTGAGTTCTTTCAATGATGAACTGTGAAGAATGTTTTAGTCTAAGTAAAACAAATAATCTCTATAAGATGATGGCTATTTGATATCTTTTAACAGTCTTTTCTTTCTCTTTATTCTAAGAAGTAGTAAAACCAAAATGGAGCCAAAATACAGGTGGCAATGGTCAAGTAGCAGCACAGAGAGAAGGTTCTTGAATTTCTTTTGGAGCAAGATCTGCAAAACCTTGTCTTGTCATTATAAGATGAGAATTGATATACATGTTATAATGAAATTATGAATGCTATTACAAGTGGATGAGATGATGTTTTCTAAAGAATTCTGCTTAAATAAAATTCACTGTCCAAAAAGATTTATTTATTCTTTTACCTTGCTTGATTCAGAAGTCATATCAAGATGTAATTAAGGACAAGGAAAGTCTCTGAGGACAATAAATAATAGCTTATTATTCAAACTGAGGAAAGCCTACTCTATTTCTTAGGTAGTTTAATAGCACTGAAGCTCCAGATAAATTCTACTGTATATATAATACTATGAAAACTCACTTGATATCACAAATTTTGACTATTTCTTACCTGGCAAAACATAGCTGTTACTTTCACAATGACTACACCCATACATTTACATTTGCTCTACTACCACCTGTAACTCACTACTTCTGCTGTTTCACTAAGGCACTGCTCTCATTACCCTTTTATTATTCACACAATTATACCTCTAACCTTTAAGCTGAACCATCACCTGTTTAAGAGCAGTCTTTACTGTTTTAAAGGTCTTATGGTAAGTAATTTCAGACATTTTGATTCATCTGAGATTACAGGTGATCAACCCCTGGATGGACCATACAGTGGGTACCCCAAGTGCTTATATGAGCAAGATATGTACAAAGAGAATATTCACTACTAATTGTAAGAAAATTGGTATACAGTGCAGAACTCACCTGAGTGTAGAAGCCACTAGCTGCCTCTAGGAACAGAGAAAGGTTTGCCTGAACTTCACTCCGATTCGGGTTTGCTCGATTCTTTGCCTGGCCTTGTAGTGTTGTGATCTGATTCTTAAAGGCATGATTCCAGCTGAAAACAAAATGTAATTCTATTTGGTATAGCAGTGACTCACTGGGCAGACACTGGTCCCCCTGAGAACAAGAAAGAACTGTTTGTTATAATTATAACACACTAGACAGTAAACCTGCATTAAAGTTATTCACTTAAATAACTTTATGCTCCCCTTTGAACAAGACTAGACAAGCAGTAGAATGCAACTGACCTTAGTAAACACTTACCAAATGTTCGAATAATCAGACTGTGGCTTCAGTTATTAATCTTTTAGGGCTACTAGACTTAGAACCTATTTAGGAATCCTGGTACAAAATTAGAACTACAGTGGCAAGACCAAAGTAAAAGCAAGCTATTAACAAATTTCCACACATTGCAGCATTGTGTCAAAAAATATGTGAGTGTTCTGTATCAAGCGGCTTGTCTGGGGGTGGGAGTGGGGGAGGTTTTTTTTGTAAATATTAAGCCATATCTCTTATTTCTCTAAAACTTATTTCCCATAGCACTCAGTTCTAGTTCTATTTAATAGTGTGTTTATTTCTCTTGGGGTTAATATTTTCGTTAGGGCTTGAAATATAAACTCATTTTGACGTTTCAATTTTGGCTATTCAAACTAAGAAACACCACGGTGCTGAAATATGGCACACCAAAATCCTGTTATAGAATGCCTTTCATTAATCGAATTGTATAGAGAATCATTTTAAATTCAGTTATGGTGAAATACAGTCACTCCCTAATTTGGAAATCACAGGGGACATCACAAAGAAAGAAAACAAAAAAAGGGAACTAGGATGGAGGGAAGATATTACTGGCTGAAGGAAGCAAACAGATAGATAAAGGGTTTACAACCTACCTGGAAAGTACCTAATTCTTTATCAAGGGCAGCTTTTGAGGCTCTTTTGAAGCACTGGGGTTTTTAATGATTTATAAGGGCAATCAATCACTCCCTCAGCATTTTTGATGCCATCTTATCCATGACTCTAATATCAAAAATATGGGTTTGAGTGGTTGTGATTAAGCTCTATTACTAGATCTCCTAACAATATAAAGGTTAGGGATACAATATAGGAAAAACTAATCTCCACCACTAGTTAGGGTAACGGGCATTATTAAAAAGAATATTCTTGATTTTTAATTTTCCACCAGGCTAATGTCCTTGTTCCAATTTATAAGGCAAGGCCTTCCATGAAAGACATTTATTTATTACTCAGTTGGGAATCTGGTCATCTGCCATTTCACCCCTAATAGAAAGAATGAGTGGAATAGCCTGAATATACAAAATCTTTCTTTAGTCTTATTAGGGGGGAAAAAAAGGAAATACCTATTTATTGGATTAAAAGGAAGAACTTTCCTTACAATGTAAACACATTTTCCTTTGGGAGAAACTTATAGAATCATATTTATCAAAGAAAGCCTACTTCGTATTTCTTTTTTTAAATCATGGCTCAAATATAGGACTGAATACAATACAGAGAATCCAAACACTGTCTCTTAGTACTTGAAACACATACAAATTTGTTTTTATGATACACCCTGAAGACCTTAATAAAACTCAATTCTAAACATTTCTCCTCTTGTTACCTAAGACTGTATCTAAAGTAATATCAGTGGTCAAATAGTTTGTTCAAAAAGATCACAAGTATTAGAATTTCTTTCCTTTTTTTTTCATTGAAAAAGCTTACTCTGAAATAGGTTAAAAAGAAACAACCAAATTGTTCTCTTCTATTCTAAAGTCTTGGTGAGATTCCTGATCTTACAGGGACATCCCAAATGACAGTACTTGGGGCTGCCCTGGTGCCGCGGTGGTTGAGAGTCCGCCTGCCGATGCAAGGGACACGGGTTCGTGCCCCGGTCCGGGAAGATCCCACATGCCGCGGAGCAGCTGGGCCCGTGAGCCATGGCCGCTGGGCCTGCGCGTCCGGAGCCTGTGCTCCGCAACGGGAGAGGCCACAACAGTGAGAGGCCCGTGTACTGCAAAAAAAAAAAAAAAAAAAACAACCAAATGATAGTACTTACAGATCTTGTTCTACTTTCTTGTCTAAAGCGTATTCCAAATCAGTAACCAGCATCTTCTGGTACAGGTCCTGCAGAGCCTGCCTGGATGTCCAGACCTCGGCTGGACCCAGCTTAGAATCTGAGTAACAAAACAAAAACAGAACAGTAGATAGATAAACAGATATTAAGACCATTATGCCACAGCAACAATGCCTTCACTCTCCATTTCCCAAAGCAAAAACATGCTTTAAACAGATATCATAGATAGCTGCAGAACTTTTATACTACTATATTTCAGATGACTTTACCTTTTGGCTAATGACTACATCTGTTTCAAAATGCTTCTGTATTTGTCTTTTAGTTTTGAAATAACGCCATGAAGTGAAAAAAGCTTAAAAAAAGAGAATGGTTCACCCTTTGATCTTGGTTTGGATTTCTATGCATTCACACCATAGGAAGCCATATGCCTCATAATAAGTCACCCCATTTGAAATGATGGACTGCCAAGTTGGTCTGTTTACTCTCATAACTATATCTCTGTCCCAAGCAGCTTTTCTCTTTTTCTTTTGAATCATTCTCACAATTGTCCTTACAGAATCCTCCTGTCAGCTCACAATCCAGCAGCTGTTTGGGCATTCTGCTATTACTCCTACTCTCCTATGTATGTCAAGCCAATAAAGTCTTGACAGTGAGTGTTATTTTAACAATCGGTAGACCGCTTGCCAAGACACTTTTGTGAGCAATACATACTTGCTATTTAATGTAAATGAGGACCAGTAGCAGACAGTGATTAAACTGCTCAAGAGGCCAAATGAGAGACTGAGTGCAAGATGAAATCAGAAAGTCAGGCTATAACTATATGTAATACCAAATCGGGGCCATATTGTCTGCCAGAGTCCTACGAGGCACATTAGCCCTTCCGATTACTAGGCTTATGAGTGCAATAATTGACAGTGAGCTGCCTCAACAGAAGAAGTTAATAATGGACTTTGCAATTATATATTTCCGGCTGCTAGTTAGCCTGTCTGGTTGCATTTAGTATTTTGCTGCTGCACAATGGCATAATCTTCACTTTTCTTTAGGTCTGCTATTAGTATCTACAGCCACCATAATCCTACTCTGCACACAGAATCTCCCAGACATCAGTTAATCCTTACAAGAGTTTGCTGGCTACTAAAAAACAGGGTCTATTTTTTGGTATCAGGTTCTCGGTCCCTTCCTTATTAAGCTTTTAATGACTAAATAAATAGATTTATAGATGTATTCAACTCTGCTTCAATTCACTGATTGCAGGAAAAGGGATGTAAGGGATCATTAACTCTGACCTATCAGTGAGACTATCATTTAAATGACCAGACTTAATATCTTAAGGACAGGTCACCTTCTGGGCAGGTCAAATGTCCCCTACAAAAGTCAAACCCTAAGCCTACTTACTGAGGGTGTTCAAGAGTTAAGAAAATGTAAAAGGTATAGAGATGGCTTAACATTGTTCCATGCACAATTTCTGTCACGCAATATAGATTATGCTTACAATGCCAATACAAGAGCATCATACAGTAGCTCAGAGCTGACATCAGAATTCATAGTATGGAAGATGATGACAGTTATGTTAATAATGGGAAGAACTATAAACCTATAAAAAGTGTTTTTGGCTTTTTTTCCCTTTTTTTTCTTGAGCAAGATGACAATGAGATTATCTAAAATTCTTAGAACATTAGCCTGCAATTCTAGAGGTTGAGAAAAAGAGATCTAAATAGCCCATTTCCCCTTGGTTCTAAATTTTGGCAGGTATGCTGCTTACAAGTTTAACTCTTCTTTGCAGGTTTCACTGCAGAACTAAAATCTTCCAAAATTAGGATGAGATCTATTAGCACTTATTGTTTTTTTACATTTCAGGATGGTTATAGAAAGCGTATTGCTGTTATGCTGTTATAGAGAGCATACTGATCGCTACATAGTTATTGCCATATATTTCCTAATTTTGGAGTTAAATTCATCTGCTCCTTTTAGTGACTAATTCCAGTTATTCTTTCAAAAACGCCTTGGCTGTTATTCAAAACAAAAAAGGTGAAAAAAGAAAGAAAAGTGGCAAGGTAGCTCATTCAATTTCAAGGACTTTCAATTCACAACAGTTTTCCTGCAAACATTTTTTTCTGAAGATTTACCTACTATTCAAGTTTGGGGAACTATAAACACGAAGATATAAATCTAATACCATGAGATATTTGTGTTTATATGGTATATGAATTATTTTTTCTGTATCTCTTAAGCAGCTGATAAATAGTTTGTAAATATTAAATGAGTATATGCATTAAAGTAAGTAATATTCAACTCAGTGTAGCACAGATTACATAAAAATTTTGACAAGCCATCTAAGTAAGAATTCAAAGTATAAAAACAATAAATATTCAAAATAAATAATAAGTTAGCATCCCCTCTGGCAACCAGGACAGTACTACAAGAAGTATAATAAGATGATACACTTCCCTTAATTTAATGGTATAAAATAAGTTGTGAAGAACAAAAAAGCCAGCCAATACCTGTCATGTCAGCCTTCAGGACTTCTGCCTGCCTAAAAAAGGGAAAAAGAACCTCAGTTAGAAACAAACTAGGCCCACCCAACATAAGTAACACTAAAAGTTAAGTAAAATTATATATGACAGTAAGAATGTATAACAGCCCTATTTGTGGCACTGCAAACAGTGTCCCTGCTTTAATGTTTAGAGTAGCATTAGATCTTGGCAAATTGATGCCATTCCTTACAAGTTCACAGGGTCATCACGAACTCTTCTACTGAGTAGAGTTCATTTTCTTACTGTTTACCTCCAAATTTTTCCTCAATGAGGCCAGGAAATTCTATGTTTCTCAATTCACTAGCCACTATAACTATTTCAAATCTCCATTCTCCTCAATTCTTTTCAGCAAAGGACAGCCCCATACCTAGGAAAAACAATGCCCGGTTACTAAACACTTACTGCAGTCACAGAGCCCTCTTCTTTCTTACTCTTGTTAAAATACTAGCAGTACTGCATCTCTTACTTAAGACCAGTAATTACACTTAGGTATGCTCTTTCTAACCTTTTTAAGGACTTCTGCTCCCTTAATTACCCTCTCCCCTCTTTCAATAATTTAAACACTTCCCTCTCTATTGGATCCTTCTCACAGTATTTAAACATGCCATATTCTCTCACAGATTTTAAAACCTTCTATCCTAGATTTTCCTCTAGCTGCTGCTTTTCTCTCTCTCAAATTCTTCAAGAATTGCCTATATTCAAGAGGTCCAAAACTGAACTCATGACCCATCCCCACCCCCATCCCTGGTTCTCTTTCTAGTGTTTTGTACCTTAGCAAATGTATCATGGCTTTCCAATTGTGAAAAGCAGACACCTGGAAGTCATCCATGATAACATTCTCTCAAATCCCTGGTAATCTATCAACTCCAAAGAATTTTACCTACCAAATACATCTTGAATCTGTAGCTCTCCCTTTACTTCCTCTTCAATCACTATAATTCAAGTTACAACCATCCCTTGCCTGGACTATTACAAAGCCACCAAATTGTTTTCTCCACTTCATTCTTGTCTCATTTCATTCTGCTCTCTCCACTGTTACCAGAGGGATCTTTAAAAAATGCAAATCTGAACTCACCAATTGCACACTTAAAACCCTTTAATGATTTTCCACTGCTTTTAGGGTAAAAACCAAGATCTTTATTAAAGTGGTCTACAAAGTCCTCTGTAACTGAAGAGAGTCTCTGTACTCTACTTCTACCATTATTCTCTTCTCTCCTTGATCTCTGTGTTCCAGCCCCTGGACTTCTTTCTGGATTCTCCAATGTGCAGGGCTCCCTTGATGCTCAGGCCCTTTGTAAAGAAGAGTCCCTTGGCTAGGAATACATCTTCCTCCTTTGTCTGGTTAATTACTCATCCTTTGTCTCAGTAGAGACATTACTTCCTCAGGAAGCTTGACTTGAACCCTGCATACATGAAGGATATTCCTGTTTTATGCTCTCAAAGCACTTGTATTTTTTCTTTACAGTATATATCACAGATTTCAGGAATGCTCACCATCACAACTTCTTTGCCTACACAGTGGGCATTCAACACATATTTTTTAAGTGAAGAAAGGAAAAAGGCTAAATTATTTTCATATACTCTAGAAAGGTAAGTATATAAACTTACGAGATTTACTTTTTTAAAAACAAAATTTGACATAAAAGCTAGAGAATATTTAGAGATTATAAAAGTTTTACTGTAAATGCTTTATGTAATTTATTATTTGATAACAATTGTGAATTTTAGTTTCATCATAACATGAATCTTATTTTCTTAGCTTTTAAAAAGATATCTATATTTTAAAAAAATTAAGTTTTCAAATAGAATCACAATAGGATGCTATAGAAACCACAAACCACAAGAACTATCAATATAAATGAACAATACCAAATAAACAGCTACACTTAGTCCTAAAAGGTAACATCACATCAAATTCCATTATCCATAAAGCCTAGTTTGAGTGTTAAACTTTTGCCATTAAAAAAAAAAAAAAAAAAATCCTCACAAAGTATTTGATTTATGCCCTTAAAACCTAAGATCATACTTAGGAACAGCACACATCCTAACCTACCAACAACCTCCTCTCCTCCCCCACCCCAAAATCCTCCTAGAGTACTAACTTACGAGCCTTATACTGAGACAGCCAACCTTACTTATACATCTCCGCTGGATTCAATACCTTTCATTCTGAGCTGCCAAGTTACAAAGGACATATTTCACAATGCTTCCATATCATAGCTAAAAATACATACTCTAGTATATACAAGATACACTTAGGATCATGTGTCTAATGATTGTTTTCTCATTCCAAACAAGATTTGCTTGTAAAGATGAACAAATGTCATCTTGGTATGCTGACATCTGCCTAACAAGGATACCAATTTCCAGTCAAATGAAGATCATATTAAGCATATAACAGGAACTATTTCCAAATAATCTTCTTCTCTGATAGGCCATCAGTAAGAGAAGAACTATAATTCTAACAGTTTCTGGAGCAGGCTTCTAGGCTTTGATAAACAAAAGATCAAAATTTCACTCTACATTTTTATACACTGCCCAAGAAAAATGTAAAACTAAAAATCCAAACACTAACAAAAGTGCAAAAATGTCATAAAAACTATCTGACGTGAATGTTCAAGCATTTTGAAATTCCAAGAGTTCTGATTCCTTAGTAGCACAGGGGAAGAGATGCTCCTCTGTGCACAGTCCTCTCCTAGGTTCTGAAAGAGACATGTGTTAATGACTAAAATAACCTTGCTAAATTGAAATGGTGAAAAGCTAGCTAAATGGAAAATGTAACAACCCTGGGAGATAGCTACTATGATTCGATTCGCATCCCATAAACAAGGAAGTTGAAGCTCTGAAATGTGAAATAATTTGTCCATAGTCACAAAGCAATTAGGTAAAATTAAGTACAAACTTAGTTCTTTCTGACTCCAAAGTCCAAGTCATTTCTATTTCTTTTAAATTAGAATAAAAAAATCGATGACATAAAAAGCTAACATAGACTTATCTAGGTTCAGTTTTGTGCTCTGTCAATTCAACCCTAACATTTAAGTCAACTAGTCTAAATTAAAAGATCGGTTCATGGACTTCCCTGGTGGTCCAATGGTTAAGAATCCGCCTTCCAATGCAGGGGATGTGGGTTCGATCCCTGGTCGGGGAACTAAGATTCCCACATGACGTGGGGGAACTAAGATTCCCACATGACGTGGGGCAACTAAGCCCGTGCGCGGCAAACTACAGAGACCACACGCTCTGGAGCCCGCGCGCCACACACCGCAACAAAGAGCCCACGCGCTGCAGCGAAAGGCAACGAAGATCCCACGTGCTGCAACTAAGGCCCCATACAGCCAAAAATAATAAATAAATTAAATATTTTAAAAAAGATCACATTAGGAAATAAATACCTGGGATTTTTATCAAAAGGACCACAAGAAGTAAAATTCACATTCTAGTGCAGTGGTCAGCCTGTGAATGAAACTCCCTCCTTCACACTGGATCAATTTTTATAAATAAATTTTATTGGAACAGTCACGCCCATTCGTTTACATAGTGTCTATGGCTGCTTTCTGCTACAAGGGCAGAGGTGAGTAGCTGAGACAACAATCACACGTCTCACCAAGCCTAAAACAGTTACTATCTGGGCCCTTTACAGAAAAAGTTTGGCTCTCCTGCTTCAGGGAGTACTTCATCAAAAATGAGAAGTCGAACATCTGTAAGTTCCCAAACCAAACAGTTTTCCCATATGAGGAATCATCAATAACAGTTTCCTCAGACTAAAGATCTATTTTTATTCGCTAATGTCATAATCTTGTCACAAAGAAGACTATGTTAAAATACAGTCTCATGTAATCAGAAAGTTAGTACTTGTAGGCCATGCTATATTTCTGATGGAATTAATTTGCAAATTGCTTAAAACATGGTTAGGTTTATATATTATTATCCACTAACTCTTCCTTTTTCTGTGTACCAAAAATACCCATTTAGATAGGTGAGAGGGTTAAACTAAAAATTATCTCACAAGAAAAGGAATTCCTATCCTCCCACCCCTACACAACTCTTAGTTTTTTTTAATAATGTATAATATACAAGAAATCAAATCAATAGATATGTGATCTTATAACAACTGCTTTTCATAAAGATTAGCACAAAATTGGCTATTTGATTATTTTACTTTTTTATAAAGAAAAAATACTACACCTCAATGACCTACTGGTTTTTGTTAAAGACCAATATTGTTAAAGATTAACGTTACAATGCATAAAAAGAGATAACAGTTTTTAAATGTTTCCTCTTGGCTTCTAGAAGGTGTGGCCACATGAGATCCTTTTTATTCTTACTTTAAGCTAAAGGAATTAATGAAAAGAATGAATGAAGAATCCAAGAACTAAAATCATCATGCCTTCAATAATAAAATAGCACTATTAAATAGTTATAAAATATAAAGTTTTCAAAATACTAAATATATTGTCTCAGTTCATAAATAATAAGGGAAATTAAGCACTTCTATCAAACACTAAAAAAGAAAGTCATTAAAAGGCTGAATAAAATTTGAAACATTCAGTAATAATCAAATGTTTAAAGCTAACCATCTGAAACAATACTCTTGGAGAAAACATGATCATCAAGATCTATAAATACATTTAATGCATTCTAATGCCCTAGGTATACTAAAATAGCTAACACTATATTTAGCATTTATTATTGCCAGACACTGTTCTAAAGTAAGGGCTTTCCATAAGGTAATCAATCATTCAATCCTCACTATGTACTATTATTGCCCCCACTTTATAGCTGAAGAAACCCAAGGAGATAGAGATTAAGTAACATTCCCAAAGTCATCAAGTTAGCAAGTAGTAGAGGTAGCATTTTAACACACTGATTCCAGAGGCTAACTCCTAACCATTGTATCATAGTTTCCCTGTTATACAAGACTGTAAGGGGGGAAAATAATTGGAATGTTTGATAGTAATAGGCCAAAGAATTGGGGTTTTCAAAGGTTAAACATTTTATGGTAATTTTTTAATAATGTCACTAGAGGAAAAAAACTAATTAATGGTTATCTTCTTTAACAAATAGCTTGATTATACATAGCACTGATATAACAATGCAAGGTAACAAATACAGGATAATCTCTCTTATGATCACACATTAATATTCATGGTTTAAAAAAACAGGACATTTCCAAATCAGGGGCCGATACAATGAAGGATTCCTTTTACCTGGCCTCCCAACCCCCTTTCTCTTATGAGCAGAACATAGGAATGAATATAAGCCAATATCCTCTAAACTCACAGTTGTTAAGGAAAGGTAAATGAGGCTCTTTTGTTCTGGGAGGTAATGCTAGAGCAATTTCTTTTGGAAATTTAAATAAAAGCCACAGGAGGTTTTATTTCAAGATAATTTGTTTACCTATTTCCATAAAGTACTACGGAGTATTAGGGATAACAGTAGACAACAATTATGACCATAAACATAGTAACCTAATGATAATTATTTGCGTTAAATAACAGGCCAGAGAGTAGACACTATAAGGTGAGTGTGTGCTTCCACATGCAGACACACATGCACATATACACTTAGATCTTTAAGGTATCACCAAGTCTCATGGTATTAATCAGAAAAAAATAAATCACATCACTCTAGTGCTGAATTTCACATAGAAAAGAACATCTAGGGAAGATGCTGCTCCTAAAGGAGCTTTTCTCAGTAAGAGATAATAAAAATACTAACTTGCTTTCTCTCTTTATGGAACGTTACAGTTTGGCACGAATTTTCAAATCTCCTGACACTCCACTGCTCTATATTACAACGTTCACTCTACAATCTATACAATTTGAATATGTGTACCTAGTTTTATAAAGGGCCATTTCTGGTCTGGGAATCTCAAAGTATGAGAAGAAGTTATTCTTCCAGGCAGAGAAAATATCACAACAATCAAAACAAAGCTAAGCCAGTGAAGGAGGTAGATTGATGGATCAAATGCACGGTAGGAAGCTACAGAAGATAAGCAGGAGAATCAAGGCAGAAAGCAGACTGTGAGGCCTTGTATGACACGTTAAGGAGCTCAGATTCTATTTTTTAACTACTAGGAAAACAGTGCTGAGTTTTAAACAGGGGCACAGCATTGTCAGAACTGCATTTTTAAAACACTACAACAACAAGATGCATGGAAGGTGGATTTCAGAAGGGCGCGACTGGAAGAAAGGAAGTGATAATACAGATGAACAGAAAAGACTCGATTCAAGAAATATCTTGAAGTAAAACCAGCAGCAGAAAGGTAAAGCAGAGGAAACAGTCTAAAATCATTCCCAGATTGTTGGCTTGGACATCTGGGTATTTGACAAAGTGGGGGTGAGCAAGCAGACACTTAAAGGTGAGTGTCAAGCACAGAGGAGACATCAAGACCAGGGATACAGTGTTGGAGTGATCAGCACAGCGATGGTAGTTAAAACCGAAAGAGTAAATGCAATTGCCCAGAAAGGCAGAAGGGTGGTGCTAGCTCCCTATCTTCATTTTTAAGTGGCAGATAAAAGAAAGACAGCCCATGAAGAACACGAAGAAGAAACTACAGGTGTACGAGAGCAAGGGAAGAGTGGTATAGGGAAAAGAAGAGGATAAAAGGGAAGAGTATTCAACAATCTCAAAGGCAGTGGATAAGTACTATAAGGACTGGAAGGTGTGTTGGATTTGGTGAACTAAGAATCAACGATGGCCTTGCCAGAGGAAGAAAAAATGTCAAATTGCAGGGAGAATGAGGAACAGATGAGAGGGAGAAGTTTAAGGCAACTCTTAAGACACCAGGCTGTGAAGAGAAAGAGAAGGGGGCCACGGGTAGAGACGTTTCTTTTTTTCAATGGGAGAGACTTGAGCATGTTTAGAATGAAGAAAAGAAGCTAGGAAAAAGGAATAGCTTGAAGATACAGCAAAGAACAAAACTAACAGAGCACGATTCTGGAAGAGAGGAAAAGACATGAGAACGTGAAAAAGACAGGAGGCAAGACTGGCTTTGAAAAAGAGGCAGGATGAAATTGGAGGAAGGTAAGATTAGACAGAAATACGCTAGGAAAATTTGGGAGTAGTGCAGGGTGGAGAGATGTCCAGAGAATTCACTGCTACATTGCCTCAAATTCAGAGATAAAGTAGGAGAATCAGATCAGTGTCTGAAAGTAAGAGGGAGAGTAACTGAGGAGAATGGTAAATCTCTGAGCTAATTACAAAACGAACAGGCAAAAGAACCTAAGAAAAAGTGATGAGTGCCATATGGATTAGACACAATGGAAAAATGTGAGGAAGAAGGTTAGGCTATATCCCTAACACCGAGAATAATGCCTGGGATGTCATAGCTGTTCACTAAAATGTTGCTGAATTAATGAATGGTAAAATGTACATCATACTTAAGGCAATTTTATGTAACATAAAATGATACAGAATAAAAAAGACTTGGCCCTGAATATGGGTTTCTTACATATTAGTAGTGCTACCTTGGAATTTCTTTCCAAGAAACTTCAATTTCCTCACCTATAAAACAGGGATACAAACTCCCTTTCAGAGTTGCTATCAGGAATAAATAAGACAACAGGTAAGTTACATAAAAGAACATGAGTGATAACTCTGAGAGGGAGGGTTAATCTATGACTTGAATACTTACTTCAGTGACCACCAAATTACTTTTGCTAATCTAGTCACTGACAAAGGATCCTTTCTGAAGCAACGCACTAGGTTGAAGAAGACAACATTCCAAGGTGGAGGTCAAAAATCCTAGATACCACCACATAATGCTAAGTGACAAAAGAGAAACTGTTTGAATGTAATAATGACCGCATTCTAGTATGCACATAAAATAAAACCAGAGACTGATACATAAAAATTGCAAAGAATTTATATTATTGTACTTTTTGTTTCTCCCCAAACATTAGTTTTGATTATATAAAACTTAAAAAGTCACACAACTAGGAAGTGGTAGAACTTGGGTTCCACCCTGCAGTCTGGTTCCAAAGCTCATAAGCGTTACACAGTAAAGCAAGTCTTCTGGAATGGCCTGGCTATAGGTGTCACTGTCATAGTATCAACTAGTAGGGGCAACTAGCATTTCTCATTTAAAAGCCCCATCTCTAAGATCAAGCACCTTCACACTGTCATTTGAACTGGTACAGCTGCTGTGACAAGAGTTACCTGCAGAGGGCTTCTCTTTTATACCATCATATACCTATTTCTACAGGCACCTGGGAGGCTTGACTGCATCCAGGCTGACATATAGTAAGTACCAAGAACTGATGTTCCCTGCACTCAAATGAACTGCAATATATGTAACCCAAAACGTAGGAATTTTTATTCTAAAGGATAAGCTACAGGATAAATCACATGTCCCTATGCTTATCATAAATATTCAGAGACCACATATATAAACATAAACATTTCTTAAATTTAAATGTTTAAAATTTTTCCTTGAACTATAAGATATAAATGCTCATGACAAAGTAAACATGCCAAAGTTCTTATGAAGCCACAAAAGTTTAAAAAACAAACAAGCAAACAAAAAACCCCAAACCATTAGCACTCCCCTCCCCCATCCTGGCCAATATCAAATGCTTCAGAAAGCTTCTAATTCTTGTACTAGTGTTCATAGTATATGAATACTTTAACATATATCTCTAAAAGGAATACAAACATGTAGAAAGCCCTTGTAATTTTCATCCTACCTAATATTACTTGATTTCAGATGCTCCTCTGATTTCAAGTTTCCGGTCCTCATCTGGGACTTAAATGAAACGTTTTCTCCCACAATGACTATCTGCAAGAACATCCAATTTCTCATAAGGTAGAATGGTTTAAGACATTCTAGATAGAGGAGAGGAGGAAAATATGAGTTAACCCACAATAACAGAGAACCCCCCTGAAGAAAGTTAAATTTTCTCTTTATTTAAAATGATCTAATGGCAAAGGCAAAGGGAAAATATCAAAGCTTTTTTTCCTTTTTATATTTAGTTTCTTTAGAATACACATTTTAAAATTCTGTTTTGTATATTTCTAAAATTCTAGTTTGGGATCGAAGTGTTATCCTAATCTCCCTCCCTGCCTGAAGGCTAAGTGATCTCTGTAAGACAGGAAACCAGTTACCCAGCAGGGCTCTTGCAGCACCAAGGTGAGAGTGCCCTGTAGAACACAGGAGCAGATGGTTGGTCCAAACTGGACTGCTTATGGAAGGAAAAACATGTAAAGTAATTAAACCACAATTATAGATGGTATAAATAATGCTTACATTCTAAGACCAGCTGAAAACGGTACGTTCTAGATTTTCATTCACTCACTGAACAATGATTTGGTCATTTCTATGTACTAGATACAGTGTTATGAACGAGGTATACAATGATGAACAAAACAGATTATAGTTCCTACCAGATTTAAATTCTAATGTGGACACAGACCAACAAGGAAAAGAGGAAGCAGTAGAAAGTAGTGGTTAAAGGCATGGGCTTGGGTATCACCCTGCACTCAATGGCATGCTGGGAATATCTCAAGCCACAGGAAAGACACAGCACAATTTCTTAGAGATATCAAGTTAACTCAAAGATTTGGACAAAATAAATTAAGTAATTATTATTGAATACTGATAACTGCTTACATTTAAAATTATTATGTAGCAGATTCTATGCTAGATGTTCTATACACCAGATCTCACAGAATGGGAATATAAAATGTAGTAGTTAAGTACCTTATATTCAGACTGCCTGGGTTCTAACTACACTCTGACACTTATTAGCTGTATAACCTTAGGAAAATTGCTTCTCTATGCCCCAGTTTTGTCAAGAGTAAGGAGATAATTACCTTCTCCATTGAGCTGTTTCGAGGATTAAATGAGGTAATAGAAATAAAACACCTAGGATTGTTTCTTGTTAAATAAGCCCTCAAAACTGTTGGCTATTATTGTCATTATTATCATTATAGGTATTATTACTCTTCCCAACAATCCTAAGATGTAAATGTTATTATTATCCTCATTCTAAAATTAGGATACTGAAGCTAAGAATGCACATTAATCAATTCTAGAATAGAAGACAAAATTATTCACAATTTTTAACAATAAAACACCAGTCTTAAGAGAAATTTCAAACATGCAGGAGGTCTATGTGGACTTTGGCTCCATACTTCCAAAGCATGTATTTAATCACCTGTGACTTTAGTTGTCCTTTAATGGAAAAGACTACGAGAAAGTATCTCATGACAAAACCCAAGCTCATTAGTATAGCACGTAAGGTCCCACAGCTTCCCACCATACACTTCATGACCCAATAAAACCAAATTACTTTTAGTTCCTTGCTATTTTACTCCTCAGTACCTTGATTCATGCTCTTTCACTCAACATGGAATCCCTGTCCTCAATGATGATAACTTTAAGATACACATCCATGTGAATGTATACTGGCAGTTAATTAAAGAGTCTGACATTTAAAGGAAAGGTATGTACTACAGAAATTCATTTGGGAGCCATCAGCATATAGAGACTAGAGATGACAATGGGTCAGTAAAAAGACAGAGAACTAATGACCAGAGAGAAGGGAGGAAAACTTGAAGTTTTATGGTGTCCTAGAAGCCAAATAAAGAAAGAGCTTCAAAAAAGAGGGTAGAATCGATAAATACTGCTGATGCATCAAGTAAAATGAGGCCTGAGAAATGACTATTGGATTTCATATGTGGAAGGCACTGA
The DNA here is from genome assembly GCF_026419965.1 of Kogia breviceps. Lineage (NCBI taxonomy): Eukaryota > Metazoa > Chordata > Mammalia > Artiodactyla > Physeteridae > Kogia > Kogia breviceps. The sequence goes on along the minus strand of NC_081310.1, from coordinate 25,602,669 downwards.
AGATCTTGTTAAGAACAATTTGGGGGCTTCCCTGGTGGCGCAGCGGTTGTGAGTCTGCCTGCCGATGCAGGGGACACGGGTTCGTGCCCCCATCCGGGAAGATCCCACGTTCCGCGGAGCGGCTGGGCCCGTGAGCCATGGCCGCTGAGCCTGCGCGTCCGGAGCCTGTGCTCCGCAACGGAGAGAGAGAGAGGCCACAAGTGAGAGCCCCGCGTACCGCAAAAAAAAAAAAAAAAAAAAAAAAAAACAATTTGGGCAGAAAAGTGGGAACATCAGCCCATGGACTGACTTCAATGGAAACCATGAGGAAAGGAACTGAGACTAAAACTGAGTTTAGACACATTTATCTGGGAAGGAGAGGCAGTAGAGGGAGATGTGAGGATCAAAAGAGTTTTTAAGATGGAATACATGTTTTTTTATGGGATGGAGTGGGATAAATAACAAGGGAAGGATTCAATGGAGAAAAATAAAGGATGGGGCTTCCCTGGTGGCGCAGTGGTTGAGAGTCCGCCTGCCGATGCAGGGGACACGGGTTCGTGCCCCGGTCTGGGAAGATCCCACATGCCGCGGAGCGGCTAGGCCCGTAAGCCATGGCCGCTGAGCCTGCGCGTCCGGAGCCTGTGCTCCGCGATGGGAGAGGCCACAACAGTGAGAGGCCCACGTACCGCAAAAAAAAAAAAATTAAATAAAACAAAATAAAAATTAAAAAATAAAGGATGAAAACAAAGTTTCATGAATGCCATAGGGGTCTGTTTAAATATTATAAATGTTTAAAAGGTAAAAAGGTCCCTGAATGAAAGAATAAAATTTAAAGTGAATATATAAAGAAAAGTAATAATCATTGGGGACCTAGGTAAACAACAAGTGGATTACATAAACCATTATCGATTTAATTTTCATAGCAACCTGAGGTAACTACTATTTTTCCAGTTTTATAAATAAAGAAACAAAGGCTCAGAGATTTTAGGAAACTTGCCCAAAATCACAGAGATAGTAAGTGCTAGGACTGGGGTTCAAATCCAGGTGTATCAGAATTCCAGAACATAAACTTCATTTATTCATTATTCCATGATGCAATACAGACCTCAATTTTCAACAATTCACATGTTCAAAACTAAACTGTGGAACTTCCCTGGTGGTGCAGTGGTTAAGAAACCACCTGCCAATGTAGGGACACGGGTTTGATCCCTCGTCTGGGAAGATCCCACATGCCGTGCAGCAACTAAGCCTATGCACCACAACTATTGAGCCTACACTCTGGAGCCCACGAGCCACAGATACTGAGCCTGTGCATCGCAACCACTGAAGCCCATGCGCCTAGAGCCCATACTCTGCAACAAGAGAAGCCAACGCAATGAGAAGCCTGCGCACTGTAACAAAGGGTAGCCCCCCCGCCGCAAGGCAACAAAGGGTAACGCAATGAGAGAAAGCCCATGCGCAACAACGAAGACCCAATGCAGCCAAAACAAAAACAAAAACAAAACAAAACACTACTAAATTGTGACTATTTCATTGCTTATGATTTTATTCAGAGTTCGCCTTTTTAAAAGCGTAAGACCCACCCATATTCCCCTTTTCCTTAAACCTGAAAAACTCTTCTCCAGGAAATCTTATTGGTTTTAGCCTCTGGTATACATTCTCTCTAGTTCTTCTTCCCACTCTCTTCCTCCTCATCACAATGCAAAACAAAAATCCTAATTTCTAGAAATTTTTGATTAATAAGACAATTGACAACACAGGTTTACTATATTTTCTTACATAAATTATAAAGGAAAAATAAACATACACAGACTTCAATGGCAACAGCAGAACATTCCTTGGAGTGACCCTAAGTCACCACTACAAATAATTTGCACTGCAATTTAGGGAAAAGCTATTCATAGAAAGAGTTCCTGAATACATGGTAAAAAAGGGGAGGTGATATCTTTGTAGACAAATTTTCATACTATACAACTTTCTTAGATACCATCTAAAATAAAGATGAAACAAATTTTATTATACTATCCCACACTGCTCCCCAAAGCAAAGATATAGCCTAGCCTCACTGTGATTCCAACATCACTCAAAACCCACTTTTTAAGTTCTTCTTTGCTAAACAAGAAGAAAAAAAAAAAAAAAAAACCAAAAACCTCTTTAGTTGCAAAATGTACAGTAAATAACATACAATTCTATAGCATATTAACAAAATCAAATTACCAGCTCACTTAGGCAACAGATCCAAAGAAGAGTTTATACCATATCTGGCTCATATCAATTACACAAAAAAAATCTGAAAAGATAATGATTGAATATTTTCCAAATCTGATGAAAGTTATAAACCCAGATATCTAAGAAGCTCAATAAACTTCGAGCATTTGAGCACAAAAGAAAACCATACAAAGGCACTGTAATCAAATGGCTGAAAAGCAATGATAAAGAGAAAATCTTAAGAGAAGGCAGAGAAAAAAATAAAGATAAGAATAATGGCAAAATTCTTATCAGAAAAAAATGCAAGCCAGGAGATAATGTAATAATATCTTTAAACTAGTGAAAGAAAAAAAAAGAACAAACCCCCAATCCTATCAATCTATAATTTTATATCCAGCAAAAATATCCTTTAAAACTGAAGGTGAAAGACATTTTCAGAAACACAAAAGCTGAGAAAATTTGATGCTAATAGATCAGTAGCATAAGAAATATTAAAAACAAGCTCTTGGGCTTCCCTGGTGGCGCAGTGGTTGAGAATCTGCCTGCCGATGCAGGGGACACGGGTTCGTGCCCCGGTCCGGGAAGATCCCACATGCCGCAGAGCGGCTGGGCCCGTGAGCCATGGCCGCTGAGCCTGTGCGTCCGGAGCCTGCGCTCCGCAATGGGAGAGGCCACAACAGTGAGAGGCCCGCGTACCACAAAAAATAAAAAAATTTAAAAAAATAAAAAATAAAAACAAGCTCTTGAGGCTGTTAGAAAATGGTACCAGATGGAAACCTGGAACTACACAAAGAGATGAGGAGTGTCAGAAATAATAAATATGTAAGTAAATGTAACTTATTTCTTCTGTTTTTTTAAAAAATTATTTATTTATTTTTTAAAAAATTTTTTGGCTGTGTTGGGTCTTTGTTGCTGCACACAGGCTTTCTCTGGTTGCGGCAGCGGGGGCTACTCTTCATTGCAGTGTGCAAGCTTCTCTTTGTGGTGACTTCTCTTGTTCCAGAGCACGGGCTCTAGGCGTGTGGGCTTCAGTAGTCGTGGCACACAGGCTCAGTAGTTGGGGCTCGCGGGCTCTAGAGCGCAGGCTCAGTAGTTGCGGCACACCGGCTTAGTTGCTCCATGGCATGTGGGATCTTCCTGGTCCAGGACTCAAAACTGTGTCCCCTGCATTGGCAGACGGATTCTTAACCACCGCGCCACCAGGGAAGTCCTACTGCTTCTTTTTTTAACCAGGTATAAGGCACCATGCTAAGAACTTTTACTCTGTTATCTAATTTGTTCCTTCTCAAACCCTAGGAAACATATTATTTCCATTCTAACACTGAGGAAACTGGAATCAAATGGTTAGATAACTTACCCAAGATCATACACCCAGTTTTCAAACTCAGGGCTGCCAGAAAGTAAAGGCCTTACTCTTAAATCACTATACCTTTAAGTGCTGGGTTTGGCTAATGCTCATATTTGCAGTATCAGGCTAAACTTTCTGATAATATAGCTCCATGTTTAAAAGCAAAGTAACACACTGACAAGGTAAATCCCATGAGAGATAACAGCTTCCGATATAAGAATTATCCTGAACATAACAAGAAAAAGACAAATAGAAAAAGTACCAAATTCTGATAGAGTTAGAAAACAAAACAAAACAAACCAAGGAAACACATGAAGACATAAACAAGGCCAGAGCAAAGAGTCATAACAGACATTAGTAAACTGAAATACATTCATACATGCTTTGAATGAATATTCATTAAATATATGCAAAGATTCCACTATGTATCAGGCACTGCGGAGGCCTTAGGGATACAAGTGTTAGCAAAACAGTCCCTGTCCTCAATGAAAAAGAGTCTTTGGAGTTAAAAACAGAAGGCTTTGGTGACCTGACCAAATACAGTTTCAGTGGAAAGGTAGGGGTAGAAACCAGAGAACAATGGGTTGAGGGAGTCAGTATAGACCATGTTTATCAGGTGATAAATGGGGAAGATAAATATAGAACAAATGTTAGGGAAGGACAGGTTAAGGGAAGCTTGCTCAAATGTTTATGACAAAGCTCCAATTAAGGACGGAAAAGAAAAAAAAAAAAAAAAAAGGAGGGAAAAGGTTGAATATAAAAAAAGTCTATGGGCTTCCCTGGTAGTGCAGTGGTTAAGAAGCCACCTTCCAATGTAGGGGACACGGGTTCGAGAGCTGGTGCAGGAAGATCCCACATGCCGCGGAGCAACTAAGCCCGTGAGCCACAACTACTGAGCCTGCGCTCTAGAGCCTGTGAGCCACAACTACCGAAGCCTGCGCACCTAGAGCCCACGCTCCACAGCAAGACCGCAATAAGAAGCCCGCACACGCAATAAGAAGCCCACACACACAACAAAGAGTAGCCCCGGCTCGCCGCAACTAAAGAAAGCCTGCGCTCAGAAACGAAGACCCAACGCAGCCAAAAGTAAATAAATAAATTAAAAAAAAAAAAAGTCTATGAGATCCAGAGCAAAACCAAAGAAAACCACCTTAATAAGGAGGATGAGAACCTTTTCCTTTCTAAGAGCAACAGAGGCAAGGACTAGTAGAGAAGCAACAGGAAGCAGATCAGTCCCACCAAAAGGTTTTTATTTTTATGTTCAAATAAAGACCATTTGCTAAGAGAGTAAAACTTCAAGAAAACAGCAAAAGTTTAACTACTGTAAAGAAATGGGCAAAACTGGGGGGGAAAAGAACTAATAGATATTGAAGTGGATGCATTTAAACAATTGGCCAGCCTGTAAGATTTTTTTTCCAGTGAGGCTACCCATAATACCCAAAGAAGCATATTTGCAGAATCATTCAGAGCAGATTTTCCTAGACAAGTGAGCTGGGAGGACAAGAGGACTGAGGATACTGGTAAGACAGGTTAAAGTAATATATCAAAAAATGGGCAGAAAAGCAAAAACAGGAGGAGGAATAAAAGAAAAAAGCAGGAAGTGACTAATAGCGAAAAATCTGGAATCTACACTGCAAGTCCTGAACAGAGAAGCAGCTGGATTAATGCGGATCGGGCTGTGGTCAAAATGGAATGGTTGAATGTAAGACTTTAGAGGTAGAAGAATTCTGAAGAATAACGAAGTCTAAGATACAATATGGACATACATAAAGGTTAATATATTAAAGAGAAAGATTAAGAGAGAAAAGAACAGAAAAAGGAGAGCTGCATTTTAAAGAGTGTTCTAAGAAAACATCAGTTCCATGAGCTGTGGCATAGCTTTGGAAACACCAACCTCTATCTCTCTCTTGGAGGTTCATAATACACATTAGCATATTATAAGCTATGAGAAGTCTTAAATAAAGAATCCAGTCTAACCCCGTATTTTGAAATTTATTTTGCCTTGGATATATTGAGAACCGTAACATATATGAATTTCCCGTGTTCAGTGGAATACACTCTGGGAAATGCTAGAGTATTGGATAGACTTGTCTGTGTGTAATACAAGTAAAGACATCAAGGAATATGCTTCAAAAAAAAGGTGAGATCATGAGACCTTCAGTACTGGTGAGGATGCATGGAAACAGGTACTTTTTAAACACTGCTAGGGCCAGAATAAACAGTACAAACTTTCTGGCAACATCTACCAGGCATTATTTCCCTATTGCTGCTGTAACAGATCACCACAAATTTAGTGGTTTAAAACAACACAAATTTTATTCTCTTACAGGTCTGAAAGTCAGAAGCCTGAGTGAGTCTTGGTAAAAATCAAGGTATCACCATGGCTGTGCTGCTTTCTGGAGGCTCTAGGGAAGAAACCTAGTTTTTGCGTTTTCCTTGTTCTTGAGCCTACCTGGATTCTTTGCCTTGTGACCCCCTTCCATTCCAACAGGATGTTATCCTCTCTGGTTCTTTTCTTTTCCTTTAAATTTATTTATTTATTTTTTGGCTGCTTTGGGTCTTCATTGCTGCATGCAGGCTTTCTCTAGTTGAGGCGAGCAGGGGCTACTCTTGGTTGCGGCGGGTGTGCTTCTCATTGCGGTGGCTTCTCTTGTTGTGGAGCACGGGCTCTAGGGGTGTGGGCTTCAGTAGTTGTGGCACACAGGCTTAGCTGCTCCACGGCATGTGGGATTTTCCCAGACCAAGATTCGAACCCGTGTCCCCTGTATTGGCAGGCAGATTCTTAACCACTGTGCCACCAGGGAAGTCATGTCTCTCTCTGGTTCTGATTCTTCTGCCTCCTTCTTCCACAGTTAAAGGACTCTTGTGATTACACTGGGCCCACCAAAATATCCATGATAATCTCTTTAAAGTCAGCTGATTAGCAACCTTAATTTCTTTCCCCGTGCCATGTAACATAATATATTCATAAGTTCTGGGGATCAGGATGTAGACGTCTTTTGGGAGGCGCGTTATTCTGCCTACCACGCTTAACAAAATATTTTGAAATGTGCGTATCTTGTCATTCAAATAAGCATGCACAAGAATATGTGTGTACCAGGATGTTCATTACAGCATTTTTTAATAATAATAAAGTATTGGAAACAATACACATTTTCATTGTTAGGAATTCAGTTTAGAAAATTACAGTACTCCTGTAATTTTCAGCATGCTGACGTTTCCAATGATGCTTTAGATATATAATTATGAACATGTCTTTGATAAAATGTCAAGTGACAAAAGAAAGATTACAAACTATATAAATTAGAACAATCCCAGTTGTTAAAACTACTTACATACATATGTTTATACAAGTATGTGAACGCTAATATACATATAAAGAAATAACTGTAAGGCTACACAACCCTGGATGGTAGGGTGACCATAAGTTCCTGTGTGCCTGGAACAGTCCAAATTTACGCCTGATGTCCCAGCAATAATTAGTACTCTCTTTCACTGTTATATGATCACTCTTAAAATTTTCTGGGTTTTGTTTTGTTTAAAACAAGTATGTATTACTTTACTGGATGTAGAAGTGGCAAGAACCAGATCTATATTACACGTGAAATTTTTAAAAACTAAAGTAATTTTTAAGAAATATGTTTTCTAATATATGAATCTGCAAACACTAATTGCGAATCATCTAAATTATATATTATACCACTTGACATCATCAATGGCAAACAGATACCAAAAGGGAAAATTTTTCACTTTTAAGAGCACTGCCCAAGTGTGTACAGTGGACAAGGAGGGAGCAGATTAAGCCAATGCCAACTCTGCCACTAACGAGGTACTCATTTTCCTTCTCTACAAAATGCCAATCCAGTTATGTAAGGTTATTGGATAGAAGAACTTAAGAAGACAATTATATAAAAGCATTCTGAAAAGTATAAAGCACTAGTAAAATGTAAGATGATACTCTTGAGGAATAAAACAGCCTACTTCACAGTTAAGACCTATCAACTCCTTATACCCATTTAAGGCACAATTGCTGCCAACCAACTCAAAGACTACATTAACAAGTTTTAAGGTATATATTCATATTCAGAAATGCAGAAAATGAAAACAATGCATAAATTAGGCTCTTTACCCACCTAGAACTATGGTGGGTTTTACATATACATCTTCCCATGTAATTCTCCCAATACTTCTATCATTGTCATTTTATAGACAGGAAAATACAGAGCAAAGAGCTAAAACTCTATAGAGAGGTTTAAGGTCACACAGCAGAGCTGGGATCTGAACTCAGGACAACCTAAATACAAATTAGGCCAATCTTAATTCAAAGGCTTAGCTCATTCAACTCACTACACTATATGTTGCTTTCATAGAAAGCCAAAAAAAAAACCTGTATGGGTTTACAGATAACCTAATTAACATATTTTTAATTAGCAAGTGACTAACATGTTAACATTTTCAGAATCTATGACCAATACGCCTTAACCTTTGAGTTGTGCTTCTTAATAGTCTGACCTTTTTTCATGGAAAAGCAAAGCGAAACTAATGATTATTTTAGACAAATAATATTATTATTTCAGTTATCTAAACTAAGCAGAATTTTCCCCTTTTTTGGGGGGGTCACACTGTATGGCTTGTGGGATCTTAGTTCCCTGAGCAGGGATTGAACCCGGGCCCTCGGCAGAAAGAGCACAGAGTCATAACCACTGGACTGCCAAGGAATTCCCTAAAGTAAGAAGAATTTGAGAAATATGTATTTTAGATATTAAAACACAAAATTTAAAAAAAAAAACACAAAATTTTTACTTTAAAATATCTACACAAACTGTGTATGTGTGCAGAAGTACAATTTTGCAGATGCCCTAAGATACTTTTTATATCCAAATTCATCCTGTGGTGGTTCTCTTAGCACTGTGCTTTTTATCTTTTCCCACCAGCAATAAAAAAATTTTCAAGTAAGTGTACCTCTAACTCATCTTTTCTTTGAATATCAGCTTCCAATTCCATTTTACTCTGATTATCTTATATCTCATCAACTCACAGTATCTCAAAGAAAATTTGGTTAGTTGTTGCCTGGTGAAGAACTAAATAATTCATGACCTTTCTAAGAGGCAGTATTAGTAAAACACATTCTAATATACTATATTCCAACTAACAGCACTGAAATAGTAGGGCTTTGGGAAGAGGAGGGATAGAAAAAGGACTCAACTTATATGGTCCAGTGAACGCATGGAGTTTTTGGAAATAGACTGAGGATATTAATGCATCAATACAGCAATTCTTTAAATATAACAGATTTCAGAATCATGCTTCTCACTTAAGACAGACACTACAGAAGGGAAAATGCCAACAAGAACTGTGGGAACAAAATGTTAATGATCAAAAAGGGTCTACAACTTTTTTTTTATGACAGATTTGAAAAAGTTAAATCCAAAGAGACTTCACTTAATGTTCTGATCTCATCCTCCAATGCTACAGAACTCCTTTCCTCACCTCCGCCTTCCATGTTTGATCTCAACAGGTAAGAGATTCTAATAAAATAAGTCTATAAACCCAAAGTTATTTTCAGAATATTCATGTATTCATTAAAACTCCCCCATAATAATTTAATAATGTTCCAAATAACTAATTTTTGCCTAAGATGAGGCTACTGTTAAAAACATGGAAAGGAAATTTAAATATTTATGTATCTTAAAGGAAGTACTGGAGGCATTACATAAATTTCTCATCTCTTCATATTCTAGTAGAAATATACACAACAAACATCAGCCATTTAAGTTTAAATTATTCCCGTAAGACTAATGAAAGGTTTATTGAAAGAGAACCTTTGACTCCCAAAGGAAATGCAGAATGAGATTTAGAGTTCCTCCAACACACGGTCCCCAAGCATTTACTCATTCTGCCTGCTACATTCTTCCCTTCTTTCTTTCTTTTTTTTTTTTTGTGGTACGCGAGCCTCTCACTGTCATAGCCTCTCCCACTGCGGAGCACAAGCTCTGGACGCGCAGGCTCAGCGGCCATGGCTCACGGGCCCAGCCGCTCCGCGGCATGTGGGATCCTCCCAGACCGGGGCACGAACCCCGTGTCCCCTGCATCGGCAGGCGGACTCCCAACCACTGCGCCAACAGAGAAGCTCCCTTCTTTCTTTTTTTTCCACTGGAAAATAACTTAGTTGAGATTCTACCAGATGTATAATCTGTTCTGACATTAGGCCCCTTCTTCCTTTGCAATTCGGTCCTTCTTAAGTGGTCCCATGAACGCTTTCTTCTCCTCCACAGTCTGGAAGCAGCCATGGCCAAATTTGGAGGTGGTGTCAATAAACTTGAGGTCAGTCTTCTCCAGGGCCCGCCGTTTGGTCTGCACCAGCAAGGACTTGTGAAGGGTGAGCACTCGCTTCTTGGTTCCCACCACACAGCCTTTGAGCATGACACTCATTGGTCACTTCACCGTAGTGGACAAAGCCACCCAAAGGGTTGACGCTCTTGTTAGACAGATCGTAATCAGTACAGGCATTGTTCTTGATCAGTTTGCCATCCTTGATGAGGTAGCCCTGGCCAATCTTGTAGATCTTCTTGTTGATCTTGGTGCAGTGATGGTAGCCTTTCTGCCCGGCCCGAGCCACAGAGAAGGCCACCTGTGCAGGATGCCATGCCCCAATACAGGCAACTTTGCGCAGCCCTCGGTGGGTCTTACGGGGCAGCTTCTTGGTGTGACAACGGCTGGTGACCCCTTTGTAGCCTTTGCCCTTGGTCACCCCAATGACATCAATCATCTCATCCTGCCCAAACACTTGGTTCACAGGGACCTGATGCTCTAGCCTCTCTCGGGCCCAGTCCAGTTTTTCGGCCTCAGTGCCTCCGTTCACCTGGATCTCCATGAAGTGGGCCTTCTTCTGGCGTAGAGGAAGCAGGAGCATCTGGGTGTGGGCAATGACACGGATGACCTGGCAGTACTTCTTCATGCTGCTGAAGTTCCTCTCCAGCTGCTTCTTGCCATCTACATCCTGCCACTTTTTGCAGTATTTGGTGAAGGCCTTCTTCTTAGATCTATGTCAGTTCTTATAGACGCACCTTTTGCATTCATCACTGATATGCTCAGCAAAGATGGTCTTAAAGGTCTGGAGGCCTCGAGGTGTTTCCACGTAGCCCACAATGCTCACAATGACCATGGGCAGCGTCTCCACGATGGTCACAGCCTCCACACCTTCCTTCTTGTTCACCTTGGACCCTGGCCTATCGAGCTCCCTCACAATGTGGGTCATGCCAGCCTTGTAGCTGAGGAAGGCTGTGAGGTGCACGGGCTTGGAAGAGTCATCCTTGGGGAAGCTCTTCACCTTCCCACGGTGCCGGCTGCTGCGCTTCCGAGGCAGAAAGTCCAGGGACCCATGTCTGGGAGCGGAGAACTTCCTGTGAGACATCCTGCCGGCGGATGCTGCCGGTAGAGCTTCTCTTCTTTCTTTACCTGACTAATCCTACTCATCCTGTAAGACTGAGCTCATGAGTTCAACTCCAGAAACTCTCTCTGAACTCCCAGGCAGTAAAAGTTCCACTTCCCTCAATATACTCATGGCATCCCTTGAAAACATTTACCTTGCTATTTACCACATTACAGCTGCCCCTTGGTATCAGCAGGGGATTGATCCCCAAATGCTCAAGTCCCTTATATAAAACGGTATATGGTACTTGCGTATAGCCTTTGTACATCCTCCCCATCCTCCTGTACACTTTAAAGCATCTTTAGATTACTTGTAATACCTAATCCAATGTAAATGCTATGTAAATAGCTGTAAATACAATGTAAATGCTACATACACAGTTGCCTGCACTTGGCAAATTCAAGTTTTGCTTTTTGAACTTTCTGAAAATTTTTTTCCCCAATATTTTCCATCTGCAGTTGGTTGTATCCACCAGTGTGGAACCCGCAGCTACAGAGGCCAACTGTGTATTGAAATATCTGTGCAACATCCATCTCCCTCAGGAGACCACTAGCCTAAGAAACAAACATCAGTTCATTTGCCTTTATATTCTTAGAGCCTAGCACTGGCATTCGTAACTATTCCATAAATGTTTTGCAAAAATGAAACAAAAGCATGAAAACTCTATTCAACACCCATTATGTACATTATGCATTTAAAAACTGCTGAGACATGATCTCTATCATACTCAGTCTAGCTGCAGAGATAATTCACTTATATAAAAAAAAGAGGTCACTACCAATTTAAGAAATTATAAATACCAAATGACTGAGAGACAGGAAATGCTACAGAAAGTCAATGACTGCAGAAATCACCCAGGTGGACATGAAATTTTCACAGAAGGTGAAACTTAAGGGAGTGGAGGATATAGTACCTCCTGCAGGGGAAATGGCCTTGGAAGACGGATTAAAGCAGGAGTGGATAAGCCATGTTTAGAAGACCATGAGTACATTACTCTAGCTAGGGCAGTTGACTCTTTTCAAAAGGTAAGGAGATATCATGTGACAGAGATAGATGAGGGTCATTTTATGGAAGGCCAAGAATGCCAAACTAAGGAGTTGAAGTGACAGAAAGCCACATGCAAATGCTTTTCAGGAATAATAATGTAAATAGAAACAATGCAAAATTAATTGGCAGGGGTGGGGCGGGGGGACAGGTGGTGGAGTCTGAAGGAAAACCAGAATTTAGTAAACATGTGAACTGTCTTTTTTTTTTTAAAGGCTGACCACAATTTTATGAGATCAATGTTCAATTTAAAGATAAAGAAATCAAGACCCAGAGACGCTGTCAGTTCAAAAACAGAGAAAGCAGTGGGCAGTGTTTAAAAACCCAAAGTCAATGCTTTCTTCTTGCTACTTGCAAGAACTGCAGGCAAGGTACAAGGTGAATACTATTTCAACAGTATGCATATAAATTGACAGTGGTGGAAATGAAAAAGAACAGACAACAGGAAGGCAGCATTTCCAAAGTGGTATATGTGTGGAAGAGGGTGAGGAAAAAACTGGGAGAACTCAAAGAAGACTGCAAGGTTTTAAACCTGAATGGGAGGATGGGGAGTGGCAGCACCACTGAGGAAAATGAGAAAACACGAGGGACGGGGAGAAGAGGAGGGTAAGGATTAATTAAGAGTTTACCTTTAAGAGTGCTGACTTTGCTGTGACAGAAAGACTTCTAAAATTAGGAATGTCCAGGAGGCAGAGGTGCAAAATTATCAATTAGTCAGTGCCAGTCGCTAAATTTCAGGCATTATATTGACACATAGCTAAAACTTACATGCTTACTATATGCCAGAACTATCCCAAGCACTTGACATGTTAACTCACTTGACCTTTATAACTCTAAGGGGATAGATGCTACTACTACCCTCACTTTTCAGATGTGGAAACGGAGGTACAGAAAACTTAAGCAGCTTGCTCAAGGTAATACAGCTAGTAAGTGTTAGAGCTGTGCTTTGGATCCAGGCAGTTCTGCCCCAGAGACCATGCCCTAAACCAGTGGTCCCCAACCTTTTTAGCACCAGGGACCAGTTTTATGGAAGACAATTTTTCCACGGATTGGGGGTGGGGGATGGTTTCAGGATGATTCAAGTGCATTACATTTGTTGTGCACTTTATTTCTATTATGATTACATTGTAATATATAATGAAATAATTACACAACTCACCATAATGCTGACAGGAGGCAGAGCTCAGGTGGTAATGCAAGTGATGAGGAGTGGCTATAAATACAGGTGAAGCTTTGCTAGCTCGCTGGCCAGCCGCTCACCTCCTGATGTGCAGCCTGGGTCCTAACAGGCCATGGACCGATGGTGGTCCGTGGTCTGGGGGTTGGGGACCTCTGCTCTAAACCACTATACTCACTATACTCAATTGCACTTTGTTATGTACGAGCTTATGCTTATGCCTATTTCACTAAATAGTTTATAAACTCTCTGAATGGCAGGCATGATATCTTTCACCAATTTGTCTCTGCAGGACTTAGCACAACGATTTATACTAAGTAGGTGCCTGACAGATTTTAAACAATGATGATGGGGTGACAGCAAAGTACTGTGATTTCTGGGGAAAAAAAATGTTAAAAGAAAATAGAGGAATATGGCCATGCTTTTCTTTTTGCCATAAGTGGGGTGAGGTGGACCAGGAAAGTAAGATAAAATAAGAATCAGAATCTCAGTGCTAAAAACAACAGAGCTCACAAAGTTCCTGTATGGCCACTGTGCGTACATCATAGCAAGGTTCATAGCAGCTATGAACTATGTGGTAATTATGTACTTACTTATAGGCCTGGTAAAACTACTTGAGAGTATATTCTCATTTCATCTCCAGGGACCTGGGATATATCTTGGTGCAAATTGAATATTTACTGATGGGATGGATGGATGGATATGAGAGGACCACAGAAAGACTGAGAGAAAGGAAAGCAAAAGTCTGTGTGTGAGAGAGAGGAAAACAATCAATGGATGAATTTGGCCATTAGGTCTTTGGCATCTTTGGAAACGTTAATTCCAATAAAGTGCTAAGGGAAAACAGCTGGATTACAAGGGACTAAGGAAAAGAAGATGGTAAATAAAAGGAAAAACACGGTACAGGGCAAACTTGAAATTGCTAGCCATAGAAGAAAGGTAAGGAAGGACAGAGCTTAAAAGGAAAACGGGAACAGGAAAGAATTTTTAAGAGAAGGCTGATATTGGTCCACAAAAGAGAAGACTAGTAAAGGGAATAATTAAAAAGACTAAAAGAAGAGAGACAGCACATATGAAATAAGGTTCTGGAGGAATAATATATAAGCAAGAGCAGAAGTAAAGAAAGGCATTATGCAGGACTCTACTAGCCAAACTGCTTTTCCCTTTTCGAGACCTATACCAGCCATCAAGTCTTCAGGAACTACCACTTCACATATCTCTAGTTCTCTGTCCATAACCAATCTTATGTAAGAAAAACTTAGAAAGGCCTGGCCAGAATTCTAATGTCATATATTAAATGGGAGTGAATAAATTTTTTTTAATGTATTGGAATAAAGGAGCCATGAGATGCCTGAAATGTCAATTTACCCAATAATCCACTTTTTAAAAGTCCCATCCATATTTCAAAACCCAGAGAAAATCTCACCTCCTCCAAGATACCTTCCTCACCCCAACTCTGTTGGAATAAAGTTCTTTTTCCCTAAACTTACACAGTACCTGTTTCTCTATCATAGCACTTAGCAGTTCATCCACTATTACAGTTACTTAAATGTCATTCTCTAGTATCTTTGAGTTTCCCACAGGCAAAGCCCATATAATTGTACTCTGCACATAGTAAGTGTTCAATAACTGCCAGTAAAATAAAACACAACTTGTAAAAAAATACATTTAAAACTTGTACAAGTTTCTATGGGTGAAGTCTAAACACAGTAACTAGCCTATTACTACCTAAGAGAAAACTGCTAAGAGAAGCCTTAGAAATAATCTGTGGCTTGAAGGAGAAGAAAAAATCATGAATCTAAGTGAATGTGCACCCACAGGGAACTTCTGGCAACGTGTGGAAACATTTTTGGTTGTCACAAGTTGGGGAGAATGATACTGGCATCTAGTGGGTAGAGGCCAGGGATGCTGTGAAACGCCCTGCGATGCACAGGATTGCAGCCTGCAACGAGGAATTATCTAGCACAAACCCCGAACAACACTGTTACCTAGTCCACCTGAGATTCCTAAAGTTTTCTTAACGTCGTCACCTACTCTTTCCACTGACTTAAAAACTGGGTCTCCGGGAAGGTGAAAACAACCCGCCCAAGCAGCTCCACTTACATGTTAACAAGAAAGGAGTTGGTTACAAGTTCTCACTTACCATGTGACACGTTTGCCAAAATGCCATCCCTGTATTTTTCTCTAACTGTTGATTAGCCCTTCTTAGTTATGTATAACCTCCTAGATCACTGTTAAGTCTGTCCACAACAATTCGGCAACTCAATTAAAATACAGCTTGATTACAAAACTTAAATGGCCATATATGATGACCATCTGCCCAAATACCCACCTACAGATGAACAATCCACTGTCCAAAAGACATCTGCTTAATAGTCTCTTCTCTGAAAAAGATCAATCGGTTAAACAAACCCACCTAAACTTTCAGGTACTCACGCATGCCACCAATAACAAAAATCTGAAAGGCCAGCCACATCTCGAGATGTAGTTGGAGGCTGCAAATGGTATTTCTCCACCACAAAACAAACTATCCCTTTTCAAGTCTGAACTCCCCTCCACCCCAAAATTGCCTCATGACAAACCTGCTACACAAGTGGGTCCATATCTTATTATAACATATCTTACAAAACAAAACAAAAACTCAGCAAATGCTTCATCTACCATGAAGGTAAAACACAGCAGTTGTTAGAAAGCAACGAAACACAGACTAGGACAGGAAGTATACATTTTGAGTCCAACCAAAACCACAAGGGAGGCAGAAATTAACTGCTAAAATAATTTAGCCTGTTAATATCCAAGCAGGTAAAATGCTATAAACATTATTATAACAAAAAATAGACTTATAAAGCCTCAAGAGAGGGTCATTTTTTTTTTTTCAAACAATTTTCCCATGTTTGGTAAATCGGCCATGTTTGGCTGATTTTCTGGGACCAAAGCTATTTTAAATCCTGGGCATGGGAGTGGGAGGGGGGTGGATGGGTCAGGGGGAGACTTCTCAACCATGTGAATTAATATCAGTGTGTGCTATAGGACTTCTTGAAGTTTCTAGCAACAGTGAATATCCAGTCCAGCATTACCAGATTCTTCCAGAACCTGGAGCCCACCCTACTTAGTATATTTATTTCTCCCAAATGATCCCATGACCTTGTTCCCCTCCCCAGGCTAGAATAAGACTCTGCTTGTTAATTTATCCAGTCTCATCCCCTCCCTTTACCTCCCTCTGTCTCAAGATTTACAGTGACAAATTTTATCTTACAATATACTGGATATTTTAATTAGTATTTAAATGACAGCCATTTTTCTGCTGTCTCAGAAAAACAACCTTGTGGATGTTACATTACTTCTACTGCTGGTAACAAAGTTTCTGACAATGAAATGTGCAAATGGAATGCACCTCTCCACCCACAGAGGTATCATGCAAAAAATTTCTAACAAAACAGACAATTTGTAGACCTTTCCTGTCAAGTGGTCTAATGCCAGGGATCAACTTCAAGTGGATCCCACAGAAAAACCTTCAGCATAAAAAGAAATTAAAGATAAAATGGGGAGAACAGTGGAGGAAAGAGGGATGGGAGTATGAACAGCTGCCTCCCACAGTCACAGCCCATGTCATTCAGGGGCACCGGTGCCACCTTGTACCATCAGATTTGACCTGTTTGGTATTCCCTATGGCTATGATTATTCCACTATCTCATCTTCCAAAACAACTTCAAAGATACCTTTCCTGTATGGTACTTCAATACTTTCCCCACCCATTTTTCCAACTTTGACATGTTAATTTCCATATTTCTGTTCTTTCAAATGCTATTCTTTTAAAGCATGAAATTATACCTCACCTACTATCTTCTCTATGGCCTATTCTCACCCTTCTTCCACCCTTCTCAAATGAACTATATTCAATACACCCTATTCTTTTACTCAACAAAGATGTCAAAGTCTTTACAAATCTTTCCATTTTGTCATAAATCAAAAGAGAAAACACTGAATTTTTCTTCAATCCGAGTATTAAATTTCCAACGTTATTCAGTCTAGAAGCACTATTTTTAAGACCATTTCTTATTTTTATAAAATATAAGAAAGTATTCTCAACTTAATCATTTGGATAGGAGTCTTATTGGGTCTCCTATTTCAAAAAATGACACTCCCCTTCTAAAAAAAAAATTTCATCCTTTCTTGCCCAGAACATCACCCATCCAGATATGTTTTCTCTCCTTTCATCTATGCTCTACTTCTACAACTCAAGACGAATTCAGTCCCCTTGCTGTTGAATTCCCTTTCTTTGTTTTACTGATGCTTCTTACTGCACATCCTCATTTCTCACTCTTTTGAAACTGCCATCTTACCACCCCACCATTTCAACACCAGACACCCCAGCTCATTTACTCTAAGAAATTAATTCAGCTGAGACAAAACTAATTTTCATCTACATGAGGGAAGATCTGTAGCTGTGCAGCCTAAAAATTGCCCAGTCATGGTCGTACACCACTGACAAAGGTAGACAACAAAACTCTTCCTAAAGTGAAAGTCACAAAGAATAACTGCTATACCCCCAACCACACTCACTCAGCAATACCCAGCATTCTCCCTGGGTTGTCTATAAAAACCAATGGTTCCATATGCATCAAAGAAAAGAAAGTGAACATAATGCTTCCCTGAGCATAGTCTCTAATCTCTCACAGCAGACTTTATTTTTTAATTTTTAATACAATTTTTAAAGGTTACTTCCCATTTATAGTAATTACAAAATATTGGCTATATTCCCCACGTTGTACAATACATCCTTGAGCCTGTCTTACACCCAATAGTTTGTACCTCCCACTCTTCCACCCCTATACTGCACCCCACTCCATCCCCACTGGTAACCACTAGTTACTCACAGCACTTTACTTTAAATGGAATGATTACCTAAAGAAGAGAAAGAGGGAAATTCTGGTTTGTGCAAGCCTTACTTTATTACCTCTTTCCATCTCTGCCCCAGACTACTATTAGCCCTAAGACTTGCTTTATTTACTTAGGATAGATAAAGAAGATTGAGAAAAGACTGGCTCTCAGGAATTTTTAAGTGATTCCAGGTCCTATGCCTGTTCAGTTTTGCCTATTCAACTTTAGCTGGAAAATTTAGGCTAAACATTGTGTTCATTCTTATTCTTTTATCCCTCCTTCAATGAACTAAATTCATCTCAAGGTGTCTACTACTGATTCCGCAACCTAAGGATAAGTCTTTCTTACCATGCTAACTTTAAAAACATAAGATACATTAACACAGAAGCCTCTCAAAGCCAACTGATCTTCCCATTAAAAACACCACCACTATCCCTATCTGCTTTTCATCATACCTTTCCAGTCCCACTGCCACCACCTTATTTCTAACCCTTAACTGTCCACTACACAGATTCATCTTCCTAATACATAGTCATGAACATGTGATTTCCCTTCTAAACAAATCATCTCAATTCTCCACTGTCCACCCATTTTAACCATAAACTACAGACCATAATATTCAAGATACTCTCAAATATGGGCACCTAATCAAATAGGCTTTCCCTGACCACCCTTGTTTATAAAAAACAGCACATCCCTGTCTTGCTTTATTTTTCTTCCTAGTACTTGTCGCCACCTGGTAAACATATTTATCTGTTCATATGTTTATTTGTTGCATCCTTCTATTAGAAAATACTTTCCCATTTTCACTCTTTGGTTCACCACTGAATCCTCAGTGCCTAGAATACAGTAAGCTCTCAAGCCATACCTGTGGAAAGAATGGATGAATTCAGACATGTCACAAATAGTATAGCTGATCTGGAGTTAGAAGACCTACATTTGAGTTAGAGCTTCCACATACCAACTATATGATCCTCAACAATTTTAACTTCTTTGGGCTATACTTTCTTCATCTGTAAAAAGAAGGGGTCAAACTTAATAAGCTATGAAACTCTTAAGTTTTTTCGGCTGCATCACCTTACATTCTTGTTTAACTGCACTGAATACCTCCCCCAGCACCCAACCCTCCTTTCCATATATCTCTGCTCAGTTTCCTTACATTTGGATTCCTCCTTCTCAATCCACACTTCTCAGAATACTGTTTATCCTTAAGGTCCATTTTAAGTGCCATTTTCTCCTTGAAGCCTAACAAACTGTAAACTCTGCAAGAGGAGGGTGGAGTTCTCACTTTTCTACTCTTAGAAGTTATTACAATGCCTCCCATATAGGTAATCAACAAAATGACAGATGAATCATGTGTATGAATGAGAAAATAAACAAAGGAAACTTTTCCTGATTCACCTCAATTGCTCAGGTAATCTCCTGCCTTTGGACTCTTACAAAACGGGCATCTTTCATGATCCTTACCACATTTTACTTTCCTAATATATACTAATCTGCAAATTCCTTAAAATTAAGGACTGTCCTGATAGTTTCCATATCTCCCCTCTACAGAAGCTATCATACATCTTTGCCACAGTTGTATTTATTAAGCTTATCTGATATGTTAAACAACATATCAGAAAGGGATAATAAAGGAGAAAAAGGACTTCGATATACAGGTTATCATTCCAACTACCCACCGTATAGTTATTGAGCATACATGATGTGTGTTATGAAACTCTGGCATTCCACCATACTTGAAAGATCTCATCATTCCCTCCTCTACACACACTACTCAATAAAACAATTACTACTTTCAAAAGCAGAACAGCTACCCTCATGTATCACCTAACTACAAACCTTCTCTTGAAATACATGCAGGGATCCACTCACACATCAATACTTTCACTTCACTAAACAGCTAAAGTGACTTTTCTGCTCGTTTCAGACTTCTACTCCGTCCAATTCCCTCCTCCACAAGGTATGAAACCACTTTTAAAATCATTTTCCCATAAGCCTGCCCTTCTTAGTTCTGCTACTGAAAGACAAAAAGGACCCGTTTCTGTATCTTCCTTCCCCTTTTCTAAGCAGTGGCAACTCCCCAATTAATCCCAGGCTCTGACAATCTTATTTTTCTCTGTCATCAAGATTTTGAACCTCGTTTACCTCTACCGCCAAGCTCTTACTCTGCATCCATGGAACCTTCCTAGCTGCACAATAGCTGGTGCAATATGCTCTCGCCACCATGTACTTGGTTCCAATGTGTCTGCATCTTCTTCCTCCTACAATGTGTGTCAATCGCCCCCTTAACCCTCCGCAGATACACATCACATACTCTCACACTCTGCCACCTATACGTCACTCTACCTCGACATACAAGTTCCTTACACCACTCTTAATGAATCCACACGACTCTTAGAATGGTATCTTCCGACTGCACTGATTCTAACCCAGTTTCTTCGGGGGAACCCAACCGCATCCGTAGTGCCTCCTTCTTTCCTCACTTCCTCACCCATTCCCTTCTTTATGCCCTCCACCCGCACTCCGCCAACTAACTACAGATGACATTATTCCTCAGTACTTCCAACCCCAGAATAAAGAACAAATTCCGGCTTCCTGCGGTCTCCCCCTCCTCTAGTCCTCCCTCCCCGGCCCCGCACACACCCCAGGCGTGCAGACTTCCACCTTGTCTTCTCCCCATTCATCGCTCCAATCCCACACACCACGTTTCCCCGCCACCGGGACCAGACACCTCCACACCCACCTCCACTCCGGGTCGCCGCCGCCTCCCCCCAACCCTCACTAGAGAACCCGCGACCCGGGGCGCGCGCACACACATTCTCACGCTTCCCTAACCTCCTTCTCAGCACCGAGACTAGCCGGCTCCGCTGGAACTCAGTCCTGCTCGCGGGGGCTAGGCACCCAAGAGTGTGCCTGCTCCGCCCCCTCCCGCTGATCCTCGCAGCCCCCGCCTCCCTGCCGGGGAAGGAGAGGACACAGCAACTCCCCCGCCACCCCGGACATACCACCTCTGTGTCTGTTGCTCCATGCACCAACCTTCGGCCCGCTCCCCGCTACGTACCGGGCCGGCCTCGGCACTCACCGGAGATACTGCGCGCTCTGCAGGCTCATCCTCCGCCGCCGCGTCTTCCCGCGAAGCCTCTGTGGGTCTCTCAGGCTCCTCGCAGCGGCCCCACGGCACCGCGGGTGCTGGCGGCCGCCGCCATCTTCCTCTCCTCCGGCTCCTCCTCGCTCGGCGGGGGGTGGGGGTGAGTGAGGCGAGGGGGAGGGAGCGGGGAAAGCTGCTCTCGCTGCTTCTCCGGCCCGTGGGGCTCAGGGACACTCCGACCCGGGAGGGGGGAGGGGGAGGGAAAAGGGATAGGGGCGGGGGAAAGAGGAGGGAGAAGCAGAGGAAGGAAGTGAGGTCTCTCTCGCGAGATTTCAGCGGCGCCGGTCCCTCCGGGTGATTTCCGCCTCTCTGTAGCGCTCCCTCTTGGGGTCAGTTAGCAGTGCGGCGCCTGTGCGGCTGCTGAGCGGCCCACTGGCGGCGACTGGCGGCTTCCGGCCAATCCACCCCGCTTCTCCTGCGCAAGGGGGCAACCCCAGCCTCACCGGGAACATCGAGCTCAAATCAACCGGGAGTTACACTCAAAGTCTTCCCCCGTCTTTGCACTCCACCCGATTTCTCTCTTCCTTTTTCCACTCCTCCACTCTTCCCTACCGGAAACGACGCCCCTTCCTCCTACAGTTCCGGCCGCCAGTCCCTTGTCTCTGGCCTGCCCTCGCACCCTAGAGTGAAGCTAAGGACCCCCTCCTCTTTTCTGTGGCCCCACCCCCTGCACGCTGGGAGGCTGTTGGAGGGGATAGGGTGGAGCCCAGGGAAGAAGAGAAAAGAAACCAATCGGATTGGATAAGCAGCTGCCAAGGCAACTGGAGGCTGTAGTTGTATTGTCATAGTAACTAATGTGTGCAGACAGAATGATCCTCCCTTGGCGCGTGGATTCCCCGGAAAGTGCCCAGGGTTCCCCTTGGCTTCCCTTCCATTTAAAGGCCTCCCCCAGGTTGGGAATCCGGGTAGTTCTCCTGGGCGGAGAAGTTCATTTTCTCCTCCCTTTCCCTTTCCCGCAGCAATGGGGGAGACCCCGAGGCATTCACCATGGGCTTTTCCACCCGCCTGCGGGCGGGAACCACCTCCATAGTTTTCCTCTCCGTGCCGGGCTCGGGGAGGGCTGGGCCTACGCAGAAGATGCTGGGCCTGAAGGCTGGTGGGCGGCGGGCTGGAGCAGGCTAGGCGAGGCGGCGGCGCTAGGCTGCGAGGCTGGCGAGGGGTTTCCCCACAACTGCCTCCGGCTCTGGGAGGCGGGGTCCCGCCAGGACGGGGTCCCAGAGGGAGGAGAACGGCACACGACTGCCGAGGTCCCTTTCCTGCTGACGGGGACATACGACTTTCCCCGGCGGGTCTACCCCTTGCTGAAATCCCCCAAACCCCACCCCACACACACTCTTGGAGACCTAGCCTCCTGCGAGCTCCCCACGCGGCCTAAACGAGCCACCTCCTGCCGCGAGGAGGCCAGAGTAAGTGGGAACTCATCTTGGAAGGCTAACAAGTGATTTTTCAGCACTTAGGGGACGTGGCGAGATGCTCACGACCGCCATCCCTCTGTGAGGCACCCCCCAATGGGAGTCCCCCTTTCTTATAAAAAACAGACCTCCGAGTTCCTTTCTCCTTTGCAAACTTCCTCCTTCTCTCAGGCGTTTGTAGTATTTTAGAACTTGTCACTATGTATCTTTTGGGTTGGAGAGGAAAACATTGGGTAAAGTAGTATCAAGAAAAACCTAGATACTTGAGCGAAGTTCCTATGAAGGCTTCTAGGAAAAGGATTTTCATTCTTAGGACGAATCTTTTTGAATGTTTATTATATGTGTTTTGTCTCATGTTTGAGGCTAAAAAAGCAGAATAACGTAAATGGGCTCAATAATAATGAGTGTGTGAGAAGTAGCTGGAGAAGTCGTCGTGTTAGTGGTTTAAAAGAATTATTTGACATTTTACAAATTATATTTTCCATTCGTGTTGTGGAGGCGTTTCAACAGCTGTCCCAAAGTACTTTAGGATGTATAACGGTATAAACCCCTCCAGGAATGCAGCCCTCACTGGACAGTTAAAATCAGAATTTTAATGGGCTATTTTGGTTTGACTCGGTAGGAGTACCTGATTCCTTTTGTCTTCCATGCTAGGTGAAAAGGCGCTATCAAAATCCTTCTCTGAGACCGCACCTATTGAAAGACTGGGCCAACGTCTATGTGTAGGTTTGGAGGAAATGAAAGTACAAGCTACTTTGAAATAAATCCCAAGGACAGATGATCACTAACGTCATAGAAACTGAACTCTGCCCCTCGTGCTGCATGCGCCTACTGTAATGCGGTGTGACGCGCGGTGATTGCAGCCGTACATTAACCCGTGTCGTCCTTCCACCCACCGAGGGGCCGCCCACTCATGGGAAAGAGAGCCACCTAGTGAAAGATTGTTCTCATCTCTGGTTTAGGATCCGGCTTTTCGTCAACCCTGAGAGCCCAAGGATGGAGATTACTACTACATATTACCTAAAATACCTTAGATTTTCTTCCTGAAATTTATTGGTTGGATTTTTTTAAAAGATCTTAAACAGAATAAAAATTTTATGTTGTGTAAAATAACCACTCCCTTAGTAATCATCCTAATAACACTTTTTATGTCTGTGCTTCATATCTCCAGTCAACAGTATATAAGCATATATCATGACCCACCTGACGATCTAGAAAAATATTAGTATCTTCTCATTTTGGAAATAAGGAAACTGGGGTTGGAAAAAATGAATCCTTTTGTTGTGTTGTTTGTTTGATAAACATTACTGAGCATTTATTATATTTCAGACACTGTCCAGGTTACTATGGATACCACCATGGAAGAGACAGGGTCCCTGTTTTGGAGGAACCCACCTTCTGGTAGAGATACCAGAGAATAGAGACATGATTTGGATGCAGTATTATGGGTGCAACAGTTAAGGTAAGAACAAAGTGCTTTAAGTGCACAGATGAAGGTCAGACATATAAGCAATCTTTATATTTTATAGCAGCTTTCCTAATAATGTTTCAAGATTCTTCAATAGCTTTTGTGTCCCTACAAACTAGTTAGAATAGTAACATTTAATTTTACAGATTGTAAAACATTGATGCCCATCTTGAAAATAACTTTAAAAAATCAATAGGATTCAGAAAAATTATGACCCAAATTTACATATTGCTTAATGTACATTTTCTAATCTCATCTCTTTCTACTAGTACCCATCAACAGATTTGTAGAATACAAGCATCTTTCTGCAATATTATTCACCTTTTCCTCCCTGCGGATAAAGATTACATCTAAACCAAAAGAAATTATAGATGAGAAGCTGTTTCATTTTGTTTAATCCTACTTAATCTTAAGTTTTTCAGTTTATGCCTAAGTGATTTTATTGAAAGACCATAAGCTAGGAGACCTGAGTGTGCACCCCAACTCTGCCATCTCAGTCTCTGAAGTTCAGTTTCTTCCTTGACCAAAATGGAAACATTACCTATTACAGCCTTCCTGTGAACTTTAATGATAATATAGGCGACTGACTATATGAGTGCCTGACATAAAACACTGGTACTTGATGAATGTCAATTTATTTGTTGCCCTCTTGCTCTTATATCAAGCTAAAACTAATAATTTAGAACTACTGCAGCATAAAATTATTTTTTTAAATAATAGTTTATCTAGTCTTTGTCTGTAATACTCATAAATCTGACCACACACCGAAATTTATTCTTATTCAGTGCTGAAAGATAGATTTCTTTATCCATGACACTGAATACAGAAAAGAACACAATATCAGGACATTGTGAGTCAGATTCCAGAAGGTTGAAACTTTTTAAAAACCTTTTATCACTAAAAGCAGCCTAATATAACCACATTTCTGCCCAAGTAAACAGAGTGGCCAGTTTTCAACCTGACACCAAGTACTTGCCGAGATGCTACTCTTAACATTGCTATCAAATTTACCCAGAGCTTTGGTAGCCTAATAATTAATACATAGTAAACCTGCTCCCTTTTTATAATACACATCTCACCTGTTCCATGAAACCTTAACAAGCACTAATTTATTTTAATATTTAACCTACATATTCTGATTGTTTGCCAATCATGTGTACAATAGGTACTTAATGTGTTTCTATTCTATTTTCAATTGCAGTATTGAAGGACACAATGTATATGAAGCTGGCCCTTGTTCTCTTCATTACTACACCTCAGGTGTGGAGCTAAGTGATTGAATCAAGTGTGGAGCTAAGTGAATCAAGTAAGTAATTCATTCTCTTTAAATAGTGAGATACAAATTGACATTAAACTCAGGTCTCCTGTTGCTCAAGATTTCTCAGACTAAGTGTCACCAAGTGTGAATTTATTCATTCATTTCTAAGAAGGAGGCACTGAGCCTCCTCCAGAACAGTCAGGAAGCATTGCAGTCCAAGATTTAAGAGAAGAAACTTCTGGTTTGGGAGACAGTGAGGTGAAAGAGAATGGTAGTCAGAGCTAGCTAGCTCTCCTTCTCCACTCCTAATATTTACTAATGGAAATCTTATTAATCTTCAAGAATTTCTCTTAACTCCCAATAAGAAAATACCTCTGGGAAAGAACCACACCTTAAAATCCTATCTACTAATTTAATGGATGCAGGCCATCTGGAGAAGACAAGAAGAAAAGCCCATAGGGAAGACTGAAGAGTATTAAAAAAGAAAATTAAAACCTTAGCCTCTTACACTCTATATTGTCCAAAGGCCTTGGTGTTTACGGATCTCTTTACTACTCCAAGCACAGTACTACTGAGACCATCTTGGGTCCATAGTCTAAAATCAATGTATTTCATGTCAAAATCTGTTGTATTACCCAGAAGCTGCCATTTTTTCTCTTAAAACACCCCACTAAAAGAAAAAAAAAAATCTTTCCCTATTATATAGTCTCTACTTTCCTAATTTCTGGAGGGTAGACAACTATTTTTGAGCACAGAGAATGTGATACTGATATTGTCATAAATCTGCTCTTCTTCAAAACCATAGGAAACCACATGTGGGCACACACGCTCATACACACATGCATGCCTTCCTCCTTTCCCTGCCTTTATTATTTTACCACATCTATTTTCAATTCAAGTTAAAATGTGATATAGATGAAAAGCAAAGAAACTCAGGACATATGTTTCAAGGCTTACTTGGGTACTTATATGTACCCAAGTACTGTTCTGCTTTGCTTAACTATCCTAGGGTCTTTTCTATTCACAGAAAAATTCTACATATTATAAACCTAGATAGTTTGTCCTGCATTTATAAAAATTCTTAATATCATTGCACTACTAGATATGAGAGCATATTCCAGAACAAATTAGTGAATTAATATATTCTTATAGTCTACATTTTAGCTATTTTAAGCTTAAACATTTTTTAACATTCCTGGCTTGAATTTTCCATTGGCTTTCCATTGCCCTCAGAATAAAGTCCCCAATCCTTAGGGTGACCTATGTGATCTGGTCCTTGCCTGCCTCTTCTCTAACGTTTCCTGAAGTCAGCACTCTAGCCACAGTGACCTTCTCTCAGGTCCTTTAATGGGTGGTGTTCTCTTCTACTCAGAGCCTTTACACAAGCTGTTCCCTTATCTAGATAACTCTTCTTCCTTCTTACGCTTCAAGCCTAAACTTGAACTTCTCTGGAAAAATCTTCTCTGCCCCACCTCCCATCAAGCTAGGTTAGCTACACCTATTACATATTCCCATAGCACCCTGCCCGTCTTCTTCATGGCATTTGTCATATTTGTAATTATTTGTTCAGTGTCTGTTGCCTCCAGTTGGCTGTAAGCTCTGCAGTGCAAACACTGTACCTGTTTTGCTCACTACTGTATTATCACTCCCCTAGCAGGGTGGCTGATACAAGGGTGCTCAATAAATGTTTGTTGACTCAATTAATCTTGGGAAAAAAAGTAGAAATTTGGACCACGACTTTCATATAAATGCTTAAAATTTCTGACGACCTTCCTATGGAATATAGATGTCGTTACTAAGCAATAAGAAAAGCACTCTGGGCCTTCAACCCATCTGAGGAATCTATTGTATTTAACATGATGAAAGTTTTAATTAGATGCAATTTACTTAGGCAATGAGTAAAGAGCACACATATGATTATGGGTAACTCATCAATTATCTCACTGCAAAGTCTTGTACTTCAGTGTAGGAAGAAAGTCTTCAGTGTCCAAGTCACTTTTATTTAACCTTTATGTTTTCTAATTTGGGAATAGGGGAAGCAGCTAACTCTCTTATTATGTGGCAAAAGAAAAAACACGGCTGGGGAAGATGGCAAGAGAGAAGACAGATTATCACCTAGGTTGGAAAATAGGATAGAAAAAGTAGATGTAAAAATTCAGAAAGAAAATTGGATTCGAGCATAGAATGGAAAGCTCAGTGATCTTTGTGTTTCTCACCAAAAAAGTGTTTATAAATTCTGGCCTTATTATTGTTAATTTTTTTTCTCCTGTAATGGGATAGGGCTAAATAAATTTAATGTAAGTTTCTTAAAGAAAGGGCCATTTGCAATTTCAAAGTAAATGGGATATTTAAGTTATATTTCTGGAGGCAGGCATGTTCTCCAAGTTCAATTAGATAATGTGTATAACATACCTAGGCTGTGCCAGGCACTTAGTAGGCAGTCAACAGGTGGTGCTGCTCTTGTTATGCACGTAAGGTAAATTAGAGCTTCACACACTCAACTTCACGTTCTAATTAATGTAGATTAAACTTGTTTTTTTTAATAAAACACAGAATGTTGTAAAATTGCGTTTGGAGAGAGAGAGGTACACAGCACGCTGCCTTAACACTGTATGACTAGTTGTATCACGTGACCACGTATAAACTGCCAAGAGAGAAAACAGCTTTCATCTACTTACAGAGAATGTCTCAGTTCACTAGGAGTTTTATACTTGGATGAGATGAGATCCAAGATCTGTCGAAACTGAAGGTTAGGAGGCTCATAAGGAGTGAAACCACCTGCTTATGCTTTCCCCGCCCCCTTTCAGACTGACATCTCTGGCAGGCTCTTCAGCTCACTCTCTCTCATTGTCTTGCTCTCTCAACCACTGCCTGCAAGCTTTCCTTTATGGTCCCCAAGGTGATCCAATCCTTTGTCCAAGAGGATGTGCATGGTTTTAGTTCTTTAATAATGGCCCTATGGTAAACCTATAAGGCATGCCAACTATTGGGATGCCAACACTTCCAAAATGTAGGTGGCAGTGGCCTGGATGTTACAGAAGGTAATTAGTTTATAGAAAGCAAAGTTAAAAATTACTTTTCTGTAAGTATTTGTGGGACAGCTAAATTGTAGCATTAAAGCACAATAGGAATTTTAGGTAAAGAGTTTAGGGTCTATAAGGAATGGTCAAGTGATGATCAATTCCTATCTTTCTCTGCTCTTTCAAGACAAATCTAAATCTAAACCGATCTTTTACTTCTGGGAACCTTAATCTGGTTGTATCCTGATACTAAAGAGAAAGCTTGATGAGTTATGGATCTTCTAGAATTTTAGTATTTATTTACTCACTTTTTCATTCACTCAGTCATCAAGAATATATTGCGAATTTTCTATGTATTGGGTCACATGCTAGTCACTGGGGTGCAAATGGTGAACAGTACAGTCTTGCTCTCAGGATTTAAAGCTTAGAGGAGAATTATGGGGCAGTTATACTATGGAGTGATAAAGCTGTTATAGGTCTTTGGAACTATTCCACCTGGAGATCAAGTGAAGACATGCAATCGGATAATCCACTTAAGTGTCCTGGTCAACTGCGAAGTCGTTTAGAATGAGATTTTGCAGAGTTAACTTTTTCAATTTCTATTTCCCAGCAGCAAAAGAAATATATATAGTTCAACCGCCAGAAAAGTGATGGAAAACCATAACTGAAAGTATTCTAGACTAAAATATGCCTGAAAGATACAAACTATGTAACTCTACGTCATAGTTATATTTAAGTTAATACAACTTATATAAGTTATATACTGCAGTATATATAAAGTATAACTCTGACACAGAATTGCATAGAAAATGGGCAGAAATACAATATAATACTAAGAGCAATTGTTTTTGTGAGGCAGATTATTTATGGGTGGCTTTTATTTCTTAATATTTTTCAACATCTCCCACCAACCGAAAAGCTAAGTAGATTTCACTGTTTTGGCTGTTGTTGGGAATTTCATTGTTTGTCATTGTTTTTAAAGAATACCTGAACTATCTGCCAAGTTACAGAAGCCCGAGAGCAACATTGGAAACTGAATAGGAGAAAGATTAAAAATAGATGTAATAGGTTTTCACATACTGGTGATTGAAAAAAAAGACTTCATTAGAGACAATCCCTAAGGCATTTCCTGTGGCTCACTCTAACACAATATCAGGTACTGATTCTTTCGTACAAAAGCTGATGAGAGTGGTCATCTTTGAATACATCATTACTGACCTTCTTTGGCAATTTTGGATCTACTGGGAACCATCATAGCCTGAGAAGGATGAAATGCCCTAGATGGGATTCACAAAAGAATCACTTTATGTAATAAAAGTCTAAAATCAAACCTTTACTTAACCTTTTTGCCTTCTCTTACCTGTATAATTCTCTTCTCCTCCCTTAACTTTAGGTCACACCTGACCCCTCCCAGTTGTATAACAACCTGCATTTCCTCCTTTCTCTGGAATGTGACCAGTCAGGAAACTCAACATTTGCTTTTTTTTTTTTTTTTTTCCTATTTATGGGTGAGAAAGAAAAAGAGAGGCAGGAAAACTGAACTGAGAAAGAAGCAAGAGCAGGGAAAGAGAAAAAGAAAACTATAAAGTCTGGAGGAAGAGAAAGAAGAGATGCATGAGCAAAGAAGCACACTGCCTGGTAGTAGTAATAGTTGGTAGACACTTATCTATTAGAATCTACTTTCCATGAGAGACGCTAAGAAATGACTAGATCCCCAGCCTGAATTAAAAACAAGAAAGGGACTTGGCGACCTCTGAAATATACTTTCAGACTCAGTAATCTCTATCTGCTGAATAGGACATCCCTGGTTCTTGCTGCCTGGCAAGTTCGGGATGGTTCCATTTAATGATCCAGTTCAAAAAGGCTGATATAGACCATGAGAAACTTTGTATTGCCATTTTAAAAGGTGATATTCTCCAAAACAAAATATATCATATGAATTTGACCCTTGGGTACCATGCGAGTGTTACCCTTCTCTTACCTCTTACCCATATGATAAGAGTGAAAACACCAATTTAAAACAAATCATTACAAAGCAGTGCAGTCCAGACAGCTGTTAAACTACTAGACACTCCTCTTTTAGCCCTTAGGTGATTTTAAGATCACTAGGAACCTTCTAACTAAATCTAACAATTGTAAGTTTTTATTCTTTTAAACTTTCTGTTCTGCTGGATAATACTAATATGTTTCCTTTACCAAAAATATTTTTACCTTGAATCCAATGACATTTTAATTTTTTTTATTCTACTACCTTAACCTCATCTTTAATTCATTATGCTGCTATCGCTCTAGTGGTATGTAATAAATACTTGGCTATAAATATGCCATAAATGGAAATATAATGGCAGGACTTGGTCATTTATTGGCTGTGAGAGATGGAGAGGGAGAAATCAAGGAGACTCCCAGGTTTCTGCTTGGGAAACTGGATGAAAATAGAAAACATAAGAGGAGAAATAGTTTGGAGAGATGAATGGATGTGGAGATAATGATTTTGTTGTGGACATGTTGAACTGTAGTTGTCTGGAGTTGAGAGATCTTGAGGATCTTGAGAACTTGAGAGAAATTTGAGCTAGAGTTGTGAATTTGGGAGTCATCAGCATGTAGATGGTAACGAAAGATGCTTGAGTGGTTTCAGAAAGCTTGCCTATAAAATGAGAGAGCTAGGAGAGGTTTTGTCTTACGAAGAGGTGAGGCCTTCGGCAGAAAGGATTCAGGATAGAAGAATAAGAGATAAGAGGCTGAGTAGTTAGGAAAGTGGCTTCTGAGGAAATGGGAAGAGATAGACTTTCAGGACACAATGGCAGAGATGGAAATCTCTTTTCCGGTAGAATAATAAAGAGATGGTAAATTGTGGAGTTTCTCCCCCCACCCCAATGTTTTCTTTTGTCCCTTGCCCTTTAGGATTTTAAAACTTCAGGTTACAAAATCACATAGGCTCTGAAGAATTCAGGACAAAGACTGATGATTTAAGGGTAAGGCTTTCAGCACCAGAATATATTAAAAGTTCCTCAAATTGATGAACACAGAAAATCAGAGAGGAGAGAAAGAAACAAAGGGACTTTGTGCTCTGCCTCCCACCCTTCGCCAGAAGCCAGAGGAGATTTGTAGAGATTCTTAATAGGTTTCTGGCATTTGAGAACAGAAGAAACCTCAATCCCTATTACTGAGTAAAGCCAAAGAAGGTAGCAAGACCACAGAGTTCCTCGCATCCAGAAAGACAGAGGAAAATAGTCAAAATGGTATTGTGAGCTATGCTTTGAATTTCCACATGTTCTCCAAGAATTCCAATCACAAAAACTTTTTTTTTTTTAAATTAAGAGACGTCTCTGGGTTCATTAACAAGATAATCATCTCTAGGTAACAGAAATGAAAAAGCAACACCACTAGGTTAGTAAAGCTAGAGCTGTGGCGCTGGTGGTCTTCTGGGTCTGGAAGCAGGTAGAAGTTGGCTAGGAGTTTGAATTCCTCCGAGCAGTGGGGATCAACAGCACCCCATACAGGGTGTGGCCCATTAGGCAGGCTCACTGTGAAACTGGGATTTGGGAAAAGCTTCCAAATGATTTCCACCCTGACCTAGAGTTTGAAAAACAAAATAAATAAACAAACAAAGCCCCTACCTATCTGTGGTAGTGGAAGGAAGAATAGAAATCAGTGTACACAGGACTTATGCCAGTCTGCTTTCCTGCCTTAGAGGACAGATCTGTTATCTTCCCCAATATCCCTGAGGGTCAGGAGTCCTGTGACACCTAGTTCTGGACTAGGGGGTCTCCGGATCTACATGGAGGCTACCCTAAAACAGCAAATGGAGTGGAATAGGTAGAAAGATAAAGCTACCATTTAAGATAAGCTGCAAATTACAATTCACACACAAGGCAAGTTCATGCTAAAAACATTAACCAACCTCTCAACTTAGTTTTGTTTAATTGATCTGTGAGTTTCTAATAAAATAATATTAAAACTTCCCAATATTATTGTTGATCTACTTTTTTTTCCTTATAATTCATTACTTTTTGTTTAATTTCATGGTTATATGGTTAGCTGGATAGAACTTCTTGGTGATTTTTAAATTTTTATCATTTTAATATCATTTTAATCATTATGTAATGTCTTTTTATCCTTATCAATACTTGCTTTAAACAGTTATTTTATCTGATACTCATATTCTACTATAACTTTGTTTTTTGGTTAGCATTTGCTTGCTAAAACTTTTTACTTTATTTTCAACCTTTCTATGCTATTTTTTATTTATTTTTTTTTGGTAGTATGCGGGCCTGTCACTGTTGTGGCCTCTCCCGTTGCGGAGCACAGGCTCCAGACGCGCAGGCCCAGCGGCCATGGCTCACGGGCCCAGCCGCTCCGCGGCATGTGGGATCTTCCCGGACCGGGGCACGAACCCGTGTCTCCTGCATCGGCAGGCGGATTCTCAACCACTGCGCCACCAGGGAAGCCCTATGCTGTTTTATTATTGCCACATCTTTTGTAAACAGCAGGTAGCTGGGTTTTCTTTTTTATTCCTGACAGTCTCTGTTATTTAACTGGAAAGTTCAATTCATATGAGTATGATCTATTTAAAATTACCTCTACCATCTCTACCATTTACTTTTGATTTTCTGTTTACAATGCTTTCTCCTTGTTTTATTCGTTTGCTTACCTTAACTGCTTTTGTTGAATTTATAACTTTTCAAATTCTCTTACTTCTACCTCTGCTAATTTGGAAACTGTAGATAATATTTTGCCTATGCCATAAGCAGCTACTCTTAAATTTTTTAATGTATACTTAACTTTATTTTCCTAACAATTTATAGTTTTTAAAATACAACTATCCTTCTGCCCCAACAAGGCTGTGTTTTAGCTACCAAATGTATTGAGCAGTTATTGCTATCTAGAATTTTAGTTCCATATTTATTAGAACATAACATAAAAGTTACTATACAATCAATGTATAATTAGATTTATCAATCTAATTTATCAATTTTTGTGTTTACCACTTGTTTCTTTAATACCACATTTTCATTGTGAACTCACTTTTCTTTTTGCTGCAATACATCATTTAGTAATTCATTCAATAAAAATTTATGGTTGGGGGCTTTCCTGGAGGTACAGTGGTTCAGAGTCCGCCTGCCAATGCAGGGGACACGGGTTCATGCCCCTATCCAGGAAGATCCCACATGCCGCGGAGCGGCTGGGCCCATGAGCCATGGCCACTGAGCCTGCGCGTCCGGAGCCAGTGCTCCGCAACAGGAGAGGCCACAACAGTGAGAGGCCCGCGTACCAAAAAAAAAAAAAATTTATGGTTGGTAAACTCAGTTTTGAAAGAAAAGTTTTCTATTTCACCATAATTCTTGAATTATAGCTCAGCCAGGTATAGAAATCTATGTTGCCAGTTATTTTCCCCTCAGTGCTTTGGAATTATTACCATGTTGACCTCTGGTATCCTTTGTTGGTGATGAGAATTCTGTTGTCTTAATTATCATTCTTTTATGGGTAATCTATGTTTTTTTCTTTGGTGGCTTTTGAAATTTTCTCTATATTCTCAATGTTAGGCATCTTCACTACAGTGCATCTGGATATGAATTCCTTTTCTTTTTTTATTTTTTTTTGTATTTAATAACTGCTTTTATTTCAAAAACTTTAGAAAATTCTTAGTATCATCTCTCCAAATATGACTTCCACCATACCGTTTATTCTCTTCCTAAAACTACTAATTAGGTGCATCCTTCATGTATTCTATGTATTGCTATGTAACAAACCACTCCAAAACATAGTGGTATAAAACAATAACCATTTTATTAATCTCCAGGATTCTGTATGATAGGAATTTGGATAGGTACTTCAGGGATAGCTTGACTCTGCTTCATGATGTCCAGGGTGTCAAATGAGAAGACTTGAACAGCTGGTGGTCACTTGAATGGCTGTTATTTTTTCATTCACATGTCTAGGCTACAGTGACAAAGGCAGGACTCTACTGGACCTATAGACTGGAGTACCTACACATGACTTCTGCATGTGCTTTGGGTTTTCTCACACTGTAGTGGCCTCATGGTAATCATACTACTTCCATGGCAGCTCAGGGCTCCAATAGTGACTATTCCAGAAAACAAGGCAAAAGCTACATAGACTTTTATTATCTAGGCTCAAAAATCACAGTATCACTTCCACCTTACTTAGTCAAACCTGCCCAGATTGGGGAGTGCAGGGTCTAGACCCATCTTTTAATAGAAGGAGTATCAAAGAATCTGTGGCTGTAATTTTAAACTGCCACAATACAGTTTAAAATACATGCTATAACAGGGAACTATATTCAATATCCAGTGATAAACCATAATGGAAAAGAATATAAAAAAAGAACGTCTGTCTGTGTATAACTGAGTCCCTTTGCTCTACAGCAGAGATTGGCACAGCATCATAAATCAACTATACTGCAATTTTTAAAAATAAATAAATAATAAAATATATGCTATATTCTACATGAATTCCTTAGATTAATCTTCTAATTCAATAATTCTTCATAAACTGGGAGAGGGTAATCCCTTCACAATGTGTATGTTTATCAAATCATCACAATTGTACACTTTAAATGTCTTATGATTTTGTCAATTAAACCTCTAACAAAGCTGAAATAATTCATTCTCTGACTGGAACGAGTTTAGAGTTTATCTCATTGAATATTTTTATCACAATGTCTGTTTTTCTATTTAGTTATTTTTCATTTTCATCTTTCCTTAATTCACATCTTCTTGTTTCTTAAGCTTTTAATTTTTTTTAAGGTATTTTATTTTCTAACTCTTTGAATGCATTTATTGTAAAGTCATTTTAAGATTACTTGCCAATATGGACTTCTGTTCCAGTGGGAATGGATCATCTTCAGGGAACAGAGATTTCTATAATATTTTTTAAATTGAAATGTAGTTGATTTACAATGTTATATTAGTTTCAGGTGTACAGCAAAGTGATTCAGTTTTATATATATAAATATATATTCTTTCTCAGATTCTTTTCCATTATACGTTGTTACAAGATATTGAATATAGTTTCCTGTGCTATACAGTAGGACCTTGTTGTTTATCTATTTTATATATAGCAATGTATATCGTTAATCCCAAGCTCCTAATTCATTCCTCCTCCCCTTTCCCCTTTGATAACCATAAGTTTGTTTTCTATGTCTGTGAGTCTATTTCTGTTTTGTAAATATGTTAATTTGTATCATTTTTTTAGATTTCACATATAAGTGATATCATATGATATTTGTCTTTCTCTGTCTGACTTACTTTACTTAGTATGATAATCTCTAGGTCCATCCATGTTGTTGCAAATGGCAACACTTTATTCTTTTTGATGGCTGAGTAATATTCCATTGTATATATGTACCACATCTTCTTTATCAGTTCATCTGTCCATGGACATTTAGGTTGCTTCCATGTCTTGGCTATTGTAAATAATGCTGCTATGAACATTGGGGTGCATGTATATTTTCTAGTTAGAGGTTTTGTCTTTTCTGCATATATGCCCAGAAGAGGATCATTTAGTAACTGTTTTTAGTTTTTTAAGGAACCTCCATACTGTTCTCCATAGTGGCTGCACCAATTTACATTCCCACCAACAGTGTAGGAGGGTTCCCTTTTCTCCATAATAAATGCTGGAGGGTACCCTCTCTAGCATTTATTATTTGTAGACTTTTTGATGATGGCCATTCTGACCAGTGTTAGGTGATACCTCATTGTAGTTTTGATTTGTATTTCTCTAATCATTAGTGATATTGAACATCTTTTTATGTGCCCATTGGCCATCTGTATATCTTCTTTGGAGAATATAATATATTATATACCCACATATATAAAACTCCTCCATCTAACAAATAGAGAATTCACATTCTTCTCAAACACACATCAAACATTCATAAAATTTGACCAGATATTTTGATGAATCACTATAGTACAGACCACATTCTGTGATCAGAATTTAGTTAAATTAGAAATTCTCATATGTTTGAATACTTAAAAGCACATTCCTAAATAACTCATGATTTAAATAAAAAATTACACACCATTTAGAAAAGAAAAACAAAGAAAATACATGATAAAACTCGGATAATACAGATAAAGCAGTCATTTGAAAGAAAGTTATGACATTAAATGCATTTATTAAAAATTATTTCAGGGGCTTCCCTGGTGGCGCAGTGGTTAAGAATCCGCCTGCCAGTGCAGGAATCACGGGTTCAAGCCCTGATCCGGGAAGATCCCACATGCCGTGGAGCCACTAAGCCTGTGCGCCACAACTACTGAGCCTGCGCTCTAGAGCCCATGAGCCACAACTACTGAAGCCTTCATGCCTAGAGCCCATGCTTCACAACAAGAGAAGCCACCGCTATGAGAAGCCTACGCACCATAACAAAGAGTAGCCCCCACTCTCCGCAACCAGAGAAAAGCCCACGTGCAGCAACAAAGACCCAACGCAGCCAAAAATAAAATAAAATAAAACAAATTTTAAAATAAAAAGTTATTTCAAATGAATGAACTAAGCGTTTGCTTCAAGGACCTGGGAAATAAATAGAGTTAACCTCCCCAAAATACCGTTGATCAGTGAATCCAAAAGCTGGTCCTTTGAGAACACCAATAAAACAAATTTCTAGCAAGCCACATTGAGAAGAAGATAGCACAAATAATATTAGAAATTCACCCCTGCACCTGGCGATTTGGGACCCATGGAGTGGGGACCAGGCAGTATAACGCCAATGGGGCTGCATTTGCCTGCACATCCTCACCAAGCTGCTCAGCCCCACGAGTGTCCAGCCTTAGGACCCATCCAGCTGTGGGGCTAGATGATGTGACTCAAGGTTATGTCATCACCCCTGAACAAATTTTGTAAGAATTTCTCTCTCGAGTTCACCCAACTCCTTTTCTGCCTCTGCTGCCGCCATGGCACCCATGAAAAAGCTTGTGGTGAAGGGGGGCAAAAAAAAGAAGCAGGTCCAGAAGTTTACTCTTGACTGCACCCATCCTGTAGAAGATGGAATCATGGATGCTGCCAAATTTTAGCAGTTTCTTCAGGAGAGAAAGTGAATGGAAAAGCTGGGAATCTCGGAGGAGATGTTTTAACAATCGAAAGAAGCAAAAGCAAGATCACTGTAACTTCTGAGATGTTAAGCATCCCATTTACAATTACAATAGAAACAATAAGATGCCCAGGAATAAATCTTACAAAAATGTGCAAGACCTTTATGGCTAAAATACCAAAGGGGGAATAAAAGATTTTTAAAAAAATTATATAATACTAAATTCACAGAAAAATCAATACCATAAGTATTATGATACTCCACAATTAAATGCAATTTCAATCAAAATCCCAACAAAACTTCTTTTGTGGAATTTGACAAACTAATTCTAAAGTTAATTATAAAGAGAAAAGGTCTAAGAAGAGCCAAGACAATTCTAAAAAAACAAGGAAGTGTGATTTATTCCTCAGATAGGAAGATTCCTCATAGAGCTATAGTAATTAGATGGTGCAGTGTTCTAATATGAAGGAGAGCACTGAAATAGACACAGTGTGTATGGGACCTTGGCATATGATAGAGGAAGCATTATAGACCTAGTGAATTTGGGGGCTACTGACTTTCTGTACTGAAAGAAACGAAATTAGATCACTATCTCATACCTTATGCCAGCAGTTCTTAAAATTTTTTGGTCTCAGAACTCATTGACACTCTTAAAAATTATTGAAGATCCCTCAGAGTTTTTGTTTATATAGGTTGTATCTGTCGATATTTACCAAATGCTATTATCTGAATGTTTGTGTCCACCCCAAATTCATGTGTTGAAATCCTAAAGTCCCCTGTATATAAACGAGTTCCTTTCTGAGAGCACGTCCATAAGTCCAATTTGTTCTTAAGTCCAACAAAGTTAGCCTACGTACCCAACTAACACAATCGGCTATATAGTCCTGCACTGTAATAGGTTTATAATACTTTTCATACAGATAATACATTTTAAAAAAACAAAAAATAAAACAGTTTTAATCTTATAGTACAGTACCTTGAAAAGTACAGTAGCACCATACAACAGCTGGCATACAGGGGCTGGCATCAGGTGAACAGGCAAGAAGAGTTACTTACTGGAGAAGGGAGAGGTGGTGGAGATGGTAGAGCTGAAGGGTCATGAGCAGTAGGAGATGGGGGGACTTCCCTGGTTGCTCAGTGGTTAAGACTCTGAGCTCCCAATGCAGGGGGGCCTGGGTTCCATCCCTGGTCAGGGAACTAGATCCCACATGCATGCCACAACTAAGGAGCCCACCTGCTGCAACTGAGACCCAGGGCAACCAAATAAATAAATATTAAAAAAAAAAAAATAGGAGACAGAGGGCAAGCTGCCATTTCACTCATGCCTGACATTTATGGAATGCACGTTCACATCTTTGAAAGTTCACAGCTTGAAGGTTTGTATGTAGGGGACTTACTGAATAGCACTTCCCTCGATGTGAGAATACAGTGAGAAGCCTGTGACAAGAAAGAGGTTCCCTCAACCAAACGTGCTGGCACTCTAAACCTCAGATTTCCAGCCTCCAGGACGGTGAGCAATAAATTTCTGCTCTTTATGAGCTACCCGGTCTGGGGTGTTTTGTTGTAGCAGCCTGAGCCAACTAAGACACTATATTGAAAATTAAAAGTAAGAAATGTATAAAACATATGAACAGATAAGCACACATTCCATTAGCCATCAGAGCGATGACATCATCACATGTCTTGTACCCTCTAGAAAATTCTGCTGCTCATGAGAGAATGAGAGTGAAAAAAAGCAAATAATGTCTTAGGATTATTACAAAAATAGTTTTGGTCTTGCAAATCTGAAAACGTCTTGGGGACCCCCGGTATCCCCATACTACAGTTTGAGAACCACTGCTCTAAACTAAACTCCAGATGAATTAAGGACCTAAACCTGGGACGAAATAAAAACTTTATAACTATTAGGAGAAATTATAGGTGCACACATTATGACCACAGGGGAAGGAAGGATTATTTAAACATTACATCAAAAGCACAAATTATAATAAAGGAAAAGCCTAATAAATTTGAATACTCCAAATTTAGTACTTCTGTTTGATAAAGTATCTCACACACAGTATTAAAAGGAAAGCCATGGTCTGGGAGAAGATAGTTGTAACATATATATCAAAGGATTAATATTCAGACAATATAAATTACTTTTATAAATAAGAGAGAGACAAACAACCTGACAGAAAAATAGGTAAGAGAACATATGCCCAACCTCCCTAGTAATCAGAGAAATATAAAGCATCCATCAGATTGGAAAATATTTCTAAAACTCACAATACCAAGTGTTGACTATTAGTTATATGAAAGCGAGAAATCTTACCTACTGCTGGTGGAAGTGTAAATTGGTACAACCATTTAGAAGAGCAGTTTAGAAATGCCTTGTCCGGTTGAAAATGCACGCGTTCTATGATCCAGAAACTCCACCTCTAGATACATAATTTAAAACAAATGTTGAAAAATGCATGAGGATACTTTGATTCATTGACTGAATAAATGTTTATCAAGTTCCTACCTGAACCAATCATCATAAGTAGGCTTTGGGAATAAAAAAGTGAACAAAGACTGCTCTCATGAAACTAAGTGAAACAGACTTATGGAGATATATAGATTAGATGTAGATAATAGATATTTTATAAGCATTAAAAGACATTATTAGAAGAAGAGTCTGTGTACCAGTTCAAGGAGGGTCCAGTACCTTGAAACAAGGCTTAGCAGGGTAAAGGGATGGGGGATGGAGGTGCTATTATAGGTGGGATGAATCGGGAAGGCCTTCCTGAGAAGGTGAATTTTAGGAGAGACTTAGAGAAATGAGGGAGCGAGGTCCATGTTTAAGTTCTGAGGAAAGTACATTTCAGGCAAGAAAGCATGGCAAACACAAATGCTCTGAAGCAGAAATGAGCTTGGAACATTGGAAGAAAGAAAGCAAGCCCATAAGGTAAAGTGGAATTAGCACACGGGGTAGGATAGAAAACTATTGCAGTAGTAGGAGAGAGACATTGGTGGCTCGGACTTGTTTAAAAGTGTTGAGAAGTGATTGGATTCAGGATACAGAACAGACAACTTGGTGATGGGGATTTGAGATATGAGGGAAAAGTTTCAAGGCTGAGGGAGGTTTTTGGCCGATATGCCTGGTGAAGCCATTTACTCAGACAGAGATAATTAAGGAGTAGCAGAAGGTGAAAAGGGGCAAGAAAGGACAGTCACCACAATTTCGTTGATATTAACAAAACACTGGAAATACCCCCAAGAATGAATGTATAGGGTGCTGACAAAGTCTGGTATATTGATTTGATGCAATACTATACTATACAGAAGTTAAAATAACTACTAACAATACATGGATGAATCTTGAAAATACTCTGCAGCATCAAATAGCACATTATATTCAGTATGATACTATTTGTAAACTTCTTTTTTAACATCTTTACTGGAGTATAATTGCTTTACAATGGTGTGTTAGTTTCTGCTTTACGACAGTGAATCAGTTATACATATACATATGTTCCCATATCTCTTCCCTCTTGCGTCTCCCTCCCACCCTCCCTATCCCACCCCTCTAGGGGGTCACAAAGCACGGAGCTGATCTCCCTGTGCTATGCGGCTGCTTCCCACTAGCTATCAAGTTTACATTTGGTAGTGTATATATGTCCCTGCCACTCTCTCACTTTGTCCCAGCTTACC
Organism: Kogia breviceps; assembly: GCF_026419965.1. Lineage (NCBI taxonomy): Eukaryota > Metazoa > Chordata > Mammalia > Artiodactyla > Physeteridae > Kogia > Kogia breviceps. The sequence goes on along the minus strand of NC_081310.1, from coordinate 25,561,564 downwards.
CTTCTCCCTCCCCATGTCCTCAAGTCCATTCTCTGGTAGGTCTGTGCTTTATTCCCATCTTGCACCTAGGTTCTCCATGAAATTTTTTTTTTTTCTTAGATTCCATATATATGTGTTAGCATACGGTGTTTGTTTTTCTCTTTCTGACTGACTTCACTCTGTATGACGGGCTCTATGTCCATCCATCTCACTACAAGTAACTCAATTTCATTTCTTTTTATGACTGACTGATATTCCATTGTATATATGTGCCACATCTTCTTTATCCATTCATCTGTTGATGGACACTTAGGTTGTTTCCATGTCCTGGCTATTGTAAATAGAACTGCAGTGAACATTGTGGTACATGACTCTTTTTTTTTTTTTTGAGGTTTTTTTTGTTTGTTTGTTTGTTTTTTGTGGTACGCGGGCCTCTCACTGTTGTGGCCTCTCCCATTGCGGAGCACAGGCTCCGGACGCGCAGGCTCAGCGGCCATGGCTCACGGGCCCAGCCGCTCCGCGGCACGTGGGATCTTCCCAGACCGGGGCACGAACCCGTGTCCCCTGCAGCGGCAGGCGGATTCTCAACCACTGCGCCACCGGGGAAGCCCGACTCTTTTTGAATTATGGTTTTCTCAGGGTATATGCCCAGCAGTGGGATTGCTGGATCATATGGTAATTATATTTTTAGTTTTTTAAGGAACCTCCTTACTGTTCTCCATAGTGGCTGTATCAATTTACATCCCCACCCTATTTGTAAACTTTTATAAAACAGATACCAGATATTGGTTTTGGCTACAAATATATAAAACAAAAGCATAACAACATGGACTAGATTTGTACCAAATTCATGTTATTGGTTGTCTCTAGGGAATGAGGGAGAGAAGGGAGTGAAGCTGCAAAGGGCACATAGGGGACTTCCCCTTTACTGTACTGAAGGAAAATATGGAAGAGTAACATTTGTTCATTTTGGGTAATAAGTACATGGATGGTTTATATTATCAAATGTACTTTTGAAAATGTGTTTTCATGAAAAAAGGGCAAAGAAAGGCTGAACAGTGTCTAGTAGGAAGATGGGCCCAAGTCAGTCCCACGCTTCAGTGGAATGACTTCAGGAGCACCTAAAGGCCTGAATGAGTTGACAACCCAGCAGCATCCAGCATGGGCTGACAGATGGCTTATGATGGTGATCTACTGGCTTCCAGTGCTAACAGACAGTGGCTGCAGTCTACATGGCGTGGGTCCCCAAACCATGTCCACACCCAACCCCTGCCCATAGCATAAATGCAGTACCCAAACTGAAATTTAAATACAACCCAGAGAAAGGGAGAAAATTGGTTAAGGTTATATTTCTGCCAATGTCAGGATGGACATTGAGTTTATGCTGCATTTTTATGTTAGAAAAGAAGAAAGCAGCACGGGGAACTCTACTCAATTCTCTATAATGGCCTGTATGGGAAAAGAATCTAAGAAGAGTGGATATATGTATATGTATACTGATTCACTGTGCTGTACACCTGAAACTAACACAACATTGTAAATCAACTAGACTCCAATAAAAATTAAAAAAAAAAAAAAGAAGAAGAAAGCAAGGATGAATAGTGATATAGATACATTTCTCATTGAGAAGAAGACTGGGTTGTCTTGGGTTGGGAAGGAAGAGGCACGGGGAGGTGACCTGACAAACTGAGAGAATATGTGTGGCAAGAATAATGAAATGGACTAGCGGGAAGCCCAGGAGCTGTGGTTCTGGTGAGGGGTATGAATTTACAATGAGCGATGCTGAATGGCTCCAACTGGCTGTGACCATGGGACTAGGAGAGTGAAGGTGGAGCCAGCTGGGGTCTCCCTCCTTTTCTCCTGATTTATATTTGGCGATCTATACAAGAAATGTTTTCTCTTTATTTTACAAACTGTAATTGTGAATGCTGGCAATTAAAGTACTCTGACCATTGTTTAATACTTCAGATATCGGCAGGATTACAGGAATCGTGACTCTAGAAAATCCGAGAGAGGTTACAGTCTTCCCCCTACTTCCAAAGTGTCAAGGCCAGAATTAATGTGTCTATAAGGACCCCTTGGTATAAAGAGTCTTTAACTTTTTGAGGTAACCTACTTAAATCTCAATCACTTTTGATTTAAGATCAACTTATTATTTTAATCCAAGACCTCTCTGCTTAGGGACAAGTTCTTGAGTTCAGTAAGATGAGGAGGGAATTCCCTGGTGGTCCAGTGGTTAGGACTCCGTGCTTCCACTGCAGGGGGCACGGGTTCGATCCCTGGTTGGGGAACTAAGATCACACAAGCTGCACGAGTGTGGTCAAAAAAAAAAAAAAAAGTAAGGTGAGGAATTCTGTCTCATATTACAAATGGAAAAGATAGGGAAATGCCCTTTACACTTATCCTAAGTTGTCACTTCCCTAACTATCTTTGGTTCTCAGGTTATAAAAATATACACAATTTGGGCTTCCCTGGTGGCACAGTGGTTGAGAGTCCGCCTGCCGATGCAGGGGACGCAGGTTCGTGCCCCGGTCCGGGAAGATCCCACATGCCGCGGAGCGGCTGGGCCCGTGAGCCGTGGCCGCTGAGCCTGCGCGTCCGGAGCCTGTGCTCCGCAACGGGAGAGGCCACAACAGTGAGAGGCCCACGTACCGCCAAAAAAATTTAAAAATTAAAAAAAAATATATATATATATACACAATTTTCCCCAATCAAATTGTCAAAGATCAAAGCATTTGATAAAATACTGATTTAATAGAGATTTAAGGAAGTAGCCACTTATACATAGTTGGTGAGTATATAAGGGATAGAGAACAATTGGGAAAAATCTTTCAAAAGTAAAAATGTACATATCCATGGACACAAATTCCATTTTTAGGTGTTTATTCAGTGAGTCTACTAACGCAATATAGTTAATAAAATGAAAGATTGGCAACAATATATCCCTCAGTAGAATGATGAAATAAAATAACACAGGCATTCAGGGAACACCACACAGCTGTTAAAATAACCAAGGCAGTAGCTCTCCATATATTAATATGGAAGGATATTTAAGACATATTGATAAGAGAAAAATCAAGGTAGAAAGCAGTATGTATAATATGCTAGCGTCTGTGTGAAAAAGCAAGTATGTGTATGTTTGTAAACACATAGAATATCCATGGGAGGATATTTAAGAAACTGGTAGTAATTGTTGCCTCTGGAAAGGAAAACAATCACTGAGGGGCAGAGGAAGGAGGGAAACATCCTTTTAACGGTGTGCTGTTTTGTGTCCTTTGCATTTTGTATCATGTGAGGATGTTATCTATTTACAAATAAACAAAAAAATCCACAGCCCTGCAGATAGTCATTTATTTATTTATTAAATGTAAATAGATACTCCCTTACACTTAATGTTATTCATAAAACACTGCACCAGCAATTCTTGGACTATTGAAAAGAAATATACCACACAGTCAAGCATGGCTTCATCAAATAGAGCATCATTCTACAAATTAATTTCCCTTCATGTAAAGACAAGAGGTGACTTCTTAAGTGGTACAATCTGTGGATCATTAAAGAGCCATCTAACCCCAAACATTTTCTATTGTTAACTTCCTCCAGTTCTGGAAACCCCTACCGTGAACTTTCTTTTTTGGGATAAAGGCACTGCATTTTCAGCAAGCCCTTTTTATGTTGCAAATGCGTAACATTAGGTAGCATTAGGGTGGATTTACTCATAGTAGTCCCCTAGCAGAAAGCAGTTCCTGAGGAATGAGGTTGGTTTTGGTGGGAGGGAGTTAAAAAACAAAACAAAACAAAAAAACCTCTGAGGCTTGCAACTCTGCAAGGGAAAGCTTATAGCCTAGAGATTTGCCAAATGATAGTTCCTGGGTAGTAACAGGCATTATAAAGGCACTGAGCGTTTAGGAGAAATGGAGAAAGCATGCATCTCTGTAGAGAGTGCAAATATAAACCCCACCCAGTTTTCATGAAGCAAGTATAGTAGCGTGAAGCCCTACACTGAAATTACAGGAAGATCAAAAGTCACAGTAATTGGGTATAGCTTGACAAATGCCGGTGTCCCTCAGTATTTTTTTTTTTTTTTTAGGGATAAGAGTAATATAACCTGTTATGAAATAGTTTCACACACATAATCTACCCCAATATTAAACAATATGTGTTCTGAATAATAGTAGCCTCTTTGGATGTTAATAGATGTTGCTAAATAATGTATTTTATCACCAAATAAGTTTGGGCAACAGTAGTTTAACAGAAGTTTTTTTCTTGGTAAGACATCACAGACCCTATAACATGCAAGTATGTATTTCCCAAAGGGGGGAAAAAAATGCAGTGTGTCCAAAATTAGCTTCCCACAGATCCTTAAAAAAAAAAACCAACAACAACACAGCACATCTTATGAACTCAAGCTATGCAGGACAGTGGGGGATAGTTGATCCTTCCTATTCCTACCCTGGCCTCCCATTTCTATCCTGATGATCTCTTCCATCTTGTTTTACCTTACCCTCCCCTGCATCATTACATATGCTCCATTATGATGTCTATACTTAGAAAATGTTGATGACATCAAAAGTGGTGATGACCTTCATGCAAAGTGTCCCTTGCCACTTACTGCCATATTCCTAGACACGGGTACAGTAGGAGTCTCTGCACTTTCTGACCGGTCACCATGTGTAACAAGACTCAGAGAGATCAGTGTCCGATTGGAGCAAGCCTGAATGTGACATCTCCTTGTCAGTGAGGCCTGTTCTTTAGGTGTCATGGTGCTCTCTGTAGTCTGGTCTTGCCTTCTCTTAGTCCTCAAAGACTGGGTTTAGGGCTTCCCTGGTGGCGCAGTGGTTGAGAATCCGCCTGCCGAGGCAGGGGACGTGGGTTCGTGCCCCGGTCCGGGAGGATCCCACGTGCCGCGGAGCGGCTGGGCCCGTGAGCCATGGCCGCTGAGCCTGCGCGTCCGGAGCCTGTGCTCCAAAGACTGGGTTTAGGGCTTGGCCTTAGGCTTCCCTAAAGCAGTCATAGTGCCTTTTTCCACTCTTCCATGTTTGATCACCTAAATTCCTAAATTCTTAAAGGCTAAAATTAAATTTCATTAGCGTTAAAAACGCCAGACCATAGAATGCCACCCATCTCTGGCCACTACAAATGTGACATGACTTGGGAGTGGGATAGCTCCGGCCAACATATTTTCCAAGGGTAAAAGATAGCAGTATTGGTGGCACTGCTGGTCTTTTTCCTCAAGAGAATCTGATTATATAAATGTAAAATCAGAATAGGGCTTACTCCAGCCCTTAGTGTCCATCTGAACATTTTATCTTATTCAGAAGAATTACGAATCCATCTCTAAAGAGCTTTGAAAAATAATTTGTCTCTACTGAAGTCTTGGAGAGGTAGCAAAGTGGTGAATCATATAACATAACAAACAACAGAACTTTAAAATCCTCCTTTTCTGTTTGTTTCCCCCAAAACACCCACATCACAGAGGAAATGCTGTCAAAATGCCTCTTTTCAGCTTTTTAGTCACTCCCCTTATCTCTCACTTGTCTACTTTCTCTTTCCACTTCCTCTTCCTTCAACATGTTTTCCACTGCAAGTAATTTCTTACCTTTTAAAAAATTAACATAAATCACTTTAGCTTCTCCTCCAGCTATTTTTTCTAGCTCTTATCACCCTTTCTTCCTCTACCTCCCCCCACTTAGCCCATTAACTCAACATGGAAGCTGGGGGAGAACAGGAGAGAGGAGATAGTTCTTACATGTTACACTTTTCTTCTGTTATATACATATACACATAACATGTTATATGTTATGATACATATTTAATATGCTATATGTATTATATAATATATGACATATGATATAATATATAACATATATATGATATATTATATATATATATATATATTTTTAAAATATATAATATGTGGAATGTCCAGCAGAGCCTCATTATAACACACTTCACCACTTTTCCTGTAAGACTGCTAACTTAATGTACCAATCAGGTATTTTCTGATACTCTAGTAACTAGTTCTCTTTTCAAAGTTCATGCCCTTTACTCAATTTCACAGTATAGTAAATGGCGTTCTAAGGAGTCTCTCCAAAGATTGTGTAATTAAGCTGAGTGTGATTAAAACAAATGGACAGAATATCCAGGTATCGGTCATTTATATAAATAAAGCCAGCCATCTGTCTATCTTGCTCTGGTCTCACGTGGGAAGACCCTCTGATGTTTTACTTGTGCTCAGCAAGATAAGGAAAGCACTAAGTAGGAACTAGGTCAGCTGCCTTCCACTGCTTATCCCAGTCATCAAAGCAAATTTCTTAGGCTTAGAAGTTTTGTGTGTGTGTGTGTGTGTGTGTGTGTGTGTGTGTGTGTAGGCTTGTGTGATTATTCTCAACTTATTTTTTGGCTTGCATATCTAATTTACTGAAAGAATGTTTCATCTGTAAACTATGCAAAAACACATATCTAGGCTGAGTATAAGATTTTAGAATCAAAATTAAGAACTTCTTCAGAGAGAAAGAAAACTTGAAAAAGATAGAAAATGTTAGAACATACTTCCCGATCTTCCTGCTGCTTGATCTTGGTCAGAGTGAAATCAGGATTCAGTGGTGAGGACCACATTCTGTTGCCATGGGAATGATTGTACTGTCACAAATTTAGTACTATGACTTCATGGTGAAAAGGAACAGATGGTCTGGAAGAGAATGAAGGCCTAGGGTTAGCAAAATTGTTTGGGGAGTAAGCCATCTTAGATCCTTTTTGGAAGTAGGTGGGAGCATAAATAATAAGCAAAAACTACTTCACTGTAGTTTTACAAAAGCCACTGAGCAAGAAAGAGCTTAGCCATGTAAAACTACAAAGCTCATTTCCAATGGGAGAAAAAAATATTTTAATGTAGGATGAAGGACAGGTAAAACTACAACACAGCTTACAGTATTCCAAAGCTGCCTCTTCATCCTTCACCAGCCTCTTACTTGACCACTGTTGAAGTTAGTAATATCTAGAACCCTTAGGGCCAGCAGTAAGGCCCATATTGGCCACATTTTTTTACACTGTCCCATTTTTAGGTGTTTCTGGCTTCAGTGTTGGTTTGATTCTGGCATCCCGAGCCATACATTTCCAAACAGCCTCAAGAACACAGGCTTAGACAGCTGTGCTAGTAGGGTTGAGGCCAGCTGTAGGGGTGTATGTGGCCAGCTCATCTTACCCCTGAGTGGTCACGGGTCCAGACCTAATCTCCAGCCATGTTGGCACTCTGGAAAATAGTCTCCACTAAAATCATTCATCCTTAGAAATACAGTTGTTAACTATTTTTTAAAATATAAATTTATTTATTTATTTTTTGGCTGCGTTGGGTCTCGTTGCTGCACACAGGTTCTCTCTAGTTGTGGCGAATGGGGGCTACTCTTCATTGCGGTGCACGGGCTTCTCATTGCGGTGGCTTCTCTTGTTGCGGAGCATGGGCTCTAGGCACGCGTCTCAGTAGTTGTGGCGCACGGGCTTAGTTGCTCCGCAGCATGTGGAATCTTCCTGGACCAGGGCTGGAACCCGTGTCCCCTGCATTGGCAGGCGGATTCTTAACCACTGCACCACCAGGGAAGTCCAGAAATACAGTTTTTATTTGGAGTAAAGGCAACAAGAGAGATTTCCCATCACTCTCGACCTCTGGGAATGATTACCAAGTAAATTAACCAAGAGAAGCTAACAACAGTTAGCAACTAGTATGCGCCAGCCTAAGTGCTTAAAAATTCTTTTGTTGCTGTTTTGAAATAAGTTTAGATTTACAGAAGAGTTGCAAATATAGTTGGAGAGCTCATGAATATCCTTCATCTAGCTTCCCCTAACATTAACATGTTTTATAACCATACTACAATGACTGACACTGTGAAATTAACATTAGTACAATACTATTAACTAAACTACTAACTGAATTCTGATTTCACCAGTTTTTCCATTAACGTCCTTTTTTGGCTTTGAGACCCAGTCCATGTTACACTTGGTCATTGCATCTAAGTTCCCTTAAATCTGTGATAATTTCTCAGTCTTTCCTTGTTTTTCGTGACCTTGACAGTTTTAAAGACTACTGATCAGGTATGTTGTAGAATATCCCTAAACTGGGATTTTTCTGATGTTTTCTCATGACTAGACTAAACTTGGAAATGATATCACAGAGTGAAGTGCCCTTCTGATTACATCATATTAGGGGTACATGGTATCAACATGACATAACTGATGATGTTAATCACATGGTGAAGCTGGAGTCTGCCAGTTTTCTGTACTGTAGAGTTACTATTTTTCCCTTTCCATACTCTATTTGCTAGAAGAAGCCCAGTCCAGTCCATACTCAAGGAGAAGGGAATTAGGCTTCACATTCCAGAAGGATGATTATTAAAGAATTTGTGAACAAATGCTTAAACCACCGCAATAATTAATGTTCTTTTTTAAGGGGTGAGGTACTTTGAAGCTATGCAAATATTCTGTTTCTTCTTAGTTTCACCTGCTAATTTTAGGGGATCTTTCTTGAAGCAATTATCACTGTAGTGCTCTAATGGTGATTTTTAATTTATTTAATTCCGTCTGTATTATTATATGGAAATATTACAAATCTCCTGTAACAAAGATTTGTCCGCCACCCAATTTATTTATTTATTTCACTTATTTATAGCAGTATAGACTCATGGATATCTATTTTATTCTTTGAATTATAATCCAATACTGTAATTATTTATTTTGTTGTCAGATTGTTCAAATTTTGGCCCTGTGTCCTGTGTCCTTTTGATATACCCTGTGCAGGAAAGAGTTAACACAGCAGGCCAGAGGCTGCTATCTTTAGAAGGGCCTGCTTGCAAGGTTGCCCTTGGCTGACATCTGTGAACTTGCTTTGTGAAAACTTCCCCACACTGATATGGAAAATTCACTATACTGGTAAGGTTGTTTTGCCCACTTAAGACACTGAATACCTGTTTCCTTCTGAGAGCGTCGGATTTTGGTAGATGCCAGCCAAAGCATGCCTACATGACTAGTCCCCCCAAAATCCCTAAACGCTGAGTCTTAAATGGGCTTCCCTAGGAGAAACATTACACATGTGCCACTGCATTTTCACTGCTAGCAAAGGGAACACACCTAGTGTGTCCTCTCCTGCACCTCTGGTATAGAAAGCCTGTGGGTGGATTTCTTCAGACTCTGGCCAATGTGTCTTTTTCCCTCAGTTATCTGCTGTGTAACCTTATTGTGTGATTGTGATAAATTTTAGTCATTAGTACAATAATATGTTGAGCCCTGTGAACTCCTAGCATAATACAGAATGTATGAGCAGTCTTGGATGCCCCAAAGACCTTATCCCTTAAGGGACATGCCTTGTCTTTTTTTTTTTTTTTAGCACTTCCTTACTTTGTGACACTACAGGAAGCTCCAGACTTGTATTTTCCTCATCGCAGTCATAGAATCAGCCATTTCTTCAAAGAGTCTTGGTTTCTTTATTGGAGAATGATAATTAGAAAGCAAGATCGGGTTGCTCATCACTAATGGGGTGCCATTGCTTCTAGGCCCTTTGAGCAGATAGAAAGGGAATTGTATGTATGTTTGCTAACTCATATGTACACACAAATTTATATTTATTTCTGTATCTTTCTACCTGTGTATACACATATGGTGAATTCATACATACAGAATCAGTTTTGATCTAGAAATACAGGGCTCATTCTAGCCTTCTCTTCTTGTTTCTAACTTCTTTCTTTGACAGTGAGAAACATGGCTTTCATTAGCTACAACTTATTTACTTATCTGTTCAACCCTAGTACACATGCATAGTAGTTTCGGAATTGCTAACTTATACCCCTGTGAGAAACAAATTTACCAAGGAAAGTAAGGCATTTAGGTACAGTTACATTTACTTTAGCCTTATGATAGCCAGTCAAAACACATTTCCAAAATTACTTTGGTCAGCTCATTTTCCCCCATCCATTTCAGTTAGGTTATATCATATATTTGTAATACAGTTACATTTGTTAGTCTGCATTCCATCCTGGGATCCTCCCACCCTTACCCCCACCATCCTGGTTGATTCTGAAAATTTGCATACAGTAAATTTCACCCCTAGTTTTACAGTAAATTACACCTTCTTAGACTAGCTGTAACATTCTATGGGTGTTGACAAATGCATAGAGTCACATATCCACCACCACAGTGATTTCCAACACCTAAAACGTGCCTTGTGCCACCCTTTGCAGTCAACCTCTTCCCAGCTCCTGGCAACCACTGATCTGTATTTTCTGTCTCTACGGTTTTGCCTTTTGCAGAATGCCAGTTAAATAGCACCATACAGCATGTAGTTTTTTAGATCCGGCTTCTTTCACTTGCCAAGTGCATTTAAGATTCATCTGTGTTGTGTGAATCAAGAGTTCATTTTGTAAAAATTGCTGAGTAGTATTCCATTGTACAGAGGTATTACAGTTTGTGAATTTGTTCACCTCTGAGGACATCTCAGTTGCTTCTAGTTTTTAGTGATTATGAACAGAGCTACTGTAAATGTTCATTTACAGACTTCTATATGTACAAGTTTTTCAATTCACTTTCATAATTACCTAGGATTGGGATTGCTGGGCCATATTATGAGTGTATGTTTTACTTTGTTAAGAAACTACAAACTAGCTGTACCATTTTGTATTTCCACAAGCAATGACTGAGAGTGCTTGTTGCACAGCATTTTAACCAGCATTTGGAATTGTTAATGTAAAAAAATTTTTTAGTCATTCTAGTAGGTGAATAGAGGTATCTTATTGTAATTTTCATTTTCATTTTCCTAATGATTAATGACTTTGAGCATCTTTTCATATGCTTATGTGCCATTTGTATAATTTCTTTGGAAAAGTAGCTCATCTGTTTTTTAGGGGGGCGGTTTTCTTGTTGAGTTACAGCAGTTTTTTATACTCTGGCTCTAAGTCCTTTATTGGACATGTGAATTGCAAATATTTTCTCCATCTCTATATCTTGTCTTGTCATTCTTTTTTTTTTTTGTGGTACGCGGGCCTCTCACTGCTGCGGCCTCTCCCGATGCGGAGCACAGGCTCCAGACGCGCAGGCTCAGGGGTCACAGCTCACCGGCCCAGTCGCTCCACGTCATGTGGGATCCTCCCAGACCCCGCATTGGCAGGCGGACCTTCAACCACTGTGCCACCAGGGAAGCCCTTGTCATTCTTCTTTTTTTTTTTTTGAAGTCATTCTTCTTAACCATGGTTGTTCGTTTGTTTGCAAAGCCAAAGCCAAACTTTGTAATTTTGATAAGACCAGTTTATCAATTTTTTCTTTTTTTTTTCTTAATAGATTTATTTATTTTATTTATTTATTTTTGGCTGCGTTGGGTCTTCGTTGCTGCGTGCAGGCTTTTCTCTAGTTGTGTTGAGCGGGGGTTACTCTTCATTGAGGTGCACGGGCTTCCCATGGCGGGGGCTTCTCTTGTTGCAGAGCACGGGCTCTAGGCGCGCGGGCTTCAGTAGTTGTGGCTCATGGGCTTAGTTGCTCCGCGGCATGTGGGATCTTCCCAACCCAGGGCTCGAACCGACGTCCCCTGAATCGGCAGGCAGATTCTTAACCACTGCGCCAGCAGGGAAGCCCAATGTTTTCTTTTTATGGATTGTGCTTTTGGTGTTATATCTGAAAACTTATCACCAAATCCAAGATGATGTAAATTTCTATATTTTCTTCTAGAAACTTGATATTTCTACATTTTACATTGAGATGTATGGTCCACTTTGAGTTAATTTTTGCATAAGGTGTGAAGTCTATGACATGGTTCTTTTTTTTTTTTCCCCTTTCTTTTGCATATGTATGCTGAATTGTTTCAGTACCATTTATTGGAAAGACTATACTTTCTCCATTGAACTGTCTCTGCACATTGTTAAAAATCAGTTGATTATTTCTGACCTCTTCTGTTCCATTGATCTATGTGTCTATCTATGTGTCTATTCTTTTGCCAATTCCACACAGTCTTGATTACTGTAGCTTTATGGTAAAACTTAAAATTGATATATATGTGTCTATATACTCTATAAATATAATGTATATATTGCATCCTGTTTAGTTATAACATCTGAGTCTACTTATGATGATTCTTTTGTCTATTCAGGCTATCAGCCTATTGTATTAAATGCATTATCTCAAAGTTTTCAAATGCATCTAAGAGTTCAAAGAGGATTTTTTAAATGTGTTTATATTTTATGATCGTCTAAGATTATTCTCAATCTTGTCGTATAATGTTAGTCCCCATGTTTGTTTCTAGGTGAGTTTGTACTAATGAGTAACCTAAAGTAACAGCATATTAAATGAGTGGAAGAGCATGTCAGACTCCTATTAACGTGCATCTCTTAAAGTGTTAACAAGTGTCCTGCACATATGGCTGTACTCATATTGATTAGTTTTACCAGTTATGTGGGCAAAACTAGTTTTTTTTTTTTTAATTAATTTATTTATTTTTGGCTGTGTTGGGTCTTCGTTTCTGTGTGAGGGCTTTCTCTAGCTGCAGCAACTGGGGGCACTCTTCATCACGGTGCACAGGCCTCTCACTATCATGGCCTCTCTTGTTGCGGAGCACAGGCTCCAGACGCGCAGGCTCAGTAGTTGTGGCTCATGGGCCTAGTTGCTCTGCGGCATGTGGGATCTTCCCAGACCAGGGCTCGAACCCGTGTCCCCTGCATTGGCAGGCAGATTCTCAACCACTGTGCCACCAGGGAAGCCCGCATCCACCCTCTTCTTTGACTCTGGAATGTCTTTCTTTTTTTTTTTTTTTTTTTTTTTTTTTTCGGTATGCGGGCCTCTCACTGTTGAGGCCTCTCCCGTTGCGGAGCACAGGCTCTGGACACGCAGGCTCGGAGGCCATGGTTCACGGGCCCAGCCGCTCCGCGGCATGTGGGATCTTCCCGGACCGGGGCACGAACCCGCGTCCCCTGCATCGGCAGGCGGACTCTCAACCACTGCGCCACCAGGGAAGCCCGCATCCACCCTCTTCTTTGACTCTGGAATGTCTTTCTTTTTTTTTTTTTTTTTTTTTTTTTTTTCGGTATGCGGGCCTCTCACTGTTGTGGCCTCTCCCGTTGTGGAGCACAGGCTCCGGACGCACAGGCCTAGCGGCCATGGCTCACGGGCTTAGTTGCTCCGCGGCATGTGGGATCTTCCCGGACCAGGGCACGAACCCGTGTCTCCTGCATCGGCAGGCGGATTCTCAACCACTGCGCCACCAGGGAAGCCCTGGAATGTCTTTCTTAAATAACTTTGCAATCTCTGTATTATCACACTCATTCAGACTAATTGGAAAGAAGATAAATTGAATTCGTTTGATATAAAAATATAGAATAATTTTAGTAACTTGTGTGTCTATCACTTTAAAGAGTACCTTTTCAGTGAGGACGGGGCTAACCAGAGAAGGCCAAGAACTAACCCTCCAGAGGAAGCGTTAAGCAGTGAACACTAATCACCTGAGATGAATGTAGCCTTTGTACCCAAATGGCTCTGCCAAGCTTCTTAAAACACTTTTTTCTGTACTCCCCCTGCAACCCTGTTTAAGATGTGCATCTTTCATGTGTACGTAGAGGAGTGGCTAATCAAGGGAGCAACTAAAGGAAACTTCCCTCATCCCCGCAATTCCAAAATCAGGGCCAGATGCATCTGTGTTTATCTGTCATCCTTTCACCAGATACTGAAGTGTCCTCCAGGCAGAGGAAATAAATAGTAGAACAACTCCTTTTGATTCCCCTAATTGACTGCTTATTTATCCTTCCCTCTCCCACGCCACTTCTCAGTAGCTATTTGTACATGACTCTGCCCCAGTGGAGACAGCTCTCTCTGTCCCCCAAGCAAGACTGCTTGCCTATCTTCGCTTTAGAGTAGGACTGACGGAGATGACAGGAAGTAGGAGAGCTGCGTGGGACTGTGTGGAAGGTGGACACAGACACCAGGGGCCCCTGTAAAGAAGGCATCCCATTCACCGTGAGTCACACCAGAACACTCAAAGGGTCCTGTCTTTAAAGTGACCTTAGAACTGACTCTTACTTTGCCCCAGTGCCTTTCTCTATGATGAGTAATGAGAACTCAGCCAGACTTTTAAGCACAAGAATGACTTTACTATACAGTATGGGAACATCAAGCCAAGACTATTTACAAAATGCCAATTTTACCTATGCAGCGTAGAGACTGAATCCACTTTGCTCCTTAACTCCACTGCCAGGCCACTCAGGTCCTACCTCTCAGGGCTTAGTGACTGGGAAAAAACAAAGGCAGGCACCTCCTAATTCTGAGTAGGGCAAAGGTCTTGATGACTGGGCTCTACAGCCTTTGTGTTCATATTCAAAATAGCATGATTATCATCCTTGACAGTCAGAATTCCTCAATTCTCCCTCATTCTTAAGCCAAAGTGATTTCTGTAGCCAGCAGCCTGGAGTAGGACACTGGAATTTGGAATCAAGGGTCTGATCTACTCACTCACTAGCGGTAACCTTGAGGAAATCACTTGAACTCCCTGAGCCTTGCTTTCTTTCCTCATATGAAAAATACATAACAGAGCCTGCAAAAGCTTAGTTCACAACATCATTTATTACAAGAATCAAATAGAATAACATGTGAAAGCACTGTGCGCTCTAAATGGCTCCGCACATGTAAACAATTATTGGATCAAGTTCTTCATAAAAACTGGTTATTAATTCTGCTCTGCTGTTCTCTTGTAGAACCCTAGGGTTCTGTACTCATTTTTCTCTCTCTTTTCCCAGTTATCATCTGTCATTCTGCTTGATTCATCCTTCCCACCATCTCCCTTCCCCTACTCGGGAAACACACACACACAAAACCTATAATTCTTTCACCCATTATTCTAATTCCTGTCAATCAATTTCGTATTCATTGCATATTTACATCTCCAAAATAACTGCATTTACATATAATTTGCTCTTCCCTACACAAAAAGTGGGTACAGCTAGATACACCATTTAAGGTGATATGTCATGTAGGTTTCAATTCAGGACACAGAAACAACTCTAGGTATTTCAAGCAGAAAGGGATTAAAAACAAGGGACTATATGCTTAGGAAATTCTTTGGAAGTACTAAAGAAACTGAAGTTAGGTGCCACCACATTGACTCTAGATTTCAAGGGCGCAACGCACCACGACAGCTGTAGTCCACAGGAAGCTGCCAAACTGCCTCTCAACACCCGTGACTTCGGTGACTAGAATTTAGGGACTACTGGGTGTGGGTTCTGGCTTCAAACACACATCAACAGTGTTGCTTAGCAGCAAGAGCAGTAGTAAGATGGCTTTCTTATCACTTTTGCCTTCCAAATCTCACACAGGACATCCCCTGGTAGAATGTAATCAGTATCCAGAAGTCTGACTGCCAGAGAGTCTGAGAAATGTTGTTTCTAACTTTTCAGGCCCTAAAGTTCAGGAACATACATAGAGGGCTTTGAAGATGGATGTCTACTTCCAGCTGACAATAACCTACCTGTTCCAGGGTGTGACTTTATTCCTTCCAGAATGGACAGCACAACCGTGGTCTAAAAGAGAGCTTGAGAGGAGAGGAGAACAGGCCCACAGATCTTACAGTTACAGGCCTTACAAATACCTGGTAGGATTTATTTGGTGCAGTCATTTTCTTAGTTTTTAAGACATCCAACTCAGAACGGGAGTAAAAAATTATGCACAGAGCGGAGCCAGTCATAAGTAAAAATCATTCCACATTTATGAAACCAGTAGTTTTTGAGCTGTTGCTATGTGCCAGACTGTGACAGTCACTGGGGTATAACAGTGAACAAGATAGAAGCTGTTCCTGCTCTCATTGAAGTTTGGGGTGAGTTGGGTACTAGAAGTGCCAGGTTGACTACCCAGGTTCAAAGCCTGCCTCCCCCACTTATTAGCTGTGTGAACTTAAACAAGTTACTCGTGTTAAGTCTCAGTTTCCTCAGCTGTAATGTATAATCAAAGAACCTATTATACTTAACTGAGATTCAGTGAAAATTAAATGGGATAATGAATGCAGAATGCTAAGCACACTGCCTGGTTCATGCCAGGGTCTGAATAAATGTTGGTGAAGAGTGTAAGCAAATCAAAAGGCAGTCACCATGCAGGACACTGGGATAATGCTGTGATACAGAAAAAACCAGCACCTATGAGGAGAGGCGTTAACTCAGACCTACGGGGCTCACAGAAGGCTCAGGAAATAAATTAAGTCGATTTAGGTTTGCGTTTGCTGGCTAAGAGAGAGCATGCCACATTTGATGCCTAAAAGAAGTTCATTGTGGCTGGACTAAAGGGAATAGGGTGAAGAGAGGGGGCAGTTAGGAGCCAGATCACGAGGGGACTTGTTAGACTTTTAAGAGTTTGGATAGTACTCTGAGGACCGTGGGAAGCCATTGAAGGATTCAAAGCCAGAGAGTTATACGATTTGATTTATATTTTAGGGAAATATCCCTTTGGCTGGAATATGAAAAATGGCTTAGGGAAGGGAAAGATCACTGGCAGGAAATCCAGCCAGAATTCTTCGGTAATTAAAGAGAGAGAGAAAGGTGGCCTGAAGCTGAAAAGTAGCAGAAAGATACAGAAAAATGGAACAATTCTGGAGATATTTAGGAAGTAATTGGCTGGAAAGTAAGGTATGCGTTTTTTCCCCCACTATCCCACCTCTTCCCTTTGTCTCGCTTTAGTCACTTCTTTTTTTATATAAATTTATTTATTTACTTATTTATTTATTTTTTAGCTGCTTTGGGTCTTCGTTGCTGCGTGGGCTTTCTCTAGTTGCGGTGATCTGGGACTACTTTCCGTTGCAGTGTACGGGCTTCTCATTGCGGTGGCTTCTCGTTGCGGAGCACGGGCTCTAGGCATGCAGGCTTCAGTAGTTGTGGGACGTGGGCTCAGTAGTTGTGGCTCGCGGGCTCTAGAGCGCAGACTCAGTAGTGGTGCACGGGCTTAGCTGCTCTGCGGCATGTGGGATCTTCCCGGACCAGGGTTCGTACCCATGTCCCCTGCCTTGGCAGGCGGATTCTTAACCACTGTGCCACCACCGAAGTCCTCTATTCACTTCTTCATTCATTTAAATTGGGAAACAAAAATTCTTTAACAAACGTATCTTCTTAGGTAACAGATCAGTGCTGTAATAGTGGTCTCCAGATGCAGATACCCCATGCTAGTTATTTAGCATAGTGGAGACATTAGTATTGCAAATTTAGGGCCACATGGAAAAAAAAAAGATGGAGTGGGGACTGTATTTGCATTTGGCTTTTGCTTTGGTGACCCTCACATTCTGCAGCGTAGTTTAGTGATCACCATCCATTCTCTTGTTAGGATAGTCTTTTTTTTTTTTTATATGAGGTGTAATTGGGAATTCCTTGGTGGTCCAGTGGTTACGGCTGCACACTTTCGCTGCCGAGGGCCCAGGTTCAATCCCTGATCAGGGAACTAAGATCCCACAGGCCACATAGCGTGACCCAAATAATAATAATAATAATAGTGTGTAATTGACATATAATATTATATTAGGGAATTCCCTGGTGGTCCAGTGGTTAGGACTCCTCACTTCCACTGCAGGGGGCATGGGTTCGATCCCTGGTTGGGAAACTAAGATCCCACAAAACAAAACAAAACAAACAAACAAAATCCCCCCAAAAACATTAGTTTCAGCTGTACAACATAATGATTTGATTATATGTATGTATTGCAAAATGATCACAATAAGGCTAGTTAACATCTGTCCCCATACATAGTTACAAAATTTTTTTTTCTTATGTTGAGAACTATTAGGATCTACTCCCTCAGCAACTTGCAGATATGCACTGAGAAAACAGTACAGCACTGTTAACTATAGTTACCATGCTATTCATTATATCCCAGGATAATCTTTTGATCTGAGCTACTTCTCTAGAGCCATTGTAGAGGTAATAAAAGGTATCATGTCACACCATCTTTATCATTCCTCCTCTAGTTCCCGGGCCTGTTTTTCATAGGGGACTTTAATTTTGGGGTGTTTGGGGTATTAGAAGTGGAACCCCAACTGCTTTCTACATCTTCTATGTTTGGGAAATGATGGGATTGAAATTCTAGGTTATATCTGACTTAACCAAATTGTGAGGTATTGATGTAATGGAAAAAATATTTTGTATTTTACGTCCCCTATCCTTTATTTAATGCTCCCTTGAGCCGAATGTGTTTTCCATTTGGGTGACTTAAAGGAGGGAGGCAGAGATATTCTCAGATGCCATTTCAAGGAATTATTTTACTTCTTAATCAATTATACTTCTTGCTAAGTCTGTTAGAACTCATTTTTCTGTCTTGGGAAAAGAGATCTTTGGTCTCAAGGTGAAAGTAATGATTTGTATATGCCCCTCACCCTATTATCTGAAAGAAGTCATGATAAATAAATCAACAAATATCTGAGTTAGTTGAAGAAATTTGTTATTTGTAATGGTATATGATGCTTATTGGTTATAAAGACCCATGTACTTTTTTTCTTTCACTGTGGTGCCAGCAAAATTGGCATGTTTATCATTGATAATCAGGTTTTAAAATTTGGAAACATCTTTTATTTTTGAAATATGATTAGAATAATTAGAGAAATTATAAGTTTGAGTGAGACTTGGGAGATTTAGAGCTAGAGGAAGGAGGATCTTAATCTTCGGTACATTTTTTTTTTTTTTTTTTAATCTTGGGGACAGTTTTCATCCCACAGATGTAAAAATATCTCCTTGGGGGGAAAACGGGAGAATAATGCCAATCACTTTAGCTGTATCCCTGAAGATGTTTATCTTGAAGAGAAGTGGAGAAAACAAAGGAGAAAGAACTATACAAATGTAGAAAACTGAAGAGAATCCGAAGGAGTCATGGTTTTCTCAGAATAATATTTTTTTCTCAGAATCATTTTTATCAGGAAACATGAAATAAATATTCAATACCTGACTTGATCCCAGGAACTAGGGAGCCACATTTGTGTGTGTGACTTTGTACACCTCCTATGGAGGATGATCTCTAATATTACTTTGGAACCCAGCTTCATAAACATGGAATATTCTTACCCTGATTTGTGATGTAAATGAATGATTGATCCGGACCAGGTAAATAGGGAGATAAGTGAGCATACATGCTCACACTGCTAGACTTTACATAGGCACCTTTCAAATCAGACCCAATAGACACTTAAGCCTGCCCATCAGAACAGATATTTATTGCGGGGAAGGTTCTGGGTTGCACTGTCTGCCTTGAGCCACTTGGAAACTGAACTGGCTGGAGCGGATTGCAAGGTTTAGGTTGTGGGAGAATGACTCAGGCTCCTTTTCAGCCTAAAGCAATTAACCAGTTGTTGGAAACTTGAAATATTAGACCAAATGATGTTACTTAAGTTAAAATAAGCACCCCTGAGAATAGATCATGACATATATTAAGGTACATGTATTATGCAAAGGTTGACATTCCTATTTCTATATCTTATGGACCAGCCTTGGAATCTTCACTGAGAATAAATTTGTTAGTATGTTTTTTGGTATTTGTTTTCATTGGTTGATATATATATATACACTATTAGCACATTCCCAAAGCCATTACCCTCTAAGATTGGAACTGCCAGAAGCATCCTTGACAAACTCATCAATAGAAACACTGAACACTTAAAAACAGTAGGTATTTTGTATGGAACAACTATGGAGTTTGACCTAAAGCTGAGGGTATGCTTAAAAAAAACAAAAACAAAAACAACTCATTTACTCACACATGGTCTTATTTGATCCATATAGGACCTCTATAAAGCACACACGGCATGTATTATGGTATAGTAGTCCCCACTTATCAATGGGGGATATGTTCCAAGACCCCCAGTGGATGCCTGAAACTAGGGATAGTACCAAATCCTACATATACTATGTTTTTCCCTATACGTAAAAACCTATGATAAAGTTTAGTTTATAAATTAGGCACAGTAAGAGATTAACAACAATAATAATAACATAGAACAACTACAACAATATACTGTAATAAAAGTTATGTGAATGTGGTCTGTCTCTCAAAAATTTCTTCTTGTACTCTATCACCCTTCTTGTGATGATGTGAGATAATAAAACACCTACATAATGAGAGGAAGTGAGATGAATGACATAGCATCAGGCTACTATTGACATTCTGAGGATTTGTCAGAAGAAGGATCATCTGCTTTGGGTGATCCTGGATCATCCAGCCATGACAATGTCTATGGTTAGATGTCAGGAACAGATTATGTTGGTGGTTGGGGGTCCCAGGCAGGATGGAGGCAGAGGGTGTGAGATTTCATCACGCTAATCACAACAGCATGTAATTTAAAACTTATGAATTGTTTATCTCCAGAATCTTCCATTTAATATTTTCAGACCGAGGTTGACCATGCATAACTGAAACCTCAGAAAATGAAACTGAGGATAAGGGTGGACTACTGTATTTCCAGTCTTAGCAATAAATGACTTGCCCAAAGTCAAACAATTAACAAGTGACAGAACCAAGATTTGCTTTCAATGTTTTTCTATTCCAATTCCTGAGCCCTCTTTGGGGATACGCAAATTAGAGATAAGCACAAATAAAATTACAAGAGACAATTAGAATCACAGCCAATTAATCTAATCTATAGAATTTAAACTGTTACCTAAGACATAACCTACAAGACTGAAACATATTTATTGCATTGTGTTACAAATTCACGTTTCATTGTTAGTGTCTCAGCACTGGGCTGGTAAAAAAAGAGGTTTGTACTTGATTCATTGGTAAATATTAATTGACCACTGTTCTGTGTGGGAATGTTGAATTGGACGTTTTTCTTTCTTTCTTTTTATTAAAATTAACTTGTAGAGTTGAGTGAGTGTCCAGTCATTCCAGCAAGTTGCATTGAATTTTGTTGCCTACTTTTCCATTTTTCCTGGGTAAAGGAGGGAAAACACTTGCTGTGGCAATTCTCAGTCTGTTCTTCAAACCTCTGCTACAAAGTTCCATTCTCTCATTTATAAAATAGGTATCACTTATTGACCATCTATTATATTGGTAGGTGTTCTACACTACTGGTAATCTTCACATGTCTGTGGTTTGGTGGGTATAGTTATCCTCATTTTTATGAATGCAGTTAGCCCAGGTATACCTCGGAGATATTGCAGGTTTGGTTCCAGACTACCACAGTAAAGTGAATATTGTAATAAAGTGAGTCACATGAATTTTTTTGGTTTCCTAGAGCCTATAAAATTTCTGCTTACACTATACTGTGGTCAATTAAGTTTGGAATAGCATTATGTCTAAAAAAAACAATGTGCATACCTTAATTAAAAAATACTTTTTTGCTAAAAAATGACAACCATCACCTGTGCCTTCAATGAGTCATAATCTTTTGCCTGGTGGAGGGTCTTGCCTGGATGTTGATGGCTGCTGACTGATCAGGGTGATGGATGCTGAAGGCTGAGGTAGATGTGACAATTTCTTAAAATAAGACAGTGATGGAGCTTGCTACATCAGTTGACCCTTCCTTTCACTTGAACACTCAGAGGCCATTCTAGGGTTATTAACTGGCCTAATTTCAATATCACTGTGTCTCAGGAAATAAGGAGGCCCAAGGAGAGGGAGAGAGATGGGGTAACTGCTGGTCAGTAGAGCAGTAAGAACACATTTATCAATTAAGTTTGCTGTCTTATATGGTGTGGATCAATGGTGCTCCAAAACAATTACCGTAGTAACATCAAAGACAACTGATTGCAGATCACCATACCAAATAAAATAACAATGAAAAAATTTGCAATACTGTAACACAGAGGCCCCAAATGAGCAAATGGTATTGGAAAAAAATGGTGTAGATATACTTGTCTGACTCCAGGTTGTCACAAACCTTCAATCTGAAAAAACGCAATGTCTGTGAAGCTCAATAAAACAAGGTATGCCTGTATTAGCGTAGCAGTGAAACAAGACGAAACAGCAGACTTGGATCAACTGCAGGGCCTTCAACCAAAACTACCAGGGTTTGAATTGGGCTCCATACTTACCAGGACCAGTTATCTCATTTCTCTGTTCTCCCTTACGCTCATCTCTAAAATGGGATAAAATTATTTGAACTCATAGAATTATGGTTAGTGTTAAATGAATTAACATCTGTAAATGGCTTATAATGCCTGGGCTTCTACTGATACTCAGTGAATGTTAGCTACTGTTACTAATTTGGTGTGCCCCGGGGCTGAATCTGAGGGAATCCTTTGGTTTTAAATATAAAACTATACTGATGACTCCAAAATTTATACTTCCTGCCAAAATGGTACTTTTCAAATGTAAGTCAGCTCATGTAACTTCTCTATTCAGAAGCCTCCAGTGACTTCTTATCTCTCCCAGTGGAAAAGCCAAAGCCCTCACCAGGGCCTATGAGGCCCTATATGCTCTGTCCTACTTTTCCACTTGCTTTCTTTTCTGCAGCCATATGGGTGTGCTTGTCGAAGACTCTCAGACACTCTCGCTCCTCAGGCTCTTTGCACTTGCTGTTCTGCCAGGCATGTTCTTCCCCAGATATTCAAATGACACATCCCTTCACTTCTTTCAGGTCCCTGCTCAGATCCCATCCTATCAGAGAGGCCATCCCTGACCACCTTGAATAAAGGAGAATTTCCCTTTCCTTTTCTTCTCATCCAGCTTTATTTTTCATTATGGTATCTGTTACCATTATGTTTATTTTATTTTATTTTTTAATGATCTGTTTTGCCCTCTAGAATGTGAGCTGTATTAAAGCAGGGACTTTGTTTTGTTCACAGCCTCTAAACCAAGTATCTGGCGCATGACAGACATTCAATAAATATTCATTGCCCAGCTAATAAGTGTCAGTTTCCTACCCAAGTCGGGCTCCCCTCAACATCTCCTGCTCTTCTGTCCCACTAATCTGCATCCCCTGTGAGGGAAGATACATCAAATTACAAATATACATCAGTTCTTGGGACTTATCTTTTTTTTTTTTTTAATAAATTTTAATTTATTTATTTATCTTTGCTGTGTTGGGTCTTCGTTTGTGTGCGAGGGCTTCCTCTAGTTGTGGCAAGCGGGGGCCACTCTTCATCGCGGTGCGCGGGCCTCTCACTATCGCGGCCTCTCCTGTTGCAGAGCACAGGCTCCAGACACGCAGGCTCAGTAGTTGTGGCTCACGGGCCCAGCCGCTCCGCGGCATGTGGGATCCTCCCAACCAGGGCTCGAACCCGCGTCCCCAACATTAGCAGGCAGATTCTTAACCACTGAGCCACCAGGGAAGCCCAGGACTTATCTTTAAACTGGAAATTTTATGCATATTAGGATCAATTTGCTGTTCAGCATAATTTAACAAATATTTACTGTACACCAACTGCATGCTCTTAAATAAGAAACAATGACCAACCCACTAAAATAGGTAGAAATTTATCCAAGAATCTTGAAGCCCAAAAAAAGTAGATATTTGTACTTGTGGATCTCTAAGTTCAGAATTATTATGTGTACCTAAAACTAATACAATGCCTATGTCAATTATATCTCAGTTTTTTGAAAGGCTATTTTTAAAAATCTCAAATTATTAGGTTTATTTATGGTATCAGAATAAACATTGGTCATCCCTGAAACTTCCTTTCTCCATCTTTCTCACTCTCAGTCCACTCATCTACTTAAACCAAATTTCTAGACATTTTCCTAGATTTCTCTTTCCCTCATCCTTCACATCCAATCCATTTGCAAAGACTGTAAACTCTATCTACAAAACTTATCCTGAGACCATTTGCTTCCCATCAGCTTCACCTCTATAAAACCTAGTCCAAGGACAACTGCACCTGCTTAGACTACCAGGGGGATTTCCTAAATGCTTTCCTTGCCTTCCCGTTTTCCACCTGGCAGCCAGGGTGATCTTATAAAAATGTAAATTACTTATCACGTCTCTGCCTAAAAGCTTCAGTGGTTTCCTTTTGTTACTCCTCTCTAAGTTATTCCTCTTAGAAAAACATCCAAACCCTACCCTAGCCTACAAGCCCTACTTGATTTGGTCCTAATCACCAGTCCAATCTTCTCTCTTAGCACTTTTCCCATTATTCATGCAGTCTGGTCACACTGGCCTTCTTTCATTTCTAGGAGCACAATGACCCCTTCCCTGTCCCAGAATACTTGTACTAACAACTCCTTGTCATTTGGGTCTCAGTTTAAATTTCACCACCCCAGAGAGGCCTTCCCTAACTTCTTCATTTCAAGTGGTCCGCTCTTCTCCATTCACCCTTTGTTGTGTCAGAGAGTGAACTGCATTCCCTTATTGTGCATTGCACAATTGCCGTCTAATATTTCCTTCTATGTTTGTTTATTGTCTATCTCCTTCCAGTAGAATGTAAACTTGATGAAGACAGGGACTTTGCTTTATCAGCACTGTTTATAACAGAGCCTAACACATAGTGGGCACTCAAGGAACACTTGTTGAATGGGTAAATCTTTGTCTCAATTTTGATAGCTTATGTAAGATCACAATAATTTTCTAACACAGCTTTAGTAACCCTGTCACATCCATGTTCTCATTGCTTCAACCCACAAAAGGAGCAGTATGCCAGGGGAAGGATTCAGGTTCCCCCCATTTCTTGGCAACCACTAGGTCAACCTCTGGACTCAGTTAAGTAGTTCAAAACCATGAGATAAGGGGGGAAAGACGGGCAGAAATGAATACTCCTGAAGTGACCAATTGTCATTTCCCCACTTAAAATTTTGAGGAGGGAAAGAAAACAGTTCCTAAAATCGAACACTTTTGGAGTTGGAAATGTTCGAGAAAGTAGGTGTGGACAGAAAAATGTTAGATTGAGGGAGGAAAACTAATTCAGAAGGAGGTAGGAGAAAGAGCTCACACCATGCTGATGGTTGCCTGTCAGTGTTCAGGGTTCTGGGCTCGGGTACCACATCTTGACTTATAGATAAACACTAAGGAAGACAGCGTGTTGGGGTGGGGTGGGGGTGAGAGAAAGGGAGGAGAGGGAGACCAGGGCGAGAGGCGTGAAAGAAGCTAGAAGGAAAAGAGGACGGAGCTTAGCAATACAAAAGCAGCCTCGGATTTTGCCGGAGCTGCAAGCGTTAAGGGGAGGCGGGGAGTGACGCGCTTTGCGTCTGGAGCGGCTCCTTGGAGTCCCCAGCATCCACCGCCGGAGCCTCGCCTTCCTTTCTCCCTCTGCAGACGTATCGAGACACAAAAAGAGAGGCGACCCCTGGACCAGCGCGAGGGACCCACCCGCACCATGACCGAGACCACCAAGACCCACGTTATCTTGCTCGCCTGCGGCAGCTTCAATCCCATCACCAAAGGGCACATTCAGATGTTCGGTGAGTCCTCCCGCCCACCCCCGGAGCCTGCTTCCGCCTCTCTCCTTTCCCCGGCACCTGTGTTTTCCAGGGCGTCTGACGGTAAGGCGAGTACCCATCCGGAGAGGTGTGCTGGCTGATCCAGCTGGTGGGAGGTCAGCCCCTCTTATCCTGGGCTCCCGGGAGGGGACGCAGACTGTGCTTCCGAGGCGTCACTCGCTCGGGCCTGACCCGACTCGCTGGGGGCCAAGGGGTGGGGGAGGGGAGGGGCCGGAGGGGAGTGTTGGTTCGGGTTGGTGGGAGGTCGAGGTTTGAGAACTGGGGTGCGGCGGTGCGGTGGTTTGGCTACTTGGCCGGTGAGGATCGGGATGGGGGCAGAGGTTGGGGCGCGGAGAAGGGAGAAGGGGGTTAGAGATAACGTGCTGTTTGTTTAGGTTGGGCCGAAAGCTCGAAGGAGTTAATGATGTATATGCTTCAGAGACTCAAACACACACAACACACCAGGAACAGGGCTGGGCTTCAAGGAGATTCGTTTATGGTTTGGCTGCAGGTTCGGGGCGGCCCGGGGCAAATGTCAGAGCGTTGTGGACAGTGGATTGCGCGCACGAGGTGGATGGCTTAGTGAATGTGGAGGTGGGGAGCAGGGGGCGGGGGCCTGGGCTTGGCTGCCGGGACCCGCCGCCTAGGAAGGGGAGGGGGCGGGGCGGTTGCTGCGGGCTGCCCTTTGCGAGCCGGTGTGGAAGGATGGGGCCCAAGTTGGCTGAGGCTCTGCCCGGGTTGGCGATGGCTCCCACAAGGTTTGAGGCGTGCGAGTGTATGTATGACTGTGTGAGTGTGAGTGTGAGTGTGAGTGTGTGTGTGTGTGTGTGTTCGGGGGCTGGGCGGGGCGAGGGCGCATCATCGCGCGTTTAATTCAAGGAGGCTTTGTGGCGAAGAGAGGCGGAGTGAGCAGGGGCTCCTGGCTGCTGGTTGGGACTGAGAAGTGGCAAGGGAAAGGTGGTCGTTGCCTGCCTGCCGGAGATCTCGGGCCACCGGTGGGTAAACGGCGGGGCTTCGCCGCTGCCCCAGGAGGACCCAAAGGCGCGGGGGCTTGCGCTTTTAGACCCTGAGGGAGGGACGCGGAGGTCACTTTTGAAGCAGCAATTGAGGAGAAGTTAGAAGTCGGGATGCTTTTCTTCTGGCAATGAGAGAAGCGAGAAGAGGAAAGCGAGTGGACTAGAGATGGATGAGTGAAGGGTGGGTGGGAGGCCTTGAGCCGGCCGGCCAGCGAGGCGCTATCCAGAGACAGCGGTGCTGAAACGCAGGGCGAGCCGGAGCCGGCTGCGGGCACACGTGTTTACCCGGAGCCTGAGGATTGCGTGGGCCCTCCTAGGGCTGTTTAGTGAGAGCCACATCATATCTGTGAAGACTGGGAGAGGTGGCTTAGAATGAAAATATTCCTCTCTTAAACCTAAAAGGGGAGTTGAACTGGGCACCCTTATTAAAAACCTCATGGAAAGAATATACTTTGAGCAGAGTGCAGATCAGATAGGCACATTTATAGGATCCAAGGAGGGTGACTGAGGTAGCCATCCCTTCCTCACCATACTTTCGCTTTTAAAAGTGTTGTATCAGGATCTGGTGCCAACTTACCTATTAAGTAAAGACTTTTTGTTCAAGCATCAAGGTAGACTAGAGCATCTCATCAGCCTTCTAAGGGAATATCAGTGCCCTGAAAACACTCTCCTTTCACTTTCTTTTGATTCTGGTGTCTTCACCCCTGTCCTTCTTTTCTTCTCTGTCGGTATTTCCTCTGGCCATTTTATGTGGCTGTACTTTATTTCTCTCAGTTGCCCAGATGGGGAGGGACTTTCCTCTGAAACTCCTTGGCTCTAGTAATCTTTAGTGGGCCAGCAGGTACTCCTCCTTTCTTCCTGGGACTAAGGATGTACTTAATTCCACTTGTTTTGGATTGCAGGAGGGGTAGATTTAGATTGAGAACCAGGGATTTTGTCTTGCAGCTAAAGAGAGTTTAGTAATAGTGATAAAGGCTTTTGTTAAGTTGATGCTGACCTGCCAGTTCTCCATGAGTTTAGAGGAGAGAGTATATGGAAATAGGTATGGATTACAGCAGGGAGGTTTAGACATAGAATAGGTGAATGAGACTTTGACAGTAGTGACTTTTGCTTGTTATTGGAACTGAAGAAGAGGAGAGAATATCAACAAAGACTTTTGAGTGTCCCTGAGTTATGTGTAATCCAGAGAGCAACATGGAAAGAGGATACGGTATGCTCACTGTGGCTTTAAGGAGCTTATAACCTAATGAAGGATTTAGCACATATACATTGAAAAGGAAACAGGAACAAGAACACAAAATACATATTAAACAATTCTTTTTTGTAGAATCTCTTATGGGAATCTTTGAGCTAGTGATAAGTTTTATAATTTATTTTTGTAGAGCAGCTTCTGATTTACAAAGCATTTTCATCGTGTATGTCACTTATTCCTAATAAGAAGCTTACAAGAAAGGCATCATTATCTCCATTTTACAAATGAGAAACTGATGTTCAGAGGCTAAGTGGCTTTCTTAAGTGGCTTAAGTGACATGGAGCGTGGGTGGCAGAATTGAGACTGGAACCTCACATTCCTGATTCCTCTTGAGTAGGCCTTTGCACTGTACCAAAAGCAGAAAGAACTGCTCACTAATCTTCTGACTGAATAATTCCGTGAACTCTATTTCCTTCAAACATATACTAACAGAGCTTAGAATTAAATTGCCATCAACTAAATGAGATTCCTAAGTATGCATTTCCTTAAGAGCTCTTTCCCATCTCTAAAGAAACCAGGCATCCATGAACTATTTTCTCCTTTTAAATGGCTTTAAATTTTTTTTGCCCAATACAGAAATAATTAATGCAATAAAATTATCAAACTTTTAAAAGATGCCTGCAATTTGCAATAGAAAAAAAGTATAAAGATGCAAACAGGACTTTGAAATTAGACACCTTTAATAGAGCTTCTATATTTTGAAATACAATTGCTTACCAAAGAAAAAAGAGACTAAACAAAACAAAACAAAAAAGTGTCATTCAGAACTAAAAACTCAGTCTTCGTCTTTGTAAAGTAGTACTTGTACAGTTCTCATTATTTGTAAAGTATTTTAGAATTAGATTTATTTTTATTTTTTTTTGCGGTACTCGGGCCTCTCAGTGTTGTGGCCTCTCCCGTTGCGGAGCACGGGCTCCGGACGCGCAGGCCCAGCGGCCATGGCTCACAGGCCCAGCCGCTCCGCGGCACGTGGGATCTTCCCGGACCGGGGCACGAACACGTGTCCCGTGCATCGGCAGGCAGACTCTCAACTACTGCGCCACCAGGGAAGCTCTGAGCTTGTCTTTTTATTCTGAAAGGGGAGTTGATATTATTCCTATTTGTGGCTATGGGAACATATAAGAAAAAAATTAATATTTAAAAATTTTTTTAAATTTATTTATTTTTGGCTGTGTCGGGTCTTAGTTGCTACCCGTGGGCTCTTTATTTTGGTGTGTGGGCTTCTCTCTAGTTGTGACACGCGGGCTCCAGAGTCCATGGGCTCTGTAGTTTGCGGCCCGGCCCGCGGGCTTAGTTGCCCTGCGGCATGTGGGATCTTAGTTCCCAACCAGGGATCAAACCCGCATCCCCTGCATTGGAAGGCAGATTCTTTACCACTGGACCACCAGGGAACTCCCCCCAAAATTAATATTTGTGATAGAGATATTTGACACCTATATACTTAACTGTGACTAAAATTTTTTCAGGACTTCACTGGTGGCGCAGTGGTTAAGAATCTGCCTGCCAATGCAGGGGACACGGGTTTGATCCCTGGTCCGGGAAGATCCCACATGCCAAGAGCAACTAAGCCCCTGCACCACAACTACTGGGCCTGCACTCTAGGGCCCATGTGCTGCAACTGCTGAGCCCACGTGCTGCAACTACTGAAACCCACACACCTAGAGCCTGTGCTCTGCAACAAGAGAAGCCACCACAATGAGAAGCGCACGCACAGCAACAAAGACCCAATGCAGCCAAAAAATAAATAAAATTTAAAAGTAAAATAAAAAATAAAATGTTTTCAGGGATGAGTAAAAGTTTTTGGCAAAGCAGACCTATAAACCAATAGTGTTTTATTTCATGTCTGCCTTATTACATAGAAAGAGAACATGAGGGTAGAAGGGTTTTTTTTACATGTAAGTTTGTAGTTATTAAGCATGTAGAGATTATATTTCAGTACAATTTCTTTGCATTTGTATTACCAATATTTATCAATAAATATACCACTGGTAGATCTGATAGTAAGTTTAAACAGGAAAGTAAGAAAGGTCTGATCAGATTAACTTCTCCATAAAAAATAAAGGAATTGAGGGACTTGATCACAGCAGAAATGTGTCCTGTGTTTTGATGATTCCAGAGTAACTGGATTTTCCAGTTTTTCTACTTCACAATATTTTCGGTTTGAACAATTGGGTTTTTTTGAAAAACAATTGGGTTTTTTGAAAAGAGACATAATCTAATTCTGTTTCTCTTAAAATGTACTGAAGATGGCTTTCTACTTGTGAAATTGGAATTGCAGCTCCTATTGCTACAACTAGAAATCATCAGAAAAATGAATTTGTGTTTCTACCAATATGTAGAGAACAGTCTAAAACTGAGAAACTGTTTAGTATGCTTGAAATGCATATATTAAAAAGCTCATTAAGCAGTGTGGTACTTACACTTTTGCACCACTGTCTCATTTGATTCTACCCTGTAACCTAAACTGGTTGATATTATCATCACCCTTTTACAAACAACAAAGCAGAGGTACAAGTAAGAG
The DNA here is from genome assembly GCF_026419965.1 of Kogia breviceps. Lineage (NCBI taxonomy): Eukaryota > Metazoa > Chordata > Mammalia > Artiodactyla > Physeteridae > Kogia > Kogia breviceps. The sequence continues at coordinate 25,531,473 of NC_081310.1, read as the reverse complement.
TAAGTCATTTGGTACAGTCATAAGCAAAAGTCAGAATAGAACTAGTTTCCTGATATCCAGGCTGTCTCTCACCAAAGATTTTTTTTTTACTCCTATAATTGCAACAGCATTTATGAAAGAAAGAGCCACTGAACTTGGTTATCATCATAGGGTAGTGAGAACTTTATAAATTGTTTTCCTTTGTGACACAGGCCACCAACAAAATATATTCAATAAAGATACCTGTTCCCAATATCTTATGCTTATAACAAGGAAAAGCTATTTCTTTTCTTAATACTCATATATTTTCCATTTAACTGTGCTACTAGAACATTTCTTCCACCACTCCCCCCCTCCACTCTTCTGTTACCACAACTAGCTCCTACTCATCTTTCAGATTTTAGCTTCAACGGTACTTCCTCAGGCAACCTCCAATGAGTCCTCAATTAAGTATGGTTACCCTTACTGACATTTGACATTTGATCCCACATCACCTTCTACTTTGCATGCCATAACTCTAATCTCATTCTGTGTTTCATGACAATTTTCCATGCTAGACAGTAAGATTTATTAAGACAGAAACCATGCCTGGTTTAATCATTGGTTTACTTCCTAGTACCTAGCATGGAGTAAGCTCTCCATAATAGTATAATATAATAATAATTGCAAATAAAGAGCCTTTGCTTCATAATAGTTTCTGAATAAATAAAAAATAAGTGAATGTCGTTCCAGGTGGAGGAACCAACCATGCATAAAGGGCTGGGGTGCTGAGACAGACAGCCATGACGTATTAGAACAAAAGAAAGTTCAGGATGACTCAAGGAGGAGGGGATTGAGAAATAAGACTGGGAAGTTAGATGGAAATCTGATCAATTATGAAGGCTTGTAAGTCATATTAAAGAATTTAGATTTTATCCCAATGGCAGTGACAAAATATTGCATTTTTTTAAGTAAAGGGATGTCATAATCATATTGTTAAGATTATGATTTAATTGAATTTTGAACGTAAACTGGTGAAAGGCAAGGATGGAGATGTAGTGAACAGATGGGTACCTATTTCAGCAATACAGAGTTCAAGTCAGAGAAGACTGTCACTTTGCTCAGGTTGGTGGCATTTGGGATGGAGAGTGAGTGTATTTGAAAATATTTAGGAGGTAAAAGAGATCCTTATTTGGTGATTTGATGGGTGAGTGATGGCAAAGTAGTCCAGGGTAACTGGCAGGTTTCCATCCAAAGTGGATGAATAGAGAACACTGGAAGAGAAGCAGGTTTGGGTTTGGTGGGGAAAGTGCAGCTTCATACTTCTTACTCTAAGATTTTGGAAATAATGTATTCTAACCAAGTACTAATGCCAAAGAAGGAAATACCTAAATTCAAAGTCTCTTTGTAACCTGGGACATCTGAAACTTCTAATGAAAGCTCCTAGTAGGTTTTATTTGGATTATTCATAATTCTTCATGCAAGAAATATTTGAAATTCATTAACATTATGGAAATAAAAAGAGAAAGAATTTGCCAGCTTTTTATTAAGCTACGAGATGGGATAAAATCAAGGTCCTAAAGTTGACTCTTTTATAATGTTGAGGATGTGAGATTGGAAACAGTTGATGCAGTTCAAAAGACCATTCCAGAACTTGCCCATCACTATGATGATGGCTGTAATAATATATTTAAGTGGACACTTGGGAATTCTAATTCGCTGATAAGCTGAATGTCCTCCAATGGAAACTCATGGATCACTCATGGTAGTTTCACTGGCGAGAGCCGTGTCTGCTCATGACGTGAGAATAATGGCTGAAAAAGAAAATTTAGATATTTTTGTCCACATGAACAGGTAGTTTGATTTACTTTCTCCTGCTGAATTGATTGATTGAGCCCCACGTGGACACAATTATGCTAATTATGATAGGCAACTCTCCCACCTAGAATGCATCCCAAACCAAGGAACAGGATATAACTGAGAAGGTTGATGTACTATGAATTTTGAAATGAAGAAATATTAATTTTCAGATTCTCTTCTCTTTTTGTTTTCCTTGATCTTATTCTACATATCCAACCCTTTATGCTTAGAACTATCAGAATTAAGAGGTTCATATGACTTTTAAGAAATAGTTCAGATTACTGCTCAGTAGGAACCTCCTTTAAAATGTTATGAGTCTCAAGAGAAACATTTCTACACAAATTTCCACTTTTAGACCAAGTCAAATGAACAGCCTAAAATGCAGAGGCATACTAAGCTAAAAACATAACCGGCAAACCCTCAGGTCTGGATCTCTTTCTGTTTCAGGGAGATCCTCAGACAAGAGAGGAAAATGCAAAACTAGACGGATAATCTATATTTTCTGTTATTTTTCTATTAGGTAATAGTTGTGAAAGTAGTCTATGCATGACTGGGAAAGAGAATGAAAACCCGGTTTTGAAAGTGTTTCTTTAAAAAGATTCAAATCTAAATTTTACAATATCATTGTCCTCTCAGCCACCAATACAGTGTTGTATATGTAGTGGGTGCTTAATCAGTATTTAATGATACTATGAAATACACACTCTCTATTAGAATTCTCGTTCATTTTTAAAGAGTTTTCAAATAATCCTGAATTGCTCAAGAAAGATCCTAAGGGCACAAAGGAATGCATTAAATAGTTTTTAAACACCAGTTTTAAAAAACACACACACAAAATTTTGGTTAAACAAAGGCATTTAAAATAATTCTTAAGGATCTGATCTAACAAACTAAGAACTGGGATATAGGAATGCATTTTATAGAGAATTACACAACTTTATTTATGGAAGTGTTCCATATCTCAATATATGTAAATGCAGCATCAGTTTTAGAAGAACAAAGTTTTTCATCGCCAGAGATTTTCCAATCATAAACATTCAAATGCATGGAACACATTTGTTTTTTAAAAAATATACAGTTTGGCAGATAGCCTCAGAAGTATTTTAGCCTAAAAAAGATGTTTGGTGGCTTACATGGTGTGACTAAGGCCATCCTCCCGGCTTTGGCTCCCTCCTCCTTTTGTACAATATCTCTATGATCTATGAACTCTGCAGCAAAGGCAAATATTATAAACACTACCAGCATCATCACCTTCCCCATGATCATTTTAATAATGGAGTTAACCTTATTTGAGCTTCTTTAAAATCTACTACCATTAAACTATTTTCCACTAAATCTATGGCATAATTCTCTTTAGTTCTGAACAAGTGAGCCAACAAGGAAAATTCTTGTAATTTGGGGGATAAGGGAGTAAGAGGAGGAGGTAGAAAATGAGCAAGACTCAGAGGCTAACCCCAGGAAGCAGGAGCAGCTAAATAGCACTCTTTCTCTGCTCTCTCTCCTGCATCATGTTGCCTCCACGTGGGTCACGATGCTGCTACATATTGACCTCACTTAATACTTACCAGACAGTAGGAGGGTGAGTGAAGTATAGGCCCTAGATAAGGCTAAATGCTTATAGTTTTTCTCTTGTTCCAGTTGCTTAGGTCGAAAACCTTGGACTAATGCTTGATCCTTCTCTCTTTGCACATCCCATCTATGGCAGCAAGTGTTTTTGGATCTATCTTCAAAATAAAACTAGGACCAATCACTTTTCCCCATCTACAGCCCTGATGTAAGCCACTGTTACAGTTCATTTACATCATTGCAATAGCCTCTTCACTGATCTCTATGCTTCTGCGCTTGGCCCAATACTAAATTCTCAACAAAATAGCTGAGTGATCCTTTTAAAATGTAAGTCAGATGTAGGTCAGATCATGTTGCTCCTTTGCTCAAAATCCTCCAATGGTTCCCTATTTCATTCAGGGTCAAAGTCACTTTAATGACCTATGAAGGCCTCCATGATCAGCCACCTTCCCCCCTCCTCCCCCTACCTCATCACACCTCTTTCCAACCTCATTCTTAGCCGACTTCACTGACCTCCTTGTCTTGGCCTTAGAGTCTGCACTGAATGTTCTCACTGCCTGGAATGCCCTTCCCCCATATATCCCCATGTCTAATTGACTCTCTAAGTCTTTGTCCAAATGCAACCTTCTCACTGTCTACTTGGCAGGTCCTACTCCCCCGATCACATAGTTTAAAATCACAGCTCACACACTCCCAGTCCCCCTTGTCATGCTCTACTTATATCTTTTCCCCTTACCTCTTATCCCCTTTTAACAAAGCATGTTATTTATCTGTTACATTCATTTATTGTTTAATGTCTGTCTCCCCAACTAGAATGTGAGCTCTTCAATGGCAGGGATCTTTGTTTACTCTGCTCACTGACGTTTCTCATGCTCCTAGAAGAGTTCCTGGCACATAGTAAGTGCTCAGTAAATGTCTGTTGAATGAGTGAATGAATGAAATGTTAGAATCACCTACCACCCTGACCTTAAGTCTAGATTCTTTCTGTGGCAGGAAGGGTAGAGTCTTAAGAGGACTCAGTGGGCATTCATTCATTCATTCAGCAAATGTTTATTGAGTTACGAATGTGCCTTTGGCACCATGCTAAGCCTCAGGGATATGAAAATTAAAGGCATTCCTTCTTATGCCTCAGGGAGATCATCTTCTGTAGAGGAGATAAACTACACCTAGCAGTTCAGGTCATAGTGCTATAAAAAGAGGGGAGGGGCTTCCCTGGTGGTTCAGTGGTTGAGGGTCCGCCTGCCGATGCAGGGGATACGGGTTCGTGCCCCGGTCCGGGAAGATCCCACGTGCCGCGGAGCGGCTGGGCCCGTGAGCCGTGGCCGCTAAGCCTGCACGTCCGGAGCCTGTGCTCTGCAACGGGAGAGGCTACAACAGTGAGAGGCCGGCAAAAAAAAAAAAAAAAAAAAAAAAGAGGGGAGGATGACGTACAGTGAGAACATAAAAGAAAAAGTGCTCACTCTAGACATGGTGGGAGGATCATCAGGGCATGTATTAGTGAGAATGAGCTTGAAGGTAGGAGCTGCCCAGTGGACAGGATGGAGAATGGCATTCTCGGCTGAGAGCTGGGTATGTGTAAAGGTCCCAAACATCATGGCACATTAAGGGATCTCCAGGGGGCTTGTTAGATGACTGGAGTGCGGGCGGGGACAGGAAAGGGCAGGAGACCAGAGAGCCAGAAAACAGGTTTTGGCAGGGGTGGAGGGTGGGCACCACAGAGTTTAGACTTTACTCAGCCCTTTTAGTGACGGGCAGAGGAGTGCATTCCAGATGTGGGACCTACATCCCAAATGTCAGTGTTCCCTTATTAGGGCTCTGACACCATAATTTTATCTAAATATTTTAAAGTTATTATTTCTGTATCACTTTTCTAAATATGGAGGGCTTTTTCCCCCCCCATGATTTTAAAATTTTATTTATTTATTTATTTATTACTTTCTGAAATGGAACCATTTGTCCATTCTACTGAAGGAATAAATAAGTGGGGAATTATACTGCTGTAGAACCCACCTAAGCAAATAAGCAACCAACCAACCACCTCTCTCATAGGAAGTTGTTCTCACCTAGGTTCTAAATGTAGCCCTTCTGCACTTCAGTGGGATTGTTACAGGAAGGGGGACCCCTTCGAGAGCCCGAGGGTGGGTGGGCTCTTGTCTAACACTCAGAAAGACACATGTGTGTGTCTGTGTGTCTGCTGACAAAGCAAGAGACTCTATTGGCAAGGGGTGCCTGGGCAGAGAGCAACAGGGTAAGGGAACCCAGGAGAACTGCTCTGCCACATGGCTCGCAGTCTCAGGTGTTATGATAATGGGGTTAGTTTCTGGGTTGTCTCTGGCCAATCGTTCTGACTTAGGGTCCTTCCTGGTGGCATGTGCATTGCTCAGCCAAGATGGATTCCAGCAAGAAGGATCCTGGGAGGTTGATAGGACATATGGACTGGCGTCTCCTCTCTTCTTTTAACCTTTCCCCAGTTCTTTCGGTTGGTGGTAGCTTGTTAGTTCTGCTTCATTTTTAAATTTTTTTATTTTATTTTAATTTTTTAATTTTCTTTTATTTTTTTTTTTTGTGGTACGCGGGCCTCTCATTGTTGTGGTCTCTCCCGTTGCGGAGCACTGGCTCCAGACGCGCAGGCTCAGCGGCCATGGCTCACGGGCCCAGCCGCTCCGCGGCATGTGGGATCTTCCCGGACCGGGGCACGAACCTTTGTCCCCTGTATCGTCAGGCGGACTCTCAACCACGGTGCCACCAGGGAAGCCCCCAGTGCTTTATTCTTCAACATTTGTTCAACCCTTCATCTTGGTACCCACAGAGAGGTGGAATCCTCACTCCATGGAGCACTGAGATTAAACTACATCAATAACTGTTCATATCTCTTTTGAGATATTTATGTGCTGATAAATATTTAGCAGTGTGTGGTTCATCACAAAAACTACAAGATCTTCAAAATAAGGCAAAATTTTTTTAAACTTAGAGACTGTCACCCATTATAAATTAAAATTAAGAAAGACAATATAGTATTGTACATATAAATGTAAGCCATAATCGCCTCATTTACCATGAACCAATCTTGCTAAGTACAGTTAAAAAATTATTTACTTGTTATGCCCCAGGGAATCAAAGTTTATAGATAATACATGATTTTCCCACTCTGTGAAACATGTTGATAGAGTGGATAAATGTCTCAGTTTTTCCTATTGCTTCATTATTTCTCTCATTAGTTCCATTATATATGGAATTTAAGAAACTGAATTGCTATTGATTTGAGAATATACTTAGTCTCCTTTAACCTTTGTTTTGTCATCTGTAAGTAGGGTGACTGATATAACCCAGGGGTCAGCAAACTACAGCCTGCCAGCCAGATGTGGCGTGCAAGCTAAGAGTGGCTTTTACATTTTTAAATGGTGGAAAAAACATAAAAGAAGAAAAAGACTTTGTAACACACGAAAATTTTCTGAAATTAAAGTGAGTATTCATAAATAAAGTTTATGGCACAGAGCTACACTCCTTCACGTGAAAACTGACCATGGCTATTTTCAAATTACAACAGTAGAGCAGAATAGTTGTGACAGAAACTGGATTGCAAAGCCTAAAATATTTACTACTCTCTGGCGGTTTACAGAAGAAGTTTGCCTATCCCTGATATTACCTACCTCTAGGGGTTGGAATGGGGAGTGAAGTTAAAGGGTTCTAAAAATATAAAGTGCAGTTGAAGCCCATTACCCAGAGGAACTCGTTAATGAACAATTTTCAGTCTAAACTAAATCTCTAAAAAGACTCATTTAAGCAGCAAATGTAGTCTCAATTTCATAATTGTAATTTTTCTGGCTGACTGAGTAAATGACTGTGTTCACAGGCGGATGATTTTCTGGTGTCTGGTTTACATTGGACATTGATTAGCCCCTCTGGCTAATGTCGGAAGTTTATCTGCTGCTGAACCTTTGATGTACTTCCCAGAACATCCTTTACCTTGGGGGTCCCCAGCCCCCCGGGCTGCGGACCGGTATGTATCCGCAACCTGCAGCCTGTTATGAACCAGGCCGCACAGCAGGAGGTGAGCAGCTGGCCAGTGAAGCTTCACTCGCCTTACCGCCTGCACCACCCCCCACCGTCCGCGGGAAAATTGTCTTCCACGAAACCGGTCCCTGGTGTCAAAAAGGCTGGGGACCGCTGCTTTACCTGATTCACGGCTGCCTCCTTTCAATCTAAGATTTTGTACACTTTATATTTGAGGATTTTTAAAAATCAGCACATCAATTGCATCAGGCTTTTACAGGCTGCTCTTGCGGTCACATCTCGGTTTTCTGCAGGATCTCGCCTGCCTCTGAACTCTGACAGCACTCGGTTTGTACCTCTGGTATAGCCCTTGGCACACTGTGCTGTGGGTTGTAGCTATTTCAGTCCATGTTTTATATTCTCTATCAGATTTAGGCCCTTGCCCACGTCATAGGGCTCTTCGTATCTCCTAAAATGCCTAGCACAGTGCTCTAGGCACGTGGAAGTTACTAGAAATATTTAGCAAATGAATGAATGATTGAACTGCTAGGAATATTCAGAATCTCAAACTTTAGGCAAAATAGGTGATTAGAAATCAGACAAGAATTTGTAAACCAGGAAGCACAGGGAAACAGAAATTCAAGTATGACAGAGTCAGAAAACAGGACAAATAGCAAACATTTAGGGACTTCAAAACCGAGATGGATTGTTGCCTCAAGATAGGAAGGCTCATGTGTTATAAGAGGGGAAACCTATCCCAGAGTACAGCCTTTCCATGCATCCACAGGGGAAGGGGCAAGTTGTGTTGGGGGGCTATTAAGTTTGTAGCTTGGCAGGAGTAGAAAATGGGTCAAGGATGAAGGTGAATCCTGAAACTATCCACTGGGTGCTTCAGTCAGATGTCTGGTACATCCAGCAGTGGTTTCTCAGTGAGGCAAAAGTAGGTTTGGGGATGACAAAGGAGTTAAGTTTTACTTTTATTTATTCATGGTTTGAAAAAGGTTTTATGTACATGGCACCTGGCACAGGGAAGCTTTGTATATTATTTACTCTACTTCATACAAACAAAATGGACAAAAAACCTTGGTTTGTCAATTGTAAGTTTTCATTTCAGACATCACAGAATCTCCATTTGGAGGAGATTTAAAAAATAATGCAGACCCTCATCCAGTCCTGACATCTCCTTTAAAACATCTTCGCAAGTGTTTGTCCAAACTCTGGCTTGAGATCTTCTAGAGCCAGGGAATGCACTATTTTCCAAAGCAGCCAAATAGCATTTGGCACAGTTTTACTTTTTTCAAGATTATTTCTTTTATTGGGCTGACATTGACCTTCCTGAGACTTCCATGTGTTGGCCCTAGTTCTTTTCCTTGAGATCCATGGAACAGGTCTAATTTGTCTTCCTCTGTTTGTGAGACGTTCGTATAGCTGAAGACAGCTACTCAGCCCTCCTCACCAGTCTTCTCCATAGGCTAACAAGTTCCTTCAGCTGGACATCTATTACTGTTTCTAAGTCTTCATAACATCCTGGCTCATCTTCTTCAAACATATCTTCATTGTCTACATCCCTCTTTAAATGTTATGTCCGTTTGCGATGCAGCATTCTGATGTGGCATGATGTGTGCTTTCTTACCTATTATTGAACGTAGTTTATTGGATGTTCCCCTTATTTGTGGCATTGTGTCTCTCTAATTGAATCAGGTAAGGCAACCTATGGCTAGCTGCATGCTGAAATGTCCTGACATTCTGAATAATCAATCAATTTGATGGACTAAGCTACTAAACTTAGTCCAATTTATTTAAAAATCTGGCTGATAAAACAAAACTGATTAGTATACTGCCAAGATGGGTATCTTCTGGAACTTTGCAGGTCAATGCACATGCTTGGTTGTATGATGTGTAACATGCTGCCTTCAGAATAAGAAAGAAATTTTTCAGGTTCTGGGACAGGGCTGACACTAGAAGTCTCTAAATTGTTGAATTATCAAGTTTCTTAGTATTTCATTTCAGGGGCTATTTTTTTTTTTTTTTTTTTAATGGGTTCTGTTGAGAGCTCCAAATCGGCTCTTGTCCATGTTTAAAAGTCCTGGTTTGGGGACTGAACTCTGAACTTTCTTCCTATCTTGTCTAGCTCCTCCCTTCACAATTGTGCTATTAGCACTGCCCTATTCCCAGGGCTCCCTTGAAAAATGCTCTTATTCCCTGCAATGATGACTTTGTCCCAACAGAGGTGGTCAGTGTCACATTTAAATTGGGCAAATGGAATCTTTAAGAAAACAAATAACAAAGAAGTAATTTTCCTTATGGAAATTTCCAAATATGCAAAAGTGAACAGAATTGTATAATGAACCCTAATGTACTTGTCACCCAACTTCAGTAGTTATCAATCCATTGCCAGTCTTTATTCATTGGTACTCCTACCCCTACCCTGCCCTATATTCTTTTGAAGGAAATCCCAGACATCCTATTGTTTCAAGGTGAGATCCTTTCAGCTAGTATATATATGCTTCTCTGTCTATATGACCTCCATTTACAGACTGGATCTTCCTCCTTTCCATTTCATGTTTGCTCGACAGTTTGAGTTGCAGACAGGGCCTGTATGGGGACAATGTCTAATTTCCATCTTTGAGTAGATATAATAATACCTTCACCCCAGTCAACAGTGGGTGACACAAGCATCAGCATTGCCTTTACTGCAAGGGATTTATGGTCTTTCCCACCTTTCTCACGTCATATGGGGCTTCCAAGGCTCCCCTCCAGAGTGGACCTCCCACTGGACACAGTGGGCCATTCTTCCATGACATGCAACATTCGGCTCTTTATTCCTTGTCATTCAGAGCCGTGAATGTCTGTGTTAGATGTTCTTTCCTACATCAGTGGTTCCCAACCTGGGGACTCTGAACAACCAGGGTTTCTCATAAATCAGAATAAGGGTCTGGGAACAGTTTCCAGTATCTCTAAGCATATGCAATCACCCTCAATATGGCACAGGCTATGTGTCAAGTTTCTGGGCTTTTGCTTGTATTATTATTAATTTGGTGAGATAATCTCATATTGATCAGGAGTCCTGCTTGGTAGCTATAGATGTCTTTGATGAGCCAAAAAAAAAAAAAAAAAAGGAATTTTTTTTTTTTTCTTCCACTTCTTCATAAGAAGAGGAAAATAATTAAACAAATTCCGTCTGGGGACAAGGTTGGCTCCTGCCAACCTTTTTGAATTCTGAGCTTCTATTTGGCCTGCCTTTAACCTCTGTCGAAAATTATAATAAAATCCTTCTTATTGGTGCCTTAATCCTTCCCCTGTGTTGTTTTTTTTTTTTTTTTTTTTTTTTTTTTTTTTTTTAAATTTTTGTGGTACGTGGGCCTCTCACTGTTGTGGCCTCTCCCATTGCAGAGCACAGGCTCCGGACGCGCAGGCTCAGCGGCCATGGCTCACGGGCCCAGCCGCTCCGCGGCACGTGGGATCTTCCCGGACCGGGGCACGAACCCGTGTCTCCTGCATCAGCAGGCGGACTCTCAACCACTGCGCCACCAGGGAAGCCCCCCTGTGTTGTTTTAAATCAGCTTTTCAAAGTATATTGTCATGCAGTTGTGTTACATTTGCATTTAAATGTAGTGAATAAAGATCTCCCAGTTGAAGCCCCTGGGGGATGTCTAAGCCCAATATCCCAGTTTGCCCGGTAAATCTTACGGCTCTGAATATTGTACTAGAGGCTTGAATAACTTCTCCATATGGAATTTGTTCTTTCCAGCTGCATTTGTTTCGTAAAGATAGGTTTTTCGTGGTTTCATTTGTGGTTGTGTTGAGCTCTAACAGTGGATGGAGAAGGAATGAAGGGGACCTGGTAAAGACAGTCTCCTGAGTGGGGCCACCCATCACGGCCATTTAATGTAGTTTTTCTGGCCTGGCTCCTCTTCACTTGCTCCCATTCCCCAATACAATCCTCAGTAATTTACACATACACGTTTCTTTTAGATGCAAATTTGGTTCATTTCAGTCTATTGTGATAATAATTTTTGCTTGTTTGTTTAAAGAAATGCAGAAACACATTGCTTTGAAAAGGCCGGGAAAGGGAAGAGGAATAAGAAATGGCACTGTTTATGAGGAATCTCATTTCACTGTATGACTATAGCAGTGGGGAAAATTTTGAACTTTAGAAATTAAAGAGATGGGGAAGAGAAAAGAAAAATCCAGCTTGAAAATTAGGTGATCTCCTAGCTTTCTTTTCCTTTCCCTTTCCATGGACTTGAACTATCTCCAGAGGGCATTTGCCCAAAGGCCTCTGTGGGAAATGGAGCCACTGATAGACCCTCTGGCCTGCGTTGTGACCAACTCCGTTCATCTCCAATACATAATCATTATAAACTAACACATGGGCTAACATTTATTGAGCACTTACTTGGTGCCAGGCACTGTTTTAAGAGCACTCCTTGCCTTGCCTCATTTAATCCCGACCACAATCATATTCTCACTCCCATTCAGCTAATGATCAGAGAGGTTGGGTAACTTGTGTCAAGCCACACAGCAAGTGCCTGGTGGGCAGAAATGTAGACCCACATGCTCTGACCCTGGAGATCATTGGTTTAACTACTGCAAAACACTGCCTTGCTCGTTTGTGTGAAAAGGGACCCTCAGCACTACATTTGGGCCTGTGACAATGCAGAAACGGAGGCTAGGCCTCCTCTAGCACTTGCATCTACTATGTGGGCCAGAGCCAGGGTTTGTGTGCAGAGAGGCTGGCACTGCTCTGGGGATCCTGCCCAAGGCAACCAAGTGTGGTTGGGCCAGAGGCCTCTGCAGACCACCAAGGAGAACTGTGGACAGTCCAGAGGACAGAGTGAGGAGCAAAGAGAAGGACCTGGCCCAGAACCAGGAAGCACCGGAGGGAAACAGGAGAAGATTGGGAGCAAATCAGGAAGGGCCTGGGCAGTGACGGGGAACAGGGTGAAGTAGCCCTGCTCGCCATTTTGCTTACTTACAGGCACAAGGTCAGGGTGGACAGATATAACTATAGAATTCTCTCCCTTCTTTTACATTGTAGTTGGCAAGAACATCTACAGATAATTATTCAGTAACCTTCCTCCCCCCCACACACTGTAAAATGAGTATAATAGTACCTACCTTTTGGGGCTGTTGATTAAATGACATAATGTGAATATATTGTAATACCACCTTTTTGGACCACTTGGCTCTCACCTTGGGCCCCAGTGCATTATTGCACATGCTAAAAAAGCTCAGATCCAGTCTCTAGGTACTAAGTGATATAGATTTTACTAAACATTTTACCAAGAGATAGCAGGGGTTACAGTGTAAATCACCAACAATTTCCAAAATATTTCACGCAACTTTAGGGAGAAGCAATTTGGTTCTTCCCCATATGGCAGCAGGTTGATATCTCTTCTTCCAGCAATTGCTCCCCACCTCCCCACGTCCTTCCCACAAAATGCCCTCGGTCCCCCTGCCCTCACTTCCTTGGCGCAGCTCCCCCTCCATCCCCTCCGTCACCTTTCCCACAGCTCTAAGTCCCTTGGCTGGCCTATCCCACTCGGCAAGCAAAAGCCACCACCACTAGTCAGACTGTGCCCAGCTGTAGTTCTCCAAGTGTGTCCCAGCCACGTATATAAAGGTTATAGTCCATCCTGCCACACGCAGAGTTTTTAGCAAACTCTCTGGCCCACAGTAAGTGACGGATAAATGGGGGTAATCGTAGTTGTTGCCAGTGTCTTATCCCGTGATGTCTTGCCTGGGCCAACACGCAGTCACCCCGGAGGGCTGGTTGCCAGTGTTTGTGGAGGATTTGGGAAATGGCTGAAAGGCAGAGGAGGGTAGGTGATTGCCATCCAGGGACATTGTGAGCGGGTGGGGATCTCAGGCCTGTGGACGTGGACGCTGCCAGTCAATATCCAGAGGGACTGCCTCCTGCCCAGGACAATTTGTGATTCTCCTTTCTGTAATCACTGGTGGCTTAGCTGTCAGTGAGAACAGAAGGGCTGGCGAAGACATCCCACCCGTCCCCGCTGGGCAGAGCACCTCATTTCGACGTGAGTCCTTGGTAAGTCCTGCAAGGTAATGCTAGGATCCTCTGTACCCCTAGTCTCCCTGCAGAAGAATCAGCTTTGGCTGCTGCTGGAGGGATCTAGGGCCCACAGTCAGGTGACCGCTCATCCGCTAGGAGGGCTGGCAAGAGAACCATGGTTTGGGGGCCACATTTTTGTGCCTGTCTGCACCCCATTGACCACTGGAACTAATGGCGACTTCGGTTAGAGAGGGGCTCCACAGAATGGGGAATAATCAGATATGCAGTTGGAAGAGGCTCCAGAGGCCATTCAGTCTCTTATTGGATACTTTTCATGACAGGGAGCTCATCTCCAGGCTGTCTGATTGCTGGACAGCTTCATTTGTTAGAAAGCGCTTCTGTCTTTTTTTTTTTTTTTTTTTTTGCGGTACTCGGGCCTCTCACTGTTGTGGCCTCTCCTGTCGTGGAGCACAGGCTCCGGACGCGCAGGCTCAGCGGCCATGGCTCACGGGCCCAGCCGCTCCGTGGCACGTGGGATCTTCCCGGACCGGGGCACGAACCCGTGTCCCCTGCATCAGCAGGCGGACTCGCAACCACTGCGCCACCAGGTAAGCCCAGCGCTTCTGTCTTGAACAAAATCTGTGTTCCCTTAACTTAGGGTTGACTGTCCTGATGCCGTCTTCTCCAACTGTCAACCAGGCTATTTTATTTAGCTTTCCTATCACCCCCATTCCCTAGAATCTAGAAAGAGAATCTCGAACATTTTTATTATTCAAATGTGTAATGATACATGTTGTAGTATTTCCATCCAACATTTGGAAGCACTGTCCACCCCGCTGACAGAGGAAGGATTTGTGGGTAACATGTTAATAAGTTATTACTGGGCATCTCTAAACAGCTGATCTTCTCCATTCCCCATCGATTTCTATTCCTTTCCTCATCATAGCATTATCACCCCAACATGTTTTAGCAGGTGTTTGTTTATTGACCATCTCTTCTCTAAGAATATAGACTCTGTGAGAGCATAACCTTGTCCTGCTCTGTATTATCCTGTACGGCATGCCCAGTGTTTAGAAAAGTGCTGGAACATAGGAAGTACTCGATTAATATTTGTTGAATTAATCAAGAGCCAAATTAGGGTAGTGATGGCCCCAGATCCTGTCAGGACTCACCTGAGTACTCCAGAGAAGGACAAGTTGTTTCTTCAAAAGCTGACTGCTATAGCAACAGTAGTCCTAATCCCGGAGTCAGGGGACCAGCGTTTATCCCACTTTTTGTACTCATTGCCTGGATAACCCTTAAGGGCACATATAACTGCTCTGGGGCTTATCTTGCTCATCTGTAAAATGGGACTGACAGTCTCTTCCCTGTTCAATTTCAGAGTTGTCCTGACGACAAAATACAACTATATGGGAGAAAGAATGCTGTAAACTGGAAGGCACAATATAAGTATGAGAGTTATAACTGTTATTATTATTGTGTTTGATGTTGTATAATCTTATGTAGCAAAAGTATATTTAGCCTGAGAATGAATTTATCTTCCACTTGAGGGGAATTCATTTCTGGAGCAGCTAGAGATTATTTGTTTTCCAGAGTTGCTCTTTATGAGTTTGCTTACCAACGCTACCACCACCAGTACTTTTTAAAGTGCCTGCTATGTGTAGACAGTAGTCCAGTTGCTGGAGATACATCAGAGAACGAAACAGACAAAAATCCCTGCCTTTGTGGCATTTACAGTCTAGAGGAGGTGGGGAGACAATAATAATTGTGTAGTATATTAGGGTTGTAAGTGCCAAAGAGTACAACAGAGAGAGAAGGGGAGATTGAAGAATAGGGAGTACCAAAGGTAGAGGTTGCAATTTTATTTTATTTTATTTTATTTTATTTTTTGTGATACACGGGCCTCTCACTGTTGTGGCCTCTCCAGTTGAGGAGCACAGGCCCCGGACGCGCAGGCTCAGCAGCCACGGCTCACGGGCCCAGCCGCTCCGCGGCATGTGGGATCCTCCCAGACCGGGGCACGAACCCGTGTCCCCTGTATCAGCAGGCGGACTCTCAACCACTGCGCCCCCAGGGAAGCCCCAGAGGTTGCAATTTGAAAGGATGGTCAGCGGAGATCTCACTAGATGCTGACACTTGAGCAAAAACTTGAAGCAATAAGGGACTTAGCCATATGCTGGAGGAAAAGCATTCCAGGCAGACACAACAGCAAGTGCAAAAGCCCTAAACTGAGCGCTTCCCTCAAATGTCCAAGAAAAAAATAAGGAAACCAGTGTGTCTGGCATAGAGGGAGGGAGGGGGAGTGGTAGATGAGATTGGAGAGATAATGGATGGCCAGATTGTGTAGGACCACACAGGACATTGTGAGGACTGGATTTTACTCTAAGGGAGAAGGGGAGACATTTGAAGGTCTTGAAGAAAACTGTTACGTGATCTGACTTCCAGTGACTTAACTCTGACTTCCATGATGAGAACAGACCATTGGGACTGAGACTAGAAACATGTAATAAACAATAATATAACTGCTACATATAATCTAGAGAAGAAACTATGGTAGTTTGGACCAGGGAGGTAGAGGGGGCAAGAAGTGATAGGATTCTAGACATATTTTGCATGAAGCACTGATAGGATTTGTTAATATGGATCTGTTTTGGTGAGAAAGAAGAAGGAATCAAGGATGAGCTAAGGTTTTTGGCCGGAGGCATTGGAAGAATGGAATTGCCATTTACTGATGTGGGGTAACTGTGGGAAGAACAGGAGAGACTATCAGAAGGTGAATCTTGGGCATGTTCCCTCTGGGAGGATGATTGGACGTTCAAATGGACATGCTGAGTAAGCATATACTGTTACTAAATTAAAAATAAAAATATAACTCAGGAGCCATCAGTGTAGAGTTGATATTTAGAACCGCGAGACCGGCTGAGAATACTGAGGAAGTGTGTGTCGATAGGGCAGGGATCAAGGACTGAGTGTTCAGGGTACTGCAGCGTTCAGGGACTGGTGAGATGGGGAGGAGGCATCCGTTGCCTGTGAAACGTCAGCCAGTGAGGCAGAAGAAAATCAGGAGAGTGTGATATCCAAGAAGCCATGTGGAGGTGGTGCTTCAAGGGGGCAAGGTCAACCATGTCACATGTCGCTGAGAGGTCAACGAAGATGAGCACAAAGACCGACTACTGGTCTCTCAAAGCAAAGGCCACTGAGGACTTTGACAAGAGCAGATCCGCTGGAGTGGTGGGGATGGCAGCTGGCCTGGAGTGAACGTAAGCAAGAAAGAGGAGGGTAATTGGGGAGAGCAAATTTAGATGCTCTTTTGAGAAATGCTGCTCTAAAAGGGAGCAGAGGAAAAGTGAGTGGGCTGGAGGGGGGACATGGGTCAAGAGAAGATCTCTGTTTTTTGTTTATTTTTTTAAGACGGGAGAAATAGCGTCATGTTTCCATACTGATGGGAATCATCCAGTGGATATGAAGAACCGCTAGTGCAAGAAAGAGAAGAGAGAGATCTTGAAAGAATGTCCTTGAATAGGCTAGAGGGTTTGGGTCAAGGCAAAATGGGGGAGTTGGCTTTGTCTAGGAACACCGAAAATTCAATCATCAGAGTCGAAGAGGAAGTGGAGGACACTGAGTTTCGTGCAGGTGGGTGGGTAGATCCGGTGGTGGAAGCGTGGGGACATTCTCTTCTGAGAGTTTCTATTTTCTCAGTGAAATAGGGAGAAAGGTCGTCAGGTGGGGGAGGAGGTGCTGAGGAGAGAGGAGAAATATGCCAGAGGAGCAGGGACAGAACATAATTGATGGGGTGAAGGTATTTCTCTAAGGGCTCTGGCCCTGCACTTGTGTGAGAGACCTTCATCAGCGCCGACCTACATGCCAAATATCAGTTGTCCCTATCCCCACTTCAAGATTTCTTAGTCAGATTCTTATCGATTTTTAGGCCTAAGTTCTGACATTAAAACTTACCGGTGGTGCATCACTCAACTGATTTCCAGTTGTGGGAGCTATCAGAACTGTCATGTCTTTTCAGAAACTGACTTCATCAAAAGGAAAAGGAAAAGATGTTATGCTCCGATCCCAGCTGACCTTCAAGATGTTCCAAATTTATGCAGCACCACATGGTTTACTTTCTCCTTCACGTCATTAGTTAGGGAGTCAATCTTGGCCTGGGAGAGGAATTCTTTATTTCTTTTGTTTTGGATAAATGTGCTATACTTTACATTTCTCCCTGCCAAAGTGACTTTGGTTTATCTAGTCAGGCATTCCTAGCCTGAGTTATCTTTTACAAAATTTTAAGTGCCGCCTCGAATGACTACCTTTCAGATAGCAGCCAAGAGTCTTCAATTTTGGTTTTGAGTATAATTTGTATAACCACCATGAGAATCAAGCAGGTAACAAGTATTTGTGAGGCAATTATGATGTACCAGCCAAAATAATCACGTGCGCTGATAGCTCTTACACACCTGGCTAATATTAGCAATCTGCCAACAAAGGCAGAATGGGATGCCTTCTCAGACTCCGCCACCTCATAATCAGGAAACTGAGGACTGAGGGAGTGGTGACGGGATTAGGGTGGGAACATGACCTTGGCATGTGACATTTTCTCACCATAAGCACTTAGACATATTCCTTCTGGTCATTAAGATCTGTGTGTCTCCTTTTCAATGCTGGCTGGTATCCTGAGCATTTCTGAGTAGCTGTTTTCACAGTGATGTACATGCAGCTTGCCCTAGTCAGTCACCTCTGATTTATAAGCAACACACACAGAGAAATCAGTAATGTCACCCCCCCATACCCTGGGCCACCCACCTTCTCTCACCACTGCCGCCCACAAAACTACCCTGGAGTTTTGGAGGCAGTCAATGCCTCCAAGTCCCTGGGACCATGGAAACAACGTTCTCAATGGTGATGAGTTTCTATTGCACTGTCCTGTAAAACCTCAACTCTCCTTGGTTCATGGGTCCTTTTGAAGAATTGAGAGTTTACTTCAAGAACAAAAAAAGAAGTAACATTTTTCTTTAAAACCTGCTCTGGGGCTTCCCTGGTGGCGCAGTGGTTGAGAATCCGCCTGCCGATGCAGGGGTCACGGGTTCGTGCCCTGGTCCAGGAAGATCCCACGTGCCGCGGAGCGACTAGGCCCGTGAGCCATGGCCGCTGGGCCTGCGCGTCCGGAGCCTGTGCTCCGCAACGGGAGAGGCCACAGCAGTGAGAGGCCCGCATACCACAAAAAAAAAAAAAAAAAAAAAAAAAAAAAAACCTGCTCTGCACCAGAGCAGAGCTTTTGCTGGTTTTGTCCCACTTAATTCTTACAGCAGCCCTATAAAGTCAGTTTTGTCTTCATGTTTACAAGATGAGAAGATCAAGGTGGTGAGAGGTTATGTAATTTGACTGGGGTCAGGCACCTCTAAACTGGAAAACTTGAATTCAAAGTCAGGTCTTTGTGGGTGACAGAAAAAAAATTAAGATATTTGTAAAAGAGAAAAATTCTTTTTATTTCCCATGCTTCCTTCTAAGGAGACTAGATCCTGAGGGGCGTGTCCCTTGCTATTGGGACCACAGGTAAACGTACATTGAGCCTACATTGCTCAGGGCCCAGGGAGAGGGTAGAGTCCAGGAGGAAGAACACTTGGGAACCTGCATTGCTGGGGGTGGGCAGCATGAAAGGGTGGAGAGATGGCCAGCTGGCAGGCCTGGAGCCCCGTGTGGACAGAGATGCCCAGTGGCGATTTGAAAAGGGGCAAATGCTATGCTCTGTGTGAGGCTGTGTCTCTCCTCCATCTCCCAACCCACTCCAGCAAAACCCTTTCTTCTCCTTGTGTTTTATGACTGTTGCTTGCTTTGAGGATAATGGAATAGTATTGATACAGTAAGTCAGGGTTGGTTGGCAAGAATAAAGCCTGCCCAACAAGGGTCTGGTGAGCATTTTAAAAGTCCATTCTTTCTCAAATATTCACTTCATGAATATTTACTGAGTTCTTTCTATGTGCCAGTCATTGTTCTAGGGTGCCAGAAATACAGTGATAAACAAGAATGAAGCCTCTGCCCTTATGTAGCTTATATACTAGTTGGGGGAGACAAACAATTAAAAAAAAAAAAAAACCAAGGAAGTACTATAAAAAAAAATATAATGATGAATTATTTTTGAAGTGTTGCATAGAAATCTTCCTAAAATATCTTTAAGATGTGTTTGCTTTATTAAAAAGAGCCAGTTGAACTGTGGACTAATGGTTTATGACATTTAACGTGAACTGTGGACTAATGGTTTATGACATTTAACGATATTTTATTGATTAATTACCATGTGCAAAGCATCGTTCTAGATACTATAGTAAGTGAATTCAGCATGGATCCTCAAGGAGCATATGGTTACTGGGGGAGATGTGACAGGTTTATTAGTAATTTAAAAAGTAATGAGGTCCCTAAAATGCTATGCATCTTCCAAAGCAGTTGGCAGGAGTGTATTTCTTTAGGATCCTGAAATTAGTCCAGAGTGGGAAGAAAGCCCTAATAGACTCTACTCTGTGCCTGCATTTGTTACCTTCCTGCCTGCTTGATGTTTGACCTTTGTTTCACCCAACTAAACGTGTGGGTCTCGGTACTGTCCAGTTTACCATCTGTCTTCCTGTCCACAGCTGATGTCTTTTTTCTAGTAGTCCAGACATAGAAAAGCATAATGGTTAAGTTCATGTTTTCTCAGCTCTGTTACTTGTAGCCAGGCCACCTTGGGTAAGTTACTTAAATTGGGATGTAGTTTCCTCATCTGTCAACTATGGATGATATTGTACCTGCTTCAAGGGATTCTTGTGAAGATCAAATGAATGAACTTATGTGAAGTAAGTAGAAGAGTGCCTAGCTCACAGCAATTTTTGCATTAGAGTCAGCTATTATTATTCTGGTGTATCTAAGTGTTCATTATTATTATTTGGACTGACCTCACTCACTCTCAAGACCACCCCTGCTGAGAATCCCTCTCCTCACCCCCAACCCAAGCAGAGAGACCCCCCAGTACAGAGCCCTTGGGATTTGGATTTGGGATTACAGAAAAGAAGCCTACTTTTATTTGAGACAAATGAAATAACAGTGCAGTGACATTTTAGATGGACCTTGCAAATGGAAAGGATGTAGATATTTGGAAAGGGTGGGGAGTGGGAGGGGAGAGCCATTCTAGTCAGAGAGAACACCGTGAGCAAAAGAACAGAAGCCGAACATTTAGAGCCAGCACTGAAATACTGGGCGGTTTCATTCGTCTGAATGTTGAATGCATGAGGCTAAGACCGAGAGACGGGGTGTAGAAACATGGTAGGTTAGTTGACAAATTGTGAAGGCACGTGAATGTTAAGGTTGTTGGTGTTAGATTTTACTCTATAGGCAAATGGGAGAACTAGTGTGGACTTTCAGGAATCCAGATTTGTCCTCTGCTATAATGTAGAAGTACAGGTGTAAGGACCATTTACCCCAATGTTAAATGATCCAAAGCTACTGCAAGATTTTGAGTTATCTATTTTTTTTTTTTTTTTTTACTAGCTGTATCTATCTATCAGATGTTCCACAGGGATTGGTCAAGAAAACCTAAACGAATTATTTATCTACAGTATAAATTCCAAATCAAAGGTATTCCATGTTTTCTCAGTAAGAAGATGCAGAAAATAGGGTTTTCCCAACAGAAAAATATACATATATATACTTTTAGTGCTACAGATGACATTTAAAATAATGTTTAATTCATCTAGTATTTACTCTAGAAGATTTAAAGTATATACTGTATGACGTAGTATATTAATTTATAAATATTGCCTTTCTTCATGTACATTTCATCAGTTTAATTCAAACTCATCACAGGTATTCTCAACATAAATGTCTTTGTCATTGCTGAAGTGACTTTTTGAACCATCTAATAGTTTTTCAGAGCACAATATTTTCACATTTGTCTAAGTTGTTTGATATAAAACCCTTTCTGCATCTGCGTATAATAAAATTTTATCCTAAGCTGTTAAGTGTCCATTTGCATAATATAAGAACAGTTTTCATTTTTCCTATTGCCAGCTATTTATGATATCCACAAATGACTACATACTACATGGCTATTTTTTATTATTAAAGAATTTTAAATTTTGTGCAAAACGTTGATGCAGTAATATCAAGTGATACCGGCAGGATATGTGATTATGTAAATATAGTATGACCTCACCTATGAAGAAATAATATTCAAAACAATTATATTGTCTTTAAAAAGCTCATATACAATATCCATCCCTTGCTATTGTGAGGTTATATCCCCAAGAATACTTATTATACTTGTGTTAAATTTCTTTTTTTTTCTTTTTTTTTCTTTTTTTTTTTTTGCGATACACGGGCCTCTCACTGTTGTGGTCTCTCCCGTTGCGGAGTGCAGGCTCCGGACGCTCAGGCTCAGCGGCCATGGCTCACGGGCTTAGTTGCTCCGCGGCATGTGGGATCTTCCCGGACCGGGGCACGAACCCGCGTCCCCTGCATCGGCAGGCTGACTCTCAACCACTGCGCCACCAGGGAAGCCCTGTTAAATTTCCTTGACTTGCTTTTTACTAATTTCATCAAATGTTCTGTATAAGCACCAAAATTTAGCATAGATTGTTGTTGTTTTGGGTGAATATAACCTTCCTCGATAGTACAATTTTGATGTTCAAAATAAAGTAATTGAAAGGGCACCTCAAAATATTAGAGACTTGGTGAAGGTTTATACGTGGGATAGCCCTCTCTTTCCTGAGGGATGTTTTTGGACAACTTCTTCTCTCCCATTGACAGTGCCTGATCTCGTCATCCCTTTCCTCACAGCCTGTTTTTTTTTCTTTTTTCTGGGAGAGTATAATTTTTACTTAAAAGATAGTCCTTTAGGTAACGAAATGCTATAGCAGAATTAGACAAACACAAAAGAACACAAAAATTTTAATTCCCTAGTACAGTTCTCCCAATGGGCCCTATGGGTTCTCCTAATGTCCCTTCTTCTCCAGAGCTTCCCTGACACAATGGGTCAGTGCCTCCTTCTGTGCTCTCAGTACCCTCGGGGACCTCATCAGTTGGCTTCATATGCACCTGGTTACTTATCTGGCTCTCTAACTAGATGCTAGGTAACCTGAGGGCAGATTCTTAGATTGCGTTTTATTCACTACCTCAATGCCTGGCATGGTGCCTGAAGGAATGAATGAACAAATAAGCACCACACATTCTTCTGTGATAAGAAATTATTCCAATATCTTACACAGTTGGTATAAATTTCAAATGATGCCATATGCAGACTTTAGTATTTGTTGATTTCAACTATGTACACATTCAGATAGTTCCCATCTGTTGCTTAAATGAATGGGTGGCCAAATCTCATACATGAAGTGATGAAAGGAGGACTGGCAGTGCCTACGGCTTAAATGTGGAGGCTTTTCTGGAAGAAAAAAAAAAATCCAGGCTCGATCTGTTTGTTTATGCTGCGTGTCTTTGGTTTTGTGATGGCGCCAGGCCACGCCCCTGTCTTCACAGAGTATGTCAAAGTTCAGCCTGTCTGTAGATTGGTAATTTGCTTTGAGTTTGTTTTAGCTCCTTCCAAGGTTGTCTTCCAAAGGTGTATTTTTAGATTGTTAAGTAGCTGGTGAGTGGCTTTCCAGGAATTTATGGTGTCTGTGAGTTACAGGCCATTGCTTCAGCCAACCCCAGCCATCATCGATAACTCACATTTTCCACACACACAAGAATACACATGCTCATATATACCTATGGGCATTGATTTTTACCATATTTTTGTTATTTCTATTCTGTATTTTGCAATATTCTTGGTCGCAGTTTATATATTATACAACATCTTGCCAATGCTGTGCTTGGTCATACCTGATGACTGATGGGGCACCAAATAGACCATAGACATTGATCTTCAATGCCTCCCCTCACCTTTTTATTAACCTCTCATTCAGGAATATCAGCATCTCCTACCTTAAGTCAGTGAGAGACCCTGGGTGAGCATGTGCGTTAGGAAATTATTACAAGGTCCAGAGCACTCAGCATTAGAGCATAATGACACACAGCCTGGACTCTGAAATCACATGCCTGGTTTGATTCTTGGTCCTGCCGTTTACCAGCTATGTATTTCAAGCAAGACTCTTATTCTCCCTGTGCCTCAATTCTTTCATCTGTTAAATGGGTATATAATAGTTCCTACTTGTAGGGATGCTGTGGCAAGTAATGAGTTAAAATATGTGAAGTGCTTAGAATAGTACCTCACAGAGACTGTTATTTTAAGTGTTAGTTATTACCGTTTTACTTTTTAAAAATTGAATTAAAGTACTAGCTATTATTATTATGTATGCTGTTGGCTCTGGTTAACTGTAAAGGAACTGACTACCATGACCAGCCCCAATGGGGTTAACCTCGCACAAAGTAGGGGTTAGTTTGGGGTTGGTAGCTTGTGCTTTCTCTGCTGGCAGAGGTTGGGGAAAGGAAGACCCAGGGCCTGGCAATCTGTCCAGAACAGGAGTCATGGGGATACCTGTCCCCCAGTCATCTGTATAGTCAATCTCTCTCTCTCACTCGTTCTCATAACTAATTCTCTGACCCTTCCTAGAGATTTCCTGTTATAGGGCACCCTATTTCATCTCTCTCTCATTCTCATAACAGATGCCCCGTGTCCTCTTTCTCTCTCTCCTGGACCACTGAAGGAGCCTCCCCACTGCTGTCTCTATCTCCCGTCAAAACATCCCCATCTAGTTCTCACACTGCTTCCAGAGTGGTCTTTCTAAAACACATGTCATTATGTTTCTTCTCTGCTGAAAACCTTCTATGGCGCCCTACTGTCTGCACAATAATGTAAGAAGACACCATTTGGTTTTCAGAACCTCCTGCAACATGGCTAGAGGCTCATTTCCCCATACTCCTTTCTTGCTCACCTTCCACTCCAGCCAAACCGAACCAGTACCTATACCTTTCACGTGATTCTTTTACTCAGACGTTTCCTTTTCCAAATTACCTTTCCTGCTACTTCAATCTTTTAAATCCCATCTTTAAACTTTAAGGTGAGATATTACTTTTTAAAATGAGACTTTTTCTCTAAGATCCCTCACCCTCCACCCACTATCCCTCCAGTCAGAATTTTTCATCCTCTCTCATATTCCCATTGTAATTTGTTTATATCTCTATGATAATGCTTAGCACAGACTGCCTTGTGACATTTACTTTTACCTTTACTTACTTCAAAACTGCTCTCAGATGGCTAACAACATGGTAATATTTGTCAAAACTCATTGAATAGTACACTTAAGATGGGTTTATTTTATTACATGCAAATTATACCTCAATAAAATTGATTTTAAAAGAAAAGCACAGTAAAAGAGTAACAGAATAAAAATTAACAGATGGGAAAATAGGGATGATGGGAAAATAAAATAAATACAGGGGTAAAGTTAGTGTAAAAAAAATGTATACCATAAATTTCCATGGGCTAAAGTTTGCCTCTGAGCAAATTTTCCAGCAGCCAAAGGAAGTAGGGAATTATGACTAGAGAAATAGAGATTTTTCTAGTTCTGAAACCTAAAAAAAATCTCTTTCATGGGCCCCTATGAAGAGAATCCTGTGTGCTCTAAGGGACAGCTTTCTCAACAATAACCCTATGTTAAGCCCAGTAAGGCGTTTTATAGGGCTGTTTCTTATAACATCTCTTAGTTCAAGTTGCTGGCAGAACATCAAAGTACAATTAAGAAAACAGTTCCATAAAGGACTAAAATAGTGCAGCTCAAGAGCACAGCCTTCTAATGGTTTGGCTAGATTAGGAAATAAAATTTAAAATAACTATAGAACTGGATGGGCTGCTTATCCTTCAAGAAATCCTTCGAATTAATATGAATATATCATGTGTATATCTTTTATTAATAGTTGAGAGTTCAAGGCTATAGCATCTGTGGCCAGATCCTAGAGTTCAGGTAACTTCTGTTACCAATCAAGGGCAGACCTTCATTTCTGAAGCTCTGTTGTTAGGTGCACACACAGTTATAATTGTTATGTCTTCTTGAATTGACCACTTTATCACTATGTCATGTCTCTCTTTATCCCTGATAATATTCCTTGATCTGAAGTCTACTTTATTTTTATTTATTTTTTTTTTTTGAAGTCTACTTTATATGAAATTGATATGGCTCCTCCAGCTTCCTTTTGGTTACATTTGCAAGTGTGTCTTTCTCAATCCTTTTATTTTTAACCTATCTGTGTTTTTATATTTAAAAACCTGTGGGTTTCTGGAAGATAGTATAGAATTTGGTCTTTTTTTTAAAAAGTCCAATCTGACAATATCTTTTTTAAAAATTTTATTTATTTATTTATTTATTTTTGGCTGTGTTCGGTCTTCATTGTTGTGCACAGGCTTTCTTTAGTTGCGGTGTGTGGGGGCTACTCTTCATTGTGGTGCGTGGGCTTCTCATTGCGGTGGCTTCTCTTGTTGCAGAGCGTGGGCTCTAGGCACGTGGGCTTCGGTAGTTGTGGCACGCAGGCTTCAGTCATTGTGGCTTGTGGGCTCTAGAGCTCAGGCTCAGTAGTTGTGGTGCACAGGCTTAGTTGCTCCACGGCATGTGGGATCTTCCCAGACCAGGGCTCGAACCTGTGTCCCTGTATTGGCAGGCAGATTCTTAACCACTACACCACCAGGGAAGCCCAATATCCGTCTTTTTGACTGGTATGTTTAGACCATTCACATTTAAAGTGATTATTGATATGGTTGGATTAAAACTTACCATCTTGCTTCTTGATTTCTATCTGGTCCAATTGTTCTTTGCTTACATTTTCTTTTTCTACCTTCTCTATGTTTAATTAGAATTTTTTGGCAATTCTATTTTTATCTCCTTTATTGATATATTATTTATATTAGTGATTCTCCTAGGGTTATAATACACATTTTAAAATAATCTGAGTCTATCTTAATATTATATCACTTCTAGTGAAATGTAAGGAACCTTATAACACTGTATTCCCAACTCCCTGTTCTTTGTGCCATTGTAGTTATATTATTTCACTTTAACCTATGCTAGAAACATAACACCTCGTTACTCTTTGCTTTAAACAGTGAGATACCTTTTAGGACAATTAAAAATTTTTTTTTAAGTTTATTTCCTTTGTTCATCTCTTTATGTTCAAGTTTATGACCCATACTATATTTCTTCTGCCTGAAGATTTAACATTTCTTATAGAGTAGGTCTGCTGATAGTGAGTTTCCTAACTATTTTTTTTTTTTTTGGCTGAGAAAGTCTCTATTTCTCCATCACTTTTTTTTTTTTCCCCTCCCTCACTTTTGAAAGCTATCTCTGCTGGGTATAGAATTAAGGGTTGATAATTTTTTTTGCTTTCAGCCCTTTAAAAATAACACTCCATTGTCTTCTTGCTTAAATGGTTCTGAAAATAAGTCTGCTCTAACTCTTAGCATTGTTCCTGTGTAGGTGAAGTGTCTTTTTCTATGGTTGCCTTCAAGATTTTCTCTTTGAGCTTTTTGGATCTGTTGCAGTTTGGTTTCTCTCACTAATTTGGGACAATTTTTGATTGCTATTTCTTTGAATATTTCTTTTGTGCATTCTCTTCTTAGTTCTGGGATTTTTAAAAAAATTCCAAATACTTATATATTTACTATTATGTATTTAATATTGTCTCACATCTCTCAGATTCTCTAGTCCGTCATTGTTGTTTTTTTACTATTTCTCTTTGTGTTTCAGTTTGGTAATTTCTATTGACTTATTTTCCAGTTCACTGATTTACTGATTCTTCCTTCAGCTATGTCAGGTCTACTGACAAACTCATAGCATTTTTTATCTCTGCTCCTGTGTTTTTAATTTCTAGTATTTTCATTAGGTTCCTTCTCATAGTTTTCAACCCTCTGATGAAATTATCTATCTGATCTTCCATGTTGTTTGCTTTTTCCATTAGAGCCTTTAGCACATTAATCATAGTTATTTTAAATTACTAATCTGATAGCTCCAACATCTGTATCATTTATGAATCTGGTCTTAATGATTGCTTTTCTCTTCAGGCTCCATTTGTATGCCTTGTAATTTTTTGTGGAAGGCCAGACATACATAATACGGTAGATAATGAGTCATATATATATATATATATATAATTTATTTATTTATTTATTTCAGGCTACGTTGGGTCTTTGTTGCTGCGCACAGGCTTGCTCTAGTTGTGGAGAGTGGGGGGCTACTCTTCGTTGCGGTGCTCGTGCTTCTTATTGCGGTGGCTTCTCTTGTTGTAGAGCACAGGCTCTAGGCATGCGAGCTTCAGTAGTTGTGGCACATGGGCTCAGTAGTTGTGGCTCACGGGCTCTAGAGTGCAGGCTCAGTAGTTGTGGCGCACGGGCTTAGTTGCTCCATGGCATGTGGGATCTTCCCGGACCAGGGCTCGAACCCGTGTCCCCTGCATTGGCAGGTGGATTTTTAACCTCTGCACCACCAGGGAAGCCTCAAGTCCAATATTTTTTAATGCTTGAAGATGAGCACTCCTTTCCTTTTACACCTTTAGTATGGGAAGTTTATGTTAATCTAGTTGAAGTTGGGCTGTATTTGAAGTTTGTTGTTTCTGTGGTTACCCTTAGTGCACCAAAGTCTTCAAATTCCTCTAACAATAACTTCTGTTTATGGTATAGACTGATTTACAAGAAGGTTTTGTCAAAGTCTGTTCTCTGCGTGACTTTTAATCTTCCTGATTGTATTTGAGTTTGCATTTGCACTGCTCCTTAGAGATAATCTGCCTTTTGCAGCTCTCCCAGCTGTAAGCCAGTGTTATTTTTACTTGATACTTGCTAGTGTGGAGAAGGTAGGTGTGGGGAGGGGTCATTCTCTGATGTTCTGATTAAGTCTCAGTTGTAGGCAGGCACTATCAATCTGGGACTCAGGGTGTGGCTTTCTCAAGTGTTCTTAGCCCTCCTCCAGATGTAATGTTGTGATCAGCATACATTCCTGTCCCTTCACTAGAGGTAGAGCTTTACTTCTTTGTTTTTCTCCTATTCCCTTACTCCAGCTTCAGTAAATTTCCACCAGTGCCCTCAGACTATTGTTTTGTTGTCCTTCCTTCTGAATATTTTCTTCCTTAGATAGCAGAAGGGAGATTGAATTTTAGCAGTTTCTATTGTCTTCCTCCCCCAGCTAGCACCATGAGGGGAACTTTCTCCCTGATTTTTCCTGAAAACCTATGGTGGGATTCCTGGAGGAAAAAACTGCAAAGAGAGTCTTACTTTTGACAATAAACTGAGCAGAATTGGACTCTTCTTATGAAAGTTAAGGCTTCCAAACAGTTCTCAGGCCTGAAGATATGACCACTCTACCTCAGTATGCAGAGAACTGATGGAGCTCCTATAGACAGGGCCATGTTTCTTGGAAAATATCTTCCAAGGCTTGTCTTTACTCTACCTACCACATAGTCAAATGCATCTTCAAGATCATGAAGTTCAGTATGGAGAAACAGTGGATCCCAGGTTTGGATTTCATGAAACAGCAAAATTGAAACAAAAATAATTGGGAGAATCAACATCAGGTTCTCCAGTTTTTATTTTTCAGACCAAAAAGCACCCATTTGCCATCCCATTATTTCAATATGAAAGGATGTTTAATATCCCCCTTCCCCCAAAGTACAAAGGATGTACTCTTGGAAGAGTGAACAGTCCTTTTATTTGGAATAAATTTAGCCTGATTAATAAACTCAATAAAGTGAACTTACTTTTTTATCTTTATCATCATAGGTCAATGGATGCTTAGTTATGGACCAGCACAAGCCGTCAGCCAAGCACTCATGGGTTTGCTGTAGAACTTAGCTACCTTTTCATGTAGTTCTGTCTTCTGTATTTTTGTTGTGAGTGCCTGGAAAGCAGGATTATGTCACATTCATCTTTACTTTTCTAATTTAACCCTCAAATATAGCCCACTTAATAGGTGTTCAGCTAATGATTAATATTAATTATTAAATTATTAATACCATACTATATTATACAAATACATTAATGTTAATTATATGTGTGTGCATATATGGTACTATATATATATATATATATATATATATATATATATATATATATATATGGCTAATAAATGTTAGCTGAATTGAACTGACGTTGTGGCATGCTCTCCCAAGCACTTCTTGGGTCTTCTCCCAGTGCCTCCCTAAATCCATCTGGAAGGATGGGAATTTATGTTAATTTTCTTTCATCTCAATAGCATTTAGTGAGTACCCACTTTGAGAAAGGAATTTCTTTTTAGATGCTGTGGGAGATAAAAGGATAATAAGAGATAATAAGCCCTTTGGTGATTTATAATTATTATGTACACAGGTATTTATAATACTAAGCAGAGTGTGATCAATGACCTAGTTATGAGCACAGAGTGCCATGGGAACTGAGAAGAAAGTATTCTTTTTTTTTTTTTAATTTTTATTTATTTTTGGCTGTGTTGGGTCTTCGTTTCTGTGCGAGGGCTTTCTCTAGTTGCAGTGAGCGGGGGCCACTCTTCATCGCGGTGTGTGGGCCTCTCACTTTTGCGGCCTCTCTTGCTGCAGAACACAAGCTCCAGACGTGCAGGCTCAGTAGTTGTGGCTCACGGGCCCACTTGCTCTGCGGCATGTGGGATCTTCCCAGACCAAGGCTCGAACCCGTGTCCCCTGCATCGGCAGGCGGACTCTCAACCACTGCGCCACCAGGGAAGCCCCAAGAAAGTATTCTTGTGCCCATTTATTCAAAATACTCTGAATGGCTGCTTGGTTCTGTTTTTAAGGTGGAGGGAGGAGAATAAGCATGCACTTTGCTTTCGATGGACAGTAGTAAAGAAATAATACTACCAAGTCATGAAGAAATAACAGAGGGATGTGGAAAAAGCATGATGGTCCAGGAACTCAGAGAGGGAAACAGCTACTTCTTCCTGGGGATAGGGGAGTGGCACGTGGTCAGAGAAGTGATTAATGCTGACCTGGGGAAAAAAGGGAAGGTTTCACAGAGGGGAAAGAAAGAGTTGTCCTTGAGGCTGGGTAGAACTTGGATGTATGTGGGGGAGGGGACA
Organism: Kogia breviceps; assembly: GCF_026419965.1. Taxonomy (NCBI): domain Eukaryota; kingdom Metazoa; phylum Chordata; class Mammalia; order Artiodactyla; family Physeteridae; genus Kogia; species Kogia breviceps. Next base: position 25,501,059 of record NC_081310.1, on the reverse strand, counting down.
GCCTGGGCAAAGGCTTAGAGGGGGGAATGTGCAGGTGTATGGAGGGTGAATGGGGCAGAGGGAATGGGTAATAGAAGATATGCCTGGAGAGCCTGGTCAGAATTAGGTTGTGCTGGCACAGAGCAGGTGCTTAATAAATAATTGTCAAATGACGGCATAAGTAAATGGCAGCGTCAGACATTGGTTGTTATTTTGTTTATTTCTTTTGGTAGGTAGTGGTGAAGAATTTTGAAAAAGAAGATGGTATAATCGTATTATCATGACAGCTCTGTGGAGACCAAGGCCAGCCATGGGCTGGGACATGAATTAGGAAACCGTGGTGATTGTCTTAAGTGGCCTCCATGCCCCTAGTCCTGGAAGGCCTGATTCTCTGCCTCTGTAAAAAGCAAGGCTGGAATGCTTCCCTCTTTTGAAACGTTTGTGGGTCAGTGAATGTCAACACTCAGGTTAAACGTAGGGTGTGTTTAAACACACACTGGGAACATCAACACACATCCTGTTCCTAAGGAGAGGGATAAGGTCTCCTAGTTGCACTTGTGTCAAGGTTAGTGTGGCTCCCAGAAAGGACCAGGGAGGTGACACATTGTGTGACTGTCAGCCCTGAAGTTTGTCGAAGCGTCTGAAAGTCCTGGGCTTGGTGATTCTTGTCTTTGATTCCTAGAGGGAAGATGGAAAACCATCTGATGCCCCTCTCTTCACACTCCTCCTCTACTCTGTATTGACATCAATAAACAGTGAAATCACGGGATACAGATTAAGTAAATCTATTTTCCTTGCATTTGGTACAACACAGTTTGAAAATAAAAAAACAAATCAAATGCCCTGAAAACAAAATGAATGCAAATTAAGGTCTGAAGAAATCTGTCAGCATCTGCACATTTTATTTTGCTTTCTTCTCCCCTTTGAATTAAACTAACACCATTTTCCGAAACTCAGATGTGAATCACAACCCCTTCTGGAATGAATGATTATGGCTGTGGCCTAGTTTAAGTAGATGATCCTCCACAAGTGGAGGGAAGAGAGGCTCTCCTCAATGAGGTAGGAGGTGCTGAGGATGCAGCCTCTTGAGGGCAGACTGCCAGGTGAAGAATTGCCCAGGTAAGGATGCCTGGAGCCAGGGGAGTGAAAACAGACACCTGGAGAGCCTATTTTTCCTTTTGATGAACCCATCATTGTGTTTTTAAAATTTTGTTAAAGCTCCTTGTTAAAATGAACTACAGCTTCCTTCCCTATAATTTGGGGACAGTAAGACCCAACACCTAGAGTATTGCATCAGGGTTATATGAAATAATATATGAAATGTATTTAGCAAAGGGGCACATAGTGAGCACTCAACTTATTATTTAAAAAGAGTAAATTTCAACTATCTCAAAGGAGAAGTCAGAGGCCTTAGAATAAGCAGAGACTCTTGTGGACACTTGTTCTTTCCTTGGTGACTGGAATTTCATGGCTGTTCTGAAGCTTTTCCCCTGGCGGTTGCAGAAGAGGCCAAGAGGGCCCCGTCAGACTGGTCAGACAGCTACCCCATGATAGTCAGATTCTGTTACATCTATGCTCATTCTCTGTCCACTGGGAATCTGGTGCATTAAGCCCACGTAAAGGGGCCATTTACAATCAGGCTCCGCCTATAGGACCACAGGTACCTGCCTCACATAGAGAGTACTGATTTTTAAAAAGGGCCAGACATTTCATTTGGCAATGTTCAAACTTTTCCTGTCAAGGATTACCAGAAGTGACTATCTGAAGAGCATAGTGGGGTGAGCAGAGAAGCTACCCTTGACTGGAGAGTATGACCCAGACCTCATCCAACCTAGAGCTGAGTGCCTCAGTAAGCATCCCAGGAACGCTGGCCCCATAGCTCTGTTTAGAGCCTGTCAGCTCCAGGGCTGGGACATCTGGGCCTGGACTCTACAGCTCCCTGGAGTTCCTCACGGAACCTAGAATATGAAAGACATTTGTGCCCTGTGGTTCACAAGGAGAGTCCGTGGAGGGTCTCTCCCACCTCCAGGATCTGGGGGATTAAACTTTGATATTCATTCCTACCCCATTTCCCAGGCTGAGCTGCTCAGGTGGCATCAGGGCCGAATTGTTTTTAGTGTCATAGAGTATCTTATCCTTAGAGCAACATCCCTTCAAACCCAGCTATTCAGCTTGCTCACTTTCCAGGATCACACTTGATGATTTTCATTTCCAAAATCTCCTTGGAAATTATCTAGCTGTTAAATTAAAGGGAGACGGCATTTTTGCTGTTTTGTCTGCAGAAGCAAAACAGTGAAGAAGGGGATAAGGAACCAAGCAATTCTGCAGTTAAGTTCTGAATTTTTGTCCCTCTAAAAAGTCTACTTTGTTCTGAGGAACAGGAAGGACCTGGCTTTCCATCTGCTGCTCTGCACAGGTGGCTGCACGCAGACAACACGAGATTTTATGTAGTTGAAAGCTGAGCCCTGTTCTTTGTCTCACTCTTCCAGCCCCGTCTTGGAGCCTTGCTTTCACTCCCTCACTCAGTCTCCACCGCCTGGCTTTGCTGTTCCCTCCTCCTTGACTTTCTTCTGTGGCTTTCTGTGCTGTGGAGTTTATTTCTCTGCCATCACTGTTTCTGCTTCTGCCTTGTTTCTTTCTTTTCTGTGTCTCTGTTTTTCTGGTTTGCTAAATACCTCTCCCCTATTTTTTTCACTAGCCAATGCCCAGCAGCCTAGTTCCTTGAGAAGCATGCCTTTGTTTCTGGAGCCCCTTACCTGATCCAGATGGTCTCCTGAAGCTGCTGCTGTTTCTCCAGAGAAGCAGGCATGGCGTTCGTAGCTCACTTCTTGTTTCTTTAGCACCGTGGATCATTGCAAAGAGGAGAAGAAATCTGGGGAGCACAGCAGCTCCCCCTTTCCTTGCCCTCCCAGTTGCAAGCAATCTCAGCAGAACTTAGAACACCCTAGAGTTTCAGGCCTTTTAAACTCCTTGGATTTACAGTTTCAGGAAGTTTGCCTCATGACCCAGGTAGCTGAGAGCATCAATCAAATCTCTCCCCAACCCCCAACCCCCTGCCCCAAACGTCACTTTTTTTTTTCTTGTGGAGAGCATGGGGGAATCCACACTGAAATATTTATCCAGGCAGCTCACTCCTCCTGAGTAAAAATACACTCCAGGCACTGCGGTCAAGTGACATGTATTCACTCACTCACTGATTTAGTGGGTATTTACTGTCCTCCCCTGCCGCCCCCCCCCCCACCCTACCCCCGCCGTGTGTCTGGCATGCTGAGAGGCTCTGGGGATCCAGTGGACAATACACTGGGCTCTGCAGGAGCTGTCCAGCCTGCCTACTGCCCGAGGGGATGGAAGCTCAGGCAGGGATTTGGCTCTTTTACGGCATCAGTTATTATTGTGAACCCGCCATTGTTCTAATTTTCCTGCCAATGCTTGAGATGCAAGAGGCAGCACATATTTTTCTGGGGATTTAATTTCATTCCCCCAAGATGAACAAATCCCAGCCATTCCTTCCCCTCCACCACACCTCTTCCTCTCCCTCATTTCTTCTCTCCCCAGCATACTTGGTAGCTCCAACAGCCAAAGACTGGCCAGGTTCCAACACATTCACGGAGGTTTTTCAGTTTTCTTTTCAAGGAAGGGTGAAGTGGAAAAGAAGGGGGACGGAAGTTACAATGATTGTTGAGTTTCTGCTCTGTGTCAGATTCTGTGCCTGATGGTTCTCCAAATTCATTTCATTTAACCCTTATTCTCAGCCTACCTGTAAGGTAAATAATATCATTCCCACATTCGTGAAGAAGAAATGGAAGTTCACAAAAGGTCAGACAGATTGTCCAAGAGCAGACATTTAGTACATCACAAAATTGTGCCTGGATCCCAGGTCTGTCTGAATCCAGAAGTCAGGTTCTTGTCACTACAGAGTGTGTGTGTGTGTGTGTGTGTGTGTGTGTGTGTGTGTGCGCGCGCGCGCGCGTGTGCGTGTACACGCGTGCACGTGTGTGGTGGGATGTACTGGGAGAGGATAAATTGACTGGTATGAATCATCCCAGTTTCTTTTTCTCCCACCTTGAGTCTTGGACCTGAAGAGTCCTTGCTGCTCTGCTGCTGATCGGGGTAGAGCCACGTGTCGTGGACGGATGAGGCGCTAAGAAATGAGGCATCTGGCTGTCTCCCCAGAGGGACTTCTGTGCACTTTCACATGGCTTAGTGGGCTCCCGAGTCAGACTGCCTGCTCTTGCATTTGCTAGCTGTTACTTTGGGCAAGTTACTTAAACTGTTTGTGCCTCCGTTTCCTCTTCTGTAAAGGGGATAATAATAAAAATACTGTCCTCGTCCCTCGAGTAGTCAAATTCATAGAGACAGAAGGTAGAATGGTGTTTGCCAGGGGCTGGAGGAAGGAGGGGAATGGGGGGTTGTTATTTAATGGATACAGACTTTCAGTTTGGGAGGATGAAAATGTTCTGGATATGGATGGTAGTGATGGTTGCACAATAGGAATGTACTAAATGCCACTGAATTGAAAATGGTTACAATGGTAAGTTTTATGTTATGTATATTTTACCACAGTTAAAAAAAAAAAAAAAAAAGGGTACCTTCCTCAAAGGATTTGGGGGAGAATTGAACGAGCTGCTGTGTGCTCAGCACTTAGAACAGCCCATGTGGTAAATGCCCCGTAAACAGGAGATCTTGTATGCTCCAGCCCTGGCCTTTTCCAGGGAGGTCCCCGGGGCCAAGGGCAGAGCTTCGCAGGGCACGCCTGTCACCTGGCTCAGGGTTGCCGTGAGACGCGGTCTCACACCTGGTTTCTGGAGAAGTTTGTGGTTCGGCAGCTGTCAGGACAGGGGCTGGTGACCGTGCATGTTAATGGAAGAGCCTCCGCTGCCCGTGTCGAGCACCGGGGTTATAAATGGAACGCTGCTTGCTAAATTGCCCCATTTTGCACAGACTCACTCCATGAGTTGTGGGCTGTGACGCGAGGCTGAATTTGGTAGTTAGGCTAGAACAAAAGAATTGTGAACCCAGGGACAGAAAATGGCATCAACACAGTACGTCTGAAAAGAGAATGGTGTTTTAATGTTTTCATTGGCCTTGCCCACAAATATTTATGGAGTGTCCATAGGGAAGGGGGAATGCAGAGTGCTCAGGGCTCTGATCAGAGGGCAGCAAGGTGGCGCGTAATGGAACAGAGGAGGGAAAGCAGACACACACCCTAGATGCCCCTGTGTCATGCTGGATCTGGGGACAGGAATCCCTTCAGACTCCGGGCCTGTAATTCTCCCCAAACATCCCAATTTACTTCAGAACAGCAACGTTTATTGTGTGGTGTACAGAGGGCTCTGGGAGCACAGGAGGGAGCAGACAACCCCATCCTGGGCAGGGAGCAGTCAGGAGAAATGGGACCCTTCCTAGTTCACTGCAGCCACGATGCTCCCCCAGTTCTGAGCCCAGAGGACAGACAGCTCTCCGAGGCCCTTCCAGCTCAGGGCCCTAAGGCTTACTGTCTGTTCTTGTGCTTCCCAAGCACAGATTTCTGTTTTGTTTTGTTTTTAATTTCCAAGTGAATACTTTTATAAAATACAGTAAAGATTAATTACTAAATTCATTCAATAAATAAATAAAAAATAATTTAGACAAATGAAGTAAGAAGCAAAGACTACAAAATACAAGGCCACTTTTAAAATTTTGATGTCCGTCAGACTTGAATGTACCTAGTTAAATTGCTATAAAAGTTTCTAGATGCTTACTTTCCATTTTTTGTGCTTATCATGTCACAGACTAGTGACAAAATGGCTGTGCCCCAACACTGGCTGGGGGGACCCCATTTTGTATTCCACTGCTTCAGATTGCTGGTCCCCAGAATGGGGTGCCAAGGCAATCCATTGGGGTGCAGGAAGAAAATACTGACACTTCTGTTTATATTCCTGTTGCGTCCTTTTTTTTTTTTTTTTTTTCGCTATTTGGATTTCTATCCTTCAACACTATGTTAGTTCCAGGTACACAACAACATAGTGATTCAGTATTTCTATACATTGTAAAATAATCACAGTGATAAGTCTAGTTACCATCTGACACCAAAGTTATTACAATATTATTGACTACATTCCCCATGCTGTACATTTCATCCCCCAGACGTATTTATTTTCTAACTGGGTAAGTTTTGCCTCTTAATCTCCTCCACTTGTTTCATTCAGCCCCTCCACCCACCTCCCCTCTGGCAACCCCCTGTTTGTTCTCTGTAGCGATAAGTTTGCTTCTGTTTTGTTATGTTTCTTCATTGTTTTTTGTTTGTTTTTTAGGTTCCACGTATAAGTGAAATCGTACAGTATTTGTATTTCTCTGTCTGACTTATTTCACTTAGCATAATACCATCGAGGTCCATCCTTGTCGTTGCAAATGGCAAGATTTCATTCTTTTTTATGGCTGAGTAATATTCCATTGTGTGTGTGTGTGTGTGTGTGTGTGTGTGTGTGTGTGTGTGTGCGTGTCTATATATATATATATACAGAGAGAGAGAGAGAGACACACACACACACACACACACAGACACACACACACCACGATTTATTTATCCAGTCATCTATGGACGGACACTTTGGTTGCTTCCATATCTCGGCTATTATAAATAATACTGCAATGAACATAGTACATACATCTTTTCAAATTAGTGTTTTCATTTTCTTCAGATAAATACCCAGGAGTGGAATTACTGATCATATGGTAGTTCTATTTTTAATTTTTTCAGGAAACTCCATACTGTTTTCCATAGTGGCTGCACCAGTTTGCACTCCCACCAAAAGTGCATCAGGGTTCCCTTTTCTCCACATCCTTGTCAGCACTTGCTATTTTGTTGTCTTTTTGAGAATAGCCATTCTAACAGGTGTGACATGATATCTCATTGTGGCTTTGGTTTTCATTTCCCTGATGCTTAGTGATGTTGAACATCTTTTCTTGTGTCTTTTAGCCATGTGTATGTCTTCTTTCAAAAAATGTCTATTCGGGCTTCCCTGGTGGCGCAGTGGTTGAGAGTCCGCCTGCCGATGCAGGGGACGTGGGTTCGCACCCCGGTCTGGGAGGATCCCACGTGCCGCGGAGCGGCTGGGCCCGTGAGCCATGGCCGCTGAGCCTGCGCGTCCGGAGCCTGTGCTCCGCAATGGGAGAGGCCGCAGCGGTGAGAGGCCCGCGTACCGCAAAAAAAAAAAAAAAAAAAAAGAAAAGTCTATTCAAGTCCTCTGCCCAGTTTTGCTTTTTTTTTTGTTTTGATGTTAAGTTGTATTAGTTCATTAGTTTGCATATTTTGGATATTAACCCCTTATCAGATATATCACTTGCAAATATCTTCTCCTATTCAGTAGGTGCTTTTTCTATCACATCTTCTTTTAATTTTTATTTTGTGTATATTTTTAAGGCACAATAGTAAAATAAGACACATATAATTAATTTACTTATAATGTATTATATATATTATAAGTAATATATTACATACATATTATATATGGTGAGTTGTGCTCAGAATCTTTTTACCGAGAGAGTCAATATGATCAAAAATATCTGAAGGCTACTGCCCTCAACTACCCACGTGAAAGTTCTTGTTATCCCCCTTTGGAGCATCTCGTATCTTTCATTGACCTCCTGTTATTTATTCACTTTTTCTTTTTTTTTAAAAAAATCTTTATTGGAGTATAATTACTTTACAATGGTGTGCTAGCTTCTGCTGTATAACAAAGTGAATCAGCCATACATATACATATACATATATCCCCATATCCCCTCCCTCTTGCGTCTCCCTCCCACCCTCCCTATCCCACCCCTCTAGGTGGCCACAAAGCACCGAGCTGATCTCCCTGTGCTATGCGGCTGCTTCCCACTAGCTATCTAATTTACATTTGGTAGTGTATGTATGTCCATGCCACTCTCTCACTTCGTCCCAGCCCACCCCTCCCCCTCCCCTTGTCCCCAAGTCCACCCTCTACGTCTGCATCTTTATTCCTGTCCCGACCTCCTATTATTTAAGATTTCATATATTTATGCTTGTCCTAAAATTGTAATAAAAGTATAAATTCTTTGAGGGCAGGAACTATTCCTTATTTAAGGTTATTTATTAAGCTGAGAAAAGCATGGCTGTGATGCCAATCACTGTGCTAGGATATGGGAATATAATGATGACTAGGAATTAATCTCCATTCTCTAAGGTGTACGTGTCTACGCTGAGGACAGAGATTTGAACACTTATAGTTTCCCTCAGTGTAGCACGTGCAATCCAGTAAGCATGTGTAAGTAACAAACATGAGGCATAAAGAGTGGTTAACTCTGTTGGGAGTGCTTCTCAGAATCCACTCAGAGGAACTGAGAAGTTATTGACGGGTAACTAGGCTTTGTGGGGATGACAGGAGGAAGCAGGGTGTTTTGTCTAACATTAAGATGCAAAAAGGCGTAAAGGTCTTCACACCCATTAAGACGGCTATTATTTTTTTAAAAAGCAACAGAAAATAACAAAGTATTGGTGAGGATGTAGAGAAATTGGAACCCTTTCTGGAACTGCACTGTTGGTGGGAGTGTAAAATGGTGCAGCTGCTATGGGAAACGGTGTGAATTTTCTTCAAAAATTCAACACTGAATTACCGTATGACCCAGCAATGCCACTTCTGGGTGTATACCCGAAGGAGTTAAAGCAGGAACTCAAACAGATATCTGTACACCTATGTTTACAGAAGCATTATTCACAATAACCAAAAGGTGGAAGCGATCAATCAACATGTCCATTGATGGACAAATGGTAAACAAATTGTGGTGTATACATACATACAGTGGAAAATTATTCAGCCCTAAAAAGACATTCTGACATATGCTACAGCATGGATGAACACTGAAGACATGCTGAGTGACATTAAGCAGTCACAAAAGGGCAAACGTTGTGTGTGGTTCCGGTTATAGGAGGTACCTTGAGTAGTCAAAACTATAGACAAAAAGTAGATTGGTGGTTACCGGGGGCTGGGGGCGGCAGGGAATGGGGAGTTACCGTTTAGTGGGCACATGCAGCTGTAGCTGCGGAGGGTGAAAATGTTCTGGAGATGGATGGTGGTATGGTTGCACAACGATGTGAATCTACTTAATGCCACTGAACTGTACACACGTAGAGATGGTTAAAACGGTACGTCTTATGTTATATATATATTTTACCACCATTTTTTTTTTAACGTATAAAGTTGCAAATGACACATTGTGTTCAGAGCATGGCATTTTCTGCACTTCACCATGGCTGGATCCAGAGCTGTGAGGAGGGAAGGGAGGAGAGGTGGGAGGTGCGATTCCTCTCTCCTGCACCCCTCTCTAGCTGCTCACCCCTTTTCCTCCCTACCTGGGCTGCCGGGTTCTACGATAGTCATACCTCTTTGTAGCCACTTCACCTCCACCCGTATCTGGACTCACTCAGGACTGGGTGCATCCCTCCACCTTCCCCGAATGGCTCGCAGTGGCCTCTTTGGTGCTAAATCCCATGGGCTCTTCAGTCTTCTGACCCTATTGATCACACGCTTCTCATTGAAACTCCCCTCTCCCGAGATCTCTTTGGTGTCACTCTTCTGGTTGTCCCCCTACTTTCTCCTGGTTCCACCTCAGTTGCCTCTGCAGGCTTCTCTTTCCTTACTTGTCTCTTCATGAGGATGTTCCCCCAGGGTTCCATCTTGGGTTCTCTGCTCACATTTTGGCGCCTCCTCCTGCTGGCTCTCGTATACTCCTGCTACTGTTTACATTTCAGTGACTCCCAAGTTGATGTCTCCATTCCAGATCTCTCATCTTAGCGTAAGATCTGGACATCTATCTGCCTTGAGTGTCTTTCCGTCAGCTCACACTCAGCGTATCCATGGCGCCACCATCTCTCCCTGTGCCCGCATCAGACTCTCCCCTCTCTCACCACTGACATCTCTTCGGTTACTCTCTGTTCAGTTCTCTCTCCTGGTTATGTGTAATGTGCATTTCCTTTCAATATTAATAATGATAATACTTTTTATAAGGCTACTATTTGGGGCCACTGTGTGCTCTCTGAAGGCAAATCTTGGAATCTCTAAGGCAGCAGAGTGCTTAGCCTGTTGTATAGTAGTAAAATTAGTGAATAATAATAATGATAAAATCTAATGCTTATATGGTGCTTAGTATGTGGCAAGCACTGTTCCAAGCATGGCAAATATAATAACTCACTTAATTCTAACAGTAACCTCTAAGATGGCTACTATTAGTCCATTTACAGATAAAAACTGAGGTAGGGAGGTCAAGTGACTTGCCCAAGGTCCACAGCTTATAGAAGCTCAATATTGAATGAATAAATGAATGAAAACATACATGGGAGAACAAATGAATGAGGCCAGAAGGATGGGTTGTAGCATATAATGATAATTTGTGCCATGTGTATAGTTATTAGATTGGGAGGTATTTGGGGGGGATCTTTCTAAATAGACATTAACTGTTTTGGCAGTTGTCGTTTGACCCAAGTGTAACGATGTATCAGAGAGAATAGGAATCTGACATATGTGATCAAAAGAAAATAAGAGGATAAAATATTCTTGATGGAGAGGGAAAGCAAGTTGGCAGGGCCCAGGGTGTTATTTCATTTGGAGATATGAGTCAGGGGCGGTTTGTCTGCAGTCTGTGCCTGCAGAGTGCAATCGGCATCCTGCCTCATCCAGTCCTTGTTACACAAGCATCGTGACCAGTGTCCCCCAGGGAGCTGCATCTCTGGGGTTTGTATAGCACAATGTCCTGGACATCTATCGGGGGCTGCTAGCCACCTGCCATTGTCCCTTATTTATTTATTTATATAAATGTATTTACTTTATTTATTTACTTCTGGCCGCGCTGGGTCCTCGTTGCTGTGCGCGGGCTTTTCTCTAGTTGCGGCGAGCGGGGGCCACTCTTAGTTGCGGTGCGCGGGCTTCTCATGGCAGTGGCCTCTCTTGTCGCGGAGCACGGGCTCTAGGCCCGTGGGCTTCAGTAGTTTTGGCACATGGGCTCAGTAGTTGTGGCTCGCGGGCTCTAGACCGCAGGCTCAGCAGTTGTGGCACACGGGCTTAGTTGCTCTGTGGCATGTGGGATCTTCCCGGACCAGGGCTTGAACCCATGTCCCCTGCATTGGCAGGCGGATTCTTCACCACTGCGCCACCAGGGAAGCCCCATTGTCCCTTATTTTAAAAACCTATTCTTCATCCCCACATCTTCTTTATCACGTTAGAGCCTAGTTACTACAAACTACTGGTTGCACATTTCCTAATCTAGAAAAACGATGCTGCCTGGACCCGTTTGCTGTCTTCCTCAGTTCCTAATCTTCCTGAGCTTCCTCTCTGTTTCCGTAGGGCTCTGTGCTCCAGTTCTGTGGTCCTGCCTCACCACTGAGAAAGAACAGCAATGAACAGGGTTCTTCTCACGCCTTCACTGCCCTCTACAACCAAATAAACATTAAGACACCTCCATTTTTCCTGCTATTCATGTTTTCTTCCTTTCTCCCAGCTAAAAATAAACCTGTGAATAGACTGCCCACTCTTATTCATAGGCTCTCAGAACTATCAGGAATCGTCAAGATCTGCTGGTTCAACCTCTTCATTTTAAATATGAGCAGATGGAAGTCTAGAGAAGGCTGAGGACTCTGTTCGTGGGGTTGCAGGAGAACCTTTGTCAGGCTCTGGGGGACATGGGAGATGAAAGCATTCTCTCCTTGCCTAAATCTCTCCCTGCAGCTTCTACTTATATATAACAAAACAATACTGTAAATTGATTGTAATACTTTCCTGTGATTTCTCCTTTTATTTTTCTATTTAGAGAAATAACTTTAAAAATCGACTCTGTTTCATTTCTTCTCTGCCGGTTCCCTTCTCCAAAGTATGGTTTGACACAGAAGAATGAAAGAATGTGTGTGTTTTTTCTCTTCTCTTCTAATGGTTGTATGTAAATGGAGGGGTTGCCCAAAGGAAACCTGAGGAAAGATGAAACTTTTTTTTTTTTTTTGCGGTATGTGGGCCTCTCACTGCTGTGGTCTCTCCCGTTGCGGAGCACAGGCTCCGGACGCGCAGGCTCAGTGGCCATGGCTCACAGCCCCAGCCGCTCCGCGGCATGTGGGATCCTCCCGGACCGGGGCACGAACCCGCGTCCCCTGCATCGGCAGGCGGACTCTCAACCACTGTGCCACCAGGGAAGCCCAAGATGAAACTTTAGAGTCTGCTATTCCTGCAAGCTCTGCACGCTGTGCTCCCGTGATGAAAATCACTTTGCTGCAATCATTGAAGCATGGTATTACTTGTAAATATCTGTTTACACGTCCATTTTACCCAACACATCCTGAGCCTTTGAAGGCACAGACTATGTCATATTCCTTTTTGTGTTCCCAGGACACAGCACAATGTCTTACACATAATACATGCTCAATAAATGATTACAGGATTAATAACTGAGTGCAGTTATCGGCCTGGCCACCCATTCAGGGATTATCTTCCCCTAACAGAGAACACTACTTAGAGGAAATGGCCTTCGAACTGAGCTTTAATGGGAAGAAAAACGGCACGTGATTGCAAGAGGAAGAAGGTTGTTCTTATGCACGTGGAACAAGCCAGACAAAAGCTTGGAGTGGGAGACTACAATTACTAGGTTGCCCATCGGGAAATTAAACAGCCTATCCATTCATTAGAGAAAGAACAAATGACAGGCCTTGTGCATTACCAGACTGTTAATAAGCAAGAGCCAGACTTGCTCTTATGAAAAGCCAGACTCTGAAGGTCATGTTACCCAACCGTCTCAAGCCACTCATTCTTAAAGTCTTACTATTCAAAATTCGGACAGTTACAAAGGGTACTGGTGGTGCTGGCATAAGGGGTTACAATCGCTCTTTTATAACTGTCTCCGTCCTATTTTTCAGGCTACTGAGATGGCTTATATTTGCTCAGATGATCTCATGCAGAGATCAGCAAGACCATGTCACCCCTAACCCTAACCTTTACCCCAAAGTGGAAACATTGTTGGATGTGTTGGGGGGACCTCACAGTAAGCTCACTGACCTTTTCCAACTGGAGGCCCTGCCTTTTAGACTTCAGTCCACTCCACTGGCCATGTTGAAATTGGTCCGCCAGGGTCAAATACATCTTCCTCAGGGAAAACATGTCTAAGATGTGGGTGGAGTGATAAAAGGGTCTAACAAATTTTGAGTGTCTGTTGAGTACCCCAATCTGTGCTTCATGCTTTTACATCTCATTTTTCCTTATAACAGTCCTGAGAGAGAGGTGTGACTCCCCTTTTATGTATAATAAAGCTAAGTTTCAGAGAAATGAAATAATCTTGCTTGAGGTCACACAGTTAAGTGATGGAGCCAGAATCTTGCTTGAGGTCACATAGTTAAGTGATGGAGCCAGAATCAAACACAGGTCAAACACAGGTCAGCCTGTGATCCTTCCAACATACCATACATACAACAACTGTTATAAAAACATCTGAGGCCAACAAATAACCCAATTTTTAAAATGAGCAAAGCGTTTGAATAGACATTTCTCCAAAGAAGATGTGCAAATGGCCAATTAGCACATGAAATATGTTCAACATTACTAGTTATTAGGAAAATGCAACTCAAAACTACAATGAAATACCATTTCACACCTACTAGAATGGCTATGATTTAAAAAGGGAGACAGTAACAAGTATTGGTAAGGATATGGAGAAACTGAAACCCTTGTATATCACTGATGGGAATGTAACATGGTACAGCTGCTTTGAAAAACAGCCTGTCTGTTCTTCAGAAAAGTAAACATCGAGTTGCCATATGACCTAACAATGCCACTCCCAAGAGAATTGAAAGCATATATTTACACAAAGCTTGTATAAGCTTACTTGTAGCAGCATTATTCAGAACAGACAAAAGTGGAAACAACCCTGAATATCCATTAATTGATAAATGTATAAATAAAGGCAATATATCTATATAAGGCAATATTATTTAGCCATAAAATAAATGAGGTACTGATATCTGCTACATCGTGAAGGAACCCTGAAAACATTTTGCTAAGTAAAAGAAGCCAGTCACAAAAGTCCACATATTGTATGATTCCATTGATATGAAATGTCCGGAATGAATAAATCACAGAGATAGAAAGTAGATGAGTGGTTGCCAGGGGCTGGGGGTGGGTGGGAGGAATGGTGAGTGATTGCCGAGGAGCATGGAATCTCTTTTCCGGTGATGAAAGGGTTCCAGACTAGATAGTGACGATGGGTGCCCAACTCTGTGAATACACTAAAAACCACAGAATTGTACACTTTAAAATTAAGGGTGAATTTCATGGTAAGTATATAAATTATATCTCAACAAAGCTATTATAAAAATATATATGTCTGAGGCCAGGTTGGCTTAAGCAAGTGTCAGGTACCATATTTAGAAAAATCCCTAACCCACTGGGCACACGCTACCAAGATTTAGGATTTAACAATTAAATGACCACCAGAATGCTTGCTGCAAATGTCTGTATGTGACAGGTTTGGAAATGAGGTTCTTGATAAACAACCGAAAAAGAATGTCCCTTTCTGTTGTGGTGTGAGATACACCACTCAATACAAATAATCTTAATGTATCTCATAGAGATTAAGGTGCTAGGAGTATAGTATCAATAGGAGACAACAGCCTATTATTATAATACGATGGTATCATAAAGGTAAATCTACTGCTAGGATCTCCTATTGCCACTTTCATTTGAACAAATATTCATTAAGAAACGTTTATCGAGGGATATCCCTGGCGATCCAGTGGTTAGGACTCTGCACTTTCACTGCCAGGGGCCTGGGTTCAATCCCTGGTTGGGGAACTAAGATCCCACAAGCTGTGTAGCATGGCACCCACCCCTCCCCACCAAAAAAAAATGTTTATCAAGCATCTAGAGTGTACCAGGTATTTTATTAATGGTGTAGCATTTCTTACATTTATTCCCTCACAGACAAGTCTCCTTGTTATATAGATGAGAAAACCGAGGCTCATAGAGGTTAAGAAAATTGCCCTAGGGCCTCCCTGGTGGCGCAGTGGTTGAGAGTCCGCCTGCCGATGCAGGGGATGCGGGTTCGTGCCCCGGTCCGGGAGGATCCCACATGCCGCGGAGCGGCTGGGCCCGTGAGCTGTGGCCGCTGGGCCTGCGCGTCCGGAGCCTGTGCTCCGCAACGGGAGAGGCCACAGCAGTGAGAGGCCCGCGAACCGCAAAAAAAAAAAAAAAAAAAAGAAAAGAAAATTGCCCTAAGTCACATAGCTAGTGAGTGGTAGAGACAGAATTTGTGCCAAGATTTGTCTGACTCCAAAGCTAAGGGTTGGATTGGAGAGCCAGGAACAAGCAGTGGCTGGCTAAGTGCGGACAGCGTGAGGACGGGGAGGATACGCACGGAGGCGGAACGAGTCACGTCCGGCCCAGACCCTGGAGTCAGATGCCTGGGTTTGAATCTTGCCTCTGCATCCTATGGGGATGTTGTGCCTATTGAAAAAGCCGTGCATGCAAAAATGCTTACGACAGTGCTCGGCACATAGTGAACTCTCAATGTGCAGAGTGTTTATTATTATTATTGCCTCTTCTGCATGCGTGCAGGTTGTCATGGTTTTGAGGTTAGGGACTATCACCCAAAGGGTAGAAAAGCCTCTCCCAGTTTTACAGGTGAAGCAGTGATTATCTCTGGGGAGTGGATTAAGAGAGGGGGAGGGTAAGGAAAGAGGGAGGATGTTTTCACTCTCCCTTATTTTTACGTTTGAGTTTTTTACAATCATGCATTACTTTTTTTAAAACATTAATTCATTTTATTTTTGGCTGCGTTGGGTTTTCGTTGCTGTGCGCGGGCTTTCTCTAGTTGCAGCGAACAGGGGCTACTCTTTGTTGCGGTGCATGGGCTTATTGCGGTGGCTTCTCTTGTTGCGGAGCATGGGCTCCAGGCGCGCGGGCTTTAGTAGTCGTGGCTCGCAGGCTCTAGAGCTCAGGCTCAGTAGTTGTGGCACACGGGTTTCGTTGCTACGTGGCATGTGGGATCTTCCCGGACCAGGGCTCGAACCTGTGTCCCCTGCACTAGCAGGCGGATTCCTAACCACTGCACTACCAAGGAAGCCCCATGCATTACTTTCTAAAATAAAAGAAAACGCGGTTGATAAAAATGCTTCTACCAATTAAAGAGCACTTGTACTTGAGGGAAAAAAGATAAATCAAAACCTGGGGCATCTGGGTTTATTGTAATTCTAGGGAAACCCGAAGTCAGTCTTCTATATGCAACCCGCAGATCGGAGTCTTTGCAGTGAGGGGCAGGCACAATGCCAATTTTACAGACTCACTTACCTTGTTCCTTCAGCCTATTTTTCATTAGGGGCAAATTTGCTATAATTTGATCTTTTTTTTTTTTTTTTTTTTTTTTTTGCGGTACGCGGGCCTCTTACTGTTGTGGCCTCTCCCGTTGCGGAGCACAGGCTCCGCACGCGCAGGCTCAGCGGCCATGGCTCACGGGCCCAGCCGCTCCGCGGCACGTGGGATCTTCCCGGACCGGGGCATGAACCCGCGTCCCCTGCATCGGCAGGCGGACTCTCAACCACTGCGCCACCAGGGAAGCCCTATAATTTGATCTTGATAGATGTTCTGTAAAGCTTTTTTAGACCTCAGCTCTGCCGAGGGCACCTCTCAGATTGCTTCCTGCTAAGTACTCGTTAGATGGGTGATATTTACAGGAGTCTACAAGCAGGGCCTTCCTTTAGGAGATTCAAGGGTGGTGGGGAGACTTGTGGATGTGGGAGCCTGAGAATTTCAATCATGGGTGGAACCTGGAGCTGCGGAGAGAAAGGAAGAAGGGGTGAGCAGCCAGCATCCTTCCAGATGGGAAAAGACAAGCTGTCTCCACCGTCTCACTCTGGGGTGGCTGTACATCTTCCATCTTACTCAGCCCCCAATTTTCCCTGTCAACTCTACAAGGCTCTTTTTCCTTAGCTGCGATTTGGCTTTCTCATCTCTGAAATGGGCTTCATATTTCCTCTGTTCCAAGGATTTGGGGAGATCTAATTAGCTTTGACCTGTCATGTTGTCATATGGGCTTCTGGGAGCAAAGTGTGAAATGATAGAGAAATAAGGACAGGATACAGTGGGGTGACCCATCTCTGGGTTTGGAGGAACCCAAGAGTGTGTGGAGGTACTTAATTCACATTTAGACTTATCAGCCCATCAGAAAAGAGTCCAAAGTCAGCAAAAATTCAGTGTTTTACACTTAACTTTAAGGACAAGGGTATGCTTGGGCAGACAACAAGGACAGAAGAAAAAAGCTGCTAGAAGATTGTAAGCAAAACCACTATCTTTATCCTACAGGTTTCTCTACAGGAAGAATAACTAGTAGATGTTTATGTCTAGGCTAAAGTCCCAAGAACAAATGCCTTCCAGCGCTTCCTAGCTTTAAACCACACCTGTGTCCCACCTCAGCTGGCCTCTGGGTCATGCGTCTCCACATTTCCCCTCTCCCACTGCTGAGCCAGATCTTGGCAAGGGGCAGGAAGGAGGCAGCCCCGAGGGACACGTTCCCACCAGCCTTGAGCTGGCTGCATCTCACTTATCCCTCACTAATGGCACAGATGCTTTCTGTCTTGTTCTCCTATGCTTGAAAAACACTTCGCCCAAAGCCAACGCAGCCTCACACAGAGGAAGGGCAGAATTCAGAGCTCACATGGTTCAAGATATAAACTGATCCAAGAAATTAAGAGACAAAGACAACTGGCATCTGCTTTTCAGGGCTTTCTTCTGTTCTCATCTCACAGCAACCAGACAGTACAAGATGGGCTGAGGTGTCGTTCCAGCTGACAAACAAATCTGGTGGTTCACATACCACTGTGTTTTCTTCTCTTTCCTATCTGTTGGATGGATAATGGGAAAAAGAAGGGATTTACATTTCCTGAGAGTTCTTCACTTCCTTATGGAAAGGTTCTGAATGGCAACACAGCATGTGTGTTATGAAGTTCTTATTTTACTAATGTAGTCTGTTGGTAAGTGTGGCCTTGGAGAAGCCTGAAGGGACCCAGGATATGCCCTACCTCCCACTTCCAAAAGAAAGGGCCTTTGGGGGAGATGTGATAGAATTATTAAAATTATGTAATAGGGCTTCCCTGGTGGCACAGTGGTTAAGAATCTGCCTGCCAACGCAGGGGGCATGGGTTTGAGCCCTGGTCCGGGAAGATCCCACGTACCGCGGAGCAACTAAGCCCGTGAGCCACAACTACTGAGCCTGCGCTCTAGAACCCATGAGCCACAACTACTGTAGCCCACGTGCCTAGAGCCTGTGGTCCGCAACAAGAGAAGCCACCGCAATGAAGCCCGCGCACCACAACGAAGGGTAGCCCCCGCTCGCCGCAACTAGGAAAAGCCCGTGCACAGCAACAAAGACCCAAAGCAGCCAAAAATAAATTAATAAAAATAAATTAATTTTAAAAATTATGTAACAAAATCAACTATGTGATAAAACCAGTATCATGTATTCTATAATTGGTATTAATAGTCATACCTTTTTGTTTTCTTTTCTTTTTTTTGGCGGTACACGGGCCTCTCACTGTTGTGGCCTCTCCCGTTGTGGAGCACAGGCTCCGACGCACAGGCTCAGCGGCCATGGCTCATGGGCCCAGCCGCTCCGCGGCACGTGGGATCTTCCTGGACCGGGGCACGAACCCCTGTCCCCTGCATCGGCAGGCGGACTCTCAACCACTGCGCCACCAGGGAAGCCCTTGTTTTGTTTTTATTTTTTATTGAAGTACAGTTGATTTACAATGTTGTGCTAATTTCTGCTGTAGTGACTCAGTTATACACATATATACGTTCTTTTTTTGTGTTTTTATCTTTTTTGACGTGGATGATTTTTAAAGTCTTTATTGAATTTGTTACACTGTTGCTTCTGTTTTATGTTTTGGTCTTTTTTTTTTGGCCATGACGCATGTGGGATCTTAGCATTGAACCCGAACCCCCTGTACTGGAAGGCAAAGTCTTAACCACTGGACCGCCAGGGAAATCCCCATTCTTTTTAAATATTCTTTTCCATTATGGTTTATCCCAGGAGACTGGATATAGTTCCCTGTGCTATACAGTAGGACCTTGTTGTTTATCTATCCTAAATGTAATAGTTTGCATCTATTAACCCCAAACTCCCGGTCCATCCCTTTCCCTCTCCACCTCCCCCTTGGCAACCACAAGTCTGTTCTTCAACAGTCATACCTTTTTAAAAGAAAAATCAAGATAGAAAGAAAATTCTATATTTAAACAACACAACCAACAATGACACTTTTTTTGTGTGTGTGTGGCACACGGGCCTCTCCCGCTGCGGAGCACGGGCTCCGGACGCACAGGCTCAGCGGCCATGGCTCACGGGCCCAGCCGCTCCGCGGCACGTGGGATCTTCCCGGACCGGGGCACGAACCCGCGTCCCCTGCATCGGCAGGCGGACTCGCAACCACTGCGCCACCAGGGAAGCCCCCAACAATGACACTTTAATTGTACATCTCTGCCCAGCTGTTTTCTGCCAGCCTGCTTGCACAGGCTTTGTTCATATTGACACTTGCATAGTTCTGTATTACAAGGCACACACATTCCTTCAATTATGGGCTGACCTGCCACTATTGTATTCAAGTAATTTGAGTTCCTCCCCTCTACTCCCAACCCTTAGGCATTTTACTTATGTGACACCATTAAATCTTGTTTTGATTATGTGATGCTTCCCTTCCAGAAGAAGGTATTGGTCTTCTAAAATGATAAAATGGAAGGAGTCAGAAAATCTCATAATGGGAAGAATATCCACGATCACTTGATCTAACCCTCTTGTTAACAATTGATGAAATTGAGGGCGAAAAGGTTAGGTCATTTGCCCAAGGTTGCACAGAGGTAGTGGCAGAGACAGCAGAGGCCACATCTCCTGGCTTCCCTTCCCCTGCATCACCAGGGTGCTGGTACTTTGGCTTATTCATGCCTGAGTGAATTAGGAGTGATTTGGCAGGGGGCATATGCACCAGCTTTATTGTGTCCCCTTAATCTTTCAATTTGCTGCCATCCAGAAAGGAGGAGAGGAACGTGAGAGGGCAGAAAAAGGAGAAAGCCACACATTATTGGTATGCTGGAAGATTCTAGAAACACTTTAGACCCAGCATGTTTAGGAAACTGAAATATCAGACCAAGTGATGGGGGGTGGGAAATGACGAGGCAAGTGTCCCCTACTGTTCTCTGTGGTATCCGCCCCTCCCCTTCCACTCTGGTTTGCTCTCCAGTTCTCTGTCAGGACACTCAGCTCAAGACCTTGCAAAATACGTTTGCAGTGTTTTCACCTTTGCACTTAGCTTGAGCCTTTCCCTCTTTCCTCCTTCAAGGCCCAGCTCAGAAAATCATGTTCTTCATGAGGGCTTCCCTGCTATATTCTATTGAACTTGGTGGCTCTCTTCTCTGAGCCGCCCAAGCACTTGGCCGTGGCACCTAGGTTCTGGCACCTAGATTATTTCAGTGCACTCTTTCTATCCTCACCAACATCCTCCACTCTCAGCTCTGCCTACTGCCCCCATAGCCACCCTGTGTCATTAATCATAAACTTCTTGAGGGCAGATGTCTGTCTTATTAATTTTTATATTATCAGTAGCACTTGGCACAGACCCAGACCTCTGTGGGCACTAAAATTGAATAGAATATTGGCTCTGAATTGTAGCAGTAGACCTGATTTTGTCAGTGAAAATTGCTTGGGTTTGAGAGGCCAATTTTCAGACATATCCAGTTTAGAAAACTCCATCTTCCACTGCCATAAATAACCCCTGGCAGCTTGAAGGAATCTTAGCATCCTCCAAAGGTGAATATTTCTCACCTCCTTGCTAGTTAACTCTGCTTGTTTATATGCCGTGAACACAGATAGTATTAACCAGTTGCCTCAGGCCCATGGTTTATCCAGCTGGTGTTGTCTCTGGCATGGGGTTAGTGGGGTCCATGGTCTAACGGGAGTCACGTCTGAGCACAAGTTTAAACAAAAGATTTGAGATCTGGGACAAATACCCGTGGTGATGATGCTACACTTCTGTACTCTGTAATTTAGCAGGTACATGCTAAACTACACACCTGGCTGGGTGGTGCCCTGGCACCCCGGGGCACTCCCTAGTATTGCTGACTGGAAAGCCTTTGGAGCCAATGAGTTGTACCCAACATGCTGGCTCTTCACCAGAAGTGGCTCTAAGAGTCTGTGTCTCTCTCTGACTTATGCGGAATAGTATAGCATAATGCGTTAAGAATGAGAAGTGTTTGGACAGAACGAGGTTAAAGTCCTAGCTTCACCACTACTAAAGGAGTGATGTAAAACAAATTATTTAGTCTTGTTAAGGCTCATTATAAAGTCTGTAGAATGGAGTAATAGCCCACTTCATGACATCGTTTCGAGGATCATATGGAATTGTGCGTCTCTTGATAGTGTAGGGGCACTCGGACACTATGTGTCTGAGTAGACGCATAGTGAGTACTCAGGACCTGCCAGCTCTTGTGAGTTGACTATTCCCATGTACTTAGTAATAGATATTCCGCCTCTCTGGAAGCAATTCTTCATTGGTTCTGGCTTTTAAGCAGGAAGCACTGCTTAAAAGGTAGAGAGATTAATGGTACAGCTCTGGTTGTCCAAAACACTTCCTCAAGTATCTGAGACTGAGAGAAGGACAGCAGATGTGTTGTCTCTACAGCAGGGGCTCCATGGGTTAGAACAATATCATAATCTCTATAGGCCCAGAAACATGCTGTGAGCAGGACCTGAGCTGGGCCCTGGCTGGTGAGTTAGCCATTAAAGTCTGTGAAAGAGCAAACTGCCAAAGCCCAGGCCAGAGCTACATTCCTGATGTTGGCCTCATTGGCAGGCCTCCCAACCAGCGCATGTAAAGCACATTTATGGATTCATTCACTCACCACAATTGTATTAAGCGCCTGCTGTGTGCCAGGCACTGAGCTCATGGAGTTTTCATTCAAGTGGGGAAGACAGGTGTCAATCAACTTGCCACAGGAATGACAAGAGTCCTGGTCCTCAAGCCTTAGTGTGCATTAGAATCCCGCAAAGCGTTTGGTAAAACACAGGTTCGAGGCCCACTCTCAGTTTCTGATTCAGTGGGTCTGGAGTGGGGCCCGATCATTTGCATTTCCTGGAGAGTTTCCAGGTGACGCTGATGCTGTTGGTCCAGGAACTACACTTGGAGAACCACTGGCATCATATAATGACAACGTGTGTAAGTTCTCTGGAGGAAAAATATCGGGAGTTCTGGGAGAGTATATCAGAGGGGTCCTAACTCAGATTGGAAGAGTCTCAGAAGTCCTTTTTGAGCAAATGGCATTTAACTGAAGTCTGAAGGTGAACAGGAAGGAAAGAGTGTAGGGGGAAGATGTGGGGGCCGTGAGGAGGAAGGGAGCATGGTGATGGCGAGCAAGGAGGCCAGCGTGGCTGGAGCCCGGTGGGTGGCGGGAGAGCCGTTGAGGCAAAACCAAAGGGGCCAGGGCCAGATAGATCACCTGCGTCTGGTGGACGAGCAGAAAGGTCGCGGGTTATATGCTAAGTACGGTAGGAAGCCTTTGTAGAACAGAAAGATGACATGTTCTGATTTATGCTTTTAAAATTTAGCTTCTTGCCACTGTGTAAAGAGGAGTCGGTTAATCTGGGATGTTGTTCGGAGGTAAAATTGATAGAATTTGGTGATGGATTAGAGGTGGGAGAGAGAGAGGAGCAAAGGAAAGCATTAAGGATGATTACAGGTAAGTGAGATGGAATAGCAGGAGGACGGTTCTGATGATCTTCCCGAGAAAGGGATGCAAATTTTGTGTCCACATCCATGGACAGTATTTAACCTTATCCCTCATCCTCCCTCCTCCCTTTTCCTCTCACATCTTTGTCTTCAAGCCGGTCCCCACCCACCCATCACTTCTTTAGGCCAGTTAAGCTGTTTGCTGGGGCAGTAGGCTATTTGAAGATGAGGGCAAGGCTGTGGCAAGTTGGGTCAAGACCTGTGGGCTTGGGTTCCTAATCTGACAAACATGGTGGGAAGAAAGAACTGTCCACACATCCAGATGCTCTATCCTTTCAAGCTTTATCTAGTAAACTCTTAAAACAGTCATCAGAGAAAGCCTAATACTTTTATCCTTATCTCACTGTGGCCACACTGAACCATGGAGTAATGTGTCTTGCTCTCTGCCACGGAGGGAATGAAGCAAGTTCCAGAGTGGGAATTTGGGGCATCCTGGCTCCCAGGTATCTCACCGGGGCCGCTCGCTCAAGCAAGTAGAAGTAGGTCATGAACTGCAGTGAGGGACAGGAGCAGGATGTTCCCAGCTGGAGGTTTGAATACCAATTAGTGAATGTGGATGTTCCCATGGCAATGGTAATACTACCTCTTTTTTGAGACCAGTAAACCCAGCGATACAGGGTGAGTCAACTGCTGCTTTGAAAATCTGTTGTATTTCTTCATTTTCATTGTCTCAGATTGGAAATATCTGTGACAACATGGTTCCCAGGCATTTGATAGAGTTTCAGATGATTTTCCACATGGTGATGTGGTCTTAGGATTGAAGCCCTAGAAGCACCATCTCATAATGTGCCTTCTCCTGTTGTCCACTGCACTATTCACAGAGAATAATGGACTTTAAGGTACCAATGGAGTGAGATTTTCTACTAGCTTAAAACTCTTTGTCAGGACCTTCCAAAATCTTCCAACTGTTCTGATTTTGCAAAATACCAAGAAGGATGAATGGTAAAGATCCTGATGACTATTTCCAAAAGATGTCTGAGAACTTCTCCTGTCTCTTTAGGAGAATATGTTCAGAAAAAGAAGGTCAGGGCCTCCTCCCTCAGCCCCCTCTTCATACCCTCCTTGCTCATCTGGCCAGATCATGTGCCCAGGCCACACAGGTACCCTGAAACTCCATCCCAGGATGACTCAGAGAACTCTTAAATCACCGAACATTAGAGCTGGAAAGTGCGTCAGTCAGAGACGGATGAGCAGGGGACTGCCTAAGACTTTATGATTTCATCCAGCTGAGACCCTCCCATAATGCAGGACCTTGGTGTGGTCACTGTGGTCCTGGGACCAGCCATTAGCTTGTAGGCCCCAGTCTCCTAGACTGACTCACAATAACCAAGTTTGAAATAAAATGACTTATAAACTCAAATGTCCATATATGCATTTTACAATGGGGATATTCTACTTCAGTGACCAGAATGCTCACATCTCTTATCCAGTATCAGAGTATCTGGAAGATAGAATTAGTAATCAGAAGCTTGCTTAGCGATCAGAGCTTCAGAGCAAAAGGAAGTAGGTGACTTCAAAGCATGTTTTATCTGAGAAAGAAACCCCTGATGAACTACCCCTGCCCAACAACAGACATTTTTGGGGTTATAGCAGAATGTTCACTTGCCCTTGAGCTGGCTGTTCTCTTCCCAGGACAGCCCTGGGAGAGTAAGTACTGATAAGTTCTGCTCCTTTGGGCTTATATGAGGTCCACTCAGGCCATATCCCTGTTGGTAGCACATTACATTTCACTGAGTTTCACCTGTCTTGATCCTAATATCATTTGCTATCATGTCCACTCAAATCATACCCTGGCCACCTTGTCTCCTGATTTATTTATGTTCTCTTAGGATGGGTTGACTGTTAATAGTGTCCCTTTCCAAGGGTACCCAATTTCTATACTTTTACAGGGAGCCCACTAGAGCCTCCTCCAGAACTGTAGAAGGACCAGCAGCTCTTCCAATCCAACACTTTAGAACACAAGTTCCCAGTGCTATATTCCCAGCCCACCTTGGCTTGAATGCTGCCAGCAGTGGGGAGGTCATCACCTTCTGGGGACTCAGTCCTTTTCACCAAGACCCTAGGCTGAAGGGAATAAACCAACCAGAAGATATTATCAATGCCCTTGTGTGTCTAGCACCTGCCCTGTGGGTGAGGTTTTTCCCTAGATGCTGCTGGGGATATAAGAGAAGAAGAAGTGAGATCAGGAATGGGTAGCTGGCCGTTTCCAAAGTTCTGCAGGGAAGTAGGGTTCAGACTTTCACAGACTTGGCAGTCTGTATCCTGAGCATCTCTGGAGCTTGTTCAATCACCTAGAATTACTTCTGTCCATGGAGGGTTCTAAGTATTTGCTATTTTGATGAAAAGAGCTGAACCCTGTGGCCCATATGAAGCATTGTAAAATGGCAAGATTGGGCCTATCGTGGAGGGAATAACCGGCTCCTGGAGCCCCATGAGGCTGTCAGAGTGTCTAAAAATCCCACAGGGCTTTGGCTATAGCATTGTCTCAAAAAGTTTCTATTATACTGCAAATCATTTTAAATGAAATCAGTGACAAATGAAGACATAAGTGGCTGAGCAAAGAGCAAGACCCCAAGAAAATGGGGCCCAGGTGCTGGAGCACTGATCTGGAGTATGAGGCACTGTTCTAGAGAGAAGAATGGAAATTCTGAGTGATGATAGGTCGGCTGATAATAATGATGGGACATGGCTCCCAGGGACACCCCCCTCCCCGACCCTCAGCAAGATTCTGTGGTGAGATTTCATTGCCATTTTTGCTGACACAATTCTGGAAGTGGGGAGTTTTCCCTACAGGTTCATCTTGAGTGATCTAACTTACGGTTCAAATCCCAGAAGTACCACTTAATAGCTTTGTGATCTTAAGTAAGGTATTTAATTTCCCTGAGCCTTCGTTCACTCTGCTGTAAGGAAGAGAAAATAATACATACTATTTGCGAAGATTAAATGAAATTACACGTACCGTGTGGCATGTGGTAGACATGCGATCAATGGAAACTATCATTTCTCCTTTTATTTCCTATAGCAGCTCCCTCTAATGTATCCATCAAGAATTCCTTCTAAAAAAAAAAAAAAATTCCCTCTATTGCACTCCCAAGGGTCTTATCTAGATTTTAAATCATTCACTCAAGTATTCCAGGAGCTGAATTGTGATCAAGCCTATAACAAAAGTGAATTTTGACACGTTAGCATTGGGCCTTGAAAAGTCAAACATGCATATTTCTTACTAAAGATAACTTACATACTTTGAGTTATAAAATTGCGGTCATAAAAAGAGAATCCCTTTCTTTCATTCTGTCTTCCTTCCTTTTTCCTTCTTCCCTTTATCATCAAGACCTCCAACCTACAGGGTATCTTTGAATGGATTTATTTCAGTTTTCCCTGCCAAACCGACCAAGGCTGACCAGGATAGTTCCCTGGTCTCAGTTGGTAGGTGAGAACGGGGGACCCCCTTGTCTTCCTGGACACTCTAGGTCATGCCTCTTGCTTGGTGTGTGAGGGAGGGGAAAAGAAGGAGGACCCCAACTACCTTGTCCTTCCATTTATTGATGCACAGCACTTACCATCCTCTGTAGTCGTCCTCCTCAGAAAGTAAGCTCCGTGTGGCAGTTGTGTGTATTCCATATACCCTTATGCGCTCGGTATTTGCACAATAACTGGTGCACAATAGGAATTCAATAAATAAAGGGCGAATGAATACATGAATGTGTGAGATTGTGGCCTGGTGGGACGGGGTCACAAGGCAAATCTGGAAACGAGCTGTGCTCAGGAGCCTCCAACTACACCCTGCCAGTCCCAGCAAGGGGGCCTCCTATTTTGGGTTGAGTCATGACTCTTCTAGCAAGGTCGGCATTGGGATGATTTCTGCACCTTCCTCCCTAGAGGGGTGAGCCTCCCAGTTCTCCCTGCCAGGCTCCGAATCAGCAAGGTCAAGACAATTTTCAGCAGGAATTCAGTGTGTATTTTTTTAAAAATAAATTTATTTATTTTATTTATTTATTTTTGGCTGCATTGGGTCTTCGTTGCTGCGTGCTGGCTTTCTCTAGTTGTGGTGAGCAGGGGCTACTCTTCATTGCGGTGCGCAGGCTTCTCATTGCGGTGGCTTCTCTTGTTGCGGAGCACGGGCTCTAGGCGTGCGGGCTTCAGTAGTTGTGGCTCGCGGGCTCTAGAGCGCAGGCTCAGTAGTTGTGACACACGGGCTTAGTTGTTCCTCGGCATGTGCGATCTCCCCAGACCAGGGCTTGAACCCGTGTCCCCTGCATTGGCAGGTGGATTCTTAACCACTGCGCCATCAGGGAAGTCCCAGTATGTATCTGAAGTTCCTTTCCTTCCCCAGCATTTGCATTTGCAGCTTTGGAAATCTCATGCCCTCTTCACACCATCCAGATAGGAAATTTCTCCTTTGGCTTTTACATTCTGGGCCCAGGCCACCTGCTGCTGCAGTGGATTTTAGCCATATTATTCTTTTCTGCTGCTCTGAGTGTCAACAGCACCCTCAGTGCTAGATACAAACATATAACCAACCACACAGCTCTCGCCTGCCCCAAAGCTTGCTGGGTAAGTTAAACAGACAATAAAATGCGGACTTCAAATATGTCAGGGTAGAAGGCATTTAAAATTCTCAGCGGGGGCTGGAAAGAGAATGCTTTTCAAGTCTTTCCATTTTCCTCTTCCCTTGCCTTCAGCATCGAAGCTGCCCGAGAGTTGCCTTGCCCCTTCTCGGTCTACATGACCATTTAAGGATGGCTGGTCCTTCTGTGAGCAGGCAGAGTTTGAAATGTTGGCTGTGACTCTGGACCATTCCCCCAGGCTCCTCCCAGGCCGCCTGAAGGAGCAGAGGTACCTAAACTTGGCAGCAAACATTTCCAAGCCTGCTTTCAATTCTGCCATGCAGAATGGTGTTATTAAGTTGATGATTCAGGATCGCAAACCAGCAGAGCTCTGTCCTTTGGGGGAAATATAATCCGTATGACAGGTTTTATGTGGGCTATTTCTGAACACCAGAAACCAGCACCCAGGAGAGTGTAGGTCAAGTAGCAGATGAGCCAGGTCCCATGGGTCAGGAGCCACTTGGCAGGGTAATGCTCTCACCGCCTGCCTTGGTCTTTGCAACAGACGTAGCCCAGGCAGCACGAGGCCTCGCTGTGTTCACATCGGTGTTCCTTTCTCCTGGCAAGGACTTGACCTGTGTCATAGGCTCTCCTAAGCATGACATGAGGAGAAACTCTGATGACTTCCAAGGATTCGCTTCCCGATCCTCTGCTGAGGCTGTCATTTCAAGGGAAAGTTATGCTCATTAGCTGATGGAAGGACCAGGACTCAAATAGTGAATTCAGGAAGTCAAGCATCAGATGTCACCAAAACCCAAGACATCAGAAAACATAATTTCTTCCTTATATCTTGAAGCAGGAGCTATGAAGGAGAGGGGTTTTGGCTTTTGTTTTGTTAAAGCAAAAGAACCCCGCTGAAACGCCCCTTAACTTGCATGTGCCGTGAAAGACCCCTTGTTCCAGCGAATCTCCAAACTGTCTGGACTGCAAGGCTGGTCTGGTGTATTATGCAAAAACATTTACATTTTCTCTGTCATCCCCCCCTCCCATCTCCTTCTTTTGTTTTTTTTCCATTATATTCACATTGGTACAAAGGTCTTAGGGGCAAAGAACATAAATATCCTTGTGACTCTAATATTTTCTGGGCTGGATGCAGCTCCTTGTACACAGAGGAGCATAATGGATGGACACTGATGGTGAGGGGAGACAGGAATGGTTTAACGGGAACTCACTCAGCATCACCAGAATAAATTATTTCCATTCCCACCGCTGCCTGTGCGTGCACTTACATAATCTTGCACGTGAGCACACGCTCACACATGCAAATTAGGGCCAAACAAGCCACGTTGCTTATTATTTCACAGGATTGAAAAAAACCTCTAAAAGATTTCTTTGCTGGGTTGCCACTGTTTTAATGAAACCTCAGGCTGAATAGACAAGGAGAAAATGTATCACCAGGTTGGGAAAATTAAGGAACAGGGCATTTCATGTACAAGTCCTATTTTTCAAGAAAGGTAAGTGAGGGCACACTTTTCAAAATGGGAGGTGGAGGGAGGCGTATCAGGAATTCCCTTGGAGATGATTTTCAGTGTACGTGTCCCCGCTTTCTCCTCCCAGCCTGAGTTGCTGATGAAGTGAGCTACACCTCTGAGGAGTGTGCTATCTCTCAGGGCACCGGCATGGAAAAAAAAAAGTTTCAAGTCATCTGGCTGAGAAGAACAGGGAGGTTTGGGGTCCATCTCCCACGAGGAGAATGGCAGCACTCAAGAAAGAATCGTTTCCATTCAAATCTGGGGTGTAATTGGAGCCCTGGCTGTATGCTGACCAGCCATGTTGCATCTCCAAAGAACAGTGCTATTGCAGTCATTCATATGTTCAAAATTTTTTAAAAATAATTTCTATGTCCATAGTACAGTGCTAAGTCCTTCAAAGACATAAAGATAATAACAACAGCAAACATTTTTAGAACTTTTTCTGTGTATTAAATTTCCCAAGCATTTTCCATATAATAATTTATTTCATCTAATTTAATCCTCTCAACAGTTCCATGAGAGAGGTTCCATTACTTTCATCCCCATTTTACAGATTATGAATCAGGAGTTTATGCTGCACAGTAAGGATAAGACACTCACAGAGAAAGTGATAAAATGCCAGAGGAGAAGATACAAAGGTCATGCTATAGTAGTTTGTAGGAAGGAAATGTCCCTTCTAACCGGGAAGATCAAGGAAGTCTTCATAGAGGAGGTGACACCTGAGCTTGGTCTTGAAGGGTACAGAGGGTTTCTTATATGTTTGGCTCTTTGCTTTGTCACAGGAAGAAAGGGGGCAAGAAATGACTATAATTGGGGTGAGAGTGGGTTGCAGGGCTGTTCCAGACAGTGGGCAGTAAGCAGAAACACAGAGGTCGTAGATCCCTGGGGGTGACAAGATGTTTGGCTGGGGAATAGTGGGACAGAGGCTGGAAGAGTAGAGGTGGCGCAAGTCAAGGTACCTCCGGAATTCGGACTCAACTGTGTTGACCTTGGGAGCCACTAAAGATGAAGATCAGAGCTGGCTGCTGATGTTTAGTCTGGTGGCAGGGGGTGCGATGGGATGGGAGGTTAAAAGCCTGGAGGGGATCACAGAGAGGAGCCATTAATAGTCCAGGTGAGGGAATTCCGTTGCGGTCCAGTGGTTAGGACTCGGCGCTCTCACTGCCGAAGGTGCGGGTTCCACCGCTGGTCGGGGAACTAAGATCCCACAAGCCGCACAGGGCGGCCAAAAAAAAAAGAAAAATCCAGGTGAGAGGCCAAGAGAACTGAACCTAGAGGTAGAATTGGAGCTGGGCATTGGGACAGGTGCGAGAGATGACAAATGATTGGGTAGGGGGGAGAAGGGAGTGGATGGCAAGAGTCAAAGATGATTTCAAGGGCTTAATGACTTGCTAAGGTGGTTGATTTTATTCCAGGAGGAGGGTGAGGGGCAGGAGGGAAGAGAGGAGGAGGTGGTATATTGGCAGAGTAATTTTAACTGACCATAGGCTATCTAGGGGGAGATTTCCAACATGTCAGATCAGGAGATGAGCCTTGGGAAGGAAGATGAGATCTGATGGCAACTCTCACATCCCTTGTCCGCCCTGGGGTTCTGAACCAGTCGAGAGCAGACGTGGAAGAGCCCGAGGATTTCCAGTGGCCCTAGGATGGGGAGGAAGCCCCGCCTGAGTCAGGCCTAGGCTCAAACCTGAGCTGATTCATCATTGCAAGCTCTGTGGTCCCGGGAGAGATGCTTTGCCTTTCTCAGCTTCAGTTTCCACATCTAGAAAATAGGGTTTAAATGAGCTAGCATATGAAATGCCAAGTACAGCTCCTGGTACTTAGTGAGGGCTCTAAATATTCTAAATATTTTATTCTGTATTGTGTGGAAGTGTTTCCAGGGCTTATTTATGTTTTCTTCTCTCAAAGGGAGGTCTGAGTGGACTGAAGGAATTCCCTCTCCAGCCCTGCTGGATTCCTTCAGAAATAGGAGGGCCAGATGAAAGTGAGGTTTCATTTTATTAATGATAGGTAGTAGAAGAATTGTAAGGGAAATTAGATCCATTTCATTTTCATTAGGATTGGCATGGAGGAGAAAATTACTTCCTAACTATGAGATCTGTTTTGATGTCAGGGTCACGGTTGGAAGCTAGCCCTCACCAGATCCTGGGTCACTCACACTTTGGGCTGCAGAGTCAGATGAAGTACTGAGATTGGGCCCTCAGCTGCATTCATTTACTGCTACCCTAACCCAGTGGTTCTCAGCCTGGGGCAATTCTCTTTCCCAGGGAACATTTGACTTTTTTTTTTTTTTGGAGGTGGCGTAGGCATGCGGGATCTTAGGATCTTTGGTCCCCGACCAGGGATCAAACCCGTGCCCCCTGCAGTGGAAGTGCGGAGTCCTAACCACTGGACCGCCAGGGAATTCCCACATATGACTTTTTTGCTTGTCACAACTGGGGTAGGGGAACTACTGGCATCTAGTGATAGAGGCCAGGGATGCTGCTAAACATCTTACAATGCATAGGACAGTCCCTACAACAAAGAGTTATCTGATCCAAAATGTCAGAAGTGCTGAGGCCGAGAAAGCCTACCTTAATCCAGGCATTTCTTATTCATAAAGCAGCTGCCCATTAGCTATATGACCATGGGCAAGTCCCTTAGCCTGTCAGAACCTCAGCTTCCCTGTTGGTGAAATAAGGACATGTCTCGCTTTAGCTCACAGCTTGTCATCAGGATCTAATGTAATAACATATGTGGAGCCTTTGTGAACTACAGCCCCCCCCCAGGTAAAGATATTACTTTAATAACCACTACCCGCCCTTAGTATAAATTCACGTTGTTAGGTGGGGCTTCTGGGTCATGATCATTTTCCTCCCTGACCATTATGGCACTTGCTGGATTAAACCAGCACTCTGGCAGGTCATCCTTGGGTTCTGCTTCCCCAGCCCAGCCTGGCAGGCCTGGGAGGATAAATACCTCCCAGCATCCAGGGAAGGATGTTCACACCTAAGTCAAGCGGGTATCTGGAAAGACTTCCCAGTCCGGCTGTTCATGAGAAGCAGGTAACCAGAGGAAAGAGTGTCAGGACCCAAACGGCCCCTGGCACCAGCCACTTCACCTCCTGGGTACCAGTCAGCTGCGCACACTTGAGGATGTGCCTCCAGTGGCAGCCGTGTGAGAGGCTGCGTTTGCTAGCACAGCTGTTTGCTATTCGGCCCTCCCTGTAGGGAAGCAGCACCCAGGAGGGGAGAAGCCAGAGCACATTCTCTGGGCTGAGGCCCCTTGCAAGGCTGGTTGGCAGTGGACCCTAAGGAAGGTGACAGGATCAGACTCTCCACTAACTGTAATCATTCGAATCAGCCCAGCTGGCTCTCTTCATGTTCAAAGGGCCACTCCTCTTTCATGTGTTTGTGTTGACGGGGTCCTGGTCTTTAAAGGCAATAACGGCCTTACCTCCCAGGACATGCCTGTGTGTTCAGGCATTAATGAATGCTTCCAACCCCTCCGTAAGACAGACAGGCCCCCTTCCCAGCCTCTCACTGGGCCACCTAGAAGGCAGAGATGAAGGTGCTCCCTCAAAATGAGCTTCATTTCACTGGTGTACAGGGTACCTCCCGGGTGCCAGAGCAGTTATCAAAAATACATTATGTGACTGCTGTATTTGAAATAGAGAACCAACAAGGACCTACTGTATAGCACAGGGAACTCTGCTCAATACTCTGTAATAACCTAAATGGGAGAAGAATTTGAAAAAGAATAGACACATGTATATGTATAACTGAATCACTTTGCTGGACACCTGACACCTGAAACTAAAAACACAACGTTGTGAATCAACTATACTCCAATATAAAAGACAAAAGAAACAAAGAAAAAAAATACATTGTGTGACAACTGAGATAATCCATGGCAAGTGCTTAGAACAGTGCACAGCACATAGTAGTGTTCAATTAATATTAACCACTATCATTACCTTCCTCACAATACCTCTGTAAAGAAGGTATTATTATTATCCCAACTTTAAGCAGGAGGAAATTGGAGCTCAGAGAATGTGAATCTCTTGCCCAGGGACCTTCAGCTTGTGAATAATGTTCTCAGGATTTGAATCCAGGATTCCTCTGAGCTGGGCGTCCTCCCACAGAGGAGCTGTTAACCGTAAACTCTTTCCAAAAATGCTGAAAGGGATTAAGCAGTGCTCTCCAAGCACTTACTCTGGACGTCAGCCCCTGAGGATTTGCAACTGTGATCTCAGGAACCGGAGCTGTTGTGCCTGCCCGTAATGGGACATTAGTTCCCAGGGGAGCCCTAGTGGAGGGGCTGGGGGAGAAGGGGCAACTGGCAGGACTCTTCAAACTCAATGAACAGTGAACTAGAGGCACTTGATTCTGATCCCTGCAGACATTTCCTTCTGTCTTCCCAGTCCTGCCGTCCCCACCCCATTCCACCCCAGTTCTCCTGAGACAGGGCGGGGCAGTCTTCAAAAGGTTGCCTGGCCAAATCCTCTGACATGGGACGGTTTCTAGTTGCTTCTTGCTCTTTCCCAAGCCCCCACCGTCTCACTAGTGGTCAACTGACATTCCTCCTCCACAACCCCCTGAAGCCAGATGCTCCATCCTAAGCCACGAGGTAAATAATAGAGCGCTTCCTGAGGTCAGCTGAGGAGTCGAGGGGGCAGTCTTCAGACTGATGGAGTGCACTCAGGAGACCTGACTTCTAGTTTTAGCTTTTCCATTTGCTAACTTGGGTAATAGTAATAACAAGCATTAATACAGGGTTGACAGAACAGCTTCTCAGACCTTGTTTTATTTGATTCTCATAAGATCATGTGAGTAATCAGGACAGATTCTCTTATTTTCATTTTACAGAAGAGAACCGGAGGTTTGGTTACACACTTGATGCAAGATTGTACTTCTAATAAGTGAACACCAAGATTTCTTAATTGAAATTTCAATGCTATTTCCACACTGTCACCTCCCTCCCTCCCTCTCTTTCTCTCTCTCTGCCCCCCCTTCACACGCACACAAAGTGAGCCTCCATTTTTTTTCATGTGTAAAGTGAGGGCGTTTGTAATAAATGATCTCTGAGGACCTTCTGGCTCTCAATTTTCTGATGAATCCTTATTAATCTGAAGAACTCAGAGTTCTGATACTTGTATCAGGGTTATGATCTTTCAGATCTATTCCCACTCTTCTGTCTGTATTCTGTAACATTTCCATTTCTGTAGTTCCCAGGAGACACTTTCTTTCTTTAATTTTTATTTTATATTGGAGTATAGTTGATTAACAATGTTGTGTTAGTTTCAGGTGTACAGCAAAGTGATTCAGTGATACATACACTTGTATCTATTCTTTTTCAAATTCTTTTCCAATTTAGGTTGTTACAGAATATTGAGCAGAGTTCCCTGTGCTATACATTAGGTCCTTGTTGGTTATCTATTTTAAATATTGCAAGGTATACACTTTCTTCAGGGAGGGGACTTAGATGAAATCAATAATAAGGGCACTACCAGTTTATTCCTTAGATTTTGAGGCCAAATAAAGAAACAGCCCGACCAGTGTGCACACACTCCAGCAGCCCCATTCCTTGGGCATTAAACCTCTGAGCCCAGCCCAGCCGCTCTCTCCGTAGAGAAGCGTGGCTAAAGGCATCTAAGTGATTAAGAATTTAAAAATGGAGCAGGAAATGATTGTTGCCAAGAGAGAGATGCTTCAGCTGAATCCTTGGTCCATTACTCTTGAAGGGATCATTATAATAGCCCACAAACTGACGGCAGCTCTCAATTATAGATGCTTTTGAAACATATGGTATTTTTTTGCCGCAGAGAGGAGGTGGTTAAGTGTATTGGTAGTAAGAAAACCTAGATCCAGGTCCTTATTTTTTTCAGTAAATTACTTAACCTCTTTATGTCTCAGGGTTTTATTTATAAAATCTATATTGCAATAATAACACTAAATAATACATCAAAAAGTGACGTGAGGATTTAAAAGTTAAAAAAAGTAATTTGTGTTTTTCCCCTTATTTCCTTACCTCCATTAGCGCATTCTCTCTCTCACTGTGGAAATCTTTTTTCCCACATTCTTTTCATTTTTGAAAACTGAGGTAAAGTTTATACAGAGTGACAAGTAAGTGTACAATTCAATGAATTTTGATAAATTTATCAAAATTTTGATAAATTTTGGAAACCTGTGTAACCAACTCCCCAATCAAGATACAGACCATTTCCATCTCCCCAGAAAGTTTCCTCATGCCCCCTTCCAGGCAATCCTTATCCCCCATACACAGCTATCGTTCTGATTTCTGTCATCAGAGATTAGTTTTGTATTCTTGAACTTCACATAAATGGAATTACATTGTATATATTGCTTTGTGTTTGGCTTTCTTTGCTCAACATAATGTTATTGAGATTTCTCTGTGTTCTTGCGAGTAGCACAGTATCCCTTTTTACTGCTGAGTAGTATTCCATTATACGAATCTACCATAATTTGTTTATATGATCTGTTCATGAACATTTGGGCTGTTTCTGGTTTGGGGCTATTGTGAACACACCTGCTATAAACATTCTTGTAGAAGAAGTATTTTTGTGGACATATGTTTTCGCTTCTCTTTGAGAAGCACTTAGGAATAGAATTACTGAGTCACGTGATAAGTATCTGCTTAACTTTATAAAGAAATATCAAATCGTTTTCCAAAGTGGTTGCCATTTTACAATCCCACCAGCAATGTACGAAGGTTTCAGTTTTGCCATATCACCACCAATATTTGGCATTGTCAGTCTTTTTTTAATTGTAGGTCTTCAAATTGGTATAAAGTGATATAAAATGTAACCCATGGGGGAAACTCAGTGAAGAGTACATGGGACCTTTCTGTACTCTCTTTGCAACTTCCTATGAATCTATAATTATTTTCAAAATAAAAAAGATTTAAAAATATGTATTCAATATGTATTCAAGTTTTCACACATTTTCCTTTAATTCGTTTATCTTTTTATTATTGAGTTGTAGGAGTTCTTTCTATATTCTAGATAGGAGTCCTTAGTTACATATATCGCAAATATTTTCTCCAGTTGGTCACTTACCTATTCATTTTCTTAAAAGTATCCTTTGATGAGCAGAAGTTTTAAATTCTCTTGAAGTTCAATTTATCATTTTTTCATTTATAGTTAGTACTTTTTCTGTCCTAAGAAATCTTCACCTATTGCAAAATCATAAGTTTATTATATTATGTTTTCTTCTTGAAGCTTTATGGGTTTTTTTTGTTTTGTTTTGTTTTTTGCGGTACGTGGGCCTCTCACTGTTGTGGCCTCTCCTGTTGCGGAGCACAGGCTCCGGACACGCAGGCTCAGAGGCCATGGCTCACGGGCTTAGTTGCTCCGTGGCATATGGGATCTTCCCGGACCGGGGCACGAACCCGTGTCCCCTGCATCGGCAGGCGGACTCTCAACCACTGCGCCACCAGGGAAGCCCCCAGCTTTATGGTTTTAAGCTTGTATATTTAGATAAATATGCCAAGTTCCATGTTAAATTAACTTTTCAGAAATATTTGGATAGGAGTTGAAGTTCTTTTTTTTTTTTTTTCCTATTAATTTCTCTAGTAGTTTCAGCACCAATTTCTGTTGTTGAAAAGATGTCCCTTTTCCCATTCCTTTGCTTTTGTTGAGAATTAGTACACCATATATGTGTGGGTCTCTGGGAAACCTTTTAGTCAGATTGAACCTCTTGGATTCATCTTTTACCATCTACCTTTTTTTCCCTCTCCTATTGTTGTTTGTCTTTGTGGGTTATTTTATGGGATTTCTTCAACCTAATCTTCCAACTTTTCTTAGAATTTTAAATTTTAGCTGTAATATTTTTAATTGGCAAGAGTCTTTCCTTGTTCTCATATTTGCTACCTAGCCTCCTTCATTTCTTTGTTCAAATGTCACTGTCTCCTTGATGTAGTCCCTGATCATCATGGTTACATTTATATAATCCCTTTCTGCTAGCTCTCCCTAACTCCCTTCCCTGCTAATTTTTTTCCTCCATAGCATCTATCATAATCTGGCATACTATATTTCACTTATTTTTTTTGTTCGTTGTCTGTCTCTCTCACTGAAATGAAAGCTCCATGAGGGCAGGAATGTTTAAATGGTTTCTATATTAGTACTATTTCTGTGTTTCTAGCCCCTAGAATAGTGCCATGCACAAATAGGCACAGTAAATATCTAATGAATGAATGAATAACTGTTTCTTTGTTATAGAATTTACTTCTCATTTCATGAAAGCAAGATCTTATATCTCTCTGAGGATATTATAATGTCTTTAATTTTTTTTTCTATTTTCTGCATTTCCAGTTTCTCTGAGTTCCTCCCCTCCCCCCATTTGTTTATTTTGATTTTTCGCCTTTATATTGGATGCTTTCTCAAATGACTGGTGATCCTTGACTGCTCATTCATAAACTGGGCCTTGTTGAGTCATAGATGGAGCCTGTTGACTAGTGGATTTTAGGGACGTGCAAGGGTGGTTCCATCAATATCAATCCATGCTTCTCCTGAGCCCCTCATTTCCCTAAAGAGGAGTCCTCAATCTTCTGCCTGAGGAACATGAACTAGTCTGCATGTGTTCTGGGAGCCTCATGAGAAAGGGAGCTGTGGCTCTCACTCTTCAGCATGGAGACTTGTACTTAATCCCCTTGTGTTCCAGAAACCACTTTCCTTCTGCCTTTCACTTTGTCTCGTTTCTCAGAGTCTCAAACCTTTTAGGATCATTTGCTCCAGAGAATGATATTCCCATTTCCTGCCAAAGTCAGGGAGGGGCAGCAAACCTGCTACACGGAGGAGGCCGGGGCTGTGTAGGTCTAACAGACCATTATGCCAGTTTTTACCCATTCTCTGTCCAGCTCCATGCTCTCTAAGGTAATGGTACCTCAAATCCTGAGTCACTCTTAGGTTCAATGGTGCAAATTAGCTCCAGGCATTTAAGTTTTGGCTTCCTCTACTCTGCCACATCAATCACCACTCATGCGTTTATTCTGCACCTTCCAAAAATGTGTAGGCATCTTTCGTCTCCCCTCCCATTTTCTTTGTCCTTGACATTTTTACTTTTTTATTCCTTTAATGTCATTTTAGTGGGGTTTCAAGAGAGGGGCAGTAAATGCATGTACTCAGTCAGCCCTGTGTAACAGAAGTCCGGTGTAAGGATTAAAAGAAAAGTGGAGTGGACAGTGACTCATAATGTTAATAGCTGTCGTATTTAATCTGGTCTGCCTAGCTTGATTCCTAATCTAGTCCATTAGGCCTACATTTGATCATGGTGCTACTCTAGTAACACAATAGTGCACGTGCCGGTTAAAAACCAAAAAACTGAAGTTCTCTGTGCTGATTTAGGAAGCCATAAAAGTCTGTCGCCAGGGAATAAAGTTGGTATTAGAGGATATCACATAAATTCAGCAAGTAATTTCTGACCGGGCTTTAGTTCTTCCCAGAAACAAGTTTCATAGAGTTCAGACACTCTTGCCATGAAGGTCTCTGCCTCCTACTCTCCTTGTAAAGCTCTTCATCTCCTGAGAACATCCTGTGCACAAAGAAGAGGCCAGCCCCTTATATTCAGAGGTTATTCATCCAACAAACATTGATGAGCATCTATAACATGCCAGGCACTAGCTAGGCTGGGGATTAGAAGATAAACCTGGTCCTGACCTGACTTCTGAGAGCCTACAATCTAGTTGAAGAACCATATGTAGAGAATAATGCAGTGACATAAATGACAGTGCTTAGCAATAACTGCAAAGAGAGGTATGCACAAATTAACATGGGAGTGCAGAGAAAGGCTTGATCCACTCCACCCTGGGACACAGGGAAGGCGTCCAGAGGAACAGATGTGTTGTCCCTTCTGGAAAGTCATATTTTTCCCTAAGCTTCAGGAAGGCATCATATAGATGGGAGAAATGTTCATCCCAAGGAGACAAAGCCAAGTTGTAACTGGAGATGACCTGAGCAGAAACATCTTTCAGCTCAGTTGCAACAAAAGCAGCCATAGATCAGAAAAGGAGCCCTTTACACTCAACCACTTCACCACAGGGGGTGGGTGCAGGTGATGGCGGGTTGCTGGCTCATTCATACTTTACACTCACCAGTGAAGGGCTGTCTCCTTCCCACATGCATCCACAGCCAGAGATGTCAGTTTTCGAGGACCTGGAGATGGATTAAGCAGAGAGGTGTAAAGTAGGATGAGACCATGTGGTTTCTACCAGACATTTCTATCGCGGGCATCTGAGTGGATGGTGCTGCCGTTAACAGAGACAGGATCTAATAAGGAGGAAAAATCCTGCTGCGTTGGGAGTTGTCATTTTGGTTGTGGTTGTTGGTGACTTTTCACAGAAGCCCAGCGAAATTAGAATAATGGAGTAGTTGAGTGACTTGAATGAGAAGGCATCCATAAAGTACCTGGGAGGTTATATTTGGTAATCATTATTAATTAACATGATGAGGAGTTGGGGGGCATGTGATAACCTAATCCCAAACTGTGCTCTAGTTCCTCAGTTCTCTCCACTTAAGACAATAACATGTGACCTATTCCTGACCCAGTGACCAGAGCAGACAGGAAGTGGGCCCAGAGCCGCCTCCCTAGGGCACACTGGAGCCTCCCAATCACCAGTGCTCAGCTGTCCGTGGGCATCTGAGTTGGGGCCAGAAAGACTGGGTGGGGTGTTCCTGTGCTCTCCTCAGCTGCCCACTGCGGTACCTGTTCAAGAAGGCACAAAACAGACTCTTGGGTGAAATAAATTCAGTTGAATGTGGCTTTCATGAAAAGCGCAGAGTGTGCTGAAATGTAACAGGATTTACATTAAATGTTGGTGGGGCCCTAAGGCCTAGAGCGGCTGCCCATGGTGTGAAAGTTGGAGAAGAAGAGAGTGTCTTGACCATTTAGGGCTCAGAGACTCTCCAACTGGGCCTGTGCTTGTTCAGTGAGGAATAAAGACAAACACCTTTCCCTGGAAGAGGCTGTGTAGAAGGCCAAGGAAGGTCTCCTTTGATATTTGTCTAACTAGATTGCCCAGGTGACAGCTGGTGGGGTGGGGATAGGTGGGCCGGGGACATGTAACCTGTATCCTTCCAGCAAACCTCTAGGGGAGGCCCTGGGCCGTGTACATCCCCGGAGATGGCAGTGTATGACGGCCAGCCACAGTCTGCATTGACACACTCATGCGATACCTTTCTTTGGGTGTGGCCAGGAGGGCCAATGGAGAAACCTTTGATCAGCTTTTCTGCTGGAGGGACCCTTTCCAGT
The DNA here is from genome assembly GCF_026419965.1 of Kogia breviceps. Taxonomy (NCBI): domain Eukaryota; kingdom Metazoa; phylum Chordata; class Mammalia; order Artiodactyla; family Physeteridae; genus Kogia; species Kogia breviceps. The sequence goes on along the minus strand of NC_081310.1, from coordinate 25,460,963 downwards.
GTCCTCTTAAGTCAGTGAGGGAATGGCATCACGCATATTCCTCGGAGCCTCTGGACTCGTGTTTCTCCATCCAGCTTCCCTACTGGGAACAGTTAGACTGTACTGGTGGGTCCCTGAGTTAGCTGTGGAGAATAAATTCATAGCTGGACATGAGAGAATTAATGGCAGCGTTACTAAGTTAGGAGAAGGAAGCACCAGGTGCAGGTTATCTGAGGAGAAAGCCAAGGGGGGCACCATGTTTCAGGCCTACCTAGAAATGGTTTGGGTCGTGGGGAAATCAAGTAGCTTATAAGAGTATTAGTTTCCTATCACTGCTGTAATAAATTACTACAAATGTAGTGGCTTAAATCAATATACTGTAAACGTATTACCTTACAGTTCTGGAGGCCAGAAGTCTAAAATGGGTCAGGTGGGCTGCTTTCCATTCTAGAGCTTGTGGAGGAATCTGTTTCCTTGCCCACTCCGCCTTCTAGAGACCATCACGTTCCTTGGCTCGTGGCCTCGCAGGACTCCGACCTCTGCTTTCCTTGTCTCGTCTCTCTTTCTGACTTTGACCCTCTTGCCTCCTTCTCATAAGGACCCGTATGTTACATTGGGTCTACCTGAATAATCCAGGAGAATCTCCCCATCTCAAGATCCTTAACTTAATCACATCTGCAAAGTCCTTTTTGCCATATAAGGTGACATACGCACAGGTTCTGGGAATTAGGATGTAAGCATCTTTGGGGGGCTGTTGTTCTGCCTCCACAGTAAGGTGACCTTCTCAACCCACCTCCAGTTTGAGTTTTCTCTTGTCTTCGAGTCTATCTAGAAATGTTCAGTAACACCTCTGAATGCTGGGGTATCCAGGACTTACTTTTACCAACTCCAAGTATCCCCTGGAGGGTTCTCTGGGTGATGGCCTCCTCCTCGGTTTCGTTCCTTCCCCCAAAAGGAATTTGGACGGCTGGGTGGAGTCCTTCTCTCTGGGGTTTCCACAGTGGGAGCCAGGTACATCCCGGCTCTGTGCCAGAAGAGGCAGCATTGCCTGGTGACACTGATACCACAGCCTGGCCCAGCCATAGGCCGAGTGGCAACTTCCCTTGATCATTATCCCCAAGTCTGCCACTACCTTGTGGTTCCCAACAGGCTGATGGCTGTCACTGCTGCCAACAAAACGAGGAAAAATGTGCAGAGGCTTTCAAGGTCCAGTAACCAGTGGGGAGAGTGAGGGTACCCAGACCTGGGTGAAGCTGGGAATTTTCCATGGTGAGTTTGCATCCCCAGAGAAATGGTTACATCCAAGCAAGCCGTGGAATCTCCTTCTGGTCCAGAATGATTTACAAGTGATTCTGGCGTGGTCCTTGTGGGCTTAGCTAGCATATGCTGTTGCTCAGACTCAAAGGCAGTCTCTCTGACATTTAGAATCTCTTTTCCCCACTCCTGGGCAGGGCTGGATGGTGACAGTGTCTGCTTGTATCTCCCTTCTATCCATGTGCTCATACAGATCCCAAACCTCATTTTAAGTCTGGTCTCCATTGTAATTGCCCCCAGTTTCCTCTCCCTTTGGTCTGGTCTATATGACTGAGTGCTTTAATTTATTCAGCATTTTGCACTTTTAAAACTGAGTATTCTCAGTGATTAATACCACATCCTCCCTCATAATTTAACTCTGCAGTGTATCCTGCATTATCACGTTCCCAGAAGACAGTCAGATAAGATAAAGTCGTCTGGGGAAAAAAAAAAAAAATCCCATGTTGGTGAGATCAGAAAACAGAGAAAGGAGTAGGCTTAACTTTATGAATCTGGGTCCTGCATACAAATTCTAGAAAAGGCCCACTAGCCCTTTGTTTGCACTAACATGAACGGTTCTCTAACAGAAAGCTGGACCTGGCAAGCACGTGTGGTGCTTGGGCAGAGCTCTTATCCGAGGACACAGGTTCAGTTGGAGGGTTTCAAGGGGATGCAGAGCAGCAGAGCAGGGCGTGCTGCTGCCGAAAGGGTTGCCCGGGAGAGTGGGGGGCAGATTGTATTCCCTGGGGAAGGGGCCCTGAATTACCAGCAGTGTGTGTGTGTCTCTCTCTGAAGGACTCAGGCCTGAGGCTGCAACAGGAGGGCCCCACAGAGAGAGTGCAGAGCCTCCCAGAAAGGAAAGCAGTTCAAAAACGAAGCCTGGGGCTTCCCTGGTGGCGCAGTGGTTGAGAGTCCGCCTGCCAATGCAGGGGACGTGGGTTCGTGCCCTGGTCCGGGAAGATCCCACACGCTGTGGAGCGGCTGGGCCTGTGAGCCATGGCCGCTGAGCCTGCGCGTCCGGAGCTTGCGCTCCGCAACGGGAGAGGCCACGACAGTGAGAGGCCCGCGAAAAAAAAAAAAAAGAAGCCTGGTGGGGCTTCCCTGGTGGTTCAGGGGTTAAGAATCCGCCTGCCAGTCGCTTCCATAAGTGGTGCTGGGTAAACTGGACAGCTACATGTAAAAGAATGAAATTAGAACACTCCCTAACACCATACACAAAAATAAACTCCAAATGGATTCAAGACCTAAATGTAAGACCAGACGCTATAAAACTCTTCGAGGAAAACATAGGAAGAACACTCTTTGACATAAATCACAGCAAGATCTTTTTTGATCCACCTCCTAGAGTAATGGAAATAAAAACAAACATAAACAAATGGGACCTAATGAAACTTCAAAGCTTTTGCACAGCAAAGGAAACCGTAAACAAGACGAAAAGACAACCCTCAGAATGGGAGAAAATATTCACAAATGAATCAACGGACAAAGGATTAATCTCCAAATTACATAAACAGCTCATGCAGCTCAATATTAAAAAAACAAACAACCCAATCCAAAAATGGGCAGAAGACCTAAATAGACATTTCTCCAAAGAAGACATACAGATGGCCAAGAGGCACATGAAAAGCTGCTCAACATCACTCATTATTAGAGAAATGCAAATCAAAACTACAATGAGGTATCATCTCACACCAGTTAGAATGGGCATCATCAGAAAATCTACATACAACAAATACTGGAGACGGTATGGAGAAAAGGGAACCCTCTTGCTCTGTTGGTGGGAATGTAAATTGATACAGCCACTATGGAGAGCAGTATGGAGGTTCCTTAAAAAACGAAAAGTAGAATTACCATATGATCCAGCAATCCCATTACTGGGCATATACCCAGAGAAAACCATAATTCAAAAAGACACATGCACCCCAGTGTTCATTGCAGCACTATTTACAATAGCCAGGTCATGGAAGCAACCTAAATGCCCATCGACAGACGAAAGGATAAAGAAGATGTGGTACAAATATACAATGGAATATTTCTCAGCCATAAAAAGGAACGAAATTGAGTCATTTGTTGAGTCGTGGATGGGTCTATAGACTATCATACAGAGTGAAGTAAGTCGGAAAGAGAAAAACAAATATCATATATTAACGCATGTATGTGGAATCCAGAAAAATGGTACAAATGAACCGGTTTGCAAGGCAGAAGTTGCGACACAGATGTAGAGAGCAAACGTATGGACACCAAGGGGGGAAAGCCGCGGTAGGGTGGGGATGGTGATGTGCTGAATTGGGCGATTGGGATTGACGTGTATACACGGATGTGTATAAAATTGATGACTAATAAGAACCTGCTGTATAAAAACAAACAAACAAAAAAAACACAAGTAATACTAAACTTTCTTTGGGTTATTTGTATGGAAATATGTTAATATAAATGTTTCAAACATTACGTGAAATTTCTAAAAATCTTTAAAAAAATAGAGATTTAGCAACATAAGGGTAGGAAAGCTACAAATTAGCATACAGTTGCCCAAAGGCATTATACACAGGGGTTCTTTTTTTTTTTTCAATAAATTTATTTTATTGAAAAAAAAAAAAGAATCTGCCAGCTAGTGCAGGGGACACGGGTTCGAGCCCTGGTCCGGGAAGATCCCACATGCCACGGAGCAACTAAGCCCGTGCGCCACAACTACTGAGCCTGCGCTCTAGTGCCCACTTGCCACAACTACTGAAGCCCGTGAGCCTAGAGCCCGTGCTCCACAACAAGAGAAGCCACCTCAATGAGAAGCCCACGCACCGCAGAGAAGAGTAGCCCCGGCTCGCCACAACTAGAGAAAGCCCGTGCGCAGCAACGAAGACCCAACGCAGCCAAAGATAAATAAATAAAATAAAATAAATTTATTTTTAAAAAAACCAAGGAAGCCTGGTGGCTTCTCTTCATTAGAAGAGAAAAGGTACTTCCCTCCCAGGCTCCCGGATTCGCTTGGCCTGCCCCAGGGCCAGCCTACCTCTGCTCCCCTCAGTGGAGGGGCCACTCAGCCCCTCGGTATCTCCTCTCCTTTCACCTGGTCTGTCCAGCAGGGTCCCCTGCCAGCTCCTCACCTCACCTCCAGCCTCCTTCTCTTCCTTTCAAGCTTCCAGTCAGGCCTCGTCCTCAAGTCCCCAGCTGCGAGCTGGAAAACGGGCCTCTGCAGCCCTCGGCAGCGCCCCCCAACCCCCGGCCTCTGTCCTTCTGCTGGAAGTGCTGCGAGGGGTTCAGGGTCTCAAGCTGTGGCTCTGCCTGAACATCAAGCCTGGAGAGGTTGAGTGAAGATCTAACTGAGATGTTAGGGTCGTGTAGGCCGGAATTGGGAGCTCTGAGCCCTGAAGGAGGTGAAAACCTTTCTCTGCATGTTTTATACTAGCCTCTGAGAGATCCTTAAAGGGGGAGGAGCTGCCAATTGGAATGGAATTCACCTCTCTGTTCCTGTTTGAATTAACCCTTAAAGATGCAATGTGGCCAAAAAAAAAAAAACCCCCCACAAAACCCCACGTGTTTTTAAGTTAATAAGAAATGCTCCTTTATTTAGGAGTTCCTTTTTGTGACCCCACTCCACACTTTTAGAGCTGGTGCCAGCTTGACCCAGACTTCTGGAAGCTCTCACGGAGCAGGAGCCTCTGAAACGCTCTCCTCCACCAGGCCCAGCTTTGGGAGCCGGAGGCAACTGGCCGTTCAGCATGTGGCCCCGCTGCCGTCAACAGTGTTCTCAGGGGACACCACTAGTTAAGGCCCTTGGAAAGGACATGCAGGTTTCCAGGAGGGAGTATGGGTAGGGAAGGTGACGTGCATTGCGTCGAGGTCACCCAAGCCGCAGCATCCGTCCTACCCTCCTTTCCTCGGGTCTGCACCTGGCTGCGTCTGTAACACAGCCCCGCAGCCTGGGGCTAAGGGACTCTGTCCACGTGATGCCCCAGGGTGGCTCTACCCCCAGACTCCTCCTCAGACCCTGGGGCATCAGAGGCTGCTCAATTTTATTTAGCAACCATAAGAGCATACTATGTGCCAGGCAGTGTTCAAAATGCTTTACTCTCAATAACTAAAATAATGTTGCAGTAATCCTAGGCAACAGATACTGTTTTTCTCTCCGTTTGACAGTTGTAGTGACTGAGGCGCAGAGCTGTTAGGTCGCTGGCCTGAGCCCACGCAGCTGGGGAGTGGTGGGGCTGGGATTTGAACCTGGGCGCTCTGGCTCCAGCTGCATGCTCTTAATCACCTGTCACGCTGCTGCATCTCATGATGGCTCCCTTCGTATCCCTGCTGGATGCCCAGCCTCCCTGCTCTGGGGGGAAGAGGAGTGGTGATAGGAAGAGTAGAGCCCAGCATGGAAGGTCAATGAACCTGGCTGTAGTCTGGGTTGTGCCACTATCTGGCCAAGTGACCTTATGCGGCTCTCTCAAGCTCTCTGAGCCCCAGTTCCACATCTCGCAGAGGAGGGAGTGGCTTAGATGCCTTCCACACCACTCTAAGATTGGCTGTTTGCAAAGCCTCCATAAAGCGCTCAGTTATGCTTGGGCCAAGCCATCCCTGCCTCCTCCTGGGCCTCGTCCTGGGGAATACCAGAGGGAAATGGAAGTAGGGAGGAAAGTGAACACGCTCGGCCACAAGGCAGTGGGTGGGCAGCCTCCTTGGGAAGGGTGGACAACTTAAGGTGGCCCTGACTGTGTCCCTCCTTGAGAGCGACAGTAAGAGCTTGGATAACGTTCTTAACAGGGACATCGTCTTATGATTATGATCCATAATGAGTCCCACAGTTATGATCCCCATGGCAGGGTCTGTAGGAAACTTGCAAAGGCTATTCCTGACCAGCTAAAGGCTAACTCAAGTGGTCTCCTCCCGTGCAAACGACAACAGATAGAGTCCAGCTACTCCTTAATGACTTGGAGACATATACAATTTAATTGGATTTAAATGGACAACTTTCCCTAGTTAAGAGTCAGGATCACAGAGTGCGTAATTGAAGTGTCCTATTTCCTCAGTGTTAAGACGCATGCTTTTCATATTGAACATTTTTGAAATTGGAATAGGTCATACAAAGAGTATTTATTTTTAATGTACTGTTTCTCCCCCAGCACACATACACAGACAGACACACAAACATTATTCAAATTGATGGTGCATGTTAGAATTAAAGAAATATAATAGCATTATTAGTCTATGTTGGTGGTGGAGAGAGAAATCACTTTCGGAAGAAGAGGGGCTTTATTTGAATAATCATGAACCCCTGTGGGCAGGAGCGGGCCTCAGGGAGACAAGAAACCCAATTCTGGAATGCTGTGGGGAATCCTTGAAGTATTTTTATTTCTCCTCTTTGCCTTTCTCTGTGTAACTGATTCATTGTTCATTTTTTCTGCTGACTTGCTACCTCTACATCTCAAGGTTCACAGCACAAAAAGGCCAACTACGGCCTCACAGAAGGACCAAATCTCTCTGTCTCCGTGTTTTTCTCTCTCGCCTCTAATCCTAACATCAGGGAAAAGATTCCTGTTGGCCCTGCTAGCCCACCTAGAAGGAATGGAGTGGAGTTGGAGAATAGGGTCACATTTTACAAGATGGCAGCCAGCTTCCTGTCCCTGGGGGTTCTTGGGTCAGTATAAATTGGGCAGACCTTCCATAAGATCTCCCTTGCAGGAGGCAGACTTTTACTACTGCAGATCATTCCAGCAGCACTAAGTGTTGGGACTGGGACGGCCAGTAGGCAGGTCACCTGGAGACAAATCACCTAGACCAGATCTGGGAGGATTGCTGGCTCTGAAAGCAAACAGGATTGCTCAGGTCAGCAGTGGCCATGCGGGCTCACTGTGGGTCTGCCTAGGGCTTTGCACTGATCCCCTCCTTTCTGAGAAAGGAACAGAGGACAGAGGGCCACTGCCCAAGAACATCGGCGGAGTGGCAGGGAGGCAGAGATGGTGAATCAGAGAAGGGGACCTCCTAGAAAGGCTCATTAACCTTTAGATTAGCACCACAGAGGCTCTTTCTGAAATGCTCTCTAAGGGTCCAGATTTTGCTGATCTCAGCCTCAGATTATGTCCAAGGAAAGCACAGCCCCTCCAGTTTCTGGACGGGAGATGGGGTAGGGAGGCTGGGTGGGGAGGAAGCCAGGAAACCAGGGTCCTGGCCTGTGGTGTCTGGCCACTCACCTTTTTCAGGGACCTGCCAACTCAGTCTGAGTGGCTGGGGTCCAGCCACAGAGGTGTGTGGTCTTCAGTTCCAGAACCAGGTGATGAACCCCTCACATGACACCTTCTTCTCTCCTCTCTGGCCCTGAGCACTGGCTGCTGCAACCTCCCTGCCTGTCCTGGGAGCTGCCGGGGCAGCTGACATCTGATGAGCCACTGACCTAGAGATTTGGCAAGAAAGCTGCTTGCTGTGTTGGAGAGGATGTCAAGTGAGAAAGGGGAGTGCTCAGTGCCAGCTCCTCTGAAACCCAGGGGAGGCAGGGAGCAGCCAGGAGCAGCAGGGAGGAGCAGAGAGGGAAAGCAGTGGCCTTCTGGGGCAAAAGAAGAAAACCGGCAGCCAAAAGGACTATTTTTATTTCCAACTCTTCAAGCACTGCTCCCAAGAGATCTGCCCGAGTGACGAATGTCCTTGTGCACCGAGAAATCACCTGTTTTTTGTGTACAGAGAGCTCTGTGCTGCCGGATAAACATCCCCTCTCTTCTTCAGCCACTTCACCCTACCACCCACTCCATGCTAAACGATTCTGGGAAATATTAGTCTCTGTGCCTTGTGCACATTTTCAAATCAGGAAGAGCTGTTGGAGCACAGACAGTAAGAGGCACTGATATACATGAACTGTCAACTAACAAGGAGGATTGCATGGAAATATGGTTTATTAGGTTTGCTGGCTTGGTAATTCTTGTGGCAACACATCTTCATAGTTTGCCTGTGAACTGAAATTATCTCACCAATTTCTGTCTCTGTTTTCATATTATGGAAAGGAAAGAACTATGAACACTGCTGGGAAATGGTAAGGGTAACAGCCATCCAAACTCTATTATCCCTGTGCAGTGTGATTGTAGACTAATAATATTCTTCTCATCTTGGTCCTTCCCGGGTCCTTTCCCACCTACATGGCTATCCCAGCCCTTCCCTAACCCCTGGAGCCAAACTTTCAGCTAACCTAGTAATTCTTCCTCTAATGTGTATCATTTTTTTAAAAATAGTCACTCTTTAATATAAATGATGTTCACACAAATTCTCAAAGAAATGACATGTGCTCAGTATTATAGCAAATGCAGGAGAGTTTACATATCAATTTATTGTCCTCCAGTGAATAGAAACCCTTTCTTTCCCTTAACTGTAATACAGGTGATTTAGTCTCTTTAAAGGTTAAATTACACATCAAGGGTATGATCCAATCTTATTTTTTTTTAATTTTTATTTTATATCGGAACATAGTTGATTAACAACGTTGTATCAGTTTCAGGTGTACGGCAAAGTGATTCAGTTATACATATATCTATTCTTTTTCAAATTCTTTCCCCATTTAGGTTATTACAGAATATTGAGCAGAGTTCCCTTGTTGTTTACCTATTTTAAATATAGTAGTATGTATATGTCAATCCCAAACTCCCAATCTATCCCTCCCCCCCATCCTTCCACCCTGGTAACCATAAATTCATTCTCTAAGTCTGTGAGTTTGTTTCTGTTTTGTAAATAATTTCATTTGTATCTTGAGCCTATCCTCCCCTTTCCATCTATTTCCCTCATCCACTCCCACCTCATCAGTTGCAATATTGGTCCTCTAAGCAAAGGAAGCCATAAACAAGATGAAAAGTCAACCCTCAAAATGCAAGAAAATATTTGCAAATGAAGTAACTGACAAAAGATTTATCTCCAAAATTTATGAGCAGTTCATGCAGCTCAATATCAAAAAACAAACAATCCAATCCCAAAATGGGCAGAAGACCTAAATAGACATTTCTCCAAAGAAGATATACAGATTGCTAACAAACACATGAAAGAATGCTCAACATCACTAATCATTAGAGAAATGCAAATCAAAACTACAGTGAGATTATCACCTCACATCAGTCAGAATGGCCATCATCAAAAAATCTATAAACAATAAATGCTGGAGAGGGTGTGGAAAAAAGGGAACCCTCTTGCACTGTTGGTGGGAATGTAAATTGATACAGCCACTATGGAGGTTCCTTAAAAAACTAAAAATAGAACTACCATATGACCCAGCAATCCCACTACTGGGCATATACCCTGAGAAAACCATAATTCAAAAAGAATCATGTACCACAATTGTTCATTGCAGCTCTATTTATAATAGCCAGGGCATGGAAGCAACCTAAGTATCCATCAACAGATGAATGGATAAAGAAGATGTGGCACAAATATACAATGGAATATTACTCAGCCATAAAAAGAAACAAAATTGAGTTATTTGTAGTGAGGTGGATGGACCTAGAGTCTGTCATACAGAGTGAAGTAAGTCAGAAAGAGAAAAACAAATACTGTATGCTAACACATATATATGGAAGCTAAAAAAAAAAAAAAAAGAGGTTCTGAAGAACCTAGGGGCAGGACAGGAATAAAGATGCAGACGTAGAGAATGGACTTGAGGCCATGGAGAGGGGGAAGAGTAAGCTGGGATGAAGTGAGAGAGTGGCATGGACATATATACACTACCAAACGTAAAATAGCTAGCTAGTGGGAAGTAGCCGCATAGCACAGGGAGATCAGCTCGGTGCTTTGTGAACACCTAGAGGGGTGGGATAGGGAGGGTGGGAGGGAGACGCAAGAGGGAGGAGATATGGGGATGTATGTATATGTATAGCTGATTCACTTTGTTATAAAGCAGAAACTAACACACCATTGTAAAGCAATCATAATCCAATAAAGATATTAAAAACATATATATATATATATATATATATATATATATATATATATATATATATATATGTTGGTCCTCTAGTTTCTCAATCCTTTTTCCACACAGCCCAGAGTGCTTTTCTTTTTTTAAAAAATTAATTAATTTATTTATTTTGGCTGCGTTGGGTTTTCATTGCTGGGCGTGGGCTTTCTCTAGTTGCGGCGAGTGGGGGCTACTCTTCGTTGAGTGCACAGGCTTCTCATTGCAGTGGCTTCTTTTGTTGCGGAGCACTGGCTCTAGGCACATGGGCTTCAGTAGTTGTGGCACACGGGCTCAGTCGTTGTGGCACACGGGCTCAGTAGCTGTGGCTTGCAGGCTCTAGAGTGCAGGCTCAGTAGTTGTGGTGCACGGGCTTAGTTGCTCCACAGCATGTGAGATCTTCCTGGACCAGGGCTCGAACCCGTGTCCCCTGCATTGGCAGGCGGATTCTTAACCACTGCGCCACCAGGGAAGTCCCCAAAGTGCTTTTCTCAAAACATAAGTGAAATCACGTCATTCCCTTTCTTAAATCCCGTCAATGACTTCACATTTCCCTTCAAGTACGTCCAACATGATATGTCTCCTGCTGAACCATTCCAGCGACACTGGACCTTTCATGGTCTAGAACACACCAAACTTTATCCTGTCCTAGAGTCTTTGCACCTGTCACACCTCCACTTGGAATGCTCAGCTCTAAGTCTCTGCCCCTGATTTCCTCCTCATTCATGCCTCAAAAGAAAATTATTTTCTCCAATATATCTTCCCTGACAACCATCTCTAAGTAGCTTTCTTTGCCTGTTTCATGTGTGCCTGATTATGCATTCTGTTCATTACTTTCATGCATTTTTCTCATTGTACATTTGTGTGTGTGTTTGTGTGTATACTTCAAAATAAATACCGGTCTTGTCTGTCTCCCTATTCCAGGTTTTAGGCTCCATGAGGGCAGGGACATGTGTCTTTGGTCTACCTCTGACCATCAGCACCCAGGCTTGGTACACAGGATATAGCAGATACTCAATACATTTTTATTCACCTCTTTTTTGAGCACAGGCTACGTGTGAAGAATTGTTACTATGTGCTGGGCAAATAGTGAAGAAATAAAACAGACTGCCCGCATATGGCAAATGGTCATAACACATGATTTAACTATTATTTGAGTACGAGGGGAGAAAAGGTGATGGCTCTTTTAATATCCAAAGCACATTGAAATTGCATTAAAAAAATAGTAACAACGGACTTATCTATTTTGCTCCACTTGGGAAACAATATGAGATGAAATATGAGGTGAAAGAGGTTTTATTTAAAGTAACTCCAGCCCAGGTATGATATCTTGGGCCTATTTAGCCATTTTCTCTAGAGATTCCTAATATGCTTTCCTCAAACCGTCACAGCATTAAAGTAGTTTAAAGAAAAACCTTAAAGATTTCCCTGAGCCTCTTAAAGAACATGACACTTTTCCTTTTCTTCATGCAGGTAAATGTATGTATCTCTCCAGAGTATTTATGAATTTTAGTCCCTTTTCAAGTTGGCCATGTTTACATTTAATTGAAGGAGAGGAAATAAAGTTCCTTTATTTACACTGAGGAAGAAATTGAATTTAGGATGAAGCTGCTTGATGTGGGGTAAAGGGCACTGACTAGGTGTCAGAAACTCAGACACTGGGTTCAGTTCTACCACTAAGTAATTGGAGAGTCACATCATCTCAATGGGCCTCACGTTTCTCACCTGGAGAGTCAGAGGGTAGACTCAGTTAGGTGTTCCCCCTAGTAGATCAGGATGAATGATGGTGAAATGACTAGAGGCCCCTGGGCCAGGGGCCTCTAGTCATATACGCTATATCCAGAGAGAGGACTTGGTGTGACTTCTGATTCCTGAGTAACCTTGGGGACTGCTTGGTTGAACCACAGTCATTGAACCCACATTTACCCTGCATTAGATACCCTACTGGGTGGGCTCTGGTGGCTCAGAGATTCATTCATTCAACAAATACTTACCAAGCACCTACTACACACAGTGCTAGGAGCTTTGTACATAATGGTGATGGAAGGAAAGTCTATGTCCCTGCCTTTAGGGAGTTCAAGTCTAGTGGTGGATACAAGTAGCAAGCCAAAAAGAGGGAAGGAAGTACAGAAACAGCAAGTGTTGATGAAAAATGTGGAGAAAAAGGAAACCTCTTACACTATTTGTGGGAATGTAAATTGGTGCAGCCACAGTGGAAAACAGTATGGAGGATCCTCAGAAAATTAAAAATAGAGCTACCATATGATCCAACAATTCACTTCTGGGTATTTATGTAAAGAAAACGAAAACACAAACTCAGAAAGATATATGCACCCCCATGTTCATAGCAGCATTACTTACTATAGTGAAGATATGGAAACAACCGAAGTGTCCATCAGCAGATGAATGGATAAAGAATATATATATATATGTATGTTATGTATGTGTGTATATATGTATATATATATGGAATATTAATATTATTCAGCCATAAAAAAGAATGAAATCTTGCCATTTGCTACAGCAAGGATGGGCCTGGAGGGTATTATGCTAAGTGAAATAAGTCAGAGAAAGACAATGCTCTATGCTTTCACTTCAGTGTGGAATCTTAAAACAAAACAGAAACAGACTTAAAGATACAGAGAACAAACTGGTAGTTGCCAGAGGGGAGAGGGTAGGTGAAGGGGATTAAGAAGTACAAACTTCCAGCTATAAAATAAATGTCATGGGGATGTAATGTACAACATGGGGAATATAGTCAATAACATTGTAATAACTTTGTATGGTGATGGATGGTAACTAGTCTTATTGCAATAATCATTTCATAATTTATAAAAATATTGAATCCCTATGTTGTACACCAGAAAGTAATAAAATATTGTATGTTAATTATAATGAAAGGAAGGAAGGAAGGAAGGGAGGGAGGAAGGAAAGAAGGGAGGGAAGAAAAAGGAAGAAGTACAATGTAAAGCACTAAGAGGAAGGAAACAAGGTGCGGAGGTAGAGGATGACATAAAGAAAACCATTTAGAAAGTGGACGGAGAAGACTTCCCTGAGAAGGTGGTATCTTTTTGAATTATCAGAAAGGAGGAGGGGAGATGAAGCTCACATCCAAAGGTAAGAAAGGGCTTAGAGTATTGGAGGAACTCAAAGCCAGAGCGGCTGCCATTTAGTGGTCCAGGAAGAGAGGTTTGAAATAAAGGCTGGTGAAGAGGGTAGAAGCCAGTCCATGCAGGACCTTTGGGGTCAAAGTAGGGAGGTTGGATTCTATTTTGAGTAAGGGAAATAGTGTGATTGGACCTCCATTTCACCAGTGTGACATTTCCCTTGGCAAACACTTAATTTTGTTTATTTTTCTATAATGAAACTCAGCTTAGCTAATGAGAGTCCATTTCCCCCTTATGCAAGGGTACTATGCAGATGACATAATAAGTTCTGGGACTCTCCTTTGAGTACTCTTTCAGCAACTGCAGGCATCTGCTGTTTTAATGTAACTTGTCATTTGTTCTCTTGCCTTGGGCAACAGGAGGTGATTGCTGAGGGCTTTCCCCTTCCAAGTTCTGCCGTCATCTCAGCTCTTACCACTATGCCCCACCTCAGGCCCCCAGTTTGGTCATTCACCTTAAAGCTCTGACATTGGACGCCCTTGTCCACTTTATGATGATCCCCCATCAGGCTTCCAAGCTCTCCATTCTCAGCTAAGCTTTGTCCTACTTTGCACATGGGCATTTGTCAGATCTACTCCCCATCTTATAGGAGGCAAAGATAATGGGGTGGGATGGGAGGAGGGGAGACGTTTGCAGGGAAGGTAGTATCTCAGGCCCTCTCTCTGCCTAAATCTGCTCATCTGCATGAACACGGCACCCCTTGTTGGTGCTGGCATCTCCGTCTCCTTCCAGAGTTGCAGAGGGCCAACTTCCAGAGTTGTGGTGCCAAGTTCTTTCCATTCTCAGATTCCCAAACTTCCCATTTTGACCCCATGCAACAGGTATGAGGGGTGGGGGCAGCAGTGAGCAAGGCTCCATCTTGGGTTTAAAGTGCCCCCTTTCCAGCCCCGTTCTCCTCTAGCTCCACGCTCTGGTCATACAGGCATGAGATAAGGATCACTAGGAGTATGGTGCTGGCGGTGGAGATAGAAAGAAGCTGGTGGATTTTAGAGGCTGTTGATGGAACCGACGACGACGTGGGGATTAAAGGAGAGGGAGGAACAAACGATACCACCCTGGTTTCTGGCTTCAGCTTTGAGATGTTTATGAGAGACAGTCAAAGGAGAGATGTCAAGCAGATAATTAGATTTCTGAGATTAGAGCTCAGAGGAGAAGTCTGCAAGGTGATAGAAATTTGAGAGATGTCAGTAGACAGATAGTTTTTAAAATCGTGAGAATGGATGCTAAATAGTCTCAAGTGTTCAGATGGGACTTAGACTTCACTGTGTGGTCCTGAATATTTCACCCCCGTGATTTGGATAAGAAGAGTTTAGTCTCCAGGTGGCTGCTCCAGGGGCCCTGGGGACCCAAGTGGTGGTTTAGTGATCCCCTGACAGCTGCTGTTGATCCCTCTGTAGACTCTTCTTAATCTGGTGACATGTGAGAGCTCCCAGCTGGGGACATTGCTTGGGACAAGCCCAGCTCATAAGGAGTAGGGGCAGGAGGAGGGAGAGGTCTGCCCAGCTGGATGGAGCGGGTAGAGCGGGGGGTCTTTCTAGATGAGAAGGAGTAGCTTAACCCTAGATGGTGGCAGTGATTCCTTGTGCCTCAACGTTGCAGGTGCAGCACAGGATATTGAAGCGGTAGAGGTCAAGGCCCACTGTGCTCGGGTCTAAGGAGAGCCTGGGACCACACACTCAAGCATGTTCTTCCCTCAAGAGTCTCTCAGGCAGATGATACTCTAATTCCTCATATTTATACCCTGTGTAAACCCAGACAGTACAGTCTCAGAGGGCTGTTGTATTCAGAAAAGTCAGTTCAACATTTACTTATACTTGAAAAGGAATGCCATCTTTATTGTCAAGGATGTTAAAGGCACTCACATATGTGGTCCCAGCAACATCAATTAAAATTTTATTTCTTTTTCTATTCAGATAGTTTACACACTTAAATCTGCTCTGGCACCAACATTCTCAAACCTCTCCCCTAAATAAACTCTTTTATACCCTAGTCTCTGAGCTTTCCTCTCTCTCTCTCTCTCTCTCTCTCTCTCTCTCTCTTTCAGCCCTTTATTACGTATATGATTTGGACTTTCTCCTAGGAGGAAAGAATGCATGCTTTTTCATTGTGGAGAAAGAGGTTTATGGAATTAGGTTGAAATGAAAGGATTCTCTTTGGTGGGATAAAGGGTTGGACATTTTTGTTTCATCACATCACAACTTGTAGCTTATAGGTCAAATCATGCTTCCATATTGTCATTCAAAATTCCCAGCTATCCTGCAGGTTAGTTGCTTTTATTAATCCAATTTCATAGAGGAGGAAACTAAGGCTCAGATAGGAGGTGACTTGCCCAAAGCCATATAGCATAAAAAAGGCAGAGAGAAGGCTAGCACTGCCTGCCAGCATGCAGGTGGCTGAGACACGGGAAGTATCAATGAAAGAAATGCAGGGAGATAGATTGTTTCTCTCTCTGCTCCTCTCCTTTTTCTCCTCTGCTTACCAGTCTCTCCTCATTTCCTTTCAGCAACAAAAGGACAGGGGCAATTCCACCACCTGGTCAGGAAATTAGGTGAGAAACAAGGAACTGGGATCTGTCTGACTTTTCTCTGTTTCTTAATCTGTAATAAAATGAAGAGGTTAGAACTGACGACTTTGGATTGAATTCTGTGAATGCTGGTATAACCCACAGAAAGCATGGCTACCTCATGACCCAGTCCTGACATGGTGATGTACTCAGAGAAACAACTGTCAGATAGACAAAAAGTAATTCACAAAGAAATCTTAATCTCAGCTAAAATCTCTCAAAGAACACCAAAAGTGTGTTCTGCTCAAAATAGAGCAACACTTTAAAAAAATCTGTCTCGCCATGTACATTTCAAATACAACTATCTCTCAAGTGCCATCACCTATCTCCACACTCCTAAAAACTCACCCTAAGCCCAGAATATTTGCATCTTTCTTTTCTTTTCATCTCACTCTCAGGGTCTATTTATTTCTCTTCCACCAGTAACTCAGAGTTACTTTCCAGAGGAAATCAATCTACCCAGTCTGGTTTCTCTCAATTCCCTCCTTTCCCTTTACCCCAGTTCATCAGAGAAGACAGCACTGTCCCACAATTCCCCTCTACAGGCAGAGAAGAGGAGAGGCTGTTAAAAGAGATGAATAATGATTTTCCTATCACATTGGGATAAATCCAAGAAAATGGGAATGAGAACATGGGAACTCTTTCACATCGCAGGTGCTCAAAGACAGAGCAGATGGTGGAAAACTCCCTTCTGAGGTCTTCTTAGGTTGCACTCCATCCTCCACCATGTGTCTCTCCACCAAGGGCTTTGCTGGACACTCATAGAACAGTGGGAAAAAGAAAGAAATAGAGAGAGGGGAAGGAAGGAAGGAAGGAAGGAACAGAGGGAGGGAGGGGAGGAAGGAGGGAGATGGGAAGGAAGATGGAAGGAAGGGAGGAAGGAAAAAAGGGAAGAAAGGATGGCCCTGTCACAATACCAGGTGGAAGCAGGAGGCAGCCCAGGCCTTGGTGTACGGAGGCACCTCTGAGAGGGAAGGATTGCCCTGCGATACTCCTGAAGAGTTTCCCACCCTGTTCTTGATTCTCCTGCTCCTAAGAGCACTGGCTCAACCTCGGGGAAATCAGGGTGATCCTTGGATTTGCTCAACACTTGCATATATCATCTCACTTAAGCTTTATAACCACTTGGGCATGTGGGCATTGTACTGAAGTGGTCTGTGGATAAGTCTTTCTCCCCTCACTGGTATATAAACTACTCTGGGGCCAGACTTTGATTTCATAGATCCTTGTATTCCTGACACTCAGCATAGTGCACCGGCGCATGGTAGGTGCTCAACGTTTGTGGAATGGAAGTAAGCAGAGCAGATTTTTTTTTTTAGGTGAGTCAACTAAAATCCAGAGCCACCAACCAGTTTCAGGCTGGGTGATTATCGTGTAGGGATGTGCACACACCTACGTCTCCAGTGCACGGGCTTCTGAGTCCAGACTTGGTGTGATTCCTGACTCTGACACTTAGCTTCTCATCTGTAAACTGTGCCTAATGATACCAGCCCCAGTAGAGCTGATGTGATGATTAAATAAACAGTAACAACAAAAAGGTGATTTTAAAAATCCTTAGTAGCCTTGCACTTCATGGCCCTTCCCTCCTTCCTGCTCCAGGCACCCAGACCCCAGACCACACAGCTCTGTGTCTGGGTCACCCATGCTCTCTGCTCTTGCATCTGATTTTAGGAAGTCCAGCGAAGGTAAAAGTAGAGGTCAGCAGTTTGGGGCTTGTTTGGTGTTGTGTATCTACAAGGTCTCAGCAGATGGAGCCCGTGGCCTCTGGCTCACCCGAGGCAGGAAGGATTTAGAACTTTTCCCAGGGAGAGAAGGGCTGGGCAGTGTTCTCCTGCTCTCTCCTTCCCGACCCCTCCCTTCCCTGTTCAGGAGACTCTCAGAAATTCCTCGCCCCCCCCCACCCTCTCTGGGGGATTTCCTTTCTCAGGGAGGGCAAGATGACCTTGCTCTGGTTTTGGAATTCCAAAACCGACCAGGCATAAATCTTCCAGAGCTGACCTGGCTTCTAAAAACAGAACTCAGCTCAATCACTCCTTTCCTGTGGGCATCATGTCTGCATCCCCCTCCTCCTCTCAAGGAAGAAGCCAGCTCCAGAGCCTGGCCCCGATTCTTCATCAGGCCTGGGCTTTTCTCTAACAGACTGGGCTAGCGTCTGCAAACAGGCAGGAGAGCTTCAGGATGGGAGGCCCAGAAGGCCCAACAAAGCCAAAGTGAGCAGAGCGCTCAGGATCCAGGGCTGGGGTCCCAGGGCCTGCGGGGGAGGTGAGGCAAAGACGGTGTTAGCCTGGACCAGTGCCCAGGATTAGAGGCTCAGTTTCCCACTGTCTGTGGGACTCAGGAGCTCCCATAGCACCGTGAGCTTACCTCTGTCATTAAAACAGTAATTCTAAAGCCTGTAGCACAGTGCCAGGCACATAGACAACACTCAGAAACCTGGCCCATTGTTACAACTCTTACAACACCGTATTGTGTTTGTCTGTTTAGGTATCTCTCTCCCACACTGGGTGCTCTGTTTGTATCTCTTGTGCTTATTAGCACAGTATCCAGCTCACAGTCGATGCTAATTTAAAAAAAAATTATTTTGGACACTGGTCAAGACTCTTCGAATAGTTCCTGGCATTAACGTGGGTAGAGGCCTGTCCCTTGACCAGTGACAAAATTCCTGGAGTTCATGGACTTGGGTGGGAGTTCAAGAATCCTCTTCCAGCCCATGGGTTATCTTGGGCAGTCTCTGGGCCTTTGCTTCTCTGTCAATAAAATGTGGGGAAACTGAGTCAACTCTAACAGGGCTTTTCTGCTTCCAGAGCCTGTCTGGAGGTGAGTTGATTGCAGGTGGTGAGGACCGGGGATCAGAGAGTGTAGAAAACTAGGGTCAGGCTAAGGGTGGGACTGGGGATTTGGGGCTGAGACCTGCAGGGTGAAGCTGGGCCTACTGTGTACAGTTAAAGGGCTGACCAGCCTGACCACACGGCCCTGTGGCTGCTGCTTTTGAGGCATGACCCGAGGGCCCCAATCTAGAGGGATCTACCCCACCTTGACGCAGGTTCTGGAAATTCCCATCTTGGAGTCACTTTTCTGGGGAGAGGCGGTAAGGGCTCTTATTAAAGGATGTGTTAGACATGGATCAGGTAACATTTATAAAACACACACCTGTCAAGCGATGAGCAGTGTCAGAGTACTGAGTGACAGTCAGCTGAGGGCAGGAGGGAGGCACTGAGGTCTGAACACGGGATACACCCAGGAGGTAAATGAGATTCCAAAATACAGAGCCAGGGCCCACATGAGGAGTTGGTGCTGCTGTGAAAAGCCTCAGTTTTCCACAAGTGGGAGGAAGGGGCATCAGATAGGGGGCTATTTCCAACATGTTTTGTCTCGTATACAACATACTATATCCCCATGGGGAGAAGGCTGCAATTATCCACTCCCTCACTCCCTCGCTGTTTGTTGAGTATCAACATTGAAGATGATCTTCTAAGGGCTGGGGGGTGGGATGGGTAAGACAGCAAGCCGGATGACACCCAGTCCTGCCGTCCAGAGCACCAGCAAAGTGTCAACACTCCTGCACGGTCCATCGGGAGCCCACGGCCGACCAGCTCAAAGGCCCAGGATGCCCAGTGGAGCTGACCTACCCTGGGTCCGTCCTGGGTATCACGGTGGCCTGGGAAGAAATCCGGGGCTGTTGTTTGGCTCAGCACATGATCTTTACGGACATGAAGGAGAAAATGGGTCAGGAAGATTGTGTTTGGTATGAATCCGCTCCCTTTTCAAGCTGGAGAGCCTGCAGGAGAGGAGGGGCCGGCCCCTCTCCCGTCTGCTTCCATCTCACCGTGTGGCCACTGATCGCAGGGAGGCGTTGGGAAGACAGACGCTCAGCCCCGCCACCCACTCCCTCCTCGCTGTTCACATGGCTCTCCGTGACCTGTGTCAAAATGAATTCCAGATTCCAGGGGGGGATGTCCCTGGGAACCCAAGCACGTGGTGTCAGCGGGCACTCTGGCCCTATGATGTCATCAGCATTCCCAAGGAAAGCTGCCTGCAGCCCCCCAGTCTATAGATGGTGTCAGGATGCGCAGAAACGGAACCCAAGAAGAGAAATACAGGCTCAACCCTCCCCCAGAGTAGGTGTTTTATTTCAGTAGTCACTAAGGAGAAAACTCCTCTGCGTATCAAAGATTAAAGGCTTTGGTTACTCTGAATTTGGTGGTGTGCTCAGTTCCTGGGCTTCTCTAATATTTTAAAAGCAGTTTGGATGTGATGTCTTTAATTTGCCTTGAATTAAATGAGCACACACACACACACACACACACACACACACACACAAAACACCTGTCCTTAGTGCATAGTACCCTCTAAAGCAATGCTGGACGAGTTACACACATGCTACCAAACGTGCATGACACATGCTTGTGTTCACCAATATGGAAATGCCGTGTCAGTGGGGAACTTGGTGCTTATTCTTTATTGTGTTAAAACAGTTGAAATATAAATGGACCCTTTGAAAAGCATGTGCAAAAAAGCATTTTATTTCTATCTGTCTGTCTGCCCCAAGTGATTTCAACCAGGCACAGATGGCCATCACAGTATGATGGATAGTCCATTGAATATGCTCTTCTGTTTTTTTTTAAAATCATGAGCAGCATCTTTTTGTTGGGGTGGATGGATGTTCTAGACAGCAAGAGAAAAAACTTGGATGGAATATTAAGATGGAGTATTAATTTAAACTTTTGACCTAATTATTATTTTATGTATCTCTTAAACTCTGTATGAAGTGGTATTAGGAATTTAATCTCAAAAGTAGCATAGGGCTTCCCTGGTGGCGCAGTGGTTGGGAGTCCGCCTGCCGATGCAGGGGACGCGGGTTCGTGCCCCGGTCTGGGAGGATCCCGCGTGCCGCGGAGCGGTTGGGCCCGTGAGCCATGGCCGCTGGGCCTGGGCGTCCGGAGCCTGTGCTCCGCAGCGGGAGAGGCCACAACGGTGGGGCCCGCATACCACAAAAAAAAAAAAAAAAAAAGTAGCATATACAAAGTACAGAACTTTGGTGGGGTCTTTTTGGTCTACAGGTTGCTGCATCTGTAGATGAAAAAAAATCACCTCCAGACTGGAAATTCTACTTTTTAGTTGCTTGTACTTTTATCCATACCTGTGCTGTAGTTCAACTCAAGAGCCATGCATATGATGAGTGTCTGCAGAGTATTACTGAATGTTTAGTGGATAAGCAGGGGCCAGGTACTGGGGATGTATAAAGAAGTAAACCGTTGTCCTAAACTATAGTTGCCCCAAAGAAAATGTGATCAAACCTGTTATGGAGATATACACGGAGTTATGGAAAGAAAGAATGAATTTCTCAATGTGGTGAATTGGACTTTGAAGGGTTGGCAGGTGATACCAGAAGGGCGCCTGAGGCAGAGGGAACGCAGAGATGAAGGTACCAGGGGCGTGTTCATGAACCCACGTCACTGGGGGAAGAGGGCGCGCTTGAGGGCTGTAGCCAGGAGCTGAGGCGGGGCTGCAGGGTACAGATTTAAGGGCCAGATATGCTCTACTTGGGAGTTTAGGTCTCATCCTACAGGCAGGTAGTTGTGAAAGGTTTGAAGGCATCTTAGATGGTGAATGGATGAACCTAGAGAGAGAGGCAGAAGGTTCCACGTGGGACATCCTGAAGGCAGCTTCTGACTTGCAGCTGAGACAGCCGTGGGCAGAGTCTGCCTCAGAAACAGGAGGCCCAGAGCTGCAGCTCAGCAAAAAGCCACCCAGTTCCCAATAGCTACTCACCCAGCAGGGCCCTGGAGAGAAACCCCAGCCGTAGCTGGCACCAAACCATAGGTTTCTGGTTCAAGGCATTTCTTCCAGCCTTCCCCTTTGGAGCTGCCGTTGGTAATAATTAGTGATTAATTAATACACGTGCATTGCTGTTGGCTTTTAAGAGGTATAGTTCTCAAAAGGAGACGCTTGAAAGCAGAAATATCTATCTTGTGAAAGGTAGATTAGGAACATAGGCAGAAAGATAAGCAGGAACACAGTATATTCTGAACATTAGTTTTCTTTTTTCCTTACTAATCAAATACCCAGTTATCCACGCCTAGGGACAGAAAATACCGCTGGTTGACCCACGTACCCAGAAGCCAGGTATCTCCCTCTCTTCCGTGGTAATTACTCAAATTGCTGTCTATTATTGTTCCTTAAGAGATGTGATCACAGGCATGCTAGAGCCTCTGTGGCTGTCCCACTTCAAAGCACAGTACTTTAATAACCTTATGAGAAATGGGGTTTTTTTTTTTTTTTTTTAACATCTTTATTGGAGTATAATTGTTTTACAATAGTGTGTTAGTTTTCCCTCTACAACAAACTAAATCAGTTATACATACACACATGCTCCCACATCTCCTCCCTCTTGCATCACCCTCTCTCCCACCCTCCCTATCCCACCCCCCCAGGCGGAGAAATGGGGTTTTGTTCTTTCCTATTCTAAAGTAGGCTCATAAATTTCTAAAATTGTCATGGTTAAATTGAACAGAGGACTGATGTGTGGGGGCGGGGTGGGGGTGGGTAGCTGGCAGTGGAGAGGGAGAAATTGAGGTGATTGTACACGTGATGCCAATTCCACCAATGAAAACTATGGGATTGGGCTTCATAGGAAAGGACCCTGGTTGGAGAAACATTGGAGAGTAGCTGTCCTGAATAATTACAAGCAAAAGCACTATTATTACTGAGCATTGTGTCACAAGTGTGTTAAACCTGTCCACTGTAGTCTTATTTAGTGACTTAGTTCATTTGATCCTCACAGCAACCTATGAAAGAGTTACCAGCATTATCTCCATTTTACAGATGAAGAAACTGAGACTTAAGAAGGTATCCAGGGACTTCCCTGGCAGTCCAGTGGTTAAGACTCGCCCTTCCATTCCAGGGGGTAAGGGGTCAATACCTGGCTGGGAAACTAAGATCCCGCATGCCCCCAGCCCCAAAAAAGAAGGTATCCAAAGTCACATTGCTGGAGAGTAGCAAAGCCAGGATTTGCACCCAGATATACCAAGAGGTCCTTGGAAAATCCTATTCTTCAGGCTCAGAATGTGAAACCATTTGTCAAACGTTCATCCTTCCTTCAACTGGAAAAGGGTGAACTTCATAAACTGTCACTAGAATGTCCTTTTTGTTGGGAAGTACACACTGATGTGTTTAGGAGCAAAGAGGCAGCTTACTATCAAATAGTTGAAAAAGTAACAACACTATGAATGTACAGAAAGCAAAAATGGTAAAGCAAATGTGGTAAGATATTAACAAATTAGGAATCTGGGTGAATGGCGTATAGAGTTCTTTGTATTATTCCTGCAATTTGTTTTAAGTCTGAGATTATTTAAAAATTGTAAAACTACCCCAAAACAACAACAAAAGCCTGTGAATAACACGCCTAGAGAAAAACGATTCTCTGTCTTTTTCTATTTTATAATACGCTTGTGAATTTCTAAATGTGTTTGGTTTTACTGGGCAGAACACCAGGACGATGATGAGGATGAGAATGGTGACGATCTGTGTGTGTATGTAGGGGCCTGAAGTCTGGGATATATCGTACCATCCTTTTACTCGGATCTGGGCAGCAGCCTGCTTCTTTCAGTTCACGTGAAAAAAGAAAAGTCGTAACTACATTTCACGGCTCTTCATCATCAGGTTATAAAGCAGTCCCTCCTGTCCTCCAGCCCGAGAGGTGGGAAGCAGGTCCTTCCAGGGAGCTTTACTAGGGACAGGCCTCTTTGTCCACTCCTGCCAAGACAGGGCAAAGAGGTTCATGTCTTGAACTTTCAAAAGAAAAACGCTTTACCAGGGGAGTGCCAAGAAACCAGTGCAATTCGTTTAGCCTGATGATTATATAATATTACTTTGAGTCTAGAAAATAGGCTGCTGAAAAATCCTTTCACTGCCGCTTGTCTGAATTATTCCCTTACAACTTTTCATGAAGAACCAATTAATTAATTAGGACTTGCAGGGAGGAAGGGTCTCTCTCCCTTGATCTCTGGCCAAGAATTCCCTATATCGCTTTCTGCTTGTTTCAAAGTCCTGAGCTCTTTAACGACAGTGCACAGACACCATTCATTCTGTCAGCTCAGGGGGATTTTTGAAACTGAGATGCAGGACTCCCTTGATGGATTCGGTTTGTAAGAGCAAAGGGAACGGAGTGGATAGAGAGGAGGAAGGCAGGTGACCTGAAGCTTGTCCCAGATCACTGTCCTTCACTCCAGTGGGGACAAGTTTCCACGTGCAGCTTCTTAGGGTGAGCAGGAATCTTAGGCCTAACCTCGCAAAACCCTCCTGGACGGCTTGGAGATCCCTTTGTCACGCAGGCATTTTGTCATAATGGTATTTGACTTGGTCATTTTTTCCAATAACAGTCCCTTGTGCTAAAAGAGGTGGAAAGGCAGACTGAAATTCCAACGCCCTTTTTTTTTTTCTCTCTTGGGACTGTAATTCTTCCACCTGTGTTAACATTAGTTTCTGCTTTATCAAGACAGAGGCCTTGTTTTGTTTATCTAGAACAGGGTTTATCAACCTTGGTACTATTGATATATTGGACCAGATAACTCTTTGTTGTAGGAGGCTGTCCTGTGCATTGCAGGACGTTTAGCAGCATCCCTGGCCTCTACCAACTAAAAGCCAGTGGTACCCTCCTTCCAACTGTGACAGCCAAAATTGTCTGCAGTCTCCTGAGAGCAAAATCAACCCTGATTGTGAACAACTGACCTAGAAACTTCCTTAAGAATAGGGGTCTTTCTGGCCTTCTTGGGAAACCACTGGGGACAGGAGAGGGACCAGAGCGAGCTGGAGGGCATTTGATTCAAGGTTGGGCTAATGGAGGGACGAGAAATAGTTGTGATTTGCTATTTGAGGCACTCTGGAAGTCTGGGTGCTGGTTCTAAAGCATTAGGACTATGTCATATTCTGCACTGCCTGTTCACACAGAGTTTTGGAAAGCAGTCTCAGGGTCAGGGCAGTTTGGGAAGCTGACCTAGAGATACTAAGATGCAGATCACCATGCCAAGGTTTTTGAATAATCAGAAATACGGCATCTTAAGAATGTTTGGGAGGGTCCATCTGAGCCCCACCTAGGTTGACTGCAGATTTACCTAATCCTAGCTGTCTCTTTTCACTCTAATTAGAACTGCCTTCTCTGTGGAAGGTCACGAAACTCATCTTCTGTATTCCAAGAACAGAGCTATGGACCGCCCGGGGTGAATTTCCGTGATTCTTCTAGTGTCCACTTTATATTTTCAAAAAAGTGCTGAGAAGGTTCATCCAAGACAAAATATTTGCTATGCTTAAAATTAGGATTAAAAAAAAAAAAAAGTCTGGTCTTCTAGGGGACACTGTAACTTTAGCTATAAAAAGGAACAGAAACCAGAGAATTACGCTTAAGCACATACAGGGTACACATAAGAGCATGAGACAGTGCAACTTGACTTGGGAATTTTATACAGGTGTTCATAATTCCTGGGGTCTCCTTTTCACTCTTGGGTTGGGGGAACAGTTCTGCTACCCATTTCATAAACTAACAATGTAATATCAGGTTGTTGAGTAAACTGCTGTATGCTGCAGGAAGAATTTGACCAGATCAAGATACGTTTCTAACAAAATAACCTGCATAATTAATCAACTCTAACAAAATTTAATTCTCCTATAATATTACTCTCCACTTAACATAGGTCTTTTTACTTTTAAAAATAATAATGCGGGCTTCCCTGGTGGCGCAGTGGTTGGGAGTCCGCCTGCCGATGCAGGGGACGCGGGTTCGTGCCCCGGTCCGGGAAGATCCCACATGCCGTGGAGCGGCTGGTCCCGTGAGCCATGGCCGCTGAGCCTGTGCTCCGCAACGGGAGAGGCCACAGCAGTGAGAGGCCCGCATACCACAAAAAACAAAAAAATAAAAAAATTAAAAAAAAAAATATCGTAGTTACCGAACACGTTGCAAGATGCAGATTAACATATCTCTGTCAGAAGAACATGACAGGAGGCCTGGCGATTGGTAGGTTCGTGACTGCTTCTAGCCTGGACCCCTGTGATGGTCACTTGCCTCCACTCTTGCTCCCCAACTATTCATTTTTCACCCAAGGCCAATTTTGAGCTTTCAGAAATGTAACTCAGATCCTTCTCCTGCCTACAGGCCCTCCAAGCGCTTAGAATAAAAAATCCCAAACGTCTTCCCTGCTTACAAGGCCCTTGCCTGTGCATCTCCCTCAAACCTCTCTGACTCCAGCACCAGCCTGGCTCTTCCGCCTCCAGGACTTTACCAGCTGCTCCCACTGATCTGCCACACGTGCCCCCCAGATCTTTGTGTGGCTGAGGCCTTGTCACTCACTTCTCTGTCCCTATGTGACTTCCGCAAAGAAGCTGGCCCACACCATACCTTCTCTGTTTCAGCGTCTTCCCTTCTCTCCTTATCATTAGCTGAATTTATTTTACACTCATAGCATCTTATTCAAATGTCACCATGCTATAGGTATTGTTCTGTTACTTGATTTTTTTCCCCCTCTAACAATGTGTCTTGGAGTTCCTCCATGTCAGGCCTTCTTCATTCTTTTTAATGGCTGCATAATATTCCTTTAAATGTATATACCATGATTTGTCTAACATCTTTCATATTGATTTCTGAGTTTTTACTATTACAAATAATGCTAAAGTGAAACATCCTTTCGAACACATCTCTGTGCACATGTGCAAGTTTTTTTCTGTAGTATAGGTTCCTGGAAGTGGAACTGCCAGGTCAGTCAGTGGTTATGCCCATTTGTCATTTTGATAGATGCTGACCTCCATATTGCTTTCCTAAAAGGCTTAATCAGGGCTTCCCAGGTGGCGCAGTGGTTGAGAGTCCACCTGCTGATGCAGGGGACGCGGGTTCGTGCCCCGGTCCGGGAGGATCCCACATGCCTCCGAACGGCTGGGCCCGTGAGCCATGGCCGCTGAGCCTGCGCGTCTGGAGCCTGTGCTCCGCAATGGGAGAGGCCATAACAGTGAGAGGCCCATGTACTGCCAAAAAAAAAAGGCTTAATCAATTTGTACTCCCACCAACAGTGTGTTAGAATGCATACCTCCCTTCATCCTCACTGACACTAATTAGTATCACTTTTTAAAATTGCCTTAAGGGATATACAACAATGGTATCTTATTTCACATCAGAATCCTAATGGCCATTTTAAGATTGTTTCCTGCTGGTGCCCCCTGGAGTCATACCTCCCAAGTCAGTTCAGGGAGAAGCAGCAAAAATCTCTGTGAGCCCTGAGAGTTTCATAAGACCAACGGAACCTTTCAGAACAGTCTCCTCCATCGCACCAGAAACCTCTGTCCCCCGTGCCAGCAGGGCTCAGTCCGTAACCTGGAGAGCAGAGGGCCAGGCTGACATTTCTTGGATGCGGCTCTCTCTCCCGTCCATCATCCGAACACACCCGGCAACTCAGCTAATGCTCTAAAGTGAGTGCAAATCCGCCCAAGTGCAGCACACCCCACCTCTGCCCTCGGTCTTGGCTTCGCTGACATGACTCAGAACACTTTGTTTGGTTTCACCCAGGGACAAGTGGAGATCAGGGTCTGGAAAGAGTCAGGGCACATCTGCTCTCCTGAGGACAGGGCAGGACGAGAGAGGTAGTGAGCGCCAAGAAAAGCATCTCACTGGGGATACCGGCAAAGCATTGCAGGTCGAAAGTAAGACTTCTCGGACTTCCTACTCCCACAGTGGCAAGCTGCATGTTTTTAGAAAGAGTTTTTGAATATTTCTTGTTATAACTTTGGCCATAAGGAAAAATCTCAGTTTTCCACCTTCCTACGTAGGGAAAAACCCAGTTCTTCCCAGCAATGGGACCCTTCCTTGTGTGTCTCCTTTACCCGTCATACAAAACCCACTTCTGGTGACCAAATGTTTGGAGGTTTTTCTCCACAACAAGCAGTTTCTGCCACACCAGCCTGGTGTCCTACAATTTATCTCAGTTCTGACACTATCTATCCAGAGATAGCATCAGATCCCACAGGCTACAGGCTCAGTCCCACAGGACTGTCCCATTCCCCCCAGACCCTAACCCTAACCCCTCACCTCGCTCCACACACATACTTCAGACACCAGTAGAAAGCTCACGTGCTTTCACCTGGGCTTCTGACCAAACTCTACGGATGCGAGGTTCTAAAAACTCCCTCCTTGGGTTAATTTGCTAGAGTGGCTCACAGAACTCAGGGAAACACTTACGTTCACCAGTTTATTAAAGGATACGATACAGATGAACAGCCAGGTGAAGAGATACACAGGGTGAGGTCTGGGAGGGTCCCGAGTGTAGGAGCTTCTGTCCCCGTGGAGCTGGGGTGTGTCACCCTCCCAGTGATATGTTCACCAGCCTGGAAGCTCTCTGAACCACCTACTACTGGGATTTTTATGGAGGCTTCCTCACGTAGGCACGATCAATTATTAATTCCATTTCCAGCCCCCTATCCCCTCTCTAGAGGATGGGGAGGGTGTGGGGATGTGGAGCCGAAAATTCCAAGCTTTTAATCATGGCTTGGTCTTCCTGGTGACTAACCTCCACCCAAGGAGTCATCTGGGAACTCATCTAGAGTCACCTCATTAAAACAAAAGACTTTCCTTGTGCTCTCATTTCTTAGGAATTTGCAAGGGTTTTAAGAGCCCTGTGTCAGGGACGGGGTCAAGAACAAATACTAGAACAATAGATGCTCCTAGTTTTCTCATCACTTAGGAAATTACAAGGGTTTTAGGAGCTCTGTGCCAGGAATTGGGGGCACAGACCAATATATATATATTCTATTATCTCACACTTTCCTCCCCAAAGGAGTTGTTAGGCTTTCCCAAGAAAGAAAAGTATGGTCAATATTTCCTGGTTGCTGGTGCTATCCTGAGCTCTTTGCACCTACTATCTAACAACCCTGTGAGCTGAATAATTTTATTATCTTCAGCTTAGAGATGAGTCAGCAGCCAGAGCAGCTGAGTAACTAACCCAAGATCACCCAGCTAGTAATGCCTGGAGCAGGATTTAAACACAGGTTCAATGACTGGGGCAGGATTTGAACCTAGAGCCTATAAAATTGTACTCCATTGCCTCCTAGGTGGGCGCAGTGTCTAAACTTAAGGAATGGCAAAGGCTTTATTTTGGGGTGTTTATAAGTTATTATACATTTCTTTACTTATAGGTTTCTTTAAAGAGGAAATTCCAAAATAACGCTGGAATTACTTTAAAACTGTGTCCTTTCTGTGACCCTGAAAGAGTCTAACACATGTACATTTTTTGTGAGCTGATTTCTTTTCTCCACTTCTGTGGGAGCTGATACTTGTTCTTTGGTTCACCTGCATGTAAAAGAAAAAGACAGCAAGATTCAGTGGTTGACTGGACACCCTGGTGGAGGCAGGGTTAGGGTGACAACTATATTGATTTACTCCCGTTGCTGTAATCAATTATCACAAACTTTTTGGCTTAGAGAAACAGACATTTATTGTCTTGTGGTCTGCAAGTCCTAAAGTCAAGGTGTGTTCTTCCTGGAAGCTCTGAGGGAGATCTGCTCCCTCTCCTTTCCCAGCTTCCAGAGGCCGCCTGCATCCCTGGTCCCAGGGCTCCTTCCTCCATCTTCAAATCTCCCTCTGATTCTGTTGTTACATCTCCTCTGAGTCTGACCCTCCTGCCTTCCCTCTGTGGTTTCATGGGACTCACCTGGATAATCTAGGAAAATCTCCCTGTCTCAAGATCCTTAATTTAAGTCACATCTGCAAAGTCCCTTTTGCTATGTTAAGGTAACGTATTTTCGGGTTCCAGGGATAAGGACGTGGACATCTTTCGGGG
This sequence comes from Kogia breviceps, assembly GCF_026419965.1. NCBI lineage: Eukaryota > Metazoa > Chordata > Mammalia > Artiodactyla > Physeteridae > Kogia > Kogia breviceps. The sequence continues at coordinate 25,431,242 of NC_081310.1, read as the reverse complement.
GCCGTTATTTAGCATAACACCAACCATCTCAGTTTGCTGGGGACTGAACGGTCTTCCTGATCATAGAACTTTTAGTGCTAAAACTAGGAAAGTTTTGGGCAAAGCTGGGCAGTCAGTTGCCCTAGCTAAGCGGGCCCTTATTTCCAGAAGGTATTTCTACTGACTCTTGGGGAAGTAGAGAGGAAAGATGAACACAAATAAGAAAGCTGTGAAGAAAACAGCGTTTTTCCAATAGCGTTCTTTAGGAGAAAAGCAACTTTTAACCTTGAAGAAATCCTACCCTGCACTACAGCCTCAGGAGGACCACATCCTTACAAAAAAGGAAACTTCTTGGCCTCATGTTCTCCACTTGTTTTACTTAATAAAGGCAAAGCTATTTCCTCAATAAATCCTACTGCAAAGGCTGAATTATCCCTAAATAAGAAGCCATTCAAAAAAGGTTAATGGTTAATAAAGTGTGGAGTAACAGACTTGTAGTTAAAAATAGAGCCTGATTCCATGCAAATGACAGACTCGTCTCCTTAATGTGAAGCTACGGTGGGTTTTCTACATCATGTGTCCTCCTCCTGCCTTTATTCCTTCCCCCTCACCTTCCACTCTAGCCACGCCTCCCTCCCCAATCCACCCACCCACCCAGTTATATTTAGTATTATAGTCTGCGGGATTCTGAAATAATTCTCTCATGTGTTTGTGAGTCTCACTGAAGGGTTCATGTATATATTTAGCTTTCTATTTCTGAGGCAATAAATAGAAAAAAGCTTTTCAACAGTGGGTGAATTCCAAGAAGCTTGTAGCCTGGTTTGAAAGGGGTGACTGCTGGAGATCGGGGGAGGGTGGGGGGGTGGAGGGGGCGCTTTTCAAGTGGAACGGATTTGAATGGAGACTTCTGGGGTGGCACATGGCAGCTGGGACGTATGAGAGGTTCACCCCAGCACGGTCTGTCAGAAGTGAGAGTTGAGGAAATGAGAGTCATAAATCATTTCCCAGCTGTGAAGACAAAGGGACTCCAGTCCTCCCAAGCTAGAGGTAGTGGAGCAAATAAGATCGGCGGTAATGAGGGAGTGACTGTGCCACTCTGTTTCTCCCTGACAACCAGTTCAAGGCTGCAAAAGCCAGACAAATGGTTAAAAATCCAGGAACTAGAGGAAAGCCAAGCCTGCAAGGGATTCTGGGAAGCACTGATTACTTTCCCGGGTCAGTTCAGACAGCCTGAGGCATGCGCAGTGGGGGTGGTGGGGGGGGTGGGGCAGCTGGTGAGAGTTGACAGATGGTCAATAGGAGACTGGATTGTGTGTCCAGGGGAGCTTCTCAAGGTTTTCAGGGCTGCTCTGCACATGACTGTGTTCAGGGAGCTCAGCCTGATTCCCACGTGCATCCAAGCTCAGACCACCTCTTCTGCTGGTCAGCCGCTAAGCCACAGACACTGGGCAGAAGAATGCACCGGATCTGGGCACGCTATCATCTCCTCGGGAAACGTAGCTTCCATCACGCGCCTTCCCGAGTCAGAGAGGCGGGACTAAGATGCTGTCTTTCACTGTGGAGAAAAATCTGTGCTCTCATGACCTCAAGGGGCTTCATATTTCATTGCTTCTCCTAGAGTTGCAGGTAAAGGGTATGAGGAAGGGGAGAGGCCACTGGGTGAATCCAGTGAGGGGTGAATGCACATCCTCTCCCCCAGTTCCGCTGAGGCACGATGGCATGCGCTTGTAGATGGCTAGCAAGGGCAGGGCCGATTCACGCAGAGCTCATCCGCTAACTGCCCCCTGGGGTAAGTCCGTAAATCCCTTGGTGGGGGGAGTAAGCCTGCTGCACTTATTTTAGGGGGCTCTTAGCCCACTCAGCTAATGGTGTCCAAGGGGTGGCATGGTGGGCTCCCATTGTCCCACCCATGGATCGACGTCAGAGAAAATACCACCCTTTCATACTCATTTCAGACTCAAGTAGGAATCTCACTTGACGACTGTCTTACGCCTTAGACTGGACAACTCAGAGAGGCTGGTATGATTGACTGTTTCACCCAGCCAGAGGCATGTGATCATCCGGCTCCCTGCTTCCCAAAAGGATTGAGACTGGAGGATTATGGGACTAGAGGAAGACCCAGAAAGATGCTCAAGTTGTTTGGGGGGCACCCTCAGTGACAGTGGCTGAAAATGGGATCATTGCTTTTCAAAGAAGCCAAGCCATAGAGCCTGGAGACTCCACTCATGACTCAGTTCATCTACTCACATCGCCTCGTCCCCCTGGAATGAGTGTCTTTCTTCCGCTTCAAAATGTAGGCTTTGCTATGATTTAGGTGTGGCAAGGCCAACAGATCAGAAGATGATTGCCATTGAAAAGATACGTATACTCACAGATCCCCAAGAGCTGAGGACGTGACAGGTTTCAGGGGTGGGGGGGGGGCGCTACATGGAGAAGCACCAGGGCCAATCAGGAGGCAGAGAGATGGGGTGAGACAAGGGTAAGAGCCTTTATTGTGTTTTCTGTAGGAAGGAAGTAGGGGAGGCAGGGTAAGCAGGCTTAGGATTGGCGAGTGTGAATGATTTCAACAGGCTCTGTGACGTAGGAGCTGTCTCTAGCACTCTGGTACCTGGCTCTGGGGTGATTAGGGCAGGGGAATAGTGGCCCTGAGTGTGACGGCCAAATGAACGAGGTGGTACGGGAAGGGTGCATTCTAGAGTGAGTTGTTTTCCATCTCTAGGATAAGTTGTTTACTATCTCTAGGAATTGACAAACTCTTGGAGGGTGGCCCTTCCAGGGTCAGCAAGGGCCCAGATGTTAAAGCATCAGAAAACAGAGAATAAAATGACAGAGTGAATATACCTTCCTCTTCTCTGCTGTCAGGACCCAGCTCAAGTCTCATCTGTTCTAGGAAAGCTTCCCAGGCCACCCCATTCCACTGGGATTGCACCCTCCCCTGAAGTCCTGTAGCACTTAAGGTCTCTGCTGTTCATTTTTGTATTGATTAAGCAGAGGATGCCGTGTCCTTGCATTGAAAAGCTAAGCTCCCTAGAGATAGGGATTGTGTCTTTTACTTCTCTGTGTCCCCCACAGCACCTGGCAGAGAGCATTGAACATAAAAAACACTCATTAAATTTTTGTTAGGGAATGCCCGAGGTTCAGTTTGCTAGGCCACAAGGATGGTTTCCTTAAAAATAATTTTTTTTTTTTAGCCCCTGAGCAGGAATAACTCTGCCTAGAGGGACTCACAGTTTGGTTTCTTCCTTTATTAGCAAGTGCTTTCTGAGATTTAGCATGTTAACAAATCCAGACTGCCTTTGTGAAATTCACAAACAAGGAAAATGCAGGCAGCTCCAGCTGTGAATACAACTCGGAAAGGGTCATTTCTAATTGCAGCTGAAAAGGAAAAATCAAGTTAGTATTGATGTCCTGACCACAGTGTTTCCTGCATTAACTTCCTGCAAGAGGAGAGTAGATTACGCATCAGCCGGGTTCACTGAGTAGCCAGGAGGCAGACGAGACATGTCTGTCTCATGTCTCATGAATTATTATTAATGGACAAATCACCTGTGTTGTGTCTATCCTCGGCTGGTGGGTCCAGCACAACCTGTCAGGAAGGTAGATTTACCTGGTTCCAAGTGGCCTGGAATGAGTTGTGAGACACGGTGGATCCTTGGGTACCAAGGACAGGACAGGACAATGCCACTGGGAGCCTCGGGCTCCTCCTCTGTGAGACTAAGAGCAAGGAAAGTAGACCAAATGGAAGGTGGGTCAGACCCGAGTGTAAAATGTGAGCGTGATTTGGCTCTGTCCCTGGGACAGAGCTGACGGACAACAACAGACCACAACTAGGGAAGCTTGGCATGAAATTAAATTCCAGGGCCCTAGCTATGGCTTTGCCAGTGGGTTACCTGCCAGTGTGGAGAAATGCCCTTGTCATGCAAAGTGGTGGTAGTGGTGGAGTCGAAGAGGGAGGAGAACTTTTGTGGGTACCCTACCATTGCAGGGGCTGCCCCACCTGTCTGTAATCCCTTGCTATTCAAAATATAGACTACACACCGGCAGCACTGGTCTCATTTGGGAGCTTATTAGAAATGCTGCATCTCAGGCAGGGCCAGGAGTAGGGTGAGGCCAAGAGGGATGGCCCCCTCCAGTGCAAAATGTAAGGGGGCACCCCCACACTCAGTAATCAAAATAAATAATATTTTAAAATATCAAAATTAATGCAAAAACCCACGATGAAGAAAATATCATAATTTTAAATGAAGACAGGATCTGACCCTGCACTTGAATGATCCTGCCCCTCTCACCTCACCCTAATCAAGGCCCTGATCTCAGGCCCCATCAGACCCTTGGAATCAGAATCTACATCCTAAAAAGATCCCCAGAGGATTCACATGGACATCAGCTTGAGAAGCACTGCTTTCAATGACACCTCCCGGCCTTAACAACCCAAAATCTTGGACTCCAGATAGTAACAAAACTGTAAAGGGACGAGGAGAGATAAATTTCCAGAAGCATCTAACCCCCGAGTTTTCTAGCCATTTGCTTGGATTTGCACACTGCCACCTTAAAATTATACATTGTTTCGTGGTTTAGTGTGAATTCTTTAAAAACATTTTCTTTTGAAACAAATATAGATTCATAGGAAGTTGCAAAGATAGTACTGAGAGATCCCATGTGCCCTTCACCCAGTTTCCTGAGATGCTTACATCTTATGTAACTACAGTACAATATTAAAATGAGGAAACTGACATTGGTATAAAGTGTATGTGTAGTTATATGTGACTTTATCACATGTGTAGCTTCATGTAACCAACGCAATTAATATACGAAACGAGTCCACCACCACAAAGATCTCCTTAGAGCTACAGCTTTAGAGTCACTCCCACTTCACTTTCTTGTGCCCCCATCCCTAACCTTTGGCAACCACTAATCTGTATAATTTCTGAGAATGTTATATAAATGGAATCATACAGTATACAACCTTTTGAGATTGGCTTTTTTTCACTCAGTGTGATGAACTGGTGATCTATCTCAATTGTTGCATTTATCATTTTTCCTTTTTGTTTGTTCCAAATCAGTTTGTTCCTTTTTTGTTGCTAAGTAGCATTCCATGGTATGGATGTACCACAGTCTAGCCATTTAGCTATTGTAGGCCATTTTATTTGTTTGCTGTATTTGGTTGTTACAAATAAAGCTAATATGAGCGATCATGTACAGGTTTTTATGTAGACATGGTTTGATTTCTTTGGGATAAATACCCAGGAATGCAATTGCTGAGTAATATGGTAAATGTATGCTTAGTTTTTTAAGAAACTGCCAAACTAGTTTTCAGAGTAGCTTGCCATTTCACATTTCCACCAGCAATGTACAAGAAACCCAGTTTCTCTACATCCTTGACAGCACTTGGCATTGTCATTCTTTTTTCTTATAGCCATTCTATTAGTGAATAGGTATATCTCCTCATGGTCTTAATTTACATTTCCTCATGCTTAGGGGTACTGAACATCATTTCATGTGTTTATTTGCCATCCATCTGTCCTCTTCATGTCTTTCCACATCTTTTGCCCATTTTCTAATTGGATTGTTAGTTTTTAAACTATTAAGTTTTGAGGGTCCTTTCTATGATCTAAATATGAATCCTAAGACATGTGGATTGCAAATATTTTCTCCCAGTTTATAAATTGTTTTTTAAATCCTCTTAATAGGGTCTTTTGTAGAAAAAAAAAGTTGTTTATTAAAGTCCAATTTATTGCTTTTTTTTAAAAATTTCTTTTATACATCCTGTTTTTGGTGTCATGTCTTAAGAGTCTTCACCAAGCCCTGGACCCAAAGGTTTTCTCCCATATTTTCATCTAAAAGTTTTATAGTTTTACATATTACATAATTTAAATCTATGATTCATTTTGAATTAACTTTTGTATAGAGTGTTTTTATTTTTATTTTGTTTTTGGTCTATGGCTGTCCAGTTGCTCCAGCACCATTTATTGAAAAGACTATCCTTCCTCCATTGAATTGTTTTTGCACCTTTGTCAAAATTCAGTTGGCCATCCTTGTATGGGGCTGTTTCTGGACTCTGTTCTATTTCATTGATCTATGTGTCTACCTCTCTGCCAATACCTCACACTCTTGATTACTATAGTTGTGTAATAAGGTTTAAAATTTAGACAGATCAATTTTCCCACTTTATTCCTCTTTTAAAAAAAAGATATTAACTATTACAGCTCCTTTACCTTTCCATATAAATTTTAGAATTATTTTGTCTTCATTTATGCAAAAAAGAAATCTTGCTGAGATTTTGATAGAAAGTGCATTAAATTTATATATCAATTTGGGAAGAATTAATATCTTTGCTATGTTGAGTCCTTTAATCCATAAACACAGTATGTCTCAACATTTTGTTAGATCTTCTTTGATTCTTTCATCAGCATTTTGTAGTTTTTAGCATATAAGTTCTGTATAAGTTTTACTATATTTATTCCTAAGTATTTTATTTTTTGAAAGGTTATAAGTCATCTTGTATTTTGAATTTCAGTTTCCATGTGTTTTTTTGCTAGCATATAGAAATACAATTGATTTTCTTATGTTGATCTTATATCTTATGATCTTACTGAACTCACTTATTAGTTCTTGGACTTTCCTTGTAGATTTCTTGGGATTTCTAAGTAGACTTTCATGCCATATGCAACAGAGATAGGTTTTTTTTTTTTTTCTTTTTGATCTCTTTGTCTTTGACTTCTTTTTCTTGCTCTGCTGAGCTAGCTAGAACTTCCGGTACCGTGTTGAATAGCAGTGGTAAGCAGCTGTCCTTGCCTTGTTCCTGTTTTCAGGGAGAAAGCATTCAGTCTTTCATCATTAAGTATGATGTTTGCTGTAGGTTTTTTTTTTATTTTTGCGGTATGCGGGCCTCTCACTGTTGTGGCCTCTCCCGTTGCGGAGCACAGGCTTCGGACGCGCAGGCTCAGCGGCCATGGCTCACTGGCCCAGCCGCTCCGCAGCACATGGGATCTTCCCGGACTGGGGCACGAACCCGCATCCCCTGCATTGGCAGGCAGACTCTCAACCACTGCTCCACCAGGGAAGCCCTGCTGTAGGTTTTTATGGATGTTCTTTATCATGTTGAAGAAGTTCCCTTCTGTTCCTACTTCTCTGAGTTTTTATCATGAATGAATGTTGAATTTTGTCAACTGCTTTTTCTGCATCAATTGATATAATTATGTGATTTTTCTTCTTTAGCCTGTTAATGTGGTGAATTACACTGAATGATTTTTCAAATATTGAAACACCTTCCATCACTGGATTACATGCCACTTGGTCATGGTGTATAATTCTTTCTCTATATAGCCGGATTCTATTTGCTAATACTTTGCTAATGATTTTTGCATGTTTTGTACTCTGCCCGGTTTTGATGTCAGAGCAATAGTGGCTTCATAAAATGAATTGGAAAGGGTTCCTTTCTTTTCTATTTTTTAGAAGAGACTCTAGAATTTTTTTTAAGTTTCAGTTTTATTAAGGTATAATTGACATATACAGTTTTAAGATAAAGTGTACATCATGTTGACTTAAGTATACATTGTCAAAGGATTCCTCTCATGTAGTTAATTAACACATCCGTCACCTCACGTATTTACATTTTTTTGGTGAGAACACTTAAGTTCTGCTCTCTTAGCAAATTTAAATTAGATAATACAGTGTTATTGCAATACTGTGATTTATAAGAAATATAGATGTGGTCATTCAGATGTCCACATATACGTTTCTGATGTATATTTGGTCTTTGTGCACAGTTTCTGACTCACAGCTCCCAAAACCCTTGGAATTTCCTGAGCGATAAGAACAATGGAGGCATCTTTTCTTATAATACTTGGTCTCTTGCCTCAGTTCCTTTCCACCACAACTAGGCTAATGTTGATGAGGTGACTTTTGGAAAGCAACTAAGAGAAGAAGGTAGGAACTTTCAACACCACCCTCTGATTTCTGGGGAAGAGGTGAGGGTGGAGGTTGAATCAATCACCAGTGGCCAATGATTTAATCAATCATGCCTAGATAATGAATCCTACATTAAAAACCCGAAAAGCAAGGGTTTTGAAGATCTTCTAGGTTGGGGAACCAGAATGCTTCCACATACCACCGTGCTATGCCCCAAATTCCATGAGACCCCAAATTCCACAAGTACAGAGTCTCCTTTGTTCTGGACCCCACCATATGTATCTCTTCTTCTGGCTGTTGATTTGTATCCTTTAATACCCTTTGTAATAAATTGATAATCTAGTAAGTAAACAGGTTTCCTGAGTTCTGTGAGTTGCTCTAGTAAGTTATTCAAATAAAGAAGGTGGTCGTGGGAGCCTCTGATTTATAGCCAGTTGGTCAGAAATACAGGTAACAACCTGGACTTGTGACTGGCATATGAAGTCCAAGGAGTGGGTCATGGGAAACTCCAGTTTGTAGCCTCTTGGTCAGTCAGAAGCACAGTAACAACCTGAGCTTGAAATTTGTCATCTGAAGGGGAAGAGGCAGTCTTGTAGGACTGAGCCCTTAATCTATGGGATCCAACACTCTCTCCAAGTAGATGAGTCAGAATTGGGATGAATTGTAGGACACCCCACTGGTGTCCAAGAATTGCCTGGTGGTATGGGACACACACACACACACACACACACACACACATTGGAATTGGGTGTTAGAATCATTTTACTTATCAATCAATTATAGTCACCATGTTTTACATTAGATCCTTCTGTGGCATTGGTTTTAATTCTTCTTTAAATGTTTGGTGGAATTCTCCAGGAAAATCATGTGGGCATTATGCATTTTTATATTCAGAATTTGACTTGATCCTCATAACAACCTTGGAAAGAAAGCACTTAACAGATATGGAAACTTAACGCTCAGAGAAATTAAGTGACTTACCCAAGATCCAGAAGTCTTATGATCCCAAGTTCAGTGCTGTTTCCACAGTACCACAGTTCCTGAGTTAGATATCACTAGGGTAGACTTTTCAAGCATTTAGAATCTCTATGGGAAACAAAGAAAGAGTAATTGTATCTGCTCCTTGGCCACTTATGTTTAGCTGGGTACCAGTTTCTTTCTTTTTTTTTTTTTAATAGATCTTTATTGGGGTATAATTGCTTCATAATACTGTGTTAGTTTCTGTTGGACAACAAAGTGAATCGGCCATATGCATACATATATCCCCACATCCCCTCCCTCTTCAGCCTCCCTCCCACCCTCCCTATCCCACATCTCCAGGTCATCACAAAACACCGAGTTGATCTCCCTGTGCTATGCTGCTGCTTCCCACTAGCTATCTATTTTACATTTGGTTGTGTATATATGTCCATGCCACTCTCTCACTTCGTCCCAGCTTACCCTTCCCCCTCCCTGTATCCTCAAGTCCATTCTCTATGTCTACGTCTTTATTCCTGCCCTGCCACTAGGTTCATAGGTACCATTTTTTTTTTAGGATTCCATATATATGTGTTAACATATGGTATTTGTTTTTCTCTTTCTGACTTACTTCAGACTCTAGGTCCATTCACCTCACTACAAATAACTCTAGGTCCATCCACCTCACTGCAAATAACTCAATTTCGTTTCTTTTTATGGCTGAGTAATATTCCATTGTATATATGTGCCACATCTTCTTTATCCATTCATCTGTCGATGGACATTTAGGTTGCTTCCATGTCCTGGCTATTGTAAATAGAGCTGCAATGAACATTGTGGTACATGTTTCTTTTTGAATTATGGTTTTCTCAGGGCATATGCCCAGTAGTGGGATTGCTGGGTCATATGATAGTTCTATTTTTAGATTTTAAGGAACCTCCATACTGTTCTCCATAGTGGTTATATCAATTTACATTCCCACCAACAGTGCAGGAGGGTTCCTTTTTCTCCACACCCTTTCCAGCACTTATTGTTTCTAGATTTTTTGATAATGGCCGTTCTGACCAGCATGAGATAATATCTCATTGTAGTTTTGATTTCCATTTCTCTAATAATTAGTGATGCTGAGCATCTTTTCATGTGCCTCTTGGCCATCTGTATGTCTTTGGTGATATGTCTATTTAGGTCTTCCACCCATTTTTTAGTTGAATTGTTTGTTTTTCTGATATTGAGCTCCATGAGCTGTTTGTATATTTTGGAGATTAATCCTTTGTCCACTGTTTCATTTGCAAATACTTTCTCCCATTGTCTTTTCATCTTATTTATGGTTTCCTTTGCTGTGCAAAAGCTTTGAAGTTTAATTAGGTCCTATTTGTTTATTTTTGGTTTTATTTCTGTTACTCTAGGAGGTGGGTCAAAAAAGATCTTGCTGTGGTTTATGTCAAAGAGTGCTTTTCCTATGTTTTCCTCTAAGAGCCTTATACTGTCTGGTCTTACATTTAGGTCTTTAATCCATTTGGAGTTTATCTTTGTGTATGGTGTTATGTAGTGTTCTAATTTCATTCTTTTACATGTAGCTCTCCAGTTTTCCCAGCACGACTCATTGAAGAGGTCTGTCTTTTCTCCATTGTATGCTCTTGCCTCCTTTGTCGTAAATTAGGTGCTTATATGTGCATGGATTTATCTCTGCGCTTTCTATCCTGTATCATTGATTTATATTTCTGTTTTTGTGCCAGTACCATACTGTCTTGATTACTGTAGCTTGGTAGTATAGATTGAAGTCAGGGATCCTGATACCTCCGGCTCCGTTTTTCTTTCTCAAGATTGCTTTGACTATTCAGGGTCTTTTGTGTTTCCATACGAATTGTAAAATTTTTTGTTCTAATTCTGTGAAGAATGCCACTGGTAATTTGATAGGGATTGCATTGAATCTGTAGATTGCTTTGGGCAGTATAGTCATTTTCACAATATTGATTCTTCCAATCCAAGAACATGGTATATTTCTGCATCTGTTTATGTCATCTTTGATTTCTTCCATCAGTGTTTTTTAGTTTTCTGAGTACAAGTCTTTCACCTCCTTAGGTAGATTTATTCCTAGGTATTTTATTCTTTTTGTTGCAATGGTAAATGGGATTGTTTCCTTAATTTCTCTTTCTGATTTTTCATTGTTAGTGTATAGGAATGCCAGAGATTTCTGTGCATTAATTTTGTGTCCTGCAACCTTACCAAATTCATTGATTAGTTGTTGTAGTTTTCTGGTGACATATTCAGGATTTTCTATGTATAGTATCATGTCACTGCAAACAGTGACAGTTTTACTCCTTCTTTTCCAATTTGTATTCGTTTTATTTCTTTTTCTTCTCTGATTGCTGTGGCTAGGACTTCCAATACCATGTTGAATAAGAGTAGCGAGAGTGGACATCCTTGTCTTGTTCCTGATCTTAGTGGAAATGTTTTCAGGTTTTCACCATTGAGTATGATGCTTGCTGTGGGTTTGTCATATATGGCCTTTATTATATTGAGGTAGGTTCCCTCTATGCCCATTTTCTGGAGAGTTTTTATCATAAATGGGTGTTGAATTTTGTCAAAAGCATTTTCTGCCTCTATTGAGATAATCATATGGTTTTTATTCTTCAGTTTGTTAATATGGTGTATCACATTGATTGATTTGTGTATATTGAAGAATCCTTGTATCCCTGGGATAAATCCCACTTGATCATGGTGTATGATCCCTCTAATATGTTGTTGGATTCTGTTTGCTAGTATTTTGTTCAGGATTTTGCATCTATGTTCATCAGTGATATTGGTCTATAGTTTTCTTTTATTATGATATCTTTTTCTGGTTTTGGTATCAGGGTGATGGTGGCTTTGTAGAATGAATTTGGGAGTGTTCCTCCCTCTGCAATTTTTTGGAAGAGTGTGAGAAGGATCAGTGTTAGCTCTTCTCTAAATGTTTGATAGAATTCACCTGTGAAGCCATCTGGTCCTGAACTTTTGTTTGTTAGAAGATTTTAAATTATGGTTTCAATTTCATTATTTATGATAGGTCTGTTTACATTTTCTAATCATTCCTGGTTCAGTCTTGGAAAATTGTACCTTGCCAAGAATTTGTCCATTTTTTTGTGGTTGTCCATTTTATTGGCATATAGTTGTTTGTAGTAGTCTCTTATAATCCTTTGTATTTCTGTGGTGTCAGTTGTGATTTCTCCCTTTTCATTTCTAATTATATTGATTTGCATCCTCTCCCTTTTTTTCTTGATGAGTCTGGCTAAGGGTTTATCAATTTTGTTTATCTTCTCAAAGAACCAGCTTTTAGTTTTATTGATCTTTGCTATTGTTTTCTTCGTTTCTATTTCATTTATTTCTGCTCTGATCTTTATGATTTCTTTCCTTCTACTGACTTTGGGTTTTCTTTGTTCTTCTTTCTCTAGTTGTTTTAGGTGTAGGGTTAAATGGTTTATTTGATATTTTTCTTTTTTCTTGAGGTGCAATTGAATTGCTGTAAATGTCCCTCTTCCTTAGAACTGCTTTTGCTGTGTTCCAGAGGTTTTGGGTCATCATGTTTTCATTGTCATTTTTTTCTATTTATTTTTTAATTTCTTCTTTGATTTCTTCAGTGATCTCTTGGTTATTTAGGAGTGCACTGTTTAGCCTCCATGTCTTTGTGTTTTTTACAGTTTTCTTCCTGTAATTGATTTCCAATCTCATAGTGTCGTGGTCAGAAAAGATGCTTGATGTGATTTCAATTTTCTTAAATTTTCTGAGGCTTGCTTTGTGACCCAAGCTGTGATCTATTCTGGAGAATGTTCCATGTGCACTTGAGAAGAAAGTGTATTCTGCCACTTTTGGTTGGAATGTTCTATAAATATCAATTATATCTATCGGGTCTACTGTGTCAATTAAAGCTTGTGTTTCCGTATTTATTTTCTATCTGGATGTAAGTGGGATGTTAAAGTCCCCCACTATCATTGTGTTACTGTCGATTTCCCCTTCCATGGTTGTTAGCCTCTGCCTTATGTATTGAGGTGCTACCTTGTTGGGTGCATAAACATTTATAATTGTTATATCTTCTTCTTGGATTGATCCTTTGATCATTATGTAGTGTCCTTCCTTATATCTTATAACAGTCTTTATTTTAAAGTCTATTTTATCTGATATGAGTATTGCTACTCCAGCTTTCTTTTGATTTCCATTTGCATCGAATATCTTTTTCCACCCCTTCACTTTCAGTGTGTATGTGTCCTCTCCTGTGTATGTGTCCACACCTTTCCTCTTTATAATGTGATGTTTTCTTCTCTTAATTAGAAAGAGCCAGAGATTACCTACACAAAACTGGAAGGTTTATTGTCATTGGTGGGATTGTGTCTCCTGTCCACGACTCCTATGGAAAACAGGTGGGTTCCTCCTTTGCCCCTCTCCTCCCTAACCCCACTTCCTGACCCGATAGTTCCTCTGATGTAAAACTGCTCCACTGCCATCTCTGCCATCTACGATTCCTGGAAACACAAAACACCCATTAGCATGTGTCCTGCTTCCCATCCGTGGACCACAGTCAGACCTGAGCGAATGGGGGTTGGGCAGCAGCTGGAAGGAACAACTGCCTGCAACCAGGTCCAGTCAGAACTCATCCATGCCGTGTGACTCGGCACAGGTGCCAAACTGGGGGCTGGTTATGGGCTGGGCAATCTTTCCTGGGATTTTAGGATAAAAAAGCCTATGCCTCCTATAATGTGATTTAAAATTCATTTCCCTGCCCCTCCCTCCCTGCCACACATCCCAGAAAATCTAGAAGCCCTCCCAGACCTCAACCTCCTCCCCCAGATACAACTTGGTGGGCTCTGGGGAAGTGACCCAGCCAGATGGACCCGGGAAACAAGGCAACACTCACCACGTTAAGTCTCCTTTCTGTGCTGGGTACACACTGGCTTCTTCATCAGTGGAGGCTCACCTCTGACTCTGATGGGGGAGGAGAATATACTGCACACACCCTCCATTCTGTCTCTCCCACCCACCCTGCCACTCTACGCTTGTGTGTAGCAGGGAGACATGTGTAGGGGTCACACCTTCATTCTCTGTCAGCACTGAAAAATGCTGCACTTCTATAATGGGCTGGCCTGGGATGGAGTCTTAGGGAGTCTGTGGGAGCAGAGTGAACCTCCCAATGACTGCTCTGTTGCTTCCCAGGGCCTTGTGTCGAGCCGGCACCGTCTCATCATGTGTCAGCTGGCCGTCCAGAATTCCGACTGGATCAGGTAGGGCTAGCCTGATGATGCCAGAGCTGGGTGGCCCAGGGACACCCTGAGAATGGGTGGACAAAAGGAAGAGTCCCCACAGGAGTGGGGAGGCCAGGGGAGAGATGAACCCCATGCAGGCAATAATAACATAAGCATTCTGGGGTGGCCTGATGACTTTATTTTTTAACCAGGCTATACAGCCTGGGAAACTAAAGAGGGAGCCTTTGGTGTTTCATCTGCTCTGGCACGTTTGGAGTATGCTCAGAGCTTCCACAAACATCACTGGGCTTGGGGTGAGGCAGGGCCAGAAAATCCAAGATGCCTCTCCACTTCCATCCGTACTCACGTCCATGAGCTCTCACTACCTTTCAGGGAAGGTCCCCCGGCTCTGGCTATTTTCCATTCCTGTTCAGGCTTCCTAGGGCCTCGCGATGACAGTGGAACAGAGGTGTGGGGCGGGGTGGGGGGTGCAGGTCCAAGCGCTCACGGCCTTTCCCTCAGACGGTCCCTGCGCAGACGGTCCCTGCACAGTCCTAAGATGGCAGACACCGTTATCCACTGTGCTTGCAGTGTAATTAAAGCAAACCTCCACTAATTATGCTAATTATGCCCCCCAAAGCTCCTACAGTTATAATTTGCATGAGAAGATGACTTTTTTTTAAAAAAATAACGATACACCATTTGTATTGTGATTTCCCCCCGTGGAAGAATAAGCAGCACCGAGAGGTTTCCAGGAAAGGAGAGAAATGAAGGGCCGCTGACCTCAGAATGAGGGATGCAGAGAGTTAGCGGAGAAGAGATGGGGTGGCTGGAAGAAGGAAAGCGACAATAATAATTAAATAGTGATCCGTGCCATTTGTAAGCAGTGATTTGTGTGAGCAGTGCATGCCCTTTACAGACTTTCTCATCGCTCCCCTCCCCCTGAGGCAGAGGTGCAGTTGGGAGACAGCTCAGGAGAAGTCAAGGAGTTTGAGAGGGAACAGCACATCTGTGGTCAAGTCAGGGTAGAAACGGAGCCTCTTAGCACAGCACCTCATGATCTCAGGGGAAAGTGGGGTCCAGTGGGGGAAATACTGAACAGGAGGCTGTTACTGCTTGTATGTGATTAGAAGATTCTGAAATAACGCCCTCATTCATTCAACAAACATTCACTGAGCACTTACTGCCTGCCCTGCCCTGCCCCAGGCACTGGGAAAATCAGAATTCCGCGAACGGAGGTCACCAGAGAGGCTTGGAGAGATGGGGCGTGGGTGCACAGAGTCCCTGGACTCTGGACTTGGGGGAGCCTGTTTAGCCAGGTCAGGTATCTGCCCATCTCAGGGGGGAGGGCAGTCAGGGATCTGGGGGCTCAGGGCAATCTGGGTGGCTAAGGGTTTTCAGTTCACGAGATCTCATCTCTGGGAACCTTAGGTGTGCTGTGAGGTGGGGCTAGGGAGGGAATGCTCAACTGCTAAGGACGTCCCAATTTAGCAGCTCATGAAGTTGGTCATTCAGCCCGAGTGCTGCATTGGTCAGGGGCTGGATCCCTGCTCGCTTCACATCCCGCGAGCAGCAGGGGTTGGCCAGTCCGGGGCTGTGCGTTCCGGTCTGGCTGCCGTGCCCACCTCCATGCCCACAGGGCACCCCGCTGCACAGGGAGTCAGGCATGGGCAGATTCCCCAGTTCAGGTAACTGCAGTTGCCACTTGATGAGAGCCTGGCTCATTTCATTCTTATCACAGTCCTATAAGGTCCAGAGGAGAATTCCCATTTTGCAGGTAAGAAGAAGAGCAAGACACTGTACTAAGCACTTTGCATAGAAAACTCATTGACCCCTTCTAATAACCCCGCAAGAGAGTTATTATTGTTATTCCCATTTTACAGATGGGAAAGTGAGCACCAAAAAACTCACATAACTTTCCCAAAGCCCTACAGTTGGGAAGGTCTGGTGCTGATATTAAACCTGGCCAGACCAGTACCAGCAACCGTTCATGTAAGCCTGTGTCAAACTCCTCTCATTTTACAGTGGGGAAACTGAGGCTCAGGAAGGTGTTTCAAGCCCATGTTTTACCTGATTCGAGGACTAAGTACTTGGTATGACCAGGTCTGCTAAGCTTTTTGAGCCATGTCATTGGAAGGAACCAATAAGCAAAGAGTGTGAGAATGGAAACCAAGGGCAACAAACATCTTTCCTATTGTCAGGGTGGACCCATGGGAGTGCTATCAGGACACCTGGCAGACAACCTGCAGCGTCCTCGAACACCATCGGGACCTCATGAAGGTAAGCTGGGCCAGGCTCAGGGTTGGGTGGACCCACGGAATCTGGGCAGGCCAGGGAAAGGATGCTGCTGGCCTACTGACCTGTTTGTTTCCTGCTTCCCCGCCAGCGGTGGGGGAGACCAGGCCCTGAGCAGCACCAAGGAGGGCGGTGAATTAGGGACCCAGAGCAGCACCAGAGGCTGCTTCCTGCCTTGTCCCCCTCCTCGATATGACTTGGGGCAGTTTTCACCTTCTGGCAGTAAGTTCAAGGTGGGATTCAGGAGACCACAGCTGGAAAGCTTCAGCAAGTGAGGAGAGCAGGAGAAGTGAGCAAAGAAAGGAGGAGAGAGGGGCACTGGGCCGAGTTACAAGCAGCCAGGCCCTCCTGCCACACCTCCTGGGGACCCATTGGTCCTCTTACCCCGGCGTAGGTTGCCATGGTGACTGCCGTACTTCATACCCGCAGGCGTCGTACTGTCATGCACACTCATCCCTCCTCACAGGAGTCCACGGGCAGACAGTGTTCTCATCTCTGTTTTATTTGTGGATAAAAGGAAGCACAGAGAGGTGAACCGGGGTATCTGAGGACACACAGTGACTGCCTAGTCCACGCAGATGGCTGCCTAGGGCTTGTGGCCGTGTGCAGTGACGCGGAGGTGGTCGCTAGGTAAGCACAGGTCCCTCACCAGCCAGCAGCACCAGTCAGCGCGTGCAGAAAGCGCCCTTCACAGATCAGTAGCAACCCATCGACTCCCACCATGCGGGGGGTGAAAAGCGGTGCCATCAATAGCAAGAAGCCTGACCCACCGAGACGAGACGCGATCCGTCCTCCTTGCCTCCGCTGACCCTGATGCACAGCTCTCCCCAGCCCCAAACAAGGATCAGGATGGCATCGTCCTGACACAGGGGGCGCCTCCGTCACATCTGGGCTCGCTGTCAGAGGGGCCTTTCAGAATCTTCTCCTTGGGGAGCTGCCAGCAGCCCCAATCCCCCCACTCTCCACCTGCTGTGCACAGCGCTTTATTTGAACAGATGTGGAATTCTGGGGCTCCAGACCATCCAGGAAGTCAAGAGCAAGAGAAGTGGAGAGGACTAGCTGGCTGTTGCTTCATCTAATAAGCTTTCCCCCCCCCCCCGTGGAATTGAAGAAAACCCATCTCCTTTCTTTCTGCTTCCAGAACCCTTCACACACATCCCGAGTCTTTCCCGGTCCCTTTGCAAGGACTCTGATGTAGGGTGGCCCTGACTTGCTCCTCTGGGCTTGTCTCCACAACAGCAGTAATAAAAGACATCCCACCTTACTGTATAAGGATGTATCCGTCAGGAGAGGCTAAGATTCGCAGACATCCTTTAAATCTCAGTGGCTTCACACGGGGGACCTGTGCTCCTTCTAATCACACAGGAGCCTCAGGCTGCACGATGGAACGGAGGGATCAGGGCCCCTGCAGGCATGCCTGAGCCCTGTCTAAATGTCTGGGCTTCCCGAGCCCTCTCTCTGTTACTCAGGCCCAGAAGCATGAGTCTGGGCCTGAGATGCTTGGCCAACGGCCCCCAGCTGTTGCAGAGATGGTCCCAGGCCGGCAAAGAATGCCAGTCACGATGCCCCACCCCCCCATCCCCCACCCCCGCCTTGGAGCGGGAGCTTGGAGCTGCTTGTTAACTCCCAGTCTCCCCGGTCCCGGCATCAGGCCGGGGTTCCTGGCATGGAGAGTGGACCTGTTGGAGAGATAGACACGGGGCTTAATACGTGATGCAAGGCTTTGAGAACGTGGGAGCCTGTGGAGGGCATGGCAGGGCAGGTGGCCAGCACTTTTCCTCTCCAGCACAGAACAAGTCGAATGGGACACACGATGCACGCGGCAAGAAGAGGAAAATCCTCAGCTACCAGACCGGTGATTTAATGAGAATGTGGCGTTTTCTTTTCTGGATGTGAAATCATAATACAAAGGAGGCAAACTGTCCCTTCCACTCCACCAGCCGCAGCCGGACTGAGAATCCCACAAGGCAGGCTAAGAAGATCCTGTGGTTCCCCCAACCTCAGCCGGCTCCCAGATGTGGCCGCTTGCTCTCGTGACCGTCTCCTGTCAGGAACGTTACAGAAGTGACAGGCCACCCCACAAGACAAACGCCTGCCCTTCCAGGGCCCGGAAGGACTCACGTTCTGCTCTGCCTGCACGGAGGTGTGTGGAAGACACCTCTGGAGGGTCACCCCAATCCTGGGACTTGGTGTCCTCTGGCAGCAGGACTCAATAATCCAGAAAGGGCGGTGGGCCAGGGACTGAGGGGAAGCTGCCTTTCAGGAAAGGGACCTCGAATAAGCAACAGCCCTATGAAGCCAAACAGATTGAAAAGTCACCCTTTGTTTCTCTGCTGCCCAATAGCTAGCTCCACTCCCCCGCGGGCAAAAGGGGGGTTGCTTCTGGGTCAGCTGTGAAGAATGCTGCGTTATCAGCTCTGTGTTTTCTGTAGCACTAGGGAGAAGCAGCAGGCCAGATAACACAGGACAATGGATAATCCACATAGAATTTCCGTTGGGCTCTGGAATGTGTATTCACACTCTGAGCAGGCGCAAGTTCCCAGAACCCCGCCCCTCTTCCTGCAGCACAAACACATCCTGCTCCGCCTGGCCTGCTCCCCAGCTTGGCCCCGTCATTGGCATCTCTGGCCTGGAGAGGCGGCAGGTGGAGATAGCACCTGGTGTTTGCACGACCTTTCCCAAGCTTGCACAGCCCTTTTGCAGACATGACCTCATTTGAGCCCCGTGAAGCAGGCAGGGAGGGCAGGCATGGATGTTCCATAGAAGGTCACAACATGGACAAAGCTCCTGCCAGGTGCCAGATGCTCTAAAGGCGCCCTGTGTGCGCTCGCTCGTGTAATCCTGCTGCAGCCCAGAAAGGTGGCTCTTTTGCCTCTCTATGTTAGGCTCTTGAGCTGAGGTTCAAGAGCAGGTAACTATCCAAGGTCACACAGCCAGAAGGGAGCAGAGCTCAAACTTGAACCCAGGTCTGTGAAACAACACATCCCACGCGCTTCTCACCTCCTGCTAGCCTGGTGTGGTCACAGGGTGTGGCTGGGTCTAGACCCCACCTCCAGTCCTCTTTCTCAGTTCCAGGACACCTCACCATGACGGACAAGCAGATGAGCCTTTGGAGATAACCGGTACATGCTTTCATAAGTCTCTTGGGCTAACGACACTGACTCTGCCCTTCTTCCTTCCCCCAGCGGGTGACTGGCTGCATCCTCTCCAATGTCAACACACCCTCCATGACGCCTGTGATTGGACAGCCCCAAAATGAGACCTCTCAGCCCATTTACCAGAACAGCAATGTGCCCACCAAGCCCACTGCAGGTAGGGGGACATTGGTGTAGAGCAGTGGCTCTCAAACTTCAGAATTGCCTGGAGGGCTTCTTAAAATCCAGATCGCTAAGCGCTGCCCCAGAATTTGATTCAGTGGCTCTGGAAGAAGGAAGAGAATTTGCATTTTTTTAAAGTCAATGCTGATGCTCTGGTCCAGCACTTTGAGAACTCTTAGTGTAGGGCATCAGAGAGAAATAGTCACAATGATAGAGACAGGAGCAGAGACAGAGAGAGACAGGGGTGATGGTGTGCATTTTAATATAAATATTATTGCCTTAAGTGGGAATTAAAGACAAAAGGCAGCATTTTTCTCTGCCTTTTCCAAGGAGGTTGAGGATCTTGCCAAGGTCACACAGTAAGGAAGTAGCAGGGCCACGAGTCAAACCCAGACAGTCTGCAGCCAGAGTCCCACACTCTTAGCCACCCCTTCACTGACAAAGAGCAGGGGTCCCCCAATATTTACCCAGCACCTAGTACCATATGCTTGCACGGTGCACAGTGCTTTACACGTGTTCTCATTTAATGAGGTAATTCTGTGGTATAGATATTATATTCCCATTTACAAAGAGAAAACTGAGCTTCAGAGAAGGTGAGTGATTTGCCTAAGGTCACACAGCTCAAAAGTAGAAGAGCCAGAATTCATATGCAGGACTGTGTGATTCCAAGGTCCATGTTCTTCCAACTATTTTCTTCCAGGCCAATTGCAAGAGACAGATCCTGGTATTACTTTTCAAGCCTAGAGACCATAAGCTATTTGTTTATCAGTCTATCATAAATAGGGTAATTAACAAGTATGAGCCAGAATTTCATAGTTTGCATATTAGCTACGTCTGGGGGCTCCGAAAACTTCTCTGGATTAGAGCTCAGAAAGATCACTGAAAACCAGATCCCTGTCAGCCACAGCAGGGTGTCTGATTATTCTAAACACCATCTGAAAGGGAAGGAAGGCCTTTGCCCAGCAGAAATTACTCCAAATGAGTTCTTTGCCACAGGCTGAGTCTCCGTGGATTTGGGTGTTACTGTTTAGTGTTGGGGGTGGCTGAGGAAATGCACATGACATTACAAAACGAAAAATGCAAACAGGGCACAGGCCCTTTAAATGTAGACTATGATCCAATTTATGTTACGTAGACATATCTGCATTAATACACATAATAAAAATGGAAGAAAACAAAAAATATATGCATACCTTAGTGGTGGTTATCTCTAGCGGTGGAATCATGGGTGCTTTCTATTTTCCTTTCTATATATATTCCTCTTCCATATTTTCCAATTTCTCAACAGTGTAATAAACACGACCAGAAAACAGATTCCCATCTAGGGCTCAGAACGCCTGTGCCTTGGACTGGGAATGGAAAGAGGAAATCTGGGCTGTCATATTTCTGTTCTTTCTCTCCACCCTCCTACTGCCTCCATGACCCAACCCCGGCCCCTCCAGGTCAGCCCCACTGTTTACAGTGGCCCACATGTGGGACTGACGCGAGGGTGAGTTGTGAGTGGTTCTCTCCGTCTGTCCCTGTCTGTCTTGCTCTCTCTCCCGTAGCCAAGATCCTGGGAAAGGTGGGAGAAAGCCTAAGCCGGATCTGCTGTGTCCGCCCACCGGTAGAGCGCTTCACCTTTGTGGGTAAGGGAGCAAGGACCTTCTTTACCAATTCTGCCTCTTTTGTTTCCCTCCTCCCTTGGTTCATTCACCAGAGAAGCCCCAGCACCTGCTGTAGAATGAGCATTTATAGAGCAAAATTTGGGAGAGAAGAGAGGATGTCAGCAGGCCTGCGGGGCCAAGGTGTGACGGGAGCCCGGAGGCGCAATCATCCTGGCTCAGGGATCCTGGAGACCTTCCCCACTCTTCTCCCCTCCTTGGGCTGTTCTGTTCTGTGCAGAATGTGTCCACCCGCCGGAGAGTTCCCAGAGGGCCAGCATCCTCCCTCAGGTCCTCCAGCTCTGGGAGTGTCAGCACTCCTGCTGAGAGGCCAAGAACACACAAGCCCTTTCCTTAATTTTCTCCGTTTTTTTGGCTGCTCCCCTAAGGACTCAGCATAGATGAGGAGAGCTGTCTCTGGGGCTCTTTCTCCTACAAACCCCAAACTCGGCTCTGCAGAAGAGCTGAAGGTCGAGACCCACCCCCACCCCCCATTCCTTTGACTCTTTGGGGCTGACTTCCGCCATTTCTCAGATTTCCAATTTCCAACCTTGAATAGGAACCGAGGGATTTGGTTGAGGAGGCAGGGGGCCAGGATGGCATCTCCATGGTGCTCTGCACACCGTGTGCCCGAGGTGGGCGTGCATACTCAGAGCACATGGTAAAGCCTCTCTGTCTTTCCCGTCTTTCCCGGGCTCTCCGTTCTGCCACGTGAAAAATAGCATATTCAGTTTCGCTTGTTCCTTGAATCAGAACGCTGAACGAGAGAGGGCCGCCTCCGTGTGATGCTGCAAGCTGTCACCCTAGGTTCAAGGAAGTTGTTCTTGTGGCCAGCCTCCCCTCGATACAGAAGGAAACAAAAGGCGCTCGCTCAGCGTGAGCACGTGTGTGTCCGTCATTGGCAACCCAGCCAGGCTGTCCAGTTCTGAGAGTCCCAGGATGGTGAATCCTGCCTCTGGAGCCTGAGGAGATGCCCCGTCTCCGTTTTAAGCTGGACGGTGCTCTCCATTTATGCTACTCAGATGTCCCTACTCCCACGCAATCACCCCATCCGGGCTTCTCCCTCTGCGGAGGCTCTTGTACAGAACGCGCATCAGGTACCCGGAAGTTGGTTCCCTGATGCTTCTGCATTTCCTCTTTCCTCCCTAGATGAGAATGCCAACCTGGGCACAGTGGTGCGGTACGAGGAGATTGGTGAGTGGGGCTGGGCAAGTGGGAACACCTGGAGCCACCTGCCTCCACCACGGGCAGGGTGGGCGAGGGGAGAGCCTTGCAAACCCTGGGTGGTGTCTGCAGCAGGGTCTGCTCTTAGAGGGATAATTGATTGTTCCCAAGCTAAGATCATATTCTTAGTTAGCTCTCCTTTAACATCTCCATGCTAGATTCAGGCAGGTTCCCAGGAGGTAGGATGGGATCAGTTGGCAATTTTCCCTTCAGAGCCTCTTCTCCCTCATTCAAGAGTCATGGAAGTTGAGTTCATTGCCAGCCAGAGAGACTCTTCTCTTGCCCACAGCACTGTGCCTGCGGCAGAAGAGCTCCCCTACCATCCTTACCAGAGGATTCCGGCGTTGGAGGATGAGGAGGAGCGACGGGGCAGAAAGCCGCATCTGTGACCTCCCCCGCAGCCTTGAGTAGTGACTAAGGCCCTGACTGTGTGTGAGGGCAGTGAAGGCCCAGGGCCAGAGCAGGTGGAGGGTGGTTACACGGAGCCGTCAGGACGGGAAGGAGCTAAACCCCCCCATAGAAGTGAGCTGAGTGCTGGGCAACCCTAGGAAACAAACCAGGAAACAGATCTTTCCAAGGTTCCAGAATAAGCTAGAGACCCAAGCTTCTGAAGCCGGGTAAAGGGCAGACAGCAAGAGTGGAGCTGGAGCTGATGCAGCTACCAGGTGACAAGGAGGGGCAGTGACAGCTGGAATGCTTGCAATTCTAGGATGAGGGGCAGCCTGGTGTCCAGCTGACACGCTTAATCTTCAACTTGAGCTACAGAGATGCTCCAGGCACCCGCTCCTAGAGATGGAGGTCTGGGGCTGCACCTGGGCACTGGGTTCTCCCAGGAGGCCCAGCAGATGTGATGTCATTTCAAGGAACTTCTCTGGGGCCTGTCCCCTGATCCCAGGCAGTGGTGCACCTGAGTCGGCTCCTATTTATTCGCTAGAGCCATTTGTCAAATGTTCAGGGATCTTACCAACCAGGTGTTAAACGCAGCCTATACTAAAAATTAAATTAGATTGAGTAACAGTTAAATTTATTGTATTCAAAACAAAAGTATTAAGTACTCAAAACTCCTCACTTCCCGATTCTTTTATCAGGTTTTAATAGGCTTTATTTACCAGCACATGGCTGTCTGAGGACCACAGGAAAGGGCGCCTGCTTTGGGGAAGGATACTTCCCAAAGCCAGCAGGAAGAAGCATGCAACCCCAGGTTCCACAGCCCCAAACACCCAAAAGCCCTGCACTCCCCCTTCCCTGCGGTTCCACACCTGGCCAGGAACTACCTTCCCGGGGAGGAAGTCTTCTCGACCAGACCAGCCGAGCTCAGAGCAGTCTTCAGACTCTCAGCTCTATTCCAATGTATATTTTCCTCCGACACCTTGTTCCAGGAAGAATGCATTGTGGCCCAGCTTCAGCTGGGACCTCTTTACCTTCCCAGCACCCAGGGCCTGTGTATCAGGCTGTCCCGCCCTGGGGCGTTCCCCCTCCTACGGAGAGGCAACGCGATGGGTGTTTGTTTAGCACTCCACGTTTACCATCTCACTGCAGCCTTGTGAGGCGCGGGGCTAGTCTTAGCCCCATCTTACTCCTCTTTCAAAGAAAGGAAAGCTGAGTGGCCACAGCTGTCTGGATGGATTTGTGGCCTCGTGTGGTACAGTAGGTGGCAGCTGCCTCAGTGTGCAGTGGGGAGTGAAAGGGGCTGCAGGGCCTGGGGCTTTGCATAACCCGGATTCCCGGGAGGAGAGTGTGGCAGGAGAGTGCTGATTCTGGCTCCCTGGATCCTGAACTGGGGAAGAAAGTTGGACCCCGAGGAGGTCCCAGGAAGGGAGTTTGCCTGGCCTCTAGACCACTGTGCCGTGAGGCCCTCAGGCTCACATGTTCCCTTTTTGAAATCCCTTTTTGAAATCCCCTTGCATGCTTCTCGAGAAGGAAAAAGCCACCTCTCTTAGCTCAGTTAGCATCTGTGGCTCCATTTCCACGTTCTTAACCCGCTGACTGCTCCCGGGGCCTGCCCCAGACCCCAAGGCTTATGGGCTGAAAACACGTACCTTAGTCTCAGATGATAAACCTCAGAAACCACTGCTGCCCTCCAGCGGCCACACGTGGGATCCCAAGCCCTGCCAGGCCCTCTGGCCTGTGACCAATCCAGCTGTTCCAGTGCCGCAAGCAAAGGTGGAAATCCCGCGCTTTAACTTGATCTGCTTTGGCTTTAAAAATAATCCTACATTATTTTGAAGTGAGAAAGTGAGTCTCTGGCTTGGGAGTAGAAAAGAGATTCATTTCCATGGCTGTAGAGCGGGGTTTCTCAACCACGGCACTGTTGACACTGGGGACCAGATAACCCTGTGTCATGGGGGCTGCTGCGTGCCGCGTAGACTGTTGAGTGGCCTTCCTGCCCTCGAAGCACTAGGTGCCGGCAGCACACCCCTCTCTCCAGTCTTGACAACCAAAAAAGTCTCCAGGGCTTCCCTGGTGGCGCAGCGGTTGGGAGTCTGCCTGCCGATGCAGGGGACGCGGGTTTGTGCCCCGGTCCGGGAAGATCCCACGTGCCGCGGAGCGGCTGGGCCCGTGAGCCGTGGCCGCTGAGCCTGCGCGTCCGGAGCCTGTGCCCCGCAACGGGAGAGGCCACAGCAGTGAGAGTCCCGCGTACCGCTAAAAAAAAAAAAAAAAAAAAAAAAAAAAAAAAAGTCTCCAGACATTGCCAAATTCTGGAGACAAAATCGCCCCCAGTTGAGAATCACTGATGTAGAAGAAGCTGAGGACCAGCACGTGTTGTCTGGAGACCGCCGGCTAACTGACCTCGTAGGCCCACAGTTCCAGAGCTTCAGCCTTTCAACGGAGACTTGACCTGGAATTCTGGGTGGCTCCAAGCTGGAGACAGGGAACAACGGGATCCCAGAACGAGCCCAGTCTGGCTCCTCTCAGCCATCCGAAGGCTGGTGGCCTAACATAGAGGGAGGCACCATTGACCAGGGCCTCCATGCTGCAGGAGACGAGGCCACAACTGCCATCCCGGACTGCCATCCCAGAGCGCCCAGAAGGCTCTTAGACAGCCTGCCCACGTGGCCTCTGCGGTCAGCCTGTCTGCTGTTCACTCGTTCAACACACCCTGAGCACCTACTGTGCACAGGTCGCTCTTCCAGGCCCTGGAGATATAAAGATCAATCAAGGTCCCTGGACATAAACAGGCCATGAGACTACAGCGTGACGTGGAGGAGAGGGGAGAGGGGAGGCTGCAAGAATACTTAAGAGTTAAGACCCCACGGCTCCATGGGGCTCCCTGAGTATGGGCTGCACTGACCTGGGACCGTGAGAAGCTCTCACTGTCTGTCGCCAGCCCAGCAGCCTTCCACTCAGCCTGCAGCCAGGGCGAGCCCGTCACCTGAAAGTCCTCGTCAGGTCCCTGAGCTAGCTACAGGGTCTGAGGCGGACAGAGCTGCCGCCCATCTCTCAGCCTCAGGGTCCAGGGTGGCAGCGTTCTCTGGAAGGCTCAGAGCGGGGCTGTCTCACTGTTTCAGGCAAGATATCCACAGCCACAGCCTCTTGATGGAAGGGCCTGGGATGCCCGGGAACCAGACGCACCACCTGAAGCCCAGCCCAGGTGGAAGTCTCTCCCCGCGTGGTTCTGAGAATCCCAGGATTCTTTTTCCCCCTGTTGCTCAGTGTTCATGCCCCGGTCAGTTTGCTGCCTGTTTTAAATGACAGTGGCCTCACTGGGGGTAATTCAGAGTGAGCTTAATGAGGGAAGGAAAACAAGTGACAAGCAAGAAGTATGCCTGGGAGTCAGGAAAATGGGGGGTAGCCTCACTTCTCAAGCCCTTTGCTGAGGACACCGGCCATGTAAAGAGAGGACGTCCGATGAGCTGAGCTGGCTGATGAAATGAGAGTGTACTCGGTGTCCCCTGCCCCCCCATCACATCGGGTGCTTGTGACGACACAAACCCCAGATAATGCACAGCAGCGGAGGAACCAAACTCCACGGGCACTTCGGTTTGATACGGAGCAAAGGAGAGACCCTTAGACCTCACACTAGCATGGAAACCCATCCTGGATGCCTCTCAGTACCAGCAAACCAGGACCGTTAGTCTCCCTCTCTGCTCCATTCCTCCTGCAGGGAATGAGGGTGGTCTGTAAATGAGCCTGGGGGAGGGGTGAGCAGAGGTTTCAGCAGGGCACACACCGTGGTGCAGAGGTGCCTGGAAGAACTGGGCTCTGGAGCCCCACGGATGGGACACTTCTGTGTTCAGCGGGGGAAGAAGGCT
This sequence comes from Kogia breviceps, assembly GCF_026419965.1. Classification (NCBI taxonomy): domain Eukaryota; kingdom Metazoa; phylum Chordata; class Mammalia; order Artiodactyla; family Physeteridae; genus Kogia; species Kogia breviceps. Next base: position 25,404,450 of record NC_081310.1, on the reverse strand, counting down.
GAGACTTGAATGTTTCCCAGGCCTCCACTCACTCCCTTTTCAAACTTTGTTCCCCTCCTCAGAGCTGCGGATCTTGCTGCTGTGTGGCAGTGACCTTCTGGAGTCCTTCTGCATCCCAGGGCTCTGGAATGAGGCAGATGTGAGTAGCGAGGTTATGGCCTGTGCACAGCTGGCGTGGGGATGGATGGGGAGGGGGCACTTGACTTTGACCTCTAGTCTTCCCTCCTCACACAGGAGGGCAGTGGGCAGTCCATTCACATCATGATGGAAGAAAATTCTCAAAGCAGCTCTACTCCAATAAAAATTAGTTTAAAAAATTAAATCAAATTTAAAAAAAAGAAAATTCTCACCTACCCCCAGCTTTATCTCATCCTGTATTTTTATACTCACTCCTCCTCATGCTTGCTCCTGGAAAGCCCCTGGGAAAAAAAGCAATCTGAGTCACAGAATACCTTCTCCAAGTAGTGCTTGGAGGGTGTGTGCTGGTGGGGAAAGATGGGGGAGGGAGGAATTTTTTTTTAAAGACTTTGCCCTTTTGAAATTATTGTGTGTTTTTTGTTTTCCTGTGATTCTTTTGAAGAGGTGGGAAATACCACCCTAGAATTCCCCTTAACAAGAGAAAAGGGGTCAAGAAGGGAGAAGTTAATAGCAAAAGGTCAGTAGGATCCTTCTGGCAATTGACTTGGCATAGAGGGAACTAGGAAGTTAAACTTATACCATTTAGAAGCTCATTGGACATCTTTTGTACCAGATCTGACAGAGATGGTCTTCAACTAGCTAATTCATGAGTTACTCACCCTTCAGACGTACATTCATTTTTGTTCTTTCATTAATTCATTCATCTGATAGCCAGAGCTAATGCGAGCTCCCAAACCCATAGCCCTTTGAAAGTTGGATTCTCAGGGCAGATATTCTAGACCTAGTACTTTTCATTACTTACTGTTTGACCCCATGCAAATCACTCAACTCCTTTAGGCCTTGGTTGTTTTTAAAAAATCTATAGAATGTTATCTATAGCATTCTGAGATTTTTAAAGAAATGAACAATACAGTCCCTGCCCCCAAGTATCAGGTACCACCTGGTACCAAGTATTACCACCTGGTAAGATGTCTGCATATGAAAATTTTTTCATGTACATATATGTCTCTGAAGAGAGAGAGAAATAGAGAACCTTCAGGGTTAAACTCAAGATTCTAGTTCTGCTCCAACACAGCTCATGACAAAATATATTCCGAGCATCAGTTTTTCCCATCTCGAAAATGGGCATCATAATCGTACCCATCTCATAGGGTTTGGGGAGAATTAAGTGAGATTATCCATGTAAAGTGCCCAGCCTAGCACCTGACACACAGTGACATACAACAACTGTTAATAAGTGCATTTACCTAAATAGACACATAGATAAACACATAAATATTCAAGGTGAAGGGCATAGATGCTAACCTGCTGTGGGATAACCAAGAGGGAGGCATAGTTTGAGGGAAGCAGATCATACCGTGTAGTCCTTTCCTCTCTACCCCTGCACAATTTCCTGCACGCGAAGTTTGAAACCTCTTTTCGGTTCTGGATTAAGTGGCTTAATTAACGTTTACTTTCCTCTCTACTTCACAAGTTGCTTTGAAAGGCAAAAGTAATGCGGGAGAAGTTCTGTACAAGATTTTCGGCAGAGCTCTTTCAAGAATCCAGGCAAATCCGGGCAATTGCCTGAGGCCCCATGCCTTGCGGTGGCCCTGGCAGCTGGGGAGCGGTTTAGAGGGATGAAATTGACTGGGGCAGCAGCCCGAACGGCCCGCTGCGTGAACAGGTCGTCTCTAGGGCCTCTTTGCTAAGCGTGACTCTCAAGGGCAGGCCCAACTTCTGGAGCCTGAAATTGACACCATTGGGGGCCCTTGAAGCACCGCGGGTCCCTCTGTGTTCCTCCCAGAGAGAAGGCTGACTGCAGGGCCTCTAATTTCTCTCCCACATGGCTGCTCCTGATGTTGTCAGATCCCGCATTCAGAGAACCAGGAAAAGGAGCCCCAGGTCACTCCTCTTAGAGTTGGTCCCTGACGCTGAAATGACGTGTTGGTTACAAGAGAAGAATTGAAAAACCGATAGCTGTGGATTTACTGGGGCTGTGGTAGTGGAGATGGAGTGAGACCCTCATCTGTTCAACCGTGTTCCCACCTGACGGGTCATCCTGGAGATGGGAGCACTCAGCCTGGCTGCTCCCAGAGGCACAGCAATTCCAAACCAGCAGGGACCCCACGTCTGTCCTGTTCCGGGTGCTGAGCATTTCAGTCCGCAGCACAGGCAGAGGGGGACTGGGTGAAGCAGACCCTCAGGGCTCACTCCAGATGGTTTTCTAGAACCTAGGGCTCTACCTCCCCACCCCCGCCCAACCAATTGCTCAGTTCCCTGATTCAACCGACAGTGAATCTGTGGGGTCCTTAGAATCATGACAGCCGAGGTAGAGGCAAAAAAAAAAAAAAAAAAAATCAAAATCAAGAAGCTGTTTCCTTAGGTAACAAAAGTGTGAATTTCAGGCCACAACAGAAGTGTGCCAGAAATATCACAATTTATTTAAATCACATGAAAATTCAACTCCAAATCACCATCCCACAGGGATGATGGAAAGTTAGTCATTCATTACTGACTAGTAGAACCTGAGAGGCTCTCCTGGGCTCTGAACGTGAACATCAGTTCATCGGGGTCGCCGCAGACATCCTCCCTACTGGGGCCTTCGCCGTCCAGTGAGGTGGATGGCAACCTGCTCCAGGCCCACCTGGGGTGTGGGACACCTGGCTGAGTCTGGAAGGCCCCGTGCTGGGCCCAACCCACCTATGATCCTAGCCCTGTTTTCTTCTGAGGCTTTGCCCTTAGGGTGCTCTCTGGGAGGGAGGAGGGGCTGGGCTTCACAGCTCTCTAGCTTCTTTCTAGTGTGGAAGGGGGGGCAGTTGAACCTCTTCTTTCTTTTTTTTGCGGTATGCGGGCCTCTCACTGTTGTGGCCTCTCCCGTTGCGGAGCACAGGCTGCGGACGCGCAGGCTCAGCGGCCATGGCTCACGGGCCCAGCCGCTCCGCGGCACGTGGGATCTTCCCGGACCAGGGCACGAACCCGTGTCTCCTGCATCGGCAGGCGGACTCTCAACCACTGCGCCACCAGGGAAGCCCTGAACCTCTTCTTTCTATTCTGAAGCTATCTCCCCTATTTTCTCTCCCCTCCTCTGGACATCTAGGGAAATCTCTTCAGTGGTTTAAAGCCATTGACTTCAAAACGTACTATTTTTCTGCCCTGAAAACTCCTCTCATAAAGGGTCTGGTTCTCTGCTACCAATAAGGTGGGGATTGGGCAAAGGCATATATAGGGAACATGAAACTAGTTAGTAACTCAGTGAATTATCCCACTGTCCGTGTTTGGGGAAAGTTGGAGCTCAGGGTCTAGAAAAGCAAGGTCTTTCTTTCAAGACCGGTACAGGGTGAGTCCTGCTTATTCTGATAGAAAGTTCTAGCCCCTGGAGTTTGCCTGCAAGCGGCCCGTTTCAGGGATCTCTGTTCCTAACCATGAGATTACCAGGGATCAGGTATGTGAGACCCACTTCTGTCCCAGGTTTCACTCATTTATTCAACCCTTTATCAGAACACATTTCTTTTTATCACCTGGGACATCAGGTGATGCTTGCTGGCCACAGACCTGTGCTCAGTGACCATGAACCTGAAGCCTTGAATCTGCCAATGATGGGACAGGAGGGTGGGGAGGAGAACCAAGTTTCTTGGAAAAGTCCTAGACCCTTGCTCTGCATTCCAGTCTCTCCAGAATCCTCAGGAACAAACCAAGAGAGAAGCCACTCGTTCAGACAGGTCTGGGAGACATAGAAGCCCCACCATCCTTCTGTAAAGAAAGCTCAGTGGGGACCTTGGAGCAGCAATGCCCCACCCAGGCTGGAAAGCAGCTGGGACAGTCTGTTCTACAGTAGGGCTGCCAAGCCCTCTTTCGGCACAAACACAAACTCTCCGTTGAGTCAGTCTTGCTCTTTCTTTTGCTTTGGATTCCTGAACCTATGCTCTCCATCCAGAAATCTAATTACACAACTAAAGGAACAACCCATCCCCACCCAAACACATCCCTTGGGCATTTCCCAACAGACACAAAAATCCATGAGCCCATAGTGAATTCTGACCTCCTCTGACCAATGACACACCCCTTCCCCTTACATTCTGTGGGGAGAAAATTCCATACATATTCATCATGTTTCTTTCTATGGAATGAATACAAAAGAGTTGCTTGTGTGGCCTGGCAGTTGGCATTTTCATTCTTGATTCCTGAGAGAGAGCAAGATCCAGTTTCCTGGACCAGCCTTTGGAGTTTGGGACCCAGTCCCTCTATCCCATCCCATTCCCAGACTTTTTATTAGAACTAGTTTCCCCCAGGAGACCTGATCTTTGCTATGCCACATCCTGACACCAGCACCAAAGCACATATCCAGGCATGGACCGGGGTCTATGGGAAGTCAAGGCCAAAGCCTAAAGGGTCAGCCATGAACAGATTTGTGAAACAGGAAACTCTTATCCTCACTCCCCTCCCCCAGACAAAACCCGTCATCTAGGGATCTGATGCTGCCAGCTGCTTTGTCCATCATATTATAATGGAAGGCAGTCTGGCAATTAATTCTGATTCAAGCATTCTTTCGTTCAATCAATCTTTCAGCTGATACTGCGTGCCCGGTATGAATATAGGCGCGTTGTTTGTCCTTGCAGCACTTGCAATCTAAAAACATCTTACAGTTTTTATTCTATTAGTTCTTTATATTACATGAAACGAAACATATAAAAAATTTAGAAGAGTTCTTGAACCTAGTAAGCAGTCAATAAGTGTTGGCTGTTATTTATTCATTGGTTTTAAAATATTTATTGAGTACCTGCCATGGGCCAGACACTGTTCTAGGGCTGGAGGAACGGAGAAAACGGAAGAGACAAAGTTCCCCACCATTGTGCACTGTGCTTGCTAATGGGGAAACACAATAAACACTTTGCTTGTTTCTCCTGGATCATCTCAGTTAACCACCGGAACACTCCTGAAAGTGGAATCTCAGTTCCCATTTATAGGTATGGAAACCAGGGCTCACATGGATTGTGACTTGTCCAAGACCACTTAGCTATTAGCAGCAGAGCAGGACTTGGCATACATTCAGATCCCTAATCCAGATAAGACAGACAAGTGGGAAGTATGGGGTGTAATTCATAGCAGGCCACAAGGGAGGGAGGGAGCAGCACTTGAGCTGGGCTTTGAATAATGGGCAGGATTGGGTTAAGTGGGTGCAAAACGAAGGGCGCTTGAGGTTGAGAGAAGGCTGTAAAAAGATCCAGGGGTGGGCATAAGACCTTTTGGGGAGTTGGTTCTGGCTGGTTGAAATAGAAGGTTTATCTTGGTCCTTATCTGGGAGACTTCTGACTTTTCAGCAAGCAGGCAAAATCATTCAGTTTAATGATTAAATGTATTCACTGCTTGAAAATGGTATTTGCATTTTAAATGAGCAAGGGTCAATATTTAACTCAAAGGAATGAAAACCCAAAGGTGGAACATTAAGCACCAGCGATGGGCCAATGAGGAAACTGTTTTTTCTTTTTCTTTCTTTTTGCACTTCTCAAAGCCCAACATTCCACAGGCTGGCTCTAATTGGCTGTGTTCTACCGTTTTCCAGCCAACCAGGCATGGGCTCACTGCTTCCTGCATCCACCAGCTATGGGAAAACAACCAAAGAAAATAAACAGAGGAAGAGCCTGGGGCAGTAGCCACTCCAGAAGAAATCCCAGGGCTCCAGGATAAATGGAGCAAAGACAAACATTTGGTTTTTCAGGCTCAGATGGTTTTTATCAGACAGTCCAGCCCCAGCCAGGAAGCCCAGTGGACACTTCCACCCCGGGGATTGGGTCTCCACCCTGATAAGCCTGATGCCGTGTTTCCAGCTCTGGGGAAGGCGGCTTCGGCCCTACCATGGGAGATAGGGTTCTCACGTGAAAGGCACTGTTGGTTTGGTTTTCACGCTTTTGACTTGAGTCTGGAATTCCTTGCCCTCCCACACCCCCGGCCAGATTGGAAATGGGAATGGGACCGATTTCCTCTGCGAAACCCCTCTGAAGTATCATTCGTTGATTTGCACTAACACAGCCATCCTGGAAATGCGTTCCCACCCGGCCTTCCCTCCAGAGAGGAGCAGGGGCCAGGAGAAGGGTGGAGGATTCCTTTCCGAAATGGCTGGAGCATGTTTCAGAAGCTCCTCACCTACTGTTGTGTGGTTTCTGCTGGGTGCTCTCTTCTTGCATCTTGTCTAACCTACTCAGAAACACACAAAATTATATACTTTAGGGGGCGATGTAGAGTAATGAGCTGAGGACTCAGCTCGGGATAAGCCTGGAGAAAAAATAAGATAGACTATATTTTCAAACCAAGAAATTTCAAGTCACTAAAATGGGAGTCTTAAAAATGGATCTAGAAGAGGCATACTGTGTGGTGGAAAGAGCCTTTAAAGTGGACCAGAGTGGGTTCAAATTCACTCACTTGCTGTGCAGCTTGGACTAGTTACTACATCTCACTGAGTCTTGGTTTCCCCATCTATGAAATGAGAGCTGAAGCACGCATCTCAGAAGATGGTTGCTTCAAGGATTAAATGTATTAAGAAATAAAGCTGCTAGTACTGTGCCTGGTGCATAGCAGGTCCTCTAATAAATGGTGCTTCCGCTTCCTGCTGGTATAGTTCCCTGTTCATCCCTGAATATCCTCATCTGGAGAAGAAGTACGAGTTGGCCTGAGTAACTCAGGTACTGTACCTTGAGAAGAGAGGACTGTTTGAGGGAGATGGTCAGGATCCTGAACCCTGATCTCAGAATGATTCCATAGAGGGTCTTACCAGTTAGACTTACTGGCCTGGGTAAGTCAGTGTAAATTGGATTCTGTCGCTAATGGAAGTCAAGCCCTCTGTTTAAAGCACTCTGATGGCTTCTCTTCACATTTGGAATGTAACCCCATCTTTATCGTGATCTGGTCCTTCTCTACTTCTCCCGCCTCTCTGTGCCCCAGTTCCCCCTAGTTTCTTTATTTGAACAGTTTTTCCCACCTCAGGGCCTTTGCACTAGCTGTGGCCTCACTGGGAACACTCTTTTCCCAGGTATCCCTATGTCTGGCCAGTTCTTGTCATTTAGGTTTCGGCTTAAAAGTCATTTTGTTTTATATTCAATATTGTACTTAGCTCCACCTGATGTTTTCTTATTTTTGTATTTATTTGTTTATGATCTCTCCCTACTGGAGGTAAGCTCTGTGAGCACACTGCACTTGTCTGTCTCATTGGGCAACACCAGGACAGTGCCTGGTTCACCATATACACTCAATAAAAGTTGGTTGAATGAAAGAATGTAAGAGTACCTGGGAACAGCTTGGTTGGAGAAATTCAGCCCCCACCGTGAGATATGGCCCTAACTTTTGCCAGATACCCAGAAGACATTAGCCACCACAAGAGATTAGCCACTTAATAGTACCCTGCCCTTATCCTCCAGAGCAATACAGTTGAAATGACTAGTCATTTGTTTAATGTCTCCCACTAGATAGTGATTGAGCCAAGAGATGAAGCCGTATCTGTCTTGCTCAGCCCTGGTGCCCAGGAAAGTGCCTGGCTAAGACCACAGGGCATCCTCCCACCCAAAGTATCCCTGAAACCCAGCAGGGCCGGTCTTGAAATTCGCCTCCTGGAAGGATGACGATGATTCCCCATTCCTTCCGAGAGATCTGCCGCCTGGCCGCCACGAGTGTCCCCACTCCCAGGGCCAAGCTGCTTCCTGCCTCAACGTGTCTCATATCCCTTCCTCAGACTCCGCACGCTGGGGGGAGCAGAGTCAGCCTCTCCAGCTTCTCCCCATCCCCACCCCTGCCGCCCCCGGGGAGCCTTTGACCAGAAGATGAAAAGCTATGATCAAAGCTGTGCCTGTGAACAGGAAGTTGAAGCAGGATGAATGTCACACACCCCCACCTCTGAGACACGACACAGGCCAGAGCTACAGTGAGAGGCCGCTGTCTGCCGCGAGGGCTGGGGTGGGGGTGGGGGGGAGATTGTACCCTGAGCCTGTCACTGCGGTGTGGCAGAGTGGGGCCACGTCCGTCACCATCGGGGGAGGGATTTGCCCGTCAGGACGGCTCTGCTGCTCTGACCACCCACTCACCCCCCCTTCCCACCCCCACGGCAAGACCTGCAGAGAACTCAAGACGCGGGAGGTGTTGGGCCCCCGTGCTGGAACAGGAGCTCCATCCCAGGGGCCTGGGCACATTCCTGTGGGCTCCGTGGGCAGGGAGACATTGAGAAACCCTCGGTTTCCTGGGGTCAGACGTCTGTCCTCATCTCCCCAGAGCCGGGGGTGGGGCGGGGGTGGGGGGAGGAAATGTCCTCATTTTTGCTGGAATCCCCAGAGGTGCTCACCCCACAAGTATCTCATTTTGACTTCATCCCAAACCAAGCCAGAGCACTAGCAGCTTAGGCAACTGCCTCTGCTATTCAGAGTGACAATTTTCCAAAGGTGGGTGCACATCAGGAGGACTAGGAAGCATTGTAAAGAGGGAGGCTCCGCCGCATTGCAGACATGTTGTATCAAAAGCCCTGGGGTGAGGTCTGGAGGGGCCGTTGCTGTTGTTATTACTGTTTTTAAAGCATCCGGGGTGATTCTGCTGACCAATCAGATGAAGTTTGGGAACTTACAGAAGTAAGATCCCCGTGCTTTCCGTGGGGAACTGAAAGTCTGTCTCGAGTCACTTCCTTGGGTCTCCCAGAGTTTCCATTAGGTACATCGGGCTTCCTTCCATGTCCTGAGGTGGGAGAGTTTATCAGCTAACTCAAGGACAACAGCCAGAGCGGGGCCTCTGCAGGAATCCGCTTGCTCAACAGCGTATATCGGGCATGTATGATGTGCCAGGTCCTTTTCACCCAGGAACGTGGCAGTGAACGAAACACACAGAATCGCCTGCCCTCGTGGAGGTTACCTTTATAGGGAAGAGAGAAGGAGAGCAAAAAAAGGTTAAATAAAGAAAATATACAAGGTGTTAGAGATAAATGCTATGGAGGAATATGAAGCATGGTAGGAAGTGGGGGCTGTGAGGGCGTGGGATGGGTGTGGGTCTACATGCACAGGGACACAGGTTGAAATAGCATGGCCAGAGGAGGTCTCACTGAGAAGGTGGTTTTTTTGTTTTGTTTTGTTTTGTTTCTATTGATACTTTTTCTTTTTTAAAATACATCTTTATTGGAGTATAAATGATTCAGCACACCGTGTTAGTTTCTCTTGCACCATAAAGCAAATCAGCCATATGCATACACATGTCCCCATATCCCCTCCCTCTTGAGCCTCCCTCCCATCCTCCCTATCCCACCCCTCTAGGTGGTCACAAAGCACCGAGCCGATCTCCCTGTGCTACGTGTCTGCTTCCCACCAGCCAACTATTTTACATTCAGTAGTATATATATGTCGATGCTACTCTCACTTCACCCCAGCTTCGCCCTCCCACCCCATGTCATCAAGTCCATTCTCTGTCTACCTCTTTATTCCTGCCCTACAAGTAGGTTCATCAGTACCATTTTTTTTTTTTTTTAGATTCCATATATATGCGTTAGCATACGGTATTTGTTTTTCTCTTTCTGACTTACTTCACTCTGTACGACAGACCCTAGGTCCATCCACCTCAGTACAAAAGACTCAATTTCATTTCTTTTTATGGCTGAGTAATATTCCATTGTACATATGTGACACATCTTCTTTATCCATTCATCTGTCGATGGACATTTAGGTTGGTTCCATGACCTGGCTATTGTAAATAGTGCTGCAATGAACATTGTGGTGCATGTCTCTTTTTGAATTATGGTTTTCTCAGGGCATGTGCCCAGTAGTGGGATTGCTGGGTCATGTGGTAGTTTTATTTTTAGTTTTTTAAGGAACCTCCATACTGTTTTCCATAATGGTTATATCAATTTACATTCCCACCAACAGTACACTGTTGGAGGGTTCCCTTTTCACCGCACCCTTTCCAGCATTTATTGTTTCTAGCTTTTTTGATAATGGCCATTCTGACTGGCATGAGGTGATACCTCATTGCAGTTTTGATTTCCATCTCTAATAATTAGTGATGCTGAGCATCTTTTCATTTGCCTCTTGGCCATCTGTATGTCTTTCTTGGTGAAATGTCTATTTAGGTCTTCCGACCATTTTTTTTTTTTTTTTTTTTTTTTTTTTTTTTTCTGTACGCGGGCCTCTCACTGTTGTGGCTTCTCCCGTTGCGGAGCACAGGCCCCGGACGCGCAAGCTCAGCGGCCACGGCTCACGGGCCCAGCCGCTCCGCGGCATATGGGATCTTCCCGGGCCGGGGCACGAACCCGCGTCCCCTGCATCGGCAGGCGGACTCCCAACCGCTGAGCCACCAGGGAAGCCCCGACCATTTTTTAATTGCATTGTTTGTTTTTTTGATATTGAGCTCCATGAGTTGTTTGTATATTTTGGAGATTAATCCTTTGTTGTTTCACTTGCATATATTTTTTCCCATTCTGAGGGTTGTCTTTTGTCTTGTTTATGGTTTCCTTTGCTTTGCAAAAGCTTTTAAGTTTAATTAAGTCCCATATGTTTATTTTTGTTTTTATTTCTGTTACTCTAGGAGGTGGGTCAAAAAAGATCTTGCTTTGGTTTATGTCAAAGAGTGTTTTTCCTATGTTTTCCTCTGAAAGTTTTATTGTGTCTGGTCTTACATTTAAGTCTTTAATCTATTTGGAGTTTATTTTCATGTATGCTGTTAGGGAGTGTTCTAATTTCATTCTTTTACATGCAGCTCTCCAGTTTTCCCAGCACCACTTATTGAAGAGGCTGTCTTTTCTCCACTGTATGTTCTTGACTCCTTTGTTGTAAATTAGGTGCTTATATGTGCATGAGTTTATCTCTGGGCATTCTATCCTGTAGCATTGATCTATATTTCTGTTTTTGTGCCAGTACCATACTGTCTTGATTACTGTAGCTTGGTAGTATAGATTGAAGTCAGGGAGCCTGATTCCTCCAGCTCCGTTTTTCTTCCTCAAGATTGTTTTGGCTATTCAGGGTCTTTTGTGTTTCCATACGAAATGTAAGATTTCTTTTGTTCTAATTCTGTGAAGAATGCCATTGGTAGTTTGAGAAGGATTGCATTGAATCTGTAGATTGCTTTGGGCAGTATAGTCATTTTCACATATTGATTCTTCCAATCCAAGAACATGGTATGTTTCTCCATCTGTTTCTGTCATCTTTGATTTCTTCCATCAGTGTTTTATAGTTTTCTGAGTACAAGTCTTTTGCCTCCTTTGGCAGGTTTGTTCCTAAGTATTTTATTCTTTTTGTTGCAGTGATGAGTGGGAGTGTTTCCTTAATTTCTCTTTCTGATTTTTCATTGTTGGTGTATAGGAATGCCAGAGATTTCTGTGCATTAATTTTGTATCCTGCAACCTTACCAAATTCATTGATTAGTTCTAGTAGTTTTCTGGTGGCATCTTTAGGATTTTCTATGTATAGTATCATGTCATCTGCAAACAGTGACAGTTTGACTTCTTCTTTTCTGATTTGTATTCGTTTTATTTCTTTTTCTTCTCTGATTGCGCTAGCTAGGACTTCCAAAACCGTGTTGAATAAGAGTGGGGAGAGTGGACATCCTTGTCTTGTTCCTGATCCTAGTGGGAGTGCTTTCAGTTTTTCACCATTGAGTATGATGCTTGCTGTTGGTTTGTCATATATGGCCTTTATTATGTTGAGGTAGTTTCCCTCTATGCCCATTTTCTGGACAGTTTTTATCATAAATGGGTGTTGAGTTTTGTCAAAAGCTTTGTCTACGTCTATTGAGATGACGATATGGTTTTAATTCCTTAATTTGTTAATGTGGTGTATCACATTGATTGATTTGCATATATTGAGGAATCCTTGCATCCCTGGGATAAATCCTGCTTGATCATGGTGTATGATCGTTTTAATGTGCTGTTGGAATCTGTCTGCTAGTATTTTGTTTCGGATTTTTGCATCTATGTTCATCAGTGATATTGGTCTATAATTTTCTTTTTTTGTGATATCTTTTTCTGGTTTTGGTATCAGGGTGATGGTGGCTTCGTAGAATGAATGTGGGAGTGTTTCTCCGTCTGCAATTTTTTGGAAGAGTTTGAGAAGGATTTGTGTTAGCTCTTCTCTAAATGTTTGATAGAATTCACCTGTGAAGCCATCTGGTCCTGGACGTTTGTTTGTTGGAAGCTTTTTTTTTTTTTAAGGGGGGCTTCTCGTTGCAGTGACTTCTCTTGTGGAACACGGGCTCTAGGCGCGTGGGCTTCAGCAGCCGTGGCCGCGGGTTCAGTAGTTGTGGCTCACGGGCTCCAGAGCTCAGGCTCAGTAGTTGTGCCACACGGGCCCAGTTGCTCCGCGGCATGTGGGATCTCCCCAGACCAGGGCCCGAACCTGTGTCCCCTGCATTGGCAGGAGGATTCCCAAGCACTGTACCACCAGCGAAGCCCCTGTTGGAAGATTTTTAACTGTGGTTTCAATTTCGTTACTTGTGATAGGTCTGTTTATATTTTCTAATTCTTCCTGGTTCAGTCTCCAAAAATCATACCTTTCCAAGAATTTGTCCATTTCTTCATGGTTGTCCATTTTATTGGCATATAGTTGTTTGTAGTAGTCTCTATAATCCTTTGTATTTCTTCAGTGTCAGTTGTGATTTCTCCTTTTTCATTTCCAATGTTATTGATTTGTGTCCTCTCCCTTTTTTTCTTGATGAGTCTGGCTAAGGGTTTATCAGTTTTGTTTATCTTCTCAAAGAACCAGCTTTTAGTTTTATTGATCTTTGCCATTGTTTTCTTCATTTCTATTTCATTTATTTCTGCTCTGATCTTCATGATTTCTTTCCTTTTACTGACTTTGGGTTTTCTTTGTTCTTCTTTCCCTAGTTGTTTTAAGTGTAGGGTTAGATTGTTTACTTGAGATTTTTCCTGTTTTTTGAGGTGAGATCTTTTTATTTCTTCTTTGATTTCTTCAGTGATCTCTTGGTTATTTAGTAGCGCACTGTTTAGCCTCCATGTATTTGTGTTTTTTACAGTTTTTTCCTGTAATTGATTTCCAATCTCATAGCATTGTGGTCAGAAAAGATGCTTGATATGATTTCAATTTTCTTAAATTTTCTGAGGCTTGATTTGTGACCCAAGATGTGATCTATCCTGGAGAATGTTGCGTGTGCACTTGAGAAGAAAGTGTATTCTGCCACTTTTGGGTGGAATCGTCTATGAATATTGATTAGATCTATCTGGTCTATTGTGTCATTTAAAGCTTGTGTTTCTTTATTTATTTTCTGTCTGGATGTAAGTGGGGTGTTAAAGTCTCCCACTATTATTGTGTTACTGTCAATTTCCCCTTTCATGGTTGTTAGCCTTTGCCTTATGTATTGAGGTGCTCCTATGTTGGGTGCATAAACATTTATAATTGTCATATCTTCTTGGATTGATCCCTTGATCATTATGTAGTGTCCTGCCTTATCTCTTGAAAAATCTTTATTTTAAAGTCTATTTTATCTGATATGAGTATTGCTACTCCAGCTTTCTTTTGATTTCCATTTGCATGGAATACCTTTTTCCATCCCTTCACTTTCAGTCTGTATGTGTCCCTAGGTCTGAAGTGGGTCTCTTGTAGACAGCATATATATGGGTCTTGTTTTTGTAACCATTCAGCCAGTCTGTGTCTTTCGGTTGGGGCATTTAATCCATTTATGGTCAAGATTATTATTGATATGTATGCTCCTATTACCATTTTCTTAATTGTTTTGGGTTTGTTTTTGTGGGTCTTTTTCTCTTCTTGTGTTACCTGCCTAGAGAGGTTTCTTTAGCGTTTGTTGTAAAGCTGGTTTGGTGTTGCTGAATTCTCTTAGCTTTTGTTTGTCTGAAAAGCTTTTGTTTCTCCATTGAATCTGAATGAGATCTTTACTGGGTAATCTTGGTTGTAGGTTTTTCTCTTTCGTCACTTTAAGTATATCCTGCCACTCTCTTCTGGCCTGCAGAGGTTTTGCTGAAAAATCAGCTTATAAACTTATGGGGATTCCTTTGTATGTTATTTTTTGTTTTTTCCCTTGGTGCTTTTAATACTTTTTCTTTGCATTTAATTTTTGTTAGCTTGATTAGTATGTGTCTTGGTGTGGTTTTCCTAGGGTTTATCCTCTATGGGACTCTCTATGCTTCCTGGACTTGGGTGACTATTTCCTTTCCCATGTTAGGGAAGTTTTCCACTATAACCTCTTCAAATATTTTCTCAGACCCTTTCTTTTTCTCTTCTTCTTCTGGGACCCCTATAATTGGAATGCTGGTGCATTTAGTATTGTTCCAGAGGTCTCTGAGATTGTCTTTAATTCTTTTCATTCTCTTTTCTTTATTCTGCTCCTTGGCAGTTATTTCCACCATTTTGTCTTCCAGCTCACTTATTCGTTCTTCTGCCTCCATTATTGTCATTGATTCCTTCTAGTGTATTTTTCATTTAAGTTATTGTGTTGTTCATCTCTGTTTGTTTGTTCTTTAGTTCTTCTAGATCTTTGTTAAACATCTTTTGTATTTTCTCAATCCGTGCTTCCATTCTATTTCCAAGATTCTGGATCTTCTTTACTCTCATTACTCTGAATTCTTTTTCAGGTAGATTGCCCATTTCTTCTTCATTTATTTGATCTTGTAGGTTTTTACCTTGCTCCTTTGTCTGTGGCATATTTTTTTGCCATCTCATTTTTTTTTTTTTTTTTTTTTTTTTTTTTTTTTTTTTTTTTTTTTAATGAGTGGGATTGTGTTCCTGTTTTACTGGTTGTTTGACCTGAGGTTTCCAACACTGGAGTTTGTAGGCTATTGGGTATAGCTGGGTCTTGGTGCTGAGATGAAGACCTCCAGGAGACCTCACTCTGATGAATATTCCCTGGGGTCTGAGGTTCTCTGTTAGTCCAGTGGTTCGGACTCAGAGCTCCCACTGCAGGAGCTCTCACCTGACTGCGGGCTTGCAAATCAAGATCCCGCAAGCCACATGGGCAGCAAAAAAAAAAAAGGTGGGGTGGGGGTAGGGAAGGCCTTGGCTGTGGAAAGCAGGGCCTAATCAAGGGCGAGGTTTGGGTGGTGGGTGGGGCCAATGCTCAGGACCCACAGGGCTGGAAAAGGCCCTGGGGGCTGTGGGGGGTGGGCCTTAGGCTTAAGGAACAGAAGGGGCCCAGGGGTGCCCCCCACCCTGGTCTCAGAAGGCAGGGGACCTCACCTGGGAGCCCAGCAGGCTTCCTGGGCTCAAGTGGGTGGGGCTGATGCCCTCCTCTCCTCTACTGCTCCTCTGGTCTGAGGTCTGGGAGGGCCCCTCCCACCTGCGCCCACCTGCCTCTCCTGATCTCCCGGGCCTCCCTCCTGTGCCCCCAGGACCAATGCGGTTGGAGGGGAAAGGGGGGTCCTTGGAGGGCAGGGGACCAGTCTGGGAGCTCAGCAGGTTCCCAATGCCCAAGTGGGCTGGGCAATCGCCCTCCACTTCTCTCCCACTCCTCCCCAAGGGCCCCTCCCGCCTGCCTCTCCTGATCCCCCTGGCCTCCCTCCTATGCCCCCAAGGACCCACGCAGCCTGGAGGGGCCTTGGAGGTTGGGGGATCAGCCTGGGAGCTCAGCAGGTTCCCCGTGCCCGAGTGGGCAGGGCAATTGCCCTCTGCTCCTCTCCCGCTCTTCCTGGAGAGTCCCTCCCACCTGCCTCTCCTGATATCCCTGGCCTCAGGGGTGCAGATCTTGTCTGACCTCCACTTCTCCTCCCTCTCAGTCCCCCTACATCCTACCGGTTCACTCTGGGGTTCCTCCCGTCTTCTTGTGGGTCAGAGTTCCCCACCAGCAGCCGGCAGGCACCCTAGTTGTGGGGAGCCCTAACCCCGTGTCTTCCCACACCGCCATCTTGACTCCTTCCCACACCGCCATCTTGGTATTTAAGTGAAGGGTTTCGAGCCAAGGAGCAACATAATTTGGTATATTCACATTATCAGTCTGGATGTTGGGAATAGACTGAAAAAGGCAAGAGAAAAACAAACCAGAGCAAGCCAAGTGAGAGCTGATGGAGATGAATTAATTTTCATTTTTTTTAATTAAAAAAAAATTCTTTTTTATTAATTTTTATTGGAGTATAGTTGATTTACAATGTTGTATTAGTTTCTGCTGTACAGCAAAGTGAATCAGCTATACGTATACATATATCCCCTCTTTTTTGGATTTCCTTCCCACTTAGGTCACCACAGAGCATTGAGTAGAGGTTCCTATGCTATACAGTAGGTTCTCATTAGTTATCTATTTTATACATAGTATCAATAGTGTATATATATCAATCCCAATCTCCCAATTCATCCCACACACCTCCCCACCTTTCCCCTTTGTATCCATCCATTTGTTCTCTATGTCTGTGTTTCTATTTCTGCTTTGCAAATAAGATCATGTATGAATTAGTTTTCTGTTGCTGCAAACTTGGTGGCTTAAAACTACACACGTTTTTTCTCTTTCACTTCTGGAAGCCAGAAGTGTGAAATAGGTTTCACTGGGCCAATACTAAGTTGTAGTCAGAGCTGTAGTCCTTCCAGAGGCTCTTGGGGAGAATCTTTTTACTCACTGTTTCCAGCTTCTAGAGCTGAATTTGTTGCATGCCTTGGTCCCTTATTCCATCTTCAAGGCCAACAGTGTAGCATCTTCTCTGCTCCATCTTCACATTATATTATCTCTCCTGTGTTAAATCTCCCTCTGCCTTCTTCTTTAAGGACACTTGTTATTACATTGGGGCCCACCTAGGTCATCCAGAATAATCTCAAGATCCTTACTTTAATCACATATGCAAAGTCTCTTTTTCCAGATAAATAACATTCACAGGTTCCAGGGTTTAGAACCTTGGTGTTTTGGGGACCCATTATTTAACCTACCAGAGGAGGCTTGGACCAGGGTAGAAGTGATGGAAATGGTGAGAAATGAGCAGATTCTGGGATTTGTTTTGAAGACCAAACCAATTGGGTTGCTTTATAGATTGAATGTGGGATGTGAGAGAAAGAGAGGAATCAAGGAAAGCACCAAGGCTTTGGCCTGAGCAGTTGTAGGAAGAGAGTTTCCATTTACTAAAATGAGAAAGACTACAGGAAAAGCATCTTGGTGTCTGTAGGATGATGGTGGAGGGGTTTGACTGATTGACTGATTGATGTCAGAGAGTTCAGGGGCTCGTGGACATATTATTTAGGTTTGAGATGCCTCATCCAAGTGGGCACATTGAAGAGACTGCTGGATGTATGAGTCTGAAGTTCAGGAGAGAAGTCTACGCTGGAGATATAAATTTGGGAGCCTTCCATGTGTCTTTAATGCTTTGAAATTGAATGAAATCATTAAAGGTGCAAGTGTAGGTAGAAAAGAAAAGAGCTCCCAGGACTGAGCCTGGGGGACTCCAGGCTCATTCAGGATCGGGGAGATGAGAAGGGACAGCACAGGGAGACCACAAAAGAGCAGCCAGCGAGGTAGAAGGATGACCAGGAGAGGCTGGATCTTGGAGGCCACGTGAAGACAGGAGACAAGGATAGGGGTGGGGGTGGGCAGGACAGCTAAGCTCCTGGAGGGAGATCGATATCTGTGGGATGAGGACACACCTCACCAGCTCTAGGACCCGGCACCTCCTAGCACCCGGCACCTCCTAGCACCCCAAAACACACACACACAAACACCTTCTGGCATGAAAATCAAGCCCATGTCCTCAGGTCTGGCCAAAAGAGCAGAAAAGGTCTGCATTCTCCCGTCCAAACCCCTGCAGAAATGCCACTTGGATGTGGTAAAGCTGTGTGTCTTGTCTGGTAGACCCACCTCCTTCACCCCATCTGTGATTACCAGAGGGCAAATCTGTCACCTGTTTCTCGAAGAGGAATTCCATCTCAAGCATCAAGGTCTCCATCTGCTTGCCACCCATTGAGCAGCCTGCGTTGTTATTGATTGGGTGCTCAGATCATTAGTTCCTGAGTAGAAAGCAGCAGCTGCACTAACGTCACGGGTAGGGCCGTTCCCCGTGAGGCCTGACCGCCATTCTGAACCGTTGTTTTAATGCTTTAAACTAGAATGCTCACTATATATATATATATATATATATATATATATATATATATATACACTCTATTTATTTATTTTTATTTTAAATTTATTTTTGGCTGCATTGGGTCTTCGTTGCTGCGTGCAGGCTTTCTCTAGTTGCGGCGAGCGGGGGCTACTCTTCGTTGTGGTGCATGGGCTTCTCATTGCAGTGGCTTCTCTTGTTGCGGAGCATGGGCTCTAGGTGCGTGGGCTTCAGTAGTTGTGGCTCTTGGGCTCAGTAGTTGTGCCTCACGGGCTGTAGAGCTCAGGCTTAGTAGTTGTGGCACACAGGCTCAGGTGCTCCGCGGCAGGTGGGATCTTCCTGAACCAGGGCTCAAACCCGTGTCGCCTGCATTAGCAGGCAGTTTTTAACCTCTGCACCACCAGGGAAGTCCTAGAATGCTCACTTTAAATAGCCCTGTTATTTCACGCATCATACATGAAACATCCATCAGATCCTCAGAATCAAATTGAATTCAGATCCTATGTTATACAATCAACACCAGATATCTCGAAACACCTACCTACATAGCCAGGCAGTTGAGGAATCTCCATGTATACCAGCTTGGATGGACTCTCTTCCCTTCCTTTCTCTCCCCTTCCCTTTCCATCTCTTCTCTTTTCTCCTTCCTTCTCTTTTCTATCTCTTTCTCTACCCTAATAATTCCCCTCAAGTTTTAATTCAGTACTTAGATCACTGTTTCTCAAACTTCGTTGCATATTGGAATTAAAACCTAGAGAATTAAAAAACAAACAAACAAACTAATGCCTGCGCCCCATTCCCAGAGATTCTGATTTAGTTGATCTTGGGTGTGAGCTGGGCTTTGAGGGTTTTTTAAGGTCCTCAGGTGATTCTAATGTGCAGCCAAATTTGAGAACCAGCGTCTTCAATTAATTACCTTCTAAGTAGTGAGTCCCAGTGCAATATTCTAAATGCTATGGCAGGAGAGGCTGGATCTACCTCCAACTCCCTGCCCTGCCTCTCCCTAACATTCCTGGTTTATGGGACAAAGACTTGGGGCCAGTTTACCGGATATGAACATCACCAGTAGATGCAGTATGTTGTGTAATGTTCTGTATCTTCCACATAGCACGATCCAATGTGGGCTCAGATGTTGTACACCTGGCTTTTAATTTCTCTCCACAACTTCCCTCCTATGGCACCTTCAGCCAATTTTTAATTGCAGCTCTAGTTCCAGTTGTAAGCGATGGGAGAAGTAGGGTGAAGGTGGATGGAAATAGCCAAGGGCACACAGGTGCACAGTGCAGGCACACACACGCATAATCAGTGAATCAGACTTAGAAGTGGAATTGTGCATGTACAGAAATCCTCTGATAGAGAAGAAGTGGCTGTAGTGCTCTATAATGTCTGTTTTTGTGGCACTCGGTTGGAGAATTATGAGGAAAAACCTGGTTTTTTTTGCCCCAAAGCAGGTCTTGCCCAATGAGCTGCATGCTCGGAAGAAACCTGCCCATCCCCTTCTCCCTCCATCTGGGATCCTTAATTGGCAAGATCTAAACCGTAATATGCCCAGGCTAGATCCAAGTCTATTAAATGCCACAACTGTCAGGCTTTTTGAAAGAAAAATTCCACAGCCTTCAAGAAAGCAGCTTGGTAATAAGTCTCAAGACTTGAAATATGTCCAGTTCATATCCTTTCATCCAATGATTTTACTTCCTAGCCTAAGGAAATAATCAGAGATGTGGAAAAAGGTTTATGTATACAGATCTTCAACAAAGTGTTATTATAACTGCCAAAATCAGAAGTAACCGTATACTGTCTATAACACAAATTCCATTCACTATATCATGGTATATCACAGTGTAGTCAGGCAATGAAATATACAGATTGTCAAAACACATTTTCAATTTTTTTTTTTTTTTTTGGCTGAGTTGTGTCTTTGTTGCTGCACACAGGCTTTCTTTGGTTGCAGCGAGCAGGTGCTACTCTTCATTGAGGTGTGCAGGCTTCTCGTTGCAGTGGTTTCTCTCGTTGCGGAGCACGGGCCCTAGGCGTGTGGTCTTCAGTAGTTGTGGCACGGGCTCAGTTGTTGTGGCTCACGGGCTCTAGAGTGCTGGCTCAGTAGTTGTGGCTCACGGGCTTAGTTGTTCCACGGCATGTGGGATCTTCCCGGACCAGGGCTCAAACCTGTGCCCCTGCATTGGCAGGCGGATTCTTAACCACTGTGCCACCAGGGAAGTGCTCAAATATTTATAACCATATGAAAAAATGCTCACAATATAATGCTAAAAGAAAAAAAAAATGTATAGGTAAAATGATTAATTTTGCAGTTCAGTCCAGTTGTGGATATACACATCAATTTGTAGAGAAAAGAACCCTGAACATAAATACTAACGTGTTAACAGTGGTTCTCTGGATTGTGTGGTTGTGATTGATTTCTTACATATATTTTTTCTTTTTCTGAGTTTCCCAAGCTTGCATCTATAATTAGGAAAAAAAAAATAGTTTTTAAATGTAAAGGTTTCATTTCTCATGATGGGAGCCAGCTTCTATCGGAGGCTGATTTCAGAAGTGACCCCACAGTTATCCTCCTCATCGCTGCCCGTGTGCACACGGATGCTTTCCACGCCCTTCCCTGCTTTTCGCTGCCCTGAGTCCCACAGCAGCTTTGACATGCGGGAGCCAGGGGAGCATTCCAGCCCCTCTCAGGAGACCAGCTGGGGGCTGGGCTATGCTTGCTGGGCAACCGAAGAGGCTCCTTACCAGGTAAGGACCGTGTGTCAGGCGGCTCTTCAGCATTATGAGCTCAGCGGGGGCCTCAGGAATTGGAGAGATCTTGCCTAGACACGCAGGAGCGCACTTATTAATTCAGTCGAGAGGTGTTCATCAAGGGTGCCAGGTGAAGTTCCCACTCATTCCACGAACACTGTTACAGGTTGTAACTTGAAGGAGCTGACTGATGGGGCTGAGAAGGCAAGTTTGGGGCTAAGGCTTGGGGTTCCAAGAGAAGATAGCTCCACCTTGCTAGGTAGTTACTTGGTAGGGTTTTGTAGTCAAGGTCCCACCAAAGGACACTTCCTCTCTCTCTCTCTCTCTCTCTCTCTCTCTCTCTCTCTCTCTCTCTCTCTCTCTCTCTCTCTCTCTCTCCCTCCCCCCTCACCATTTCTTCAGATGGAGGTGATTGTCGGGGACTTTGGGATCGTGGTGGTCCCCCGGGACGCAGCCGACACAGACCGAATCATGAATCACTCCTCAATACTCCGCAAATACAAAGTGAGTTCTCCGTCCCCCTGCTCGTATAGTCATGTGATGTGGCCCTTCTCTGAGAAGCCTGGGGGCTGGAGAAGTGAGGATGCAAACGGAGTTTAGTGTGACAGACTGGCTACCTACTCTCTCTGCTTTGTCCCCAGAACAACATAATGGTGGTAAAGGATGACATCAACCATCCCATGTCTGTCGTCAGCTCAACCAAGAGCAGGTACGTTTGACAAACGACCTTGGTCAGACTGGCTTCCAAGTTCCCATACAACTCTCCTCAGTCCAGGCTGACCATTAGGTTGGCTCACACCTGCTGCCCCAGTATGCAGCCTCCTTTTTAGAGCTCATTTATTTGTCCCCAGTCATTGACTTTTAAAAGGGGGACGGGCCATTTATTAGTTTTATCTGGTTTGAAGGGGGAAAAGGAGGTTTTTAGTTTGAGGTACACATGGAATTTGTAAGGGTTTAGGTTAAACTGCCATAGCAAAAAGACCCCCAATAGTTAGAGTTTTAAATAAGAGAAATGTTTATATCCCTCTTACTGACGTCAGGAGAAACTGAATCTCTGTTCTTTTCAATGTGAAGCTTCCCTCTCAGGGTCCACAGCTGCTACAGTGACTGTTCTCAGCCCGTGGGAAAGGGCAAGGAGCTCTGTCCTTAAGAAGGTGACCTGAAGTTGCACATATCCCTTCCCCTTCATCCCCCTGGCTCAGCCTCAGTCATGTGGCCACGCCTCCCTGGAGGCTAGGAGTAGACTTTGTGACTTGGCAGCCCTGCGTCCAACTAAATCTTGGGAGGTTGTAGTACTAAGCAGAAGAAAGAATGGATACTAGGGGCCAGTTAACAGTCTTCACCACAACCCCCAAGTGGAAAGGTCCAGTGGAATAATAAGATGTGTGGAATATAGAGGTCTGGAAGTGTAATAAAACTGAAAGCCATGAGTACCTAAGCGTAAATTAAAGTTCAGGGCTGTGGCTACGCTCACAGGGAGAGTCAGCAAGAAGAGAAGAAGGCTATGGGAAATACTTGAAACACATTCACATTTAAAAGAAGGCTGAGGAGTAAATTAGAAGTTTAGATTAACATATACACACTACTCTGTATAAAATATCTACTGTGTAGATATTTATAAAGTAGATATAAAATATCTACTTTATACTATGTATAAAGGATCTATTGTAAAGCACAGGGAACTATACTAAATACTTTGTAATAGCCTACAAGGGAAAAGAACCTGAAAAAGAATAGATAGATAGATAGATAGATATGTACGACTGAATCACTACTCTACACCTGAAGCTAACACAACACTGTAAATCAACTATACTTCGATTTTTAAAAAGTAATAAAAAAATAAAAGAAGACGAAGGAGCAGTTAGAAACCACCAGCATTGGTGGCCCTGGAACAAAGGCAGCAGAGGGTACAAAGATGGAGAGCCCTGTCAGTTGTCATCTGTGTCGCATGTTTCAGAGAAATCAAATGAGCCCAGGATTTTAAAAGGTCCACTGGACTTCTTCCCCGGAAGCTGATTACGTAGACACTTGAAATAGTAGCATCAACTGTGAGGTGAGAGCAGAAACCCAGTGACAGCAGCCAGTGAGTGGAAAGGGGAAGGCTGTGGTTCCAGCCATGGCTGCACAATAGAATTGCCGTGAGAACTTACACAGCACAAATTCCCGTGTCCCATTGAGTCCCACTGAATCAGAATTTCTGGGTGTTGGGCCTGGCTATCTGCTTCCTGGGTGATTCTCGTGAAGCTGGGATTGGCATTTGGAAACCACAGGTATAGACCACTTTTTCAAGAAGGCTCCCTGTAAACTGTGCAGGGAGGCACTTGGGGACCTAGCTTGCTGGAAGGTCAGGATACTATGCATTGAAAAGGCACTGAGCCAGCCTCTGGGGAGATCTCACAGCACAGAGCACAGATGCCTTTTAGAATCTAGATATCCGGAGGAGTATATGAGTTTTTACAAATAGCTCCTTGGGGCCTGACATTCCCAAGACCATCATGAGCATAGAAAATGGGGAGTAGCCAGACCAAGGCTGGAGCAAAACCGTGCGGAAACCAAACTGTATGACCGGACCCCTTTTGTACTTGGTATTCCACCCGCCCTCCAGGGCTTGTGAGAAGGGTAACTTCTTCTCTATCAGGGCTTCCATAGGAAGGAAAAGAAGGGGTCAATCATAAGGTTCATTTTCATGAGACCATGGTGTAGAGAAACACAAAGAAATGAAATAAGAATAGCTAACACTTCCATTGAAATGCCTACTGTGTGCTTGGGCTTTTCTACGTGCTTTGTGTAATGACTCATTTAATCACTTTAATAACTGAGATCGGCCCAAATACTACCCCCATTTTATAAACGAGAAAATGGAAGAATAGATGGGCTTAAACAACTTGCCCAAGGTTCCTCAGTTAGGAAGTGGCAGAGTTAGGATGGGGGAGGAATTATGGGGGCAAGAGGGCTTTTCCTGATAGGGATGCCGTGCATTTAGCCTAAGCAAAGCCTGGTAATGGGGTGTTGGGTAAACCCTTTCCCCGAAAGGGAATGGGCTGGCCCCGTCCTCTGGCCTTGCTTCAGGAAAGGATGTCATCCGATTACTGTCTCTTCTCATCCAGGTTGGCCCTGCAGCATGGGGACGGCCATGTCGTGGATTACCTGTCCCAGCCGGTCATCGACTACATTCTTCAGAGCCAGCTGTACATCAACACCTCGGGCTAGCAGCCCCAGGGCCCTCTGCTCCAATCGTCCCTCGTGCCCCACCAACACACTGGCCCCTGCAGCCTCTGTCCGTCCCATTTCTCTCCTGCCTCTCTGTTCCTCCATCTCATCTTGACTGTTGTCCCCACTTGCTGACTCAACCCCCCACAGTGTGGAGGACCTGTAGAGAACCACAGCATACCCCACTCCGCAGTCAAATTCGGACAAACTTTCCTCTCGTCTCCGGGTTGGGGGTGGGTGAGGGGGAAGGGGTGGGGGAAATGCGGTCCTCGGAGATGTGTGTGGGTGTCCGTCTCCCAGCATGCTCTGGGGAGGCGGCTCTGGCCCTCGCCTTCCCAGCATGCCCTTTACCACAAAGGGCTATTTTTCTTTCTTTCTTTTCTTTCGTTTTTCTATGTTTTGTGTTGTTGTTGTTCTCTCCTCAGAGAACTTGGATCCAGTCAGTGTCCGTGGTTCTTTATGTTTGTAGTCTTGTTGCATTCCTGTGGTATTCCTTCCGTTTTGATAGGCTACCGCAGCCAGCCTCAGCTCTCAGAAGGTGCGTGTGGGCTACACCCGGTGAACGAGGCCGAGCCACCTCCACTTTCCCAACACCCTCACCCACCTACCCACTTTCTCCCCTCTGCTGCCCACACACACCGCAGTCTGGGGTCGAGATTGAGACATTCATGTTCTGAAACCTGGGATGCAGGTCTGGGAATAGTAGGGTTTCTCAGAAGGATTTGAGCCCATTTCCCTAGTTTCAGAAGACCACGTTCCTGATGGACCTGTGATCACACAGAGTCAGTCCCTTCTCCTTTCTTGGTGGCATCTGTACGGTTACTCATTTGGGCTGTGACTGATGACAGAATGTGGGTTGTTCCCTGCCAGCCCGGGCATTACCAAGGGACCTTCAGATC
Organism: Kogia breviceps; assembly: GCF_026419965.1. Lineage (NCBI taxonomy): Eukaryota > Metazoa > Chordata > Mammalia > Artiodactyla > Physeteridae > Kogia > Kogia breviceps. Next base: position 25,379,481 of record NC_081310.1, on the reverse strand, counting down.
AACATCAAAGCCCTTGGAGGCCATACTTAGACGCATTCTTGCATCTGAGAAGAATCACGTATGCAAGGCCAAATCCTAATAATGCAGTCATTTCTGAAATAAAATATGCTAGGAGTTCACTCAACCCTAGACATCTTTGCTAACTGGAATTACTTATTGCCTGTTTGGCTGGGAAATGCTTCTGTCATAATGTAAGTCCGGGATGACCTAGGAGAAAGCAGTCAGTTTCCCTGATGGGAACCGGTGATTCTTACCCACTCTAGGTTGGTAAAGCAGGCGGCGCCTGAGGTTAGGTCCTTCTTGAGAAGCAGAGCCTCAGCCTTGTTCCTGGGTTAGGATTACATCCTGTGCTGAGCCCAGCAGCCGCAGTCATCGCCGCCTGGTGGGGATGGGCTCACAGAACAGAGATCTCGGGGGAGTGTCAAGAGCCGCTAAAGTGTTTCACCCCTTTTCTCCCTAACTTCCCACCTTCCTCTGCTGCCCTGGAAATAGTTTTGACAGCCTCTGTTCTAGTTGTTCAGGCCTCATTCATGACCTGCTTAAAGAAACAAAAGGAAATTACCGTCTTGTACTCTGTGTCCCTCATCCAGTCTCTGGCTCTTGGGTTTTTGGTTCTTTGAGGAATGGTCCCTGAACGAGTAGGATAATTTTTTCAAAATCTAGTACCAACCCTGGCCCAGAAGGGGCCGGGTAGGATCTGACACCAGAAACAATGTTCTTCACCACACATTTCACATCTGTAACATCCTTCAATAGCCCCCAGGGAAAGAAACTAAATTCAACAGAAGAGTAGCAAGGTGGGGTGGGGGAGGTGCTGTTCCTCTTGCATTATGGAAATAATCTCCAAAGGACAGAAGTGAGATCTTATTCTTGGGTCTCAGTGTTTGGCTAAGGATCATGGAATCATAAACTGGAAAGATATTTAGAGATTTGTTGATCCAACCTTTCCTTTAAAGGATGAGGGAGCAGAGATCCACTGGATTAAATGGCTGGTCCAAGGTCACACAGCAAGTGTAGAGTCTGGCAAAAGGCTAACGTCTCCCTGACCCCTTAGGTCATCACACCACATGGTCTCTGATCCTCTGGTTTCCCATGATATTAACCAGGTAAGATGTAGTTTTCAGCCTTTACCTGGCATCTTTCTCTTAAGTTATGTTTGTCTCGGGTGCTCCCTGTATATGGCCTTGTGTTTGCTAGTCCTGGGGGAGGATGTGATGGTGAGGAAGGCTGTAGCTAGGTTTCCCTTAGAAACCGATAACTGGAGATGGCAACGGCTTGGAGGAAATCTGAATCCAAGAAAGGATTGCTTTGTGGAAGGCAAAGAACCAGGAAGTGCTCAAGATTGCATTAGTGCTGGAGAGAGAGTGACAGAAGTATCTTTGTCTAGGCAGGACAGTTGCAAGCCAGGAAACGAAACAAAGGAAATCAGGGAGCTGGATTCCCTGGGGGAACACGCATTTTCAAGGATATGGAGTTAATGGATAGAGTTTATTCTGAAGATCCACGTGAGCAGATCCGAGAAAGACCAGCTGTCTTTTGTCTCTTTGGTCCACTTTTCCTTTGCTGGGCTCTGTGGTCAAGCCCCATTTAGTCCACGACCCATGAGAGGAAACAGGGCTGGCTCTCAGCATTCAGTGGGGGAGGCAGGGAGGGGGAGGCAGAAGGCATGCTTGTAGGGAGAGTGAGATGAGCTGAGGAAAAGAATGGGAGCATAGAAGTAGATTTCTAGGAATGAAATGGGGTAGATTCTATCTTGGTGAATCATAAGGATCATGTTAAAATAACTTTTCTTTAATACCAGGAAAAGTGACTCCCCTTTTGGATGGAATTGTCCATTTCCTGCCCTGCCCCATTCTTCACTTGCTAGGGGGAGGTCAGAGCCCCTCTCTCAGTCCAGGGCAGGACACGGTGACTGTGACCCAACCAAGGCCAACACCAGAGAGATGATTCAGAGTTTGAAGTAGTGCCCCAGGTGCCAACAGGATGACCTCAAGACCCCAACTTCCACTCAGGTCCTGCTCCTTCCCCAAAAGGCCAACCCAAAGGCTCAGAGATCGTGAGAAGGGCATGGGCTAGAAAGATTGTGTCAAGAGGAGTATGGAGCCTCATTTCCTGCCTACCAATAAAAATGTCCCTCCCACTTTTATGAAAGTTGCTGATATGTAAGAACAGGCAGGAGGGAAACCCTTTGTGTCAATGACGCTCTTCTCAAGGAATGGCCCTATGGGGGCAGGGGTCTGTGCTGCTAGCTGGTACCTCATTTGCCACCCCCGTTCCCTAACCCCAGGCAGCCTCTGGGGCCTTGTTGCTTTCACTTTCCTTGAATGTACATGGGAACAGGGGAGGAAAGTCTCTTACTGAAGTGCCTGAAACCCAGAACAAGAGCTTCTAGAGACGCTGTTCTTCCTGTCCCGGCTTGGCCAACCTTTCCCCAACGTTCCCTAGTCTCATGCTTCAGCTTCTCAGAAAGAATAAAAGAACATGATGTTCTAATTAAATTGAAAGCAAGACTCCATAACCGAACTACAGCAAAAGGCAGAGAATTACAGGGAGAAATGACTTGTATTTTAATAGCCCAAATCTATTCCCCCAAACAGACTCTCTCTCTGTCTCTCTCTCTCTAGAGGACTAAGAGAGAGAAGCATGTTATATTTTATTCATCAAAAGAGTAATGCAAAAATAAATCAGTAGAATATGAAAAGCTCAGGATCTCTCCCAAGGCTACGGCAGGAAAGCGGGCAGGTGAGATGGGAAGGATGGAGACAGGGATTGATTTTGTAGTTCATCCAATTTGGACACCTTAGGAATAGCATCGTGGTAAAGATGATGAATGTGCTCTGTCCACTTCATTTGGTCTGCGCCTTCCTATAGCTGCCCAGTAAACGCGACTCTTCACATGGTTTCTTTGTTGTGTATGTCTGGAATGTCCTATTAGCCTGTAACAGTCAGTTAGGAATGAGTTACACTCTTTCCCTCCGCCTTCAGCCTAGGTCTGGGGCCCAGACCTCAGCTTGATCCAAGCAGTCTCAAGGATTGGCATGGGAGGGGGAAGCTTTTTTGAATCACTTTTTGGTCCCTGAATCTGCCATTTTGAGAATAAGATTTGCTATGGAAATCAACACATTAATAAAAACTACATTCAAGTTGCAACACCATCTCACAGTGAAATATTTTGAGTAAAATTTTGTTGCTAGAATAGTCACAGACAAAAGTTTTATCAGCAAAATGTTTCAATTACGTTAATAAATAAGATGATGCTACTAGTCTTGTGTCTTGGCCTAGAATCTTCTCTGTGACTTACAGAATTAACCACTTTTTCTTCACAGTCTTATGTGACAGAAGCCAACAGTTGTTAAGCATGCTCTTAGAGCAGGAGATTCTCTGCCTGGTGTAGCTGATGCAGCATGTGTAATATGAAAGTATATACAACCACACCCATAAGCAGGGAAGAATAATGAGCAAATTTGTCAATTGTGCCTAAGTTTTCTCCGTTTTTTTAAAAAATCAAATCTTAGGTTCTACCTAATCTGCATAGTCTGGTATTGGTTAGCTTTGGATCCTTAATGAAATTAGTGCTTTGTGACTTAAAAATGTATTTGTGAAAATTAAAAACTTGAATAACTTGTTTCTTGACATAAAAGATCTTAAGTAAGACAGAAATTGTTAAACTCACAATTGGTTTTGTTTGGTAAAGTAAACAAGCAAAAACTGAATAAGTTAATTGTTCAATCCTGCTGTGACTATTAGTTTGTATTTAATTTTTAGTCGTGACATACATTATGCATGGATTTAGCTGTAAATAGTGATAGTCCTTAGCTAATGTCAGTCATGATTCAGTAGGTCAAATAACAACTCCCCATTCGGCCACCTCATTTAAGGCTTAGCTACTTGTTTGTCAGATGAGTTGTGTGGTTTTTTAAAAAAATTATTTTGGTTCTTAGTATCTTTTTTTTTGTTTCAGACTGAGATTAGTCAGCTTTGTGTGTATCCATGTGGATTTGGTGGCATATCACGATGGTGCTTGATATGGCTTATAAATTGATGGCTTGTATTTATGTTTGCTATTTTACTCACAAAGCTAAACACTTTTTTCCTTCTCTCCTGAGACTACGTAATGATGTGCTCTTGTTTAAAATTGGGTATAAACACTGGTTTATTTTGCTTACTTATACTAACTTATAAAAGATATACACTACCTATGAATTAACATACATGTACATAGCACATTTTTTCCATTATGACCCATAAGTAAGCTTCAGATCTTGGAATTTCCTAGAAAGTTGCATGTAGCCCATAGTATAAGAAAAGCAGAGAAAAAAAAAAAAAAAATCTAATCTCTGCTTTCCAGGTGGGAAAATTGAACCACAGCAAGAATCCACAACATTCCCATGACCGTATAAAACATTAAAAAAAGAAAGATAAACATATTCCTGGTCCTTGAGACTTGGTCCAAACATTGGACATTACTGAGTATCATCTCACCCTTTTGTCCAGCCTCCCAAGAGTACTGAAAAAAAGAAATCACCTCCTGGGATCAGATCAGAAATACAGATGGTGAGAAATACCATGTTTTTGGATTGGAAGAATCAACAGTGTGAAAATTACTATACTACCCAAAGCAATCTACAGATTCAATTCAATCCCTATCAAACCACCAATGGCATTTTTCACAGAACTAGAAAAAAAAAATGCACAATTTGTATGGAAACACAAAAGACCCAGAATAGCCAAAGCAATCTTAAGAAAAATGAATCTGGAGGAATCAGGCTCCTGGACTTCAGACTATACTACAAAGCTACAGTAATCAAGACAGTATGGTACGGGCACAAAAGCAGAAATATAGATCAATGGAACAGGATAGAAAGCCCAGAGATAAACCCATACACATATCATCACATTATCTTTGATAAAGATGGCAAGAGTATACAATAGAGAAAAGACAGCCTCTTCAATAAGTGGTGCTGGGAAAACTGGAGAGCTACAGGTAAAAGAATGAAATTAGAATACTTCCTAACAAACACCATACACAAAATCAAACTCAAAATGAATTAAAGACCTAAATGTAAGCCCAGACACTATAAAACTCTTAGAGGAAAACGTAGGAAGAGCAAGATCTTTTTGACCCACATCCTAGAGAAATGGAAGTAAAACAAATACTAACAAATGCGACCTAATGAAAGTTAAAACCTTTTGCACAGCAAAGGAAACCATAAACAAGACAAAAGACAACCCTCAGAATGGGAGAAAATATTTGCAAACGAAGCAACTGACAAAGGATTAATCTCCAACTTATACAAGTAGCTCATTCAGCTCAATATCAGAAAAACAAACAACCCAATCCAAAAATGAGCAGAAGACCTAAATAGACATTTCTCCAAAGAAGACATACAGATTGCCAACAAACACATGAAAAGATGCTCAACATCACTAATCATTAGAGAAATGCAAATCAAAACTACAATGAGGCGTCACCTCACACCAGTCAAAATAGCCATCATCAAAAAATCAACAAGGGCTTCCCTGGTGGCGCAGTGGTTGAGAGTCCACCTGCCGATGCAGGGGATGCGGTTTCGTGCCCCGGTCTGGGAAGATCCCACATGCCACAGAGCGGCTGGGCCCGTGAGCCATGGCCACTGAGCCTGTGCGTCTGGAGCCTGTGCTCAGCAACGAGAGAGGCCACAACAGTGAAAGGCCCGTGTACCGCAAAAAAAAAAAAAAAAAATCAACAAACAAAATAAATGCTGGAGAGGGTGTGGAGAAAAGGGAACCCCCTTGCACTGTTGGTGGGAATGTAAATTGATACAGCCACTATGGAGAGCAGTATGGAAGTTCCTTAAAAAACTACAAATAGAACTACCATATGACCCAGCAATCCCACTACTGGGCATATACCCTGAGAAAACCATAATTCAAAAAGGGACATGTACCACAATGTTCATTGCAGCACCATTTACAATAGCCAGGATGTGGAAGCAACCTAAGTGTCTATTGACAGATGAATGGATAAAGAAGATGTGGCACATACATACAATGGAATATTACTCAGCCATAAAAAGAAACGAAATTGAGTTATTTGTAGCAAGGTGGATAGACCTAGAGACTCATACAGAGTGAAGCAAGTCAGAAAGAGAAAAACAAAATACCGTTTGCTAACACATGTATGGAATCTAAAAAAAAAAAAAGGTTCTGATGAACCTAGGGGCAGGACAGGAATAAAGACATAGACATAGAGAATGGACTTGAGGACACGGGGAGGGGGATGGGTAAGCTGGAACGAAGTGAGAGAGTAACACTGACATATACACTACCAAATGTAAATTCAATAGCTAGTGGGAAGCAGCTGCATAGCACAGGGAGATCAGCTCTGTGCTTTGCGACCACGTAGAGGCGTGGGATAAGGAGGGTGGGAGGGAGACACAAGAGGGAGGGGGTATGGGGATATACGTGTGCATATAGCTGATTTACTTTGTTATATACAGCAGAAACTAACACACCATTGTAAAGCAATTATACTTCAATAAAGATGTTAAAAAAAAAAAAAAGAAATACATCTGCTAAGATGTTACAGTCTATGGGCAGTTTCATTTCTACCCATCTCTCCAAACAGAAATCCCCATGAGCCAAAGTAGATGATGATATGTGTGATAGCTTACCAGTGGCACAGTTAATCAGACAACTCTCAGAGGAGAAGCACAAGAGAGTTGCCACTACAAATCATAAATACTGATAAGAAATAGGAAGGAAAGTACCCTTAACTTGGCAGGGTCAGCTCAGGACTGGTAACAGAGTCTAAGTCCTGGGTAGGCTATTTCTAAGTCACATGCCCCTGCTTTCTGCTTAGGGACAGTCTGCCACATCCTCAGAAATGAGGGAATCATTATTCTACTAAGAGCCACATAAGTCACTTTTCCACTCCCCATCCCTACTCGGGGATCATTTCCTATTTGTCAGGGAAGACATTTTTATGACTTCCTTAACAGTCTATCCCACTGAGGAATCCTTTTATGATTACATGCATCTTGGTTATTAACTAATGGGATCCCCCACCAAGTTCTCTAGAGTCGCTACTACCTAATCCTACACTTGGCAGCGACAGAGAGCCAGTCACTCATGATGCATGCTCCCATTTCACAGTATAGAATTGTCAGAGAAGTGGCTTCCTGCCAAGGGACTGTATTTTCTAGACCCCTTGCCAGTAAGATGTGGTCATAATACTACTGGGCTCTGGACCACAGAATGTGAGAGGAAGTGGTTGCAGCCCCTCCCAGGCCTGGCCCACAAAGACCTTCTATGTGTCTCTGTCTTCCATGTCTTTTTTCCTCTCCACCCCCTGGAATGGAGATGGTGCAGAGGGCAACCTGAGAAGTCACGTGGCGGTAGGGCCTCTGGAAATGACTGTGTGGAGGGCTACTGTGCCAACTTTCTCCACATCCAGTGCGCCATGAGAGCAAGAAGAAAGTCTGCCGTGAGGGAGTTACGCATATTTTTAGGTCTGTGTGAGATAGTAGTTAATGTAAGCGAATTTGTAACATATGTGATTGCAGATTCCAAGATAGGATTTTAAAAAATGCACTTTCAGGGCTTCCCTGGTGGCGCAGTGGTTGAGAGTCCGCCTGCCGATGCAGGGGACACGGGTTCGTGCCCCGGTCCGGGAGGATCCCACATGCCGTGGAGCGGCTGGGCCCGTGAGCCATGGCCGCTGAGCCTGCGCGTCCGGAGCCTGTGCTCCGCAATGGGAGAGGCCACAACAGTGAGAGGCCCGCGTACCGCAAAAAAAAAAAAAAAAAAAAAAAGCACTTTCAGAGAAGGTGAAGCATAGTGATCAGATCGGTCAGAATTTAGGGGGGCGGGTCAGTGTAGGCAGAAGCAGAATCCTTTCCTCATCTACCCACTTGGGTAGACGGCCAATTCAAGATCTTAATTTATTAAATTTTAGTTTATTAAGACACAGGATAATGTACCACAAACTATTGATTTTACTTTTATTTTAGAGCTGGTACAAAAAAAAGACAAAAACATTGATTATCACCCCCCACCCTGCTCAGGTTGTTCCAGAAATAAATCCTCCTTTGTGCTTAGAAGACAGCACCAGTTAAATCTCATAAAATGCGCACATGGTTGGAAAGGGCAAAACAAGATGCTCAGAAAAAGGAATTAGAGATGTTAATTCTAGGGCTCATTGCTCTTTCTGAAGCATTCTTTGTTTTCATTGCTTTGGTACCTACACCTTAAGCTTGGAGTTTAACAAATTAGAAACTGGCCACAGGCATCTAAGAATTGTTCTTTATTTAAAAACATGTCCATGAAAAGCCAAGGAAATACAGAGGTGAGGCAGCACCAAAGCCTTCCGAGCCGAGGTTGGGAGTGCTTCTGGTTTTTCCAGAAATTCCCAGTGGTGTTATGACTCAACAATGTGTTGCAATCAGTGGAGGAAAGGGGCATGGTGACAGCTGAAATGCAAAGAAGTGTGCACAAGCCAGAGCCATTTCGGCTATTTACCGAAATCCAAGTGCCCCCATGGGAGGTCTTGCAACACATGTTCCGTTGAGAAAAAGAGGTTGCAGACCATGGGGTTATTGCAAATAAACAACGCTTGTGAGGAACAGGATTTGTAAGATTCAATTTGTTCCAAGGTCTCTCTTCCTCACTATTCAATCCACTCTATGAGGACAGAGACTATGATACCACTGTACCCCAGCCCCTGGCACACAACAGGTACAATAAATATATGTTGTAAGGATGGATGGATGGAAGGATGGACTCTACCCAGCTCAAGTATAAGTAGGAACATCGTCTGGTATCAGAAGAGAGAACAAAACACATAGAGGCATATAATTTTTAGTGTTTGAAAAGTGGCATTGAATCAGGACCAATAAATCTTCTTGGATAATTGCACCTCTTTCAGTGCCCAAGCTACATTTTTACATCACTTTGAAACCCCAGAGTAAATACTTTCCCAGTGTTTGCTTGGCTGGTATGAAATGCTTTAACAGAAACGTAGTCTCTAAGTTGCCTGCCATCATCGGGAAAGGAGGTCACTTCCAGGCCCAGAAGAACTCAAAGGTGGCAGGGTACCAGTGCTCCAAAGGGCCAGCCTTACAGCTCCTCACTCCGTCACTACTCGCTTCTTCCAGCTTGCAAGTGGAGTCTGGGTGTGTGGACTGGGTGATGAGTGGGAAGAACTTTGATCAACAAGAACACATGGGACACCACGAGGCAATAGTATTTTACTGAGCACAGCATGACGGCTATTCACTCTCTGTTCTGACGTTAAGAAGAGTTTTAGGTGTGGGCAAAGTCAAAACATTTTCCCGTTAGCCACGTTACTCAAAGGATAAGCTGTCTACAACCCAGCAGCACCTGTCCATACTCCAGGACTCGGTTTATGACTACTCTGAGACAAACACCTGCCTGTGCCGTTTGTCCTTCCATCCAGCCTACCCTTTGGGGTCCAGGCCCTTGATGAGTCCCATACCCAGTGCCATTTGCCTCATTACCCTGAATCAGGAAGCAAAGAGCATCACACTGATACAATAAGACATTTACCTGGCCAAGGTCTCAAGGACGGGACCAGGTTCCGTTGACCTGAGCGCAGCCATTCAGCATGTTCAAATGTCCCCATCCCACCCCACCCACATGAGATGGCTTCTGCGCCTGAGGCCTCTATAGCCCAAGAACCTCGGTTGAGAAATCGCGAAGGCAGCTTCAGTGCTGCTCAAGAGCCTGGGTGTTGTAGCAGCCTGGGGGCAGGTTGTCCCTAATGTTCTCCAGGTTCTTCACATCAGCCAGAATCCCATCTATGCTTGTCTCCAGCGAACGGAGGTGGCCCCTCTGACAGCTTGCCCTCTCTTCCAGCTTTGACATCAACGGCCGCAGCTGACTGTTGATCTGGGCCTTGGCTCGGAAAAGCTTCTGCTCCAATAAGATCAGCCCCTCTTCATCCATACTGCCAGGCTGGTCTATTTTAGGAAACAAGAAAGGAGTTAACAGAGGAAAAAAGCTGTGGTTAGATCTCCTTGAACATATGCAGGCCCTTCTGTAACTTTAACTAATTTCCATTTTCACCTGCCCAGAGCAAGTAGTATGCTGTGCATTTGAAAGGCTTATCTTATTTATTTTTAAATTTATTTTACATTTTATTTATTTATTTATTTTTGCGGTACGCGGGCCTCTCACTGTTGCGGCCTCTCCCGTTGCAGAGCACAGGCTCTGGATGCGCAGGCCCAGCGACCATGGCTCACGGGCCCAGCCGCTCCGCGGCATGTGGGATCTTCCCGGACCGGGGCACGAACCCGTGTCCCCTGCATCGGCAGGCGGACTGTCAACCACTGCGCCACCAGGGAAGCCCTGAAAGGTTTATTTTAAATTAGAAATAATCTAGAAGAAATTCTGAGAGCACGAGCCTCATTATTGGGTTTTGAATAGCCCAGTTTAAGCCTCTGGACTCTTTAGTTCAGCAAGATGAAGCTTGGATTTCTGTTTTCATGTTAGAGGCAACAGCTCCTGCTCTGAAAAGATGAAGGCTGAAGGTCATGGGGACTGAATACTGCTCAAGGTGTCTGCCCAACCCAGCTCATCCCTAACATCAGAATCAACTCCAAATTCTGCTTTCTGAACCACCCGTAGGAAATCTCTTGCTGTTTGCTATTAGAAGACCCTTAGAAACTGGCTGGGCCTCAGGGTTTAGAGAGGCCAAGGTGAGCTCTGCTATTTGAGGGATGAATTCCAGCTGTTATGAAATGATGTAAGACTTCATTCTGGCCTGAAACAGTGGGAATCTGGCTAGATATTGGTTTATTTCCAATATGAAATGTGGTCACATTTGTTCAGGTATGTTTCACCCATAAACAATCTGACACTAATGTCAGCATGAAGGGCACGTGGCCAGACCCATTTGGTTTGAAAAGGTCTGAGTGGTCAATTCAAACTTAGTCAATTCAAACTCAAGTTCAGGTGCAGTGATAGCATTTGACTGCAGAAGTTTATCACAACTAGAGAGATTAAACTGTTGTTGCTCCGGGACTCAGGAGAGCAAACAGAGTAGAAACAGCACTACAACAAAAATGTTGATCCAGTGGATCAGTCCTTCACCTGCGGACAGGGGAGAATTCCAGAATTTAGGGTTCTGCAACATGCAGGGAAAGTGAAGCAAGCTTGGGGACAAAATGTCCATGGGGAGGCAGCATGAGCTTCTCGAAAACCGCAGGAACACTGGAGACAGAGACCTCGGTTAGAATCCTGCCTCCACAACTTATTATGTGATCGGTGGGACAGTATTAAACTCCCTGAGCTTCCGTTTACTCCTTTGTGAAATAAAATAATAAAAATAATAAAACTTGGGGGCTTCCCTAGTGGTGCAGTGGTTAAGAATCCTCCTGTCAATGCAGGGGGCACAGGTTCGATCCCTGGTTCTGGAAGATCCCACATGCCGTGGAGCAACTAAGCCCGTGCACCACAATGACTGAGCCTGCGCTCTAGAGCCCGTGAGCCACAACTACTGAGCCCGCGTGCCTAGAGCTCGTGCTCCACAACAAGAGAAACCACCGCAATGAGAAGCCCACGCGCCACAATGAAAAGCAGCCCCTGCTCGCCGCAACTAGAGAAAACCCGTGCACAGCAACAAAGACCCAACGCAGCCAAAAATAAATAAATAAAATTTAAAAAAATAATAATAATAATAAAATTTACTGTATAGGACCTTTAAAAGACTTAAATGATTTTCCACCATGAAAAACCTGGCATAGTGCCTGTCACACACTAAAGGTTTGACAGTTCCCATCCAGCCTCTCTCCCCACGCTCTCACTTTCTCTTTAAAGGCCCTGTTAGTTTCATTGCCTTTTTCAGAACACTAAGCAAAATCACTAAACTCTCCACTGGGGAGGGATATTTATTTATTTATTTATTTATTTATTACCCTTAGAGGGTCTTTTTTTTTTTTTTTTTGTGGTACGCGGGCCTCTCACTGTTGCGGCCTCTCCCGTTGTGGAGCACAGGTTCCGGACGCGCAGGCTCAGAGGCCATGGCTCGTGGGCCCAGCCGCTCCGTGGCACGTGGGATCTTCCCGGACCGGGGCACGAACCCGTGTCCCCTGCATCGGCAGGAAGATTCTCAACCACTGCGCCACCAGGGAAGCCCTGGCGGGTGATTCTTGACCTCACAGACTGGGAGAATCTTCCCCCTCACCACTCCTACTTCCTCAGAGCTCTATGACTTCCCCTCAGTTATTTCAACTGTCTCCTGAATGATCTCCTCCTGCCTTTTGTCTAACCCACCTTCATACTGTCCTCCACTCAGCTGCCCCAGTGATCTTTCCAAAATATACAGCAACAATGTCATCCCTCTGCTTGACACTGTCTACTAAGTTCTCAGGATCAAGGTCAGAATCCTTAGCAGGCCTGTCAAACTGTCCAGTATTCTTTTTCACTGTGAAGCTCGAATCCTGCCTCCACAATTTACTGTGTGATCCGCAGGACATTATTAACCTCTCTGAGCCTCAATATACCTTCCCTACCTACACCCAGTTCTTTGACCTACAGACTTTCACCTCCGAGGGCAATAGGTAGGTGCTCAGTAACCCATCTTAGAGATGGTAAAATAGAGTCCCACAAATGTAAAGAAGTTTCCAGGCCCTGAAGTATCTGGGCCTGGAAACAAAGCAAATTTCCCGATAACCCTTAAGGAAAGTTGAGACTCCCACTCATCGGGAGAAGCCCTGGAACATGGACTGGAAGGTTGTGGATACTCCACATACCTATTAGGTGTAGGACGCCGTCCAATGTGTTGAGTGTGTCTTGGATCATAACTCCAGCACTCCTGGCTCTGTTATCAACTCTTTGGGCTTCTGTGATCACCTGAGGAAAACATAAACACAAGCCCATTTTGCAAGGGTGTTCCCACGCTGGCAAGGTTAAAGTGCTCCCTGCTGGAAAGCCACGGGAACTTACCGTCTGCACTGCATCCGTATCCGTGCCGAACTCCCGCTCCTTCCTTGCCAGCTCTCCTTCCACTGCCCTCATCTCACTCTTGAGAGTGGCCAGTCCCTTCTCCATGGCCAAGGCTCCATCTGCTGTCACGTTGGCCTCCAAGTTCAGACTCCCCATCTCCTGGGAGAAGAAGAGGAGCCAGGGACGGAAGGAGAGAGAGGGATAAGGCACAAAAACATCCCAAAGACAACTGCAGAAAAAAATACAGCTGCAGCCAGGCCCTGATGGAGTGAGATGAACAATGAGAGAGTCAGACTCGGGGACACACCCTTCCCCAAGCTCTGCCTCAGACAAGTTAATTTGGGGGTATGTCTCCAGGGACTAGGATGGTCAGCCCTGAGACACCGCTTCCCTCTCAGCTTAAGCTCACCAAATGGTGAGTGAAACAGGAACCAGTCGGGAAAACCCAGAGGGTGAGAAACTCATCTCACTCTCTGTCATGTTTCTTTGCTGCTGCCAGTTTTGAATGGCTTTACTCCCCAAGACAGTTGAGTTTGGGGTGCAGAGGATGAACGGGCTATAGCTTTGGTTAGGATGAACGAATCTTAACAATATCTCTACCAATAAGCTACGATTAGGCATCAAGTTACACAGAAGCCTCTGCACTAGAAGCCATGTAAAGAGAAGTACAGGAAATTGGTCTCTACCCTCAAGGGACCTAAGTTTGAGATAATTTTTGGAAGTTACCAAGTGGTCCAAGGGTGAGGGCACACAGACTAGATATCAAGAGTTCCCTCTGGGCTTTCTAGAGTTGCTTAAGCTTTCGAGAAGTCATACTTAAATAAGAACTACGAAGCTCTCGTCCAGCTGAGAAGCACTCTTTCTACTGTAGCACTTAACATATGGGTTGTAAGTTAACTAGCCTGCCCTTCCCCATTACACTGAATGGTCTCTGAAGAGAAGGACTGGGTCTTTCCCATGTCCATACCCCCAGCACCAAGCACAGTGCTGGCACAGAATGGAAGGAAAGAGAAAAATGAGTAAGTGGAACTTAGACATAGAACATAGGGTCAAGGGATCCAGAACTCCAGAATTTCATAATCTTGACTCAAAACACTGGTATAGTTGCTACATGTTTAATTGTGTCCCCCAAAAGGATATGTTGAAATTCTAAACCCCAGTACCTCAAGACGTGACCTAATTCGGAAGTAGGACTGTTGCATAGGTAATTAGTTAAGATAAAGTCATATTGGAGTAGAGTGGGCCCCTAGGCCAACACGACTAGTGTCCTTATAAGACGAGTTGGAGACCCCCAGGAAGAAGGCTCCACGTGACGACAGAGGCAGAGACTGGAGTGAAGTCGCTGCGAGCCAAGGAGCACAAAGGACTGACGGCCACCACGGGAAGCTCGGAAGAGGCAAGGGAGGTTTCTACCCAGAGTCTTGGAGAGAGTGTGGCTCTGCTGACACCTTGGTCTCAGACTTCTAGCCTCCAGAACTGTGAGAGAAGAAATGCCTGTTGTTTTAAGCCACCCAGTCCGTGGCACTTTGTGAGAGGAGTTCCAGGAAACTAATACAATAGTCTATACACACAACAGTCTTGGATGGTTCTTCTCATGGTGTTGTCCAAAAAGGGAGCTGAGGGCTTCCCTGGTGGCGCAGTGGTTGAGAGTCCGCCTGCCGATGCAGGGGACACGGGTTCGTGCCCCGGTCCGGGAAGATCCCACGTGGCGCGGAGCGGCTGGGCCCGTGAGCCATGGCCACGGAGCCTGTGCGTCCGGAGCCTGCGCTCCGCAGCAGGGGAGGCCACAACGGTGAGAGGCCCGCATACCATAAAAAATAAATAAATAAATAAAATAAAACAAAAAGGTGGGCATGGAGCAACAGTACTCAGCCGAGGATAGCCCTGTGAACCGATCCACAAGGGGTCAGCCAGGTGGCTCGAGGGCCGCCGTGGACCATAACAGAGCCCTACGGGGCAACACGAGCCCAGCGTTCTTGCTCACCCAACAGTACCCTTGCGTTTGGAGCTGCTCCCACCAACCTGCACCTCGACGACGTCCCTTTACCTGTTCTATGTTGCCGGTGATCTCCAGGGCTTCCCCGGCTGCGGTCTTTGCCCTCTGGGCACCAGCAGCAGCACCGCCCAGGGCTGTTTCCGCTTGCTTGGTCTTGTCGCTGGCATCTGCAACCTTCTGGCTGATGTAGGAGAGTCTCTTCATGGCCTCTTCGGCTTCTGCTTTTCTGACTTCAACGTGCAGGTCAAACTCTGAAATGCAGATAAGAAAACATTGCCGTAAAGTTGAAAATGAGCTTCCAACGGAAGATGAAAGTGGCTGAGGTTTTTAAGAAAAATTACAGAAAGAGGGTTAATACTGCCCAGGGGGTGAGAGTGTGGAAAGTTGTGGCTATTACTCTTTCTCATCCAGGAGAAAGCTCCTTAAAGGAGGCACTGAACTAGCCATCAACAATCAGCCTTCTCTGGGTCCCCATCATTGCAAAAGTGAACCCCAAAGTGAATCAGAAGCAGGTGGAATCTTTGAAGCCCAAAGTTTCAAGCCAGAGCCTTAAACCCTAAGCTGCCAACGGCAATAGCTGCGGATTGGACAGAATGGGTAGAGAGGTACTTTCTGTGAAGGAAATCCCAAGACTTAGGAATGTTTATGTTTTGTTTTTAGTGAGGAAGACTGAAACTTTAACCAAATCTCTACAAGGCATAAACCCAGATTACCTGGAATCTAGATGCTATGACAAAGCTTGCTTTATTATTACCACAAAGCAACCTCACTGGTTCTGTCAATAGATTGGAACCAACCAAGCAAAAGAAAGAGAAAGAGAAAGAAGAAAGAAAAGAGAGAAATTAAGAAAGAAAGGAGGGAGGGAGGAAGAAAGAAGAAAAAGGAAAGAAAGATAAAAGGGGAGGGAGGGATGGAGAGAGGGAGAGAGAACGAGAGGGAAAGGAAGAAAGAAAGAAAGAAAGAAAGAAAGAAAGAAAGAAAGAAAGAAAGAAAGGAAGACAGGGAGAGAGGGAGGGGGGAAAAGAAAAGAGAATTATCTGTATGGTAGCGGGATATTGAATCTGTGAGGAACCTTAGAGGTCATTTAGTTCAAATTTCTCCAGAGGGGAACATTAGAATCTAGAAAGGCAGGGGACCTGCCTATGGTCACACAGCCAGCTCAGCAGTCATGTGGCTGAGCAGAGATCAGAACTCAAGCCTTTTGACATTTAGTTCAGTTCTTTCTACTACATCAAATATTTTAAAATGTTTTTCTTTAGGAAGATATTTATTAAGTGTCTATTAATACCCCAATGTACCTGTCACTTAGATTTATAAAGATTCAAAATAAACCAAAGTCACGGTTCTAACTTTAAAATACTCAAGTGATCTGAACCACGAGATACTCACCTCTGAGGTTCTTTAAGATGTTCTCAACTTCATAAAAAGTGGCATTGCCCATACTTAGTGCTTCTTGGGCTCTGCTTTTAGCAAGGTTGGCACGGGAAAGCAGTTGATCTGATTTCTGTAAATAGGCAGGCAGAACAAGATTAGAGTAAATGTCACACACACCCAGGAAGTGCCCTCCTGCCAGCATATTCATTCTGACACACTTCTCTGCATGACAACAGAGAGCTGTGATTCGCCAAAGAGTCTAGGGGTGCTGTAGCAAACCGCTCCACAACCTGGGGCAGCACAAACTTTATAATCCAATGACCCAATAGGAGCCCACGTTGAGAACAGTCTCAAGCTCTGGTCCACTATCAGGTACAAGAACAGTTTGCAAATCCTAATTTTAAACTCTAGATACTTCCTGAAACCAACCTAGTAGACAGAGCCAGACCAAAATTAGACCCAGTAGGCCTGAGTCCTATTCCTAGATTTGAGGGCTGACTCAGTGGGTGGAGCTGAGCTAATTACATTAAGGTCTCTATAAGCAGCAGTGTCATGACCTTTCGAGAGTTTTTGATGGTTCTTCTTACAGCATTAATTCACATGGTAGCCCTTCAATACATGTTTGTTGAATGAACAAACTAACAAAGGATACCTGTCTCCCATTCTTCCCATTCTGTAAGAGCTTCCGGGTTTCTTCTTCCCAGTTTCCCAGATTGCTTTGCACACGCTTGAACTCATCCACATGCTTAGTCACCAGGCTTGAGACAGAGTCAGCGTTTTGTCTGATCCTCTTCATTTCTACCTGTGAGCCCCCAAAAATGAATGAGCCTTACTTTCTGCTCACCAGTTGTCACACCAGCCTTCCTAAGACCTGCCATCGTTGTTTGAAAACAACTATCCAGGCCCAAAGCCTAAGAGAAATGGGGCAATATTCCTCATGAAAGTCAGGCAACAGGTCTCCCAAACATCAAACAGGTTTTAGGCCTGCTTTATTTTTTTTATTATTATTTTATGTATTCGTTTATATATATATATATATATATATATATATATGGGAAAATTTTTGTGGAAATCATTGTACTTTTTGCCATAGGTAGAAAGCTGAATCTTAATCTAATACACTTGCAATAATGAAAGGAAGATAACAGAAACAATGCAAAACTTTTGAGAAAAACAAAAGCCTTCTGAGTGGCCATATGTGGAGATACACTATAGGTTGGACCCAAATGTAAATATCAAACCTTATCTATAATAATTTCCCACAGGTTGCAACAGTCCCCAGAACTAGGAAAGAGACAGAAAACTTTTAACCACAAATAGGAATACGTTCAGGATGTGAGCCATGGCCTTATCAGGGACCAAGGTTGGGGTTTAAGAACAAGGATAATGAGGAGGATAAATACTCTTTCTAATCTAAAGCAAGAAAAGTCAATATGGAGAAAAAAACTGAACGATTGAATGATTCAATGGAACCCCCAGAGAAGAAAGCATTATGGCCCTCCTTCTGTACATCAGTGCATAGGTTAGGTGCCCTTACCTGAAAGGACTGATCATTGACCCCCTGAAGCTGGGATGCTGAATCGAGAAGGCGGAGACTATGCTGGTAAGACCTATCTGCTTCAATGTCAGTTTGAGTGGCCTCCCTTGACAACTGCTGGGCCAGAGACTTGGTTTTCTCCAATCTGCAGGGAGTGAAGAAAGAGGACTTTGAGAATTCACTCTTTTTTATTAAAAGTAAAAATTCATCCTGTTTAAAGTATGCAGTTGGGATTATTGGAAGAACCAGACGAGATATGTCCCTTTCCACAGTTTAAACATAGACCTTAAAGTTTATACAGGTTGGGTCAGAAAAATTCAACCCAAGTTCCCTAATTTTTTTTTCCCTATTCTTGATCATAGGAATATATTATGTTTATCTGCGCCATGCCATCCGATGAGTGTACTCACATCCTTTAAACGCCACAGACAGTGACCGTATCTCCAAATATACAACCTCTCAATCACAACACAAAATTTACTTAGATTAATCAATCTTTTCTTCCAGCCTTAAAGGCGTCTGTTTTCCTCCAAAGTAATACTCTCATCCTCTCGTCCCTCTTAGTATTGATGTACTTCTAAAGAAACACAGCACCGCTCAGACGTGGTTTGCATTGAACCCTGGGAGGGAGCGGATTATATTGGCCCGTGTGCGGACCCGTTGAAACGTACTTTCCCACAAGCCCTTGCACCACGGAGCCGTCCAGCCTGCCGCTTCCGCCTCCTTCACTCAGAGCCTTGCGCGCCAAGGATAGGGCTTGTTTGGAGTAGTCCTCCGTTTCCCTGGTGAGTTGCTCCATGTTATTGGCTGACTCAACGTGGCTGAAAGGATCAAAAACCAAGAATTTGAGTTTTCACGGCAAAGAGCTTCCTTTAGGGCTTCTATTTAAATGAAAGGGGAGGAGTAAGGGAACTGGCTGGACTAGAAAAACCAAACAGAATTGACCCAGATGAGATGGAGCTCCTCTAATAGGGGAGCTATCTAGAAGCAGAGGGTGTTCTGAGAAGTAGCCTCATGTCCTAGACTTTTTTGGTCATCTACTCCATTTATGGCATAATCAGTGGAAGCTATGGAGATGGGTGGGAGAAGTCTCAGGGTGATAAAATATTGCATTTATAAACTGTTTTCTGCAGGAGAAACCCCTAGGTTTTATTCCATTCAGGAGCCAACTCCCTATTTAGTTTTGTTGCATCTCTAAACTGAGCCCACCACTAAGGGGGACAAAGCCTGTCAATAAAAGTCCCCCAGTTGCTTTTGTCCTCCTGGTTCTAGAAAGTGATGGAAACGAGCTCAGGAGGCAGCGCGTGCTGCAAGAACCCAAGCCAGCCCCCTTCTGCTAACTGAATTTCATTTGGGATTAGCAGAGCCTGCCACCTTGCTGAGCCCTCCGCCAAGAGCACACCTCTTCAGCATGGTAGGATTTATAGTCAGGCAAGAACTAAGGAGCTGCCTGTTATCACTGGGGGCCTGCAGAGCCGATTTTCAGGAGGACGTTACCCCTCTGCAGACTTGGCCCCCACAGGGCCAGCAAACAGCTAGCAGCTGCTTGTTCCCAGGCTTCGTGTGGGAGCCTGGGGGTCCCTCAAAGGTGCAAAGCATTCTTTTCCAAGGGCTGATTCATTGGATGGAGCCCAAGGAATTAACATCTGACATACACCAAAGCCATGCTGTTGAGTCATAGAGAAATCTGCGAAAGAAACACCCCCGCCCTCGACTCCTGCCAAGTGACCTTGCCCAGTGGCCAACTATATACACTAAAAGCCAAGGGGTTAAAAAAATGGCTTCAGGGCAGGGGAATGGCTGCAAAGGAGCCTGGAGATAATGAATATGCTTTATGCTTTGGTCCTGAGCACCCCACAGTGCTGTTCAAGTCTGGCCTTGCAGAGGTGGTCTCCAGTACTGCTCACCTGTCTACCAGTCTCGTGGCCTCCTGAGCTAGACTTTTAAAGCTGTTTGGCCCCATATAGTGCTCCGAGGTAGGAACGTACTGTGGAAAAAGGAAAATTGGTTAAGACTTTGCCGTGAGCCTAAATATGAGCCATGGAGCCTAAGCAGGCTCTGCACCTGTTCTGTCAGAGCCACTTGTCATTAGTCAACAGCATTCTACAACGTGACACGTCGAGTCCCTTGTCAGGATGGTCTTTACATTAAAAAATGTATAGACAAGAATAAAATGGAAATCCAAGTTTAAGGGAAGTCTGTATATAGATATAGATGCATTTAAAAATATATACATGTTTATATTTGCATATATATTCAAAGTCCAGTAGAACATAGACCAAGTTTGTTTTGTTTTTTTTTTTTAAATTTTAAATCGCTATTTTTTTTTTTCCTTTTATTTTATTTTTATTTTTTTTTTAACATCTTTACTGGAGTATAATTGTTTTACAATAGTGTGTTAGTTTTTCCTTTACAACAAACTGAATCAGTTATACATATACATATGTTCCCATATCTCTTCCCTCTTGCATCACCCTCTCTCCCACCCTCCCTATCCCACCCCTCTAGGTTAGACCAAGTTTTAATGGTAGTTATTTCTTAGTAATGAGACCATAGGGGATTTTTATGTATTTTCTGAATTTTTTACAAAAGGAAAATCAATACACACTATTTTTAAATCCTTCATTTTCTCAGCATAATATCTGATTATCTTCCAATTTTCTTTATCCACCTCCTATCCACCCACTTACATTATTATCACCATTGCCTTCTTTATTCAGAATGAGAAGAGTGCTCATTCAAACCTCTCCCTCCGACCACACTACAAGCTACGTCATTAAGAAAATCATACTGGCAACATTTTTTTTCCCTATTTTAAGAACCATGTCGTCATTGGCCTCCTTCCTTCCTTTCTTCTTCCTTCCCTTTCTTCCTTTTTCATCTTTCTTTCTTCCTCTCTCTCTCTCTCTCTCTCTCTCTTTCTTTCTTACAGCAAACATTTATCACAGCCACACATTGTGCTACGGGCTGAGAATGTAAACATGAATAAAATAGAACCCTGCCCTCTGGGAACTAACAACCTAGAAGATTTGCAGAAAGAAAGGAGAAGAGATGGCCAAGATGAGGCTATGGGTAGCAAGAAATGAACTAGGAGAGGAACATAACACAGTAAAATGGGAACCTGCAGGAAGCCAAAGATCATAAAGAAAGGTGCAGCTGCTGCAAGGAAGAGAAGTCTAACTGTCTGCCAGAGAGACCAGAAAACCTGAGAGACAAGGTGAGCCTGTGACATGGGCAGTCTTGCATCTCAGCAATGACTCTCAGTCCCCTAACCCAGCACCACCTACGGTGTTTCGCAGGGTAGCTTCACTTTCCTCCAGGCTCAGGCGCATCTGAGTGATGAGCCTGTGAGTATCCTGAGCTCGGTTCTGATGCTGGCTGCCCAGGGCCCGAACTCTTTCCACAGTCATCTTGAGGTCATCCAGGCGGTTCCGGTAGCTATTCTCTTGGCTCCTGGCCTTGGCCAACTGGAGATTGAGGGATCTAATAGCACCTGGACACCAACAAGGAAAGGGAAGATGAGCACTTCGGGGGCCAAGTCGTCAAACATAATGGAGGGTTGAAAAAGTGACTTTGACTGGCTTATGGCAAAATGGCAAAAACCCAACATATGAATGCATGCAACTGCTCTTTTATCTCCATCATTCAGATCCCAGGAGAACATCACAGACAGTCCTTCCACCTCCGCAAGGGCTAGGCAGAGACATCTGCTGAACTGTTACCACCGAAGATTCTGTGTCCTAGTGTATTGCTTTCTAGGACTCTGAATTCTCTCCTTTGTGAAGGGAAATTGGCCTTCATCACCTTCTGAAATCTGGGCTTCTCTCAGAATGTCCCGAAGGGTCTGCTCAACCCACTGCATCCTGCCCTCCAGCTCTGTGTTGGGTACTGCTCCACCGCCACCCTGAGCCTTTGAAATCAGGGTCTCCAGGCTCTGGAGCTGCTGCATAAACTGATCCATCTGAAACCACACAGGGAAGAGGATTAGAACAGGTGACAGAGTTCATGGTCAAATAGCAAGTACCCAGGGGCTAGTAGCTAAAAGCCCAGAAATGCTTGGCACATCATCTTAAAGTTCAGATTCTAGAGCCTAGACTTTGAGTCTGAATCCTGGCCCCACTACTCACTAGCTGTGTGACCTTGGGTAAGTCATTTTCTTTATCCATAGGATGGAGATAATAATAATAATATCTCACAGACTTATTACTTGGACTAAATGAGTTAGTATTTGTATAGTACTTAGAACAGGGCCTGGAATAAAGTGCTACAGGGGGCTGGTTAAATAGATAAATTTTTAAAAATAGGTTGAGTTTGCTCTAGGTTTGGGTTCTGTTTGGGCCCTTTCCTCCCCCACCCTTCACCCCAGTAAAAAATTAATAATTAACAACATCAATTTCATTCTTCTCTGGAATTTGAATGAGAAATTTCTGGAGACTATTCCTGTTTTGACAGCCTTGAGACCTCTGGACTCCTCATATCTTTTATATGTTTATATCTTCTTCATTTGTTTTATAAGGACATCTCTTGGAAAACAATCCAGCTAGAAAGTGGCAGATTATAATGGAAAGAGCACTGAATTCAGAATCAGGGGACATGGATGGTATTCTTGGTTCCACCTGGCCATGTGACTTTGAAAAATTACACATTTTTCAAAACTTTGTTTGCTCCATGAAAGCTGAGATCAGAATGCTTTTCCTTCCAATTTGACTAAGTTACCATGAGTACCAAATGTGGCAGTATCTGCAAAAGGGGTTTTGAAAATGGTAAATATAAGAACATAAGCCTGAAGTATTATTAGTAGTATAGGGAAATTTTTTTAACATAGCAATTTTTTTTTTTTTTCGTTACACGGGCCTCTCACTGTTGTGGCCTCTCCCGTTGCAGAGCACAGGCTCCAGATGCGCAGGCCAAGTGGCCATGGCTCACGGGCCCAGCCGCTCCACAGCCTGTGGGATCTTCCCGGACCGGGGCACGAACCCGTGTCCCTCGCATTGGCAGGCGGACTCTCAACCACTGCACCACCAGGGAAGCCCCAACATAGCAATTTTTAAAGAAAGAAATAGTAATCCCCGCCCCCGTCCCCAGGAGTCTAGGAGGGTCCTGGATTTGTGACAGAACCACCCAGGAGACACTTCAGGATTTTACTCCTGCGGGTGAGGTCTGGCTAGCATGCACACCTGAATCTTCACTTGATTATAGCAAGCTGGACAGTTGGTTAATGCTGCATGCTCACAGTTGAGGCCGCCAAATCCTGGCTTGCAAACACAGCTGCCATCACTTCTACACTCCGTGGGCTCCGAGCCCACTGGGTTGCAGTTGCAAGCTAGAGAAAAAAGACAAACAGGAAGCTTTCATGTCAAGCTAATTCCAGAAACTGAAGGTATAGCAAAGATAAAAGGAAGATTGAGTCACCAAAGGCAAAGAATCCTTCTTTGCCCTTGTTGATTCATATTGTGTTAGATTCATTTCTTGGCTATGCCTCCAAGCACATTCCCGCAATACAGAGAGGTCTTCGGAATCATCTGGCAAGTTTGTGTGTCTGGATGAAGAAACACTACAACAGTTCATCCTTTCTAGTGGCACTTATTACTTCCTCCCATTAAATCATAAGCTTGTTGGATATTCTGCAGACACTCTGGCTTTGCTCACAGGGAAAATAACATTTCTTCTGGGCCTATATGTGCCAGAAGTAGACATCTCTCTGTATATTACAGATGAGGAATATGAGCTCAGAGAAGCTGAGTAATTTGACCTAGGACACACAGCAAGAAAATGGCAAGCTGGAATGAGAACCTGGAAAGAGCCAGTGATATTTTCCTTCTGCAGTAAAGCAGTACCTTTATTCAATCAAATTGATTCAGTACCACTATGTGTCATGTTCTGTTCTAGGAGCTGAGGATGTAACGGTGGGTGAGACACTACTCTACTGGAGCCATTCTTTGGGTTACTCCACCTTCAGTGCTCACAAAACACTTGGTAGTATGCTCATATGTCTAAGCATACTGTCATTATTTGCTTACATATTTGTGTGTCTTCCTTATTAGCATATGAGCTCTTTGGGAGCTGGAGCTGATTTATTCATTATTATAACCTCGGTATCTAGCTCCATACTGGGTACACGGTAAGTGCTTGATAAAAGATAGTTGAGTGAAAAAAAATGTATGGTCTAAAGGCAGTGAAATCTCTATTAATAGCACCTTATAGATGGAATTATATAGTTTATAGTGTGCTTTCTCATATGCTATTTTATCTTTGCAACCACTTTGAGTAAAATATTAATCATCCATATGAGGAAACTGAGGCTCAGAGAGTCAGCGTAATACAGTAGGTATGTTATAAAAACTGGACTTAAACTCAGTACCGCTGATGTCACGTGGATGCTTCCTATCATAGGACATCACAGCTAACCCACAGACGGGGGTCAGGGCAGGTGGAATTCGTGCCCCTGAGTAGAAGTCCCAAGTTGCACAGAGGTCCTCAGCGTTTCTGGGGCTGGGGACTCTGGTGTGAGTTGGGGGGGTGGCTCTGGGCTCCGTGCAGACCTCCTGGGGGACCAGGAGTCCCCCAATCTTGGTCCCCAAAGGCACTCTGAACCTTAAAATGAGGAAGCTCCTGAGTTCTGGGCACCAGGGCTGGTCTGGGACCTTTGTGACCTAGGGGTGAGTCTGTGGGGCAGGCCAGCTCCCTAGAACGGAATTTGCCTCTAGAACAGAACATGCTGAAGGCTTGAAAGAAGGGCTGAGCAAGAGGCCTGATCTGCACGTTCATGCTTTGATCTGCAGCGGCCCTCAGGAATGCTCCACGGAGCTACCGCTTTGAAGCCCAGTCTCCTTAGGAGACGCTTGCACTGCCACCTTTCTGTACATCAGTCGCACTGACTTCCTGAGAGGGTCTCTTCAACTGCTTTACAGCCCACTCCCCTCCCACTTCAGTGTGTCCAGGCTTAGTCTCGAGCCCTTTATCACCTTCCGCTTGCTTACGGGTCTGGCAGCCCCTCCCTGCCTACCAGCCTCGGGACTGGGCGCTGGAAGGGGCCCCATTTCATCTCTCTGGGGCGTAAACCTGCCCTTTTGCACTTCTCCCGCCCAGCTTTGAACCCTTTCAACCCCCTCCAGCTCTGACTCCAGAGCCCTGATGCAGGGGACACTGGTCTTAAGACCTCTGACAGGCAAAAGGTCCAGGCTGTTCCCGAGCCAGTCGGTCAGAGAAACCAAAGGAGCACCGCGATATTACCTGCTGTTGGCCTTGCTGGTTTGTATGTTCTTACCCGTGTACACACACACACAGGCATGCACGCACCCCGCCCACACGCACACACAGGCTGTCCAATCCGTCCAGGGGTGCAGTCCTACCTCGACACTTGTCCATTGGGTTGGGAGCCAAGGGGTCCCCAAAGTAGCCTGCTTTGCACTGGTCACAGTGGGCACCGGCTGTGCCGTGGAGGCACTTCAGACACCTGCCCGTCACGCGGTCACAGTTCCCAGAGGCACCGGGGTCCACGTTGTTGTTGCACTGACAGGGTTGACAAGGCCTCGCTGGGCCGTGCTCCCCAAAGGGGTCCCCAAAGTAGCCATCGGCACAGAGCTCGCAGCGGGCACCTGGAAGGAACAGAGAGCCAAGCCCAAGCGATCATCCATTGGCAGCAAAACCAGACGCAGAGGCCGAAAGTATAAATAGGCCTCTGGGGGGGGGGGGCTTTCCCCGTGGACCCCGGAACAGTAGCTTCAGGAGCAGGAGCCCGTGGCCGGGGCCTGGCTCTTCCGCCCCGTGGTGGCCACAGAGTTGAGAACACAGGCGCCACTAGGAGCCTTCCTGCCGGTTAACTAGCTGACTGGGAAAAAGTCAGATTGAGAGCCACACCACCGAGACTGCTGCTGCGGAGAAACTCTTCTTGCAGACTGACCCCCAGAGGGATGTGACATTTATAAGGCCCCTGAGTTTTCCTTCTTCACCTTGGTTCCTTTTCAAAAACTTAGTTAAACCCTGTATTTCATCTGCTAATTCCAAACCTCCTAAAAGAGCTTTAGATGTTTCCTCCCCGTCACTGTACCCACTGCCCTTCCTCAACCCACTTCAGCTCTCGGGCACCGACGAGCTATCCTTAGCTTTAAAATGAGCCCATTTAGACTAAACCCGAGTAATGAAAACTCGCCAGGAATCCCTTGGAATAGAAGCTATCCTTGCAGATTCACGGCGTCAGGACAGGGCAGGCAGCTGGCCTCACCAGTGACGCCGTGGGGACAGTTATCGCACACCACCTCCTCTGTCTCGGGCATCGCGGAGCAGTCGAACCCGTCGCGACAGGGGCAGGGCTTGCAGCTGCGGGGGTCACGCGGGTCGCTGTAGAAACCGATGGGGCAGTCGGCACACTCGACGTCAGGGTTTTCATCCCCTGAATAACAATCTCCTGGGAGGCAGAGGAAGAATGGAGGGGGCAGAGAAATGAGCGGGGTAAAACTGTGCCCTTTGCTTTAACACGCATGACGTGTGCAAGTCAGAGCTGAGTAACTCACAGCCTGCCTTTCTGAAGCTTTCCCCGGAGTGCCTGAGCGCTGGCACGCTCCTCTGCCCTGGTACCAACTCTAAACATGGCCACGACCCTGAATCTCACCCTCACTCTCGCAGGCTAAGCAGACGTACACTTCCTTTACCATCCATAACTTAACACTACTCCCCTGTCCCCCAAGGCCTGACACCATTTGTCACACACGTTCATTCCAGTCCTGACATCGCCTTTGATCCCGTACAATGCTTGCAACTCGACACCAATCCCCCCACCCAGCACTGAACCATGACAGCCATTTCCTGTAACCTAGCACCTTTCTCACAGCCCCGTGGCACTTCCATCGTGAAAAGCATTGAGTGTAATAAAGCGCCATGTCCGTCTTCCCTGACTCCAGCCCTGCTTCCCTTAATCCTTTCCCATCTCTGAAATGAGTTCAGGCATGGTCTTTCCTGCACAGCTCTCTCTTCCACGGGAGACCTCAGTCACCTGGCTGTGCCCCCAACCGTCTGGTCCAGGTGTCATTTCACTCACCTGTGTCTGGATCACAAGCCCCTCCTCCTTGGCAGTTACATGGAATACAGGTGCCAAAAGGTCCCAGTCTGGCTGAATCTCTTTTGTAGCCAGAAGCACATTCCTGGCAGAACTGTCCCTTGTACCCAACAGGACATACACATTGTTCAACCCATGGTGCTGGGGCTCCAGAGATGGGGCGAGCTGAGATCAGGGTCACATTGTCAAGGTACCCAGTACCTGCAGGAGAGGGAACACGTCAGAGGCAGCAAGTGGAGAGGTCCAAGGATCTAAAGTCAGGCCTCTCATTGGATTTTATTTTTCTTAACTCCCTGATGAAATGAAAATTCACATTTTTAAGGCAAGACAAGAAAAATTTAAACATAAAACTTTTTCTCTGCCCTTTGGCCTCCTCCTTCCCCTCTAGTTGCATTGTACATCTGCATTATGTGTTAACCAGACCTCCCCCGTGGCAGAAATACCCGCTCAACCATAAAGATCAATTTTTCTCCTTCTGGTGCCAGCTATGTAACTCCTTAGATGATAACATTCCTTTGTCAATCCTCTAAGGGGTCATGATGACCCACTACTCGCCTTGTACGTGCAGATATCTTTGGTGAACTTTATGTACAATGCCAATATATCATTTCCCTTAAAGATAGCAATTAGTGCAGAACAGACTGGTCAGACGACCTGGGGAGATACTGGGCTGCACCTAATGGAAGTTCTTAGCTTAAATGCTTGCTTATGACCTATTAATGTTACTAGCTATATTATATGCTGCCTATTTTACAAGATTATTGTTTCTTGCATTACCAAATGTGTGATTGAGACTCAGATAAAATTAATGATGATTAGGCTACTTGAAACAATTTGATCAAACATATAGTTCTATAAGATTATAATCATGCATAATAACTCTAGATATGGGAAGAAGCAACAAGTGGGAACTATTTCCTGGACCATCACAGACTAGAAAGACAGGCGGTCCAGAGGCTTTTGGCTACTGTTAACTGAACCTAGTCCAGTAATAGCACGTTCTGTGGCCTGTCAACGAAATCCTCGCCTGACCTGGGAATGTGCATTCCTAGCAATTGGTCACAAAATGCCTCCCAAACCTTGGTTGAACTTAAGACCGAAAGGGAAGGGATTGTAAAATAAAGAATGTTGCCCACTATCCAGTTCTACAAGAATCAAGTCTTTAGCCACTGCAGTCGCTGACCTACAGTACATCCTGAAAGGAATTCAGGGCGAAGATCAGGATGTGGCACTTTGTGCTCTAGGAAACTTGACAGAACTGTCCCTCAGATAGTTAGATATTTTCAGGAGAAAATTTTATGAACCCAGTTTCTTGCATCTTCCCGTACTTAGAAAAGTACTTAAACCATTAACTAAGGTATCTGTTCCTTGCAAACAGCAGTAACCTTCTACCAAGATGTGTGCTTGACTGCAAATACCCTCTTCCCAAATCACACATATACTGGCTTCCCCCTTCACCTCTTTGGAACAGTCTTCAGAACTCTCCAAGAGACTGTCTTCTGGGTTATAATACTCATATTGGCTCGAATAAGATTTTCCATTGCTTTCTTAGATTGACAATTTTTAAAAATTTATTTATTTTATTTTTGGCTGAGTTGGGTCTTCGTTGCTGCACGCGGGCTTTCTCTAGTTGCTGCAAGCGGGGGCTACTCTTCATTGCGGTGTGTGGGCTTCTCATTGTGATGGCTTCTCTTGTTGTGGAGCACGGGCTCTAGGTGCACGGGCTTCAGTAGTTGTGGCTCGCAGGCTCTAGAGCACAGGCTCAGTAGTTGTGGCGCACGGGATTAGTTGCTCCACAGCATGTGGGATCTTCCCGGACCAGGGCTTGAACCCGTGTCCCCTGCATTGGCAGGCGGATTCTTAGCCACTGTGCCACCAGAGAAGCCCTCTTAGATTGACTATTGATGAATTTTTTTTCATTGATAGCCCTATCAAAGACAGTTGGTATTCACTCACTATGCCATGCATAAAGATATAGCAGTTCGTCATGACTGACTGCATAGGTTCTGGTGTCAGAAAAATCAGGGTTTAAATTCTGGCTCAATCCTCACTATCTGTGTGAATTGGGCAAGTCACAAAACACCTCAATGAGTGTTTCCTCAACAGTAGAAGAGAAATGACAGTGGTATCTACCTCCTCTGTTTCTTGTGAAATTAAATGAGACAATGCATATATTGTAGTGTGCTTGGCACATAGTAAAGATTCAATAAATTGTTAGCAAGCACCTTTTCTACTTCCTGTTTTATTTGCTATATCAATGACATGGAAATGGTGCACACCAGCCATGCTTCCTTTCTACATGTGTGCTAAAAAGCTTAAGGAGGTCCCATTTAAATAATCCCAGTCGAGATTAGAAGTACCCAACATAGTACACAGTATATAGAAGTTTAATAATAGGAATTAACAGAATACATGGTGATATCCGAACGTGGTAGCACCGAGTATAATCCCAAAGGAAAGTTACTCAAGAAATAAAGAAAACAGTGTTGCAGATGCGATTTCCGAGCTAAGGGAAAGTGCCTTTTGCTGTAGGTTATCTTCTTCAAATAATCAGCTTTAATCTAAATTCAGAGGCTCTTTAGCAAGGAAGCATCATTCATTCTTCATTGGTGCTGACCTCTTTTCAAGAAACATTCCTTCTTAACAACTTCTTCTAGAATGTACAAATCTAGACCCAATCAGAGACTCGACATCAAAACCATTAAGTAGTTTATTTAATTGCTTGGAGACTGTCACCACCTTAGGGAGCTGAAGCAAATTAAACTAAAACCTAAGAAGAGAGAAATTCATTTCTTTTAGCCACTTACTGTATTCTCCATAGGTAGCTCGGATCCGCAGGGCTGTGAGGTTCCGCAGTAACCTCCGATACTCAAAGTAACTCAGCTGGGGGCTCCAATTACTGCTTGGATTTTCATTTAATCTGCATGATTTAAAAGCAAAAGCTGAAAAATCCAACTCTTATCAAATCTTATAATGCATATACCCAATACAAATTATGCATGAGAATGGGGGAATAGCTAAGCCCCTTCACAGCCGTGCTTGTACAGGAATGAAGGACTGGTAGCCACATCCTCATAGGCACAAGCCTGGAACTTCCTCACTCCATGGGGAGTGCAAGCCCCACAGGATTTGACGGAGGGCATCCCAGTGCAGGAAGCCGAGCTCCTGGGGTCACAGCATCCAGTGCTGGTCCAAGTCCTCAGAGACCACTTTCTATTTTGGTCCCACAAAACCTAATAGCAGGAACATCTCTGAGTTCCAGAAGCTCTGATCCTCAAGAGCCATCATTCATTTTTGGTTTTGTTGTGTAAATGATTTGTTATCTGAGCACATTTCACCTCCTATTTTCAAAAGTCAGTTTCCACCTTCTACACTGTCCACATCTAATACTTCCTAGTTTGGCATCATGTTGCCTCAGTGCATCACATCACCAGCCCCTGTACTATTCTTCTTTATGCTGTTTTGACTTCTACTGGAATAGCTCTTCCAGGAACAATACTAACTCTTTTGTTTCATCCACTGATTCGTAAAATAACTGTTTACTGTGCACTTGGTTTGAGCCAGAAGCTGTATCAGGACGGAGGATACAGAGACAAGTAGAGTGAGGTGATCAGTGTCTCCCAGGGGTGGCGGGTAAACAAATAATTATGATACAATGCAGAAAGGGCTATAACAAAGGCATGAACAGGATGCCATAGAAACTCAGGATGGACTGTAACTTTACCTAGGCTTCTCAGAAGGCTAATACAAAGGAAACACCTGTAAGCTGAATCTTAAAGAGTAAGTTCACCAAGCTGAGAGGGTGGCAATGGGTGTTCCAGCGTGGAGAGCTGGGTGTTTGCATCGTTAGAATAAGTTGCACTCAGTTATTTAAGAACACATTGTGTGTATGCTGTGGGTCTTCTATTCTCTATTACCTTTAGCTCTGCCCTGGGGTAGGTCCCCAACAACCCTCACTTGAACCACTTTGAATATGTGCTGGTGGTTCAATTAAAGACCCTACCCAAACTGTGCTCCATACAGTATTTGCACCCAGCCTTCACACCTGATCACACCAATTCTCGACTTCCAATCTCTCAATAGCTTTCCATCATCTTGTAGGCATGGGCAAGATCTCAGTACCTTGACATGACATCCAAGAACCACCACGCTGGGTCTTTTTCCAGCATTTTCAATCTTATCTGCCCATCTCCCCCATACACGCTGTGTTCCAGCCATAAATAACTGCTTACCAATCCCCTGTATTACGCCTTTCCACATTCCCACATATACTCACATGTACGCGTCATCCTGATTTTGTCCCTGGGAAAGCCCTGTGCTTCTTTCTGTTCTCAGTGCACACACTGCACCCTTAGTAATGCTTTTCCTGTGGCTCCTCCAGACGGAACTAGGACTCTTTCCTCTCCTCCCAACTCCCCATGAGCATGCACCACCACTGAAGAGATCCTGTATTGTGTTATGTTTGCTTTTTGACATGTTACATATCCTACTAGACAAGAGCTCTTGAAGGACAAAGACCACGTTTCTTCATCTTGAATTCTCAGCCTCTGACACAGTACTAAACACTTAATAGGCACGGCCCCTTCCCCTGAACTCTCTGTACCCACCATTCAAAATTCCCATTCTAGAGAGAAAATATTTGCAAATGATATAGTTGATAAGGGATTAATATCCAAAATATACAAATAACTTACACAATTCAACATCAAAAAAAACCCAAACAGCTTAATTAAAAAGTGGACAGAGGACCTCAATGAACAGTTTTCCAAAGAAGGCATACAGATGGCCAGCAGACACATGAAAAGATGCTCAACATCACTAATCATCGAAGAAATGCAAATCAAAACCACAATGAGATATCACCTCACACCTGTCAGAATGGCTATTATCAAAAAGACAACAAATAACAAGTGTTAGCAAGGATGTGGAGAAAGGGGAATGTTTGTGCAGTGTTGATGGGAATGTAGATTGGTGCAGGCACTATGAAAAACAGTATGGAGATTCCTCAAAAGAGTAAAAATAGAACTACCATATGATCCAGCAAGTCTACTTCTGGGTATTCTTCTGAAAAAAAACAGAATACCAATTCAAAAAGCTATATGCACCCCTATGTTCACTGCAGCATTATTTACAATAGCCAAGATATGGAAAGTATCCATCAATAGTGGATAAAGAAGATGTGGTATATATGTATGTATGTGTGTGTGTGTATATATATATATATATATATATATATATATATGCAATGGAATATTACTCAACCATAAAAAAGAATGAAATCTTACCATTTGCAACAGCATGGATGGACCTAGAGGGTATTATGCTAAGTGAAATAATTCAAAGAAAGACAAACACCATATGACTTCATTTATATGTGAAATCTAAAAAACAAACAAACAGAACAGAACAAAAACAGACTCATAGATACAGAGAACAAACAGGAATTTGCCAGAAGGGAGGGTGTGGGGGGGATGAGTGAAATAGGTGAGGGAGATTAAGAGGTACAAACTTCCGGTTATAAAATAAATGAGCCATGGGCATGAAATGTACATCCTGGGGAATATAGTCAATAATGTAGTAACACTGTATGGTGACAGGTGGTAACTAGAAATATCAGGGTGATCGTTTTGTAATGTATAGAAATATCAAATCACTATGTTTTGGACCTGGAACTAGCATAGTGTTGTAGGTCAATTATACTTCAAAAAATATCCCATTCCACAGGATAGCATGTAACCTCCTTAGACACACACGGGGCCATCCATGACCTTACCTCAGCCTCTTTCTCTGACCTCACTTCTCACTGTATTCCTCTCCCTGACCCCATGCTCCACTCATGCTTAACCACTTAGAATTTCCTAAATGTACGAAACTTCCTCAAACATACTTCTTCTGCCATGTAAACCTTCCCCCCTTTTCTTTCCTTAAAGGGAGGCTCTTCACTTGTCACATCTTCTTGGGAAGCTTTCCTTGATCACTCCAGTGTGAGTTACTGATATCTCCTGTGTGTGTTCAAAGCACCTGTATCCACCTTGTCCCTTACAAGCTGCACTATAATCATCTGTTTATTTTTCTCCCCCATTAGCCTGTCTGGGGCTTGTGGGCCGCAATCATGACCTGTCTCAGCACATAACACCATGTTTGGTCAGACTTCAGTCACAGTTTGCTCTCTTTGACCCACTTGTAGTCTCCCTCTTTACCTGAATGTGTAAGTCTTGGTGACCCCACAAGGCAGTGTCTTGCCACGTGGAATCAAGGGAGCTGTGATCCATAGACCAGCACCTTCCAGGATCACGTCATGGGCGGATGGGTGTCTGCCTCCCTTGTCCACACGGTAGTCAAAAGTCAGGCTTTGCCCGTAGCTCACCTGTTGATTCCCAAGAAATTTGGCTGTGAAATAGAATTCGAAAAGATTGAGGTCAGTTCTGAGACTGGAGAAGCAAAGGAGTGAGTAAGTTTTCATCGATGTTGGCAATTTCTCTTGGAGTCCTACGTTACCGACCCATCACCCCCGCCCCCACCAGCCAGCCTGCCAGAAGAGCCAGTTCATGGCAGTGGACATGGCTGTGCAGCTCTTGGCCACAAAGAAGGGTTAGTTACTGAAACGCTAAAAGGGCTCTCATTATAAGACAATTCCATCCATTACATGATTCATAGCCTGGCCCCTATGACAGACCAATATGTAAAGATCCCAGGTCTATCAGCAATAATACCATTTGTTACATAATGCTTTCTAGTTTACAGAGTACTTTCACCGACATCATCACATTTGATGGCAATAATTTGTGGAGGTTGTCATTATTCTTCTCATTCAACAGCTGAGGGAACTGAAATTTGGAAAGGTTAAGAGGCCACCTTGCCCAGGAATCACATATTAGCTAAGGATATGAACTAGGATTAAAATTCTAGCCAGAAGGACTTCCCTGGTGGCTCAGTGGTTGAGGATCCGCCTGCCAATGTAGGGGATATGGGTTCGAGCCCTGGTCCGGGAAGATCCCACATGCCGTGGAGCAACTAATCCCGTGCGCCACAACTACTGAGCCTGCGCTCTAGAGCCCACGAGCCACCTTATTTCTTGTCTTGATGGGAAACCTAGAAACTTCCCATTTGACTGAAGTAGGGACCTGAACCAGGGTCTGACCACCTGGACACACAGTTCTTCTGTACTGTGCCATGACTTTGTCAAAAAGGGCTGAAGCCCCAATTGTCTTCTGGAGATACTACTGCCCAGAACACTAAGTGATAAGATGTCCACATTTTCTAACCCCATTTTTCTATCCTGACTTCTTAGTCTTCTAAGTTGGCTTCTACAGGAAAAATACCATACATACCAGGAGCTATAAAATAGACAGGGTCTGACTGTCGTGCTGAGCTAAACACATCTCGATGGCGCTGTGACCACTGGAGTTTTGCAGGAGACCCATTTCTTTGGACAGCCTTCCAGCCATCAACATCTGAAACACAAATAAAACCACTCTGCATTTGGACAAACCTCAACATCTACTGAGTTAAACAAGGCAAGACTTGATTTTGCTACTCACTAGCAGTGAGTAACAAGTGGGGATTTCTTAATGTTTCCACATTCGTGTATCAACCTCAAAATCACCTATGCACCTGTCTACTTTGTATTCACCTTCACCCACTCCTACCCTACAGCTGCTGTGACTTCTTGTCTCCGAGTTCTGACTCTTGGAATAAGAGAGCACATTTTCATCTACCTGTAATTTGTATTTTTATTTGATTTACATAAACAGGGTCTGGCCTTAGTGAGGTAAGAGGGTCCAGTATGTTCAAAGAGAAACTCAGAGTTGAAATCATATTAATCTCCCATATTTTTAGAGTACTTTGTAGCTTGGTGACTAATTTCACATAAATTAACTCGTTTGGCATATGTGAAAGCGGTATTATTAGGGAAGTGAATTCCAGGAAGACTCATGTTAAGCCCTTCAATCCAAAAGAATGATTCTTTTGTGGTTTTAAAATAGATGGGATGGGAAATGCAGGGAGATGAAAATCTGGTCTCTTTTTAGTTATTTTTTTAAGTTATTCATAAGCTGGTCTGAGTAAACTATTCAGCTATAACTTTTACAAGACACTAGGCTCTTCCTTATTGCCTGACAAAATAATATGCATTTAAAGCGAGAAGAGAGTTGCTGAAGATGACTCAAGGACCCCATCCTGCGGGTGGAAGTCTATAAGCACAAAACCCTATACAACATTAAAAGCAAAAAACCTAGAAAGCAGATCGCTTTACCTTGATCGAAGGTAGAGGTGATTTTATGGACGCTGTAGTCTCCAGAGCTTCGGCAGCTGGCTGAATGCCCGTAGCAAAAACACTGGGTACAGCCCTCAGGGTTTCCCCCATCCAGGTGATAGTAACCTGGTCGGCACCTGCAGCGATGTTTTAGAAATCAGGACAATATATAGGTTATTTCTTGTCCCTATGGAGAATATGACGACTGATCATTTCTACTTTCTCTTCCACCTGGCCCATTAATTCCCAGAGGTGAGAAATACTAAGTTGCACAAACCACCCCCCACTCCCAGACTCCCCGACGGACAAATCACAGCTCCCCATTAAGAAAGCACAAAAGGGCTTCCCTGGTGGCGTAGTGGTTAAGAATCCACCTGCCAATGCAGGG
Source organism: Kogia breviceps (assembly GCF_026419965.1). Taxonomy (NCBI): domain Eukaryota; kingdom Metazoa; phylum Chordata; class Mammalia; order Artiodactyla; family Physeteridae; genus Kogia; species Kogia breviceps. The sequence continues at coordinate 25,343,932 of NC_081310.1, read as the reverse complement.
GACACGGGTTCGAGCCCTGGTCCAGGAAGATCCCACATGCCGCAGAGCAGCTAAGCCCATGTGCCACAGCTACCGAGCCTCCGCTCTAGAGCCTGCGAGCCACAACTACCGAGCCCGCAAACCTAGAGCCTGTGCTCCACAACGAGAGAAGCCACCGCAATGAGAAGCCCATGCGCCGCAACAAAGAGTAGCCCCGCTGGCCGCAACTAGAGAAAGCCTGCGCGCAGCAACGAAGACCCAACACAGTCAATTAATTAATGGATTGATTGATTAATTTAAAAAGAAAGCATGAAGAATATTCACTTTCTCTTGCTCTGGTAAAGCAGTATCACGTTTGACGTGATGGTCTGGAAACAGTGATTTTTTCCCCATCCTTGGTGAGGAATTGAGTGGGCAAAGATGGGGAGGGGTCAGGTAGGGATATGCAGAGCTGGCCCTGTCCTGGAGTAAGTATTTAACGGGGGCAAAAGGGTGGGAAGTGGGGGCCAGCAAAAGAAAGGCAAATGCTCCTGCCCCAGCACCCACTCAGCTGGACTGACCCCTCCCAGACAACCCTCCCTGGCATTAACCACCATCCCTGCCCCTGTACCTAGGCTCTGACCCCCAGGGGAGGGGCAGGTGAGGTTATGCCAGAAAAGGATGGCTAGAGGCTCCTACAAAAGCAAAGCGTAGGCTGGCCTCCCCTCTGCTCCTAGCTCAAGCCCTCCGGTGACTTCTCTGAGGGCCGCAGCTGGCAGACAAGTCCCGGAGGCTGGGGTCATAGAGAAGAGGGCAGGGGAAGCCGGGAAGGATTTGTTTTCTTCTCTGTTCAAGTTAACGACTTCCTTCCACATGAAATAATGGTAGTTTCAATGATCATTTATTTAGCACTCGTGATATGCCGGGCACCTTACTTATGCTCCCTCATTTAATCCTCAGTACAACCTTATGAGATAGGAATTGTTATTTCCAATTTTCTTAGATGATAAGATCAAGGCCAGAGAGGTTAAGAAACTTGTTCAAGGTCATACAGCTCGTAAGTGGCTGAGACAAAATTCAAACTCAGGTATATCTGCTGATAAATTACGTGGTCTAATCCCCTGGACTATATGTCAAGAATATGTTCATTGTGCAAAATCACAGAAAAGCAGTTTAGCCGTGAACAACAGATGCTTCAGAGACCAGCTGTAAATAAATAAGTTGGTTTTTTTTTTTTCCTATAGAGAAAGGGTTTAAAAAATCATTATAGGGCTTCCCTGGTGGCGCAGTGGTTGAGAGTCCGCCTGCCGATGCAGGGGACGCGGGTTCGTGCCCCGGTCCGGGAAGATCCCACGTGACGCAGAGCGGCTGGGCCCGTGAGCCATGGCCGCTGAGCCTGCGCGTCCGGAGCCTGTGCTCCGCAACGGGAGAGGCCACAACAGTGAGAGGCCCGCGTACCGCAAAAAAAAAAAAAAAAAAAAAAAAAATCATTATAGTTTCTGTGGAAGAAACCTTCGGTTTAAAACCAAGGAAGGAAGGAAAGAAGGAAGGAAGGAGGGAGGGAGGAGGGGAGGAAAGAAGTGGGTCGGCACAGAAAGGTTGGAGAGGGAATGATAAAGGAAGGGAAGTGGGGGGAATTGGACAAAACCAAACCACAATGTTTAAGGATGTACTTGGGTAATTAATTCTGAAAAAAACTAAGTAAGTCAGAATAGTGGTGACTTCTAGGAAGGAGGGAGTGTGTGATGAGGCTGGCATAGTTTTAGCAAAGGTCTATTTCATATAATTGGTGCTGCTGACAACATATGTTTTATGCGACTTTCTGTGTTCTACTTTGAAATTTAAAATGCTTACAAAAAGTTACTCCTGCTTTAACACTTAAAGCTATGTTTCCTCATCCCCCCACCTCAGCAGCAAAGAACCCCCTGAAAACAAAAGCCAGGAATGTACCTGGCATTTCCTCTGCCCAGGTATACGCCACTGGCGGGACGCCAAAGAACTGCTTTCTTTCTTTTAAGGAAATCAGGGGGAAGCCTTTACCTCTGGGGCCTACCTCGCAGCTCTCTACTCACAACAATCTCAGGGGAGGGAAGAGTTTTAAGTCTGGGCATAGCTTGTACTTAAGGAATTTCCTGCAGCAGCAACTGAAGGTGGATCGACCTGGTTGCACCACCTGTTCCAACGTGGTTTGGGACCCCAAGGGCTCTTACATCTCCCCGCCTGGTTCATGTGTGTGCACATAACTACCATCTCATCCCCGGTCCTTCTCAGCACAAGACGGTTATCTGCGGCCATACGCTGCGATATTCCCACCTACTAAGATTTTCCCAACCTGTTTAATTAGCCCAGGCCTTTCCTGGGACCACGTTGAGTCATGTGACCTCATCGCAGTGTACCACCTTGTATAGAGCACCTGGGGTTCAGAGCCAGCTGGCCAGGGACTCACCGGGACCCTGTGCCTCTGTCACAGCATAAACAGAGAAGGGACCCAGAGCAAAAGCTTGGAGTCCAGTGAGATTTGGGGCCTTGGTTGCACTTTTTTTAAGGTCTAGTTTTTGAGGGAAGTCCCAGTGGTTGAGGCTCTGCGCTTCCAATGCAGGGGGCACGGTTCTGATCCCTGGTCGGGGGACTAAGATCCTCCACGCCATGCAGCGCGGCCAAAAAGTAAAATTAAAAATAAATAAATAAACCCCAGTTTTTGAGGACAGGGGGCAGGAAGAAGGTCATCCACATTTGTTAGGTGTCCCTTTTCCGTAATTGCACTCAGAGGATGAATTCTCATGCTAGTTGCCCAGGGACACCCCGCTGTGTCGGTAGGGTCACGGTTCACACAGACCTATCACAGCGCCCTCCGGTGACAGCTGGCTTGCAGACACAGCGGCCTGTGTCACAGGGCCCCGAGATGCCAGCTGGATCACAGTCACACTTGGAGTCTCTGAGAAAGAAGAAAAAGAAAATTAGGGATGTGTTTCCAAATACTTTGCAACTGTACACGTGAAGATCTAGCACTCCTAAGCAAATGTCACCAACTTGAGTCAATCTTTCGTCTTCAGCGAGGCCTCTCTTAGCTATTCTTGCCCATGCTAATCTCCCTCAGACCCTTTAAGAATTCGTTTGTCCACGCGAGTGCTACTCAAAGTGTGATCTGTGGCCAGCAGCCAGTGCAGGAACTGTTTGCTACCCAATCCTATAAAGAGGAGGGGTTTGCCCCAGAATCTAAACCACATTCATCACAAAACTGTTTAGTTTAGTTTGGTTGACGGTTTGGGTCAGTTGACATTAAAAAAAAAGAGTTATCATTTGTTTCCCTATTATTTAATTCAATGGTGTCTGCTTTCATCGTGATTGGTTCCATCTACTTGCTTTTGGTTCATTTAGTTCTTTCTTCTGGTGACACTTCTATTGACATATAATTCATACCATGTAATTCACCCATTTAAAGTATACAATTCAATGGGTTTGAGCTGATCCTCAGAGCTGTGCAACCAGCGCCACAACCAAGTTGAGAGCACTTTCATGACTCCAGAAAGATACCCCGTGTCCTTTAGGAATCACCCCCATTCCCTCCCTCCAGCCCTAGACAACCACTGACCAACTTTTGTCTCTGTGGATTTGCTTATTCTGAACATTTCCTATAAATGCAATGGTACAACATGTGGCCTTTTGTGTTTGGCTTCTTTCACTTAATGTGTTTTCAAAATTCATCCGTGTTGTACCATGTATCAGTAGTTCCTTCTTTTTTTTTTTTTTTTTGCGGTACGCGGGCCTCTCACTGCTGTGGCCTCTCCCGTTGCGGAGCACAGGCTCCGGACGCACAGGCTCAGCGGCCACGGCTCACAGGCCCAGCCGCTCCGCGGCACGTGGGATCTTCCCGGACCGGGGCACGAACCCGCGTCCCCTGCATCGGCAGGCGGACTCTCAACCACTGCGCCACCAGGGAAGCCCAGTAGTTCCTTCTTTTTATGGCTGAATAAAATCCTGTCCCGTGAATATACCACAGTTTGTTCATCCATTCATTGGAATGGACATTTGGGTTGTTTCCAGTTTTTAGCTATTATGAATAATGCTAATGATGTGAACATCTGTGTACAGGTTTCTGTGCAGATACGTATGTTTTCATATGTCTTGAACGTATACCTAGGAGTTAAATTGCTACTAGTTTCGCTGTTTTGTTTTTGGTCGCAAGACTTTCTCGATGAAAAAAAATCAGTGTTTTCATCATTTAATTTTAGCACAATCTCCTTGACTTGTGCAGACTAGAGCTTTGACTAATGACTGACTAATCAAAGCACCGGTCTCTGTCACTGAGTTTGGCACATAAGCACGTGGGTTTATCTCATGCATCTAAAACCAAGTGTGTTGTCTTTTCCCCACTGACCTGCTCCTCCTCTGACTGCGCCATGACCCCATCTAATCCTGCCAAGCCTGCGTCTGACTCCTTCTCCCTCACATTCCTCATCCAGTCAGATGCCAAGTCCTAACGGGCTTGCTGAAGATTTCTTTCCCAATCTTCATCTTTCAATTCCCACAGTCTCCTCCCCATCTTGGTCCCTCCATACCATTATCAGGATCCTCTGAGAAACATGTGTTCAGCATCTGCTGGTTGCTAAGCACCAGGGATAGTAAGAGATAGGAAATAGCCCTGTTCTCTGGGAGTCTCAAGGCAGGACAGATACATGAACAGCAATGGAAATAAAGCATAAGGCCAGTGTATCCGAGCTGGAACACCCTCTGTGTGCCTCTTCCTGCAGCGGTGAACAAGACAAAGCCCAAGTGCGGCTTACGTTCTAGTGGGAAAGACAGATAAACAGATGCACGTAGAAAATGAGAGACTGTAAAACAACAGAGTCAGGACACGGAGGGGTGGGGATTGGTCTGGAAGGCCTCCGTGAGGAGATGGAGGGATGGAGCCGGTGAAGCTCTGCATGGCTCGAAGTCACAAACGCTTGGCTCCTTTGAAGAAGAAAAGGAAGGCTGGGAGGGGGTGAGAAATGGAGCAGGAGCCTAAGGCCAAGGATGGAGGGGGCAGGAGGGTCTTGCAGGGCCCTACCTGCCTAGATAAGAAGTTTGCATCTCATTCCAGGTGGGAAAGGAGCTAATGGAAATTTGGAGCAGAGCCGTGATATAACACACTTCATATTTTACAAGGGTTTACAAACGAGAGACAGGGCCCAGGGAGGGGTCAGGGAAGTCTGGGAGAGAACAATCCACATAAAGGCCCAGACGGTAAGAGAACTTGGGCCAGTGGTAATGGGGATGGTGCAGGCATGGTGGTGGGTGGGTCTCATATGGGCAAGGTGCCGGAAACACGGGCAATGGGGAAGTGACTCCTCTGTGGGTGGCCTTCTGGCCAATGGCTTCCCTGCCAAGCTCCCCCTCCTCTAAGCCAGCCCAGCACCTTGCCGGCTCTGAATCTCTGTGTGTTGGTCATGTGATTTCTAATGTACGCTCCACCGTCTTCCAAAAAGGAAGTTGAGGAGGGATAGAGAATGCTTCAAGCTAAAGGGGATTAAAATTATGCAGAAAGTTCTTCTACTCTGAGTCTATTTATCTGAAACGAGTTCCAGGTTAAAATTTGAAGGACTCTTTACTTCCATCCTAGTTCATCTAAAGGAGGGGCAGTTGTCAGGATGAAGAAAGACCACAGGCTCCAGAGACAAAACTCTGAGCCTGAATTTTAAGTCCACCCTCACCAGCAACACTGGGCATCTTATTTATCCTCTCACGATTTCAGGTTCTTATCTTTAACACAAGCATAATGCTAATCCCAATTTTTTAGGATTATTTTGTGAGGAGTCAATGAGATGACCCACGTGAAGTCCTCGAAACGGTGTTTCAGTAACTCAGTTACTCAGTAAATGTTAAGTGGTCCCTAATGTTGATATAATTGCCATTATTCACAGCGGAAGCCACAGCGATGGGGCAGGCACTTACAGGAGCCTCTGGTCTTGGGTGCACCCAGCCTCAGTGAGGGTGTGGAAGCCTGGCAGACAGCGGTCACACCTGTCTCCGGTCACACCTGGCTTACAGCTGCATCGTCCAGCATTGTCACATCGAGCGCTAAGCGAACCTGTAAGCACAGGGTAGGGAAAAGGAAAGAAAAGGAAATATTTAATTTATGCAACGTTAGGAAGAAAACGTCACCATATGGGAGCTCAATAAATACGAAGTAATAACCACCACCTGCTGCTTCTAGTAATTCTTTCACATTATCTGGATATGCATCCACCCACTAGGGAAAGTCCTGACAGCCAAGGATAGCTTCTTCCGGGAAAGGAACAGAAATGACTCCTGAAAGCGTTATTGTTTATATATCTGCTCTGGTTTCAGCATTAAGTAGTTTGTCAAATCCTTGAGCTCTCACGAAGGAACGCCGGTGAATGAGCACTTCGGCCTCCACAAAGACAGGTGGAGACAGTGAGCCACATTCTCCCTTATCTCTGGCAGGCAAACGCCATCTTGTAAGGGGCAGTGCTCGTATGGTATGATTTTAAGAGTACAAAAAAGCCTCTTAACCAAAAACATCTCTACCCACCTGGAGTAGCAGAAATTCTCACCCCTTGTAAGGAGCAAAGAGCCTGTGCATTTTACTTGGTTTGGGGCACTAGAGTACTTGTCCTATGATTAATTTTTTATAGCCATGCTCTGTAAAATGGGACCTTGCAGACTGAGTATCGATGAAAGGCAAGAGGTGCTCAGGATGACGAAATGTGCCACTCTGGAATCCAGCCACCCCTCACTGCACCCCCTTCCACACCCCAGTTCCAGCCTCCATCTTCTCTCACCTGGACCCTGCCTCACGCTCTTCTTCCCGCCTCCATCCTTGCCTCCCTGGGCTCCATTCTCTCTACAGAAGCCAGAGTGCTCCTTTCCAAATGGAATTCAGATCGTATGACTCGTCTGTTTAAGTCTTCTAGTGGGTCCCCACTCTGAGCGGAATAAAGTGCAAACTCACGTACCACGGCCTACAGACTCGACCTCTCTTGCTTCATCTCCTGCTCTCCTCCACTGAGGTCCGGCTCCCCAGCTCCCCTCCCTGTTCCTGGAATGTGCTAACTGCTTCTCTCCTCTGGGCATTTGCACCTGCTTCTCCCTCAGCCTGGAATGCTCTTTCCCCAGAACCTCCCCTCCTTGGCCCATTCTCAGCACTCACATCTTGATTAAATATTACTTCCCTAGAGAAACCTTCTCTGACTCTCATATCTAAAATATCCATCCGAATGTTTCCCCAGTCCTTAGCCCTGCTTACCGATGACTACCTCAGCTTATGTTCCCTGCTGTATCCCCAGCACCCAACACAAAGAAGAGGCTCAGAAATCAGTTGGATTAATTAACCCTTAAGAAAGAGGATGTGGCTATTGTGAAAGGAGTTAGGAAAAAGCCAAAAGATGAGGTGGAAGGTGGCTCACCTACTTGATAACTTCCCAGCAGTTGGCGAAATTATGAAGTAATCCCTATATTCCAGCTAACTGTGATAATTAGGCTATTCATAATCTATAAAGTCAACAGAACTCTAACCATTAGCTCCTTTTTTTTCTTATTTCTTACCAGTCTGTGAACTTTTCATTCACTTGTGGATACGATTCAAATCAATAAAAGTATTGGCTCTGTATCTATAGCCGCAGGTGAAACATGAAATAAATTAGTCACATTCACAGTTAGAATCTGTGAAAGTCTCTATGTCAACCTTGCAACGCTTGAAAGGGCCCTCAGTGATAATAACATAAACTACATTTTTTGAGCACCTGCTACGTCTGAGACACTGAATTGGGCGCTTTATATTAGCTCACCGTATCTACTGGTGAACTAAGAACTGATGGAAGGATATCCAATCCATTTGTGGATAATAGGGGGTTCTCGGAGAATCAGGCAGGTGGCGACGAGATCAGATGTGCAGTTTAGAAGGTCAACTCTAGAGCAACTGCAGGATGGCTTGGGGACAGGAGAGCAGCAGACTCTCAGGGCAGAAATCCTCCCCTGACACGATGGCCCAGATTAGAGGAGTCTGGATGAGAAGGGCAGGAGGGACATGCTGTGAGAGCCACTGCAGATGTAGGATGAACAGACTTGGGCTGTTCAGCCCAAGCTGAATGTGGGAGGGGTGGATCAACATCGACGACAGCAGGTCCCCAGAGGGCACGGCTAGATACGAGGCTCCTGACAAACCAGAGAAGGCCAGAGGAGAAACAGGGCCTCACACTGAATCATCAAGAGAAGATAACCAGGGCTTCCTTGGTGGCGCAGTGGTTGAGAATCCGCCTGCCGATCCTGCCGATGCAGGAGACACGGGTTCGTGCCCTGGTCCGGGAAGATCCCACATGCCGCGGAGCAACTAAGCCCGTGAGCCATGGCCGCTAGGCCTGTGCGTCCGGAGCCTGTGCTCCGCAATGGGAGAGGCCCACATACCGAAGAAGATAACCAGTTTAGTTTGGGACACGATGAACTTAGGTGAAACTGTTCATCTGGAACTCAAGAAAGAGGCTGCAGATGAAGACTTAGGAGCCTTCAGCCCACAGGCAGAACAGGAAGCCATAGCAAGTGTAAGGTCACTCCAGGAGCAGACAGACAGAGGAGGGGAAGGTGCCTTGGACAGAAATGGAACCTCACTGATTAAGGAAAAGGTGATGGGAGCAGGGAGAAGTCTCACGGAGGAGAATTCTGAGAAGAGTTAAGGGAGAATGAAGAGGGGATGGGTTCCAGGATCTAAGGCAACAGAGCAGTTAACAAGATGAGAGTAAAGAGAGACCACTGGGGTTGGCACTTAGAGACAAACAGCAGAAAGGGCGAGGAAGGTAAATTCCTATTTGAATTTATGCTCTGATGAATAACATTAAATGTTCCTTCTTTAATACCATTTAATTATTTTTAACTTAAATGGGTGTTAATCTGGGACCCAGAAACACATTGTTTTTCTCCATTCAAAGTAATGGAAACTATGCTTTCAATTTAAGAAAACTCTCCCTACAGTAGTTTTTCAGAAACAAATTACTTTTTTTAAAAAAATTTTATTTATTTTTGGCTACGATGGGTCTTCGTTGCTGAGCTCAGACTTTCTCTGGTTGTGGCTAAAAGGGGCTACACTTTGTTGCAGCGTGAGGGCTTCTCATTGCGGTGGCTTCTCTTGTTGTGGAGCACGGGCTAGATCTAGGTGCGCGGGCTTCAGAAGTCGCAGCACGCGGGCTCAGTAGTTGTGGCACACGGGCTTAGTTGGTCCACGGCGTGTGGGGTCTTCCTGGACCAGGGATCGAAACTGTGTACCCTGCACTGGCTGGCGGATTCTTAAACATTGTGCCACCAGGGAAGTCCCAACAAATTATTCTTATAAGGTGGAGAAGACTGTACTTTATTTTGGGGTTTTCCCCAAATATCCCTAAACAGTACTGTACAAAACAGTCTTCTGGGGCTTCCCTGGGGGCTCAGTGGTTGAGTGTCCGCCTGCCGATGCAGGGGATACGGGTTCGTGCCCCGGTCCGGGAGGATCCCACATGCCGCGGAGCGGCTGGGCCCGTGAGCCATGGCTGCTGAGTCTGCGCGTCTGGAGCCCGTGCTCCGCAACGGGAGAGGCCACAACAGTGAGAGGCACGCGTACCGCAAAAAAAAAAAAAAAAAAAAAAAAGCCTAGTTGCTATATTTAGGAGAAATTGATGTGTCGGCCAAAATCTGTGACCACTTTGGGGATTGTGAATGCTGTTGGCTTCTTTGCCGTGCATGGAATGGTAGCTTTTGGTAAGATGAATTCTGCATTTGAAATTGAATCTACAACAAATTCCCTTGGGAAGTTATTATTTGAAAGTGAAAAATACCTCCTGGCTTGTTGGGCAACTGAGAAATCATATAAGGAGTTAAATTTGTGCCACTGATTTAGTGACCTGTGCAGCCAACATGTAGCCAGAGATGGCGCATGGTGGGTACAGTCCCTGCCACCAACATGCCACTAAGCCCTCAAGTTTCATAACTTCCCTCTCTAAGCCTCTGACACCTCATTTGTAAAATGAAAATCATAATAGCACCCTCTTCCTAGGGTTATTTGTGAAGATTGAATTAATTACTGGATGAAAGCATTTAGAAAAGTGCCTGGCATAGAGTAAGTGTGCAATGCATGGTAGCGATCATAGAAGATATAAATCGTCGCTGGGCTCCACTGCTTCCTACTAGGCTGTTCACCCCGAGTCTGAGGTAGCTATTCCCCCCAAGAAAAGAAAGAGCCAGGCTCACTGTTGCTGGGTGGGCAATGGACTACACAGTGTGAAGGAAATGATGGCGTGGTAAAGCTTCATCACCATCTCTCTTTGCTAGGCTGCAGGCTCCTGTCTATTCTGAGACTAATAACCTCGTCTTCAGGCCAGGCTTTCCAGCTGAGCCAATGATATTTCTCATCACATTCTCGCTGATTATTTTGCTGGATGACCCAACTCCAGTGACTCACAACAAAGCTGCCTAACCTAAGAGGATACAGGATCTTCAGAGAGGTTAAATGCCCATTAAAGTAGCATCATTTTTCTTTCAATTTTTCTTTACGACGTTCTTTGATTCAGAGGGAGAATTGCTTCACCCAAAGGATTCTGGATGCTGAGTCAAAGCCACAAAGCTGAGCAAATCTGACTCAAACCATATAACAGCGGCAAGTCTGAAGAATCTGGGGGTGATTGCTGGTATATGGGTCTGTATCACCACAGGGTCACCCCAGTTTTCTATAAGGCTCCCTGACACACTCTACCAGCAAGTCATGGCTAGGGCCCAAATCTGCCCATGTTTAGACTCTTTCAGTTGCTGCTAAGAAATGGTTCCACAGAACTACACTAAGTCTTAGCCATGCACTAAGGCTATATATCTTTTTGGTAGACTAATATTGATCATATTATGCTGTTAAACACTTTCTGGCAAAGAGGAGAAACAGATACTACCAAGGAAGATAAAAGACAAATAAGGTAGCCTTAAAAAGTCCCAACTTATTTACCTCTCTTTCCCTCTTTACATTTACTAACTTGTCTTTACTGTCTGCCCACGATGAATATAGCAGGATGTGTGTGTCTGCGTGCACAAAAACTACCTATAGTTCTGAGAATACAGCAGTGGGTGATACATTAAAAAAAAAACAAACAACAACAAAAACAGGCTCTCCTATGAACCAGCCACCCTGTTAGGTGCTTCCTATTTGTTGTTCTGTTTTCTCTTGTTCACAGACCTGTGAATGACTCTAATCTGCCTATTTCTTTGTCTGTCTCTTCTACTAGTATCACTTCATATAGCTAGCACCCAGCACAGCACCAGAAACAGATCTTTCTAATCTTTTATTTTTTGAGAGGTCGGTCAAAGGGACAGTTATGAATATGAAAAACTATCACTGGAAGAGTGCAAGCTTCTTTGTTCCCAGGTCACAGACTGTTATCTGCCAGGAAAGTAATCGCCTGTCTCTCTTGGGACCAGAATTCAAACTAGTGCACCCTAAAGACCACAGCTGGTTCCTATAACCCAGACTTAAGAAAAACATATTTCCTTTCAGATTGCAATTGCTAAAAAGAACAGTATCTTCCCAGTTGTTCTAGAAATTGAACATCTCCCTCTTGGCCTGCTCTGTCTCTCTCCCTGCCTCCCTCCCTCCCCATTCTTTCCCCTCCCCTCCCTCCCTCCCCATTCTCTCCCCTCCCCCTCACACCCTCCCCTTTCTCCCCCCTCCCCCCTCCCTCTTTCTTTCCCCCTTTATCCAGCTACCTTTGGGGTTACAATTGCAGGGTAAACAGCGGTCTCTGTCTCTCTGGCGGTAAAATCCTTCCTTGCACCTCTGGCAGTGAATGCCACCCGTGTTGTCACTGCAGTGGAGGCAGCGGAATCCATTTCCTGTCAGTCTGTGAAGTTCCTCATCAAACACGCATTGCCTGGACTTCCCACTGCAATCACAGACTAGGGTCAGGGCAAAAAAAAGACATCGTCAGCGGGAAACAAGTCAGGGGCAATCCTCCCAGGCGTTTTATTATTATGAATACAAATGATGCCCAGGGTACTACATATTAATTCAAACTGCTCAACCCGCAGAAGGTAAGGGGGTCAAATGGGCCACCTGATGATGGAGAGAGTTCTCCTCGCTTTACCTAAGGAAGCAGTGCCGGTTGGGTGTTGCCTGGGAGAACACGGGAGAACATGAGGTCAGTGTTGCCAGACAGCGTTGCCGACTCCTCCAGAGAACCCCAAAATCTTTATTATGTGTTTCTATGTGACAAGTCCTGATTTAAAAATTTGCAAGGAATTCATTTTTAAAATTCTGTGCAACCCCATAGTACAAGTCTGTGAGCTGGAGAACACCTGAGAACTGCCAGCTTGTGCACTCCAGCACGACTGTGTTTTTTTTGTTTGTTTGTTTTGTGGTACACGGGCCTCTCACTGTTGTGGCCTCTCCCATTGAGGAGCTCAGGCTCCGGACGCGCAGGCTCAGTGGCCATGGCTCGCGGTCCCAGCCGCTCCGCGGCACGTGGGATCTTCCCGGACCGGGGCACGAACCCGCGTCCCCTGCATCGGCAGGCGGATTCTCAACCACTGCGCCACCAGGGAAGCCCTCCAGCACGACTGTGTAAGAGCCGATGGTGTCATCTGTTCAGGACCCCTAGCATCCATCCCTCCAGTGATGATCAAGGCTGAGGAGCAAATAATTTTTAAAATTTATTTTATTGAAGTAGAGTTGATTTACAGTGCTCTGTTATTTTCTGGTGTTCAGCAAAGTGATTCAGTTATACATACATATATATATATTCTTTTTTCATATTCTTTTCCATTATGGTTGGTTGATCACAGGATATTGAATATAGTTCCCTGTATTCTACAGTAGGACCTTGTTGTTTATCCATTCTATATATAATAGTTTGCATCTGCTGATCCCAAACTCAGTCTATCCCTCCCCACCCACCGTGGCAACCAGTCTGTTCTCTATGTCTGTAAGTCTGTTTCTGTTTTGTAGATATGTTCATTTGTGCCATATTTTAGATTCCACATATAAATGATATCATGTGGTATTTGTCTTTCTCTGTCTGACTTACTTCACTTAGTATGATAATCTCTAGGTCCATCCATGTTGCTGCAAATGGCATTATTTCATTATTTTTTATGGTGGAGTAATATTCCATTGTGTATATGTACTGCATCTTCTTTATCCATTCATCTGTCCATGGACATTTAGGTTGCTTCCACGTCTTGGCTATTGTAAATAGTGTTGCTATGCACATCAGGGTGCGTGTATCTTTTCAAATTATAGTTTTGTCCAGATATACTCCCAGGAGTGGGATTGCTGAATCATATGGCAATTCTAGTTTTAGTTTTTTGAGGAACCTCCATACTGTTCTCCATAGTGGCTGCACCAATTTACACTCCCACCAACAGTGTAGGAGGGTTCCCTTTTCTTGAGGCACTAATATGACCATCTGGTCAGATATTTCCTCCCCTCTCACTGCCATACGTGTCTCTCCCAAAGCCAGGTGTCAAAAAGAACCATAGTCCCATTAAGAATGACTTTCCCCAAGTGTCTAGGAAAGTTTACCCTGTGCATGTTGCAAAGAGATTCATGGAGTGACTCACATCTCCAAGTGGGACTGAAACCACCAATGAGGTAACAGGGGGAAATCCTTAGAATTGTACCTGGCACACAGCAGACGCTCAAAAATAGTGTCAGCCATGGTTTGGAAAAGGTGCTGAGCCTCGAGGTTAAAAGAATGGTAACAAATACCAGTTCTACTATTTCCTTAGGCAAATCACTTCAACTCTCTGAATGCAGTCTTCATTATGTGCCTCCCTGGACTGTTGAAAGGAACCCACTGAGAAAAGAACATCAAGTCCTTAGTCTGTGCTATTTCACCCCTAACTCACATGAGATAGGCATTGCCTTAGATGAGAAAAATGCAGCTTGGAAAGGCTAAGTAACTTGAGCCAGTGGAGAGTTGGGATTTGAACCTCTGTCTGATGCCAAAACCCACTTTCTTTCCCCCAGACACACTGTCTCCATTGGCCACGCAGCCCCAGTGATAGCCTGTCTCTGGCAGTGCCCAGGGCCATGACTTACCCAGAGTACTGACTTTAAAAAGTCAGCAAATGTACCAACATGTATGGAGCAGCTGCTCTGTGCAGGCTGGGTCAGCTCTGAAGACACAGAGGGGGCAAAGGTGACTGAGTATATCTGATGAACTTCCCTAAGTGACTTCCTTGCAAGAGCTCCTAAAACAAGCTCTTACACCTTTGGATGCCACCTAATCTAGGCAAAGTCAAGAACATCTATCCAGAGCCACTCTATATCCAGGACTTTACATTCAGCAGCTCAGTTCATTCTCACAGTAACACTTCAACATGGGTTTAATTATCCCCAGTCAACAGATGAAGAAATGAATGCTCAGAGGGGGTAGGTGTCTCACCTAAGGTCACACAGCTTCGTGGCAAGGATGTAATTGCTCCCAGGCCTGTCCACTTGCAATGCCCTCACCTATCTATGTTATCCCTATGCCTCCAAGAGCTGGCTTGCCGCTACATGTAGGTATTCTTTCTATAACTCCCTCAGAGAGTTACTCAGACCCTTCTAGAATTCTTCCTGATCTAGTAAGATGTCCCATCCCTCCTTAAACAGCACTGGTTATTACAAATTATTTTTATGCAGTTTTTTTTTTTTTTTGGCAGTATGCGGGCCTCTCACTGTTGTGGCCTCTCCGGCTGCGGAGCACAGGCTCCGGACACGCAGGCTCAGCGGCCATGGCTCACGGGCCCAGCCGCTCCGCGGCATGTGAGATCTTCCCGGACCGGGGCACGAACCTGTGTCCCCTGCATCGGCAGGCGGACTCTCAACCACTGTGCCACCAGGGAAGCCCTATGCAGTTTTAAATCCGCCTCCCTTCCTGTAATTTTTACCATGTGTTCTGTTCTTCCCTGGAAAACAACACACACACACACACACACACACACACACACACACACACACACACACAGACATACCTACTCTCTTCTCCATTTATTTATGTACTCATCAGACGTTTCTTTCAGGCACTGTTTTACAAGGAACTGCATCAGCCAAGTTCTTGAGTATCAGAAGATAGTTAGAGCATCTCCCTCTTTAGTCTTTTCTTCTTCAGGTTAAACTGGAGACCTGTCACCTCCAAGACTTTCAACCATATCCCAGGTCATGATTTCTTCTTGATGCCCCTCCTAGGAACAAACTCTAATTTTCACTATCTTTCTTTAAATGACCAGAATTTATTACAGTTCTTCAAGTGTGGTTTGAACAGCTCAGCTTACAACGGGACCAGATATTACAATTCTATGGATGAGCCCACAAAGCATATGCAGTTTGCATTCAATTCAAACTCCCAGGGCTTTTTCACAGAACTGGTGCTAAGCTGAATCTTTCCCAAAGAATGTTTGTGTAACCAATTTGTTTTTTTGGATTTCTAACAGAAGTGCCACACAGCTGTCATGTGCTGTGAAATTTCTACCAGGTACCTCATTAGGCAAAATTAGGAGCTAAATTCACCAGCCAGAGATCCTTGTGAGGTTACCCAGCTGGATCACACACTGAGCCAATGCCCTCTCTACCCCGGACGACTTTTGGAAGCAATCTCAAAATAATTACGAACTTTTCATTGTGTCTTTTTTATTCAGAACAAACTTTTTGCTGGTAGTAATTAATTTCATAAGGAAATGATATATTTTTAGAGCACTATTTTAAAAATGGATAACCTTGTTATAATCTTTTTTTTTAACCATTTCCCTCTCCTTCTGTCCTTTCTCCTTTAAAGCTCTACTATGCAAGAATTGATGTTCCTCTTTTAAATTCACAGCCTTCAATGGAGATGTAGTATAGTTCCAGTAAGGGAGGCTTTCAGCCAGCATCTCCACTCTGGAACTCAGCTACAAACCTATCGCTAAGCTACCCTCCTCTTCTCAAATGGGTTTCCCTTTAAGCCCAGGGTTATGGAGGCTGGAGCGTGGGGACCTGTGGGCCTCAGGCCTAGGGAATGTATTGGCCGCCTGTATCTGCAGTGTGTGCAAATGCCAGGAAGAAACTCTCTCCAGCCTTGCTTGTGGAACTCTGAAGTTACCAGGCTGCGCTGAGCTCAACACTTAGCTGCACTGCTCTTGGCTCAGTATCGAATCTTCCAAACATTCACACCCAGAGACTGAGGAGAGAGAGTTTTCTCCTTTGGCGTGGAATAATCCTTTCTGTCCTTGATGCATGTGAGAAACATGGCCTGTCTCAAATCATCTCCCAAATTTAGACTAACTTTCCTAAGAGCAATTATTCTTCATTCTCACTGCTGGGAAAAAAAAAAAAACCCTCTATTTTTCAAATCCCAGAATATTCTTGCAACTGGGCTTAATAAAATGGGCCTCCTACAGCTTGTGCCCGGCCTTTTTTATTCTGTGACTGATTTATGCCCAGCCACTACCAGGACACGTTGGTGGCCAAAGGGCGCTGTCAGGCCAGGAGTAAGGCAACAGGGAGCAGTGGGGATGCTGACAAAGAGCTAAAGGAAGAAGCAGCACTTCACCCCCAGCCAATGGTAGCCCCATGGGAATGACGCCTGTTGTAATCAGCATTTCCATTTATGTTTTTTAAAGACAGAAGTCTGGCTTTGGGTATGAAATCTACTGATTTTTAAAGGTTGGCCAAAAAATATTTTTTAAATTTTTAAAAAATAAAGCTGTGTCCAAGGGCAAATCTTTGCACTGGACTCTGCTATTCTAACAGGTTGAAAACACATCTCATGCTTTAGAGAAGGAAATATAAAGCCCTACTGTATGGCACAGTGCCCGGTGCATAGTAGGCATTTGAGGTATTTTTAATGAACAAATTAATGAATGTTCTCTTGAACTTCAGGAAACCCCTAGATGTGTTTCTACCATCTTCAGGACTCCATGTGGCCCCATATGTCTGGACATGCTTTAAAAACACACACACCAGACTTCACTGGTGGCGCAGTGGTTAAGAATCCACCTGCCAATGCAGGGGACATGGGTTCGATCCCTGGTCCGGGAAGATCCCACATGCCGCGGAGCAACTAAGCCCGTGCGCCACAACTACTGAGCCTGTGCTCTAGAGCCCACAAGCCACTACTACTGAAGCCCATGTGCCTAGAGCCCGTGCTCCGCAAACAAGAGAAGCCACCAATGAGAAGCCCGCGCACCGTAGCCCCCGCTCGCCACAACTAGAGAAAGCCCGCACGCAGCAATGAAGACCCAATGCAGACAAAGAATTAAAAAATTAAAAAAAAAAAAAAAATACCAGGGACGTCGTTAGCGGTCCAGCGGTTAAGACTCGATGCTTCCACTGCAGGGGCACGGGTTCGATCCCTGGTGGGGGACCTAAGGATCTTGCATGCCGTGAGGCAGCAGCCAAAAAAAAAAAAAAAAGTAAAAAAAAAAAAAAAAAAAAAAAAAACCAATATTTAGCAGTTACTCTCTTCCCTGTTAATTGAGGAGACACTTTTCTCCATACGACCCCAATCCAGAAAATAGCCCTTCTTGGTATCTTATATTATGATTTATTTAGATTCACAGACCTAAATACACACCTATAATACACTTTAAAACAAGAGGATATGCTAAAAATGCTTTTTTTTTTTTTTTTTTTGTGGTACGTGGGCCTCTCACTGTTGTGGCCTCTCCCATTGTGGAGCACAGGCTCTGGATGCACAGGCTCAGCGGCCATGGCTCACAGGCCCAGCCGCTCCGCGGCATGTGGGATCTTCCCGGACCGGGGCACGAACCCGTGTCCCATGCATTGGCAGGCGGATTCTCAACCACTGCGCCACCAGGGAAGCCCTAAAAATGCTTTTGATTATAGTTTCCTTCCCTTATGTTTAGGCTTGTTCAATTTTATGTCTAGAATTTTTTTTCATTTTAATTTTGTAATCTACTTGCTATTCTTCCAAACTTGGGGTCAGCTGTAAATTTTATAAATATGTTGTCTAGTTTCCATCAGGGAACCTTGACACAAAAGCAAGTGATGGAAGTATAAAGATGTGGGTCTTGGACATGTCCTGGGTCGGCTGGGAATCATTTGTCAAGGTCCATTCATCCAATAAATATAGATTAGCATCTATGTGCCAGGCAGTGTTCTAGGCACTGGGGATTTAGAGGTAGACAAAACAAATGGATGTTCCAGCCTTCATGGAGTTTCCATGCAAATTGGAGGAAAAGAAAATAAACAAGGTAAATAATATAGGGAGAATATATGGATAGCAATATTTGTTAAGGAGAAATACATAAAGCAGTAAAAGGAAATAGGTAGCTGGAGGTGGGTAAAGTGAGTAGGAAGGGAGGGATGAAAAGTGCCATATGCTGGTTTACTATTTTATCTCTACTTTGATATCGATCTGTTCATGATCTTTGGCTATTTGTCTATCAGGCACGATGTTTTAAATTATCAGGAATTATTTCTATAACAAATGTATCAAACTATTCACCTGTCATTTTGTTGCAGATTTTCCTTTCCCTCTCTGGATAAATGCCCTTTCTCTCCAAAGGACCTCACTGATAGATTTTGTTTAACTGATTCGTACTCCTTTTTCTCCTTCCTTCTGTCCTCAATGAGACGTACATTTATTTCATTCATTTTGGACACTGGGACTTCGTGAGCCAGCAAGATTTCTTTCTTTTTTTATTCTATTTTTATTTGGGGCTGCGTTGGGTCTTCATTTCTGCACGCGGGCTTTCTCTAGTGGCGGCGAGCCGGGGCTACTCTTCATTGTGGTGTGCGGGCTTCTCATTGCAGCTGCTTCTCTTGCTGTGGAGCATGGGCTCTAGGTGAGCAAGCTTCAGTAGTTGTGGCTCACGGGCTCTAGAGAGCAAGCTCAGTAGTTGTGGCGCACGGGCTTAGTTGCTCCACGGCATGTGGGATCTTCCCGGACCAGGGCTCAAACCTGTGTCCCCTGCATTGGCAGATGGATTCTTAACCACTGTGCTACCAGGGAAGCCCTGAGCCGGCAAGATTTCTATAGCCCTGAGCCAGCAAGATTTCAATAAAGGGAGTTGCAATGTTTTATTTTGTCAAATAAGACATTAAATATATACTTATTTGACATTTACTGGGCTTTGTCACATACTCATCACGTTATCCTTGTTTTCCTCACTTCACCATGGACAGGCACGGGTCCAGGACCCGGCATTAAGCTATCACTGTACCAGAAAATACAGAAACAAATCAGACTCAGACCCTGAATAGACCTGAAGCCTTATAGGGTCTAGGAATTAAAAGCAGCAGGATCTTTCTCCCTGTTTCACAGAACTCTGTATCATAGAAGCCAGGTCCTACCCACTACTCTCACTTGACTATTCATTTGTATGGTACTCTTTCCAAATTAGGGACATCTCTTCAAGGTTTTGTCTTATCCTCTCTCTACCCCCTCACTCTACTTCATTCAATCCTTGCCCTGTCAGCGGGGATGATCTCCGCAGCTAAAGGAGTGAGATTCATCAAGTTCACCTCAAGCCCTGCATAAACAAATCGGAAACCGAATCATTTAACTGATTTTCATGTATTTCTTTCAGTCTAGTAAGGCCTGGGTGGTAATCGTGTCTGACTCTGACGTATACTGCTTCTTTGGCACTTAAGCATTTATTATCGTAATAACTATAATAGCATACCATCACTGACCCTCAAGGTGCTTCTTAGAAGAGCCTGCCGGGCAGCCAGACACAGGCTGATCTGCTCACCACCACCCACGCTCCCCACCAGGAGGAAGATCCAGGAGTTGGAAACTCTACAAACAATGCAGCAACGTGTGTGGACCGCCTCAGGCTCACCTAACGCTCCTACCCTCGCTCCAACACACCACTCTAAGGGGTCAGGACAGGAAGCTCTGGGGCAAAGGCTGTTTCCAAGCTGTATCCTCCGGAGAATGAAAGGAAACTGAAAATATTTCCTAGGGTCGTACTCGGGGCAAGGTCTTGGTATAATCAGCATCAGTGGCTGCAGTTCACCGAGACCTCATTTTAAATTCCCCAGGGGAAACATTACAAGCAATTAGAAGAACGTTTCAACAATCTGGCATTCATATGGTCAATTGTGTACAAGCAGATCCTCTTCCTATTGTTCTAAATGTACAAAAGCACAGCTCTGCTTTTCACCAAGCTGATCTAATTTCCACCTTCGTATGATGGAACATCAATGTTTTTAGTGTTTTAACAGTAACAACAAAATTTCAAATCCAAACTCCTCTCAAAAACCCTGAAGATTTGGCCCTGCTGATCTCTCCAACTTGACCTCGGTCCTCTTTCTAGCTCTTGTTCACTGGACTCCAACACACAGACCTCGAACCCACGAATCCTGGCATGCACCAAGCTCTTTCCCTCCTCGGGCCTTCAGGCTTGCTGTTTTCTTTGCCTGGGCACTACCTGCTCACACCCTCCCTAAACCCACGGGGCAGCCAGAGAGATCTTAGGAACATAAATTAGATGGTGTTCGGTCTCTACTGATAACCCTTTAAGAGCTTCTCCCTCTGGATGCCCACAGGTCTTCATTCCCATCTCTCTCTTGGCACTTATCACTTTATTTCCTGAGTCATCACTATCTGTGTACATGACTTACTTCCTCTATAGCATTTCTCACGTTTGTACCCCATAGTACCTAGTACAGGGCTTGAGACTGTGACTGGTGGATGTACGGCTGGCTGGAAGGATTGGTTAGCTAGAAGGCTAGGCGGAAGGATGGACAGAGGAGGAAAGGAGGGAGGGAGGACGGAAGGAAGGAAAGCAGGCAGTCTGACTCTAAGAAAAGCCAAACAAGAACTGGAACTGGCAGGAACCTCCCAGGACTCTAGGGACCCAATATGAAATGTTCTCAACACAATACATAAAGTTTTCATCGTCTACGTATATGGCATTCAGTGTAAAATAACTAATGTCTGTACCCCAAAAATACGTGGTGAGATGAGAACAGAAAGAATTGTGGGAGGAATGTGATACTTCTGTTAGAAGGAGTTGTCTGAGACTTTCAGGGTGCTGCTCTCACCGGATGAACTATGTCTGTGCCCGGACTGCCTGTCCTCTGTGCGTGAGCCCAGAGCTGCCATCTCAAAGGGCAGCACGCCTAGGGCAGCGCGGAAGGAGGGGCGAGGGGAGGAGGCAGGCGTGAGACCATGAGATCAGTTTGCCGTGATCAGGCAGTCTTGGCAGGTAGTGTACTTGGCCGCTGTGTGGGACTATCTCAGGAGCTAGGAATCTGATCATCATGTTTGAACCTGACAGTGTGTGCTGGCTGCTATTACGTTGAGCTTTGCTGCTCTTGCTCTTGCCATGTCAGCTGCTCAGTGCACTAATACCGATTTAGTGAAACAGCAGCAAGTTTATGATAAGCTGCCCGTAATCTCCAGTGCATGAGTCCACGTTTAAACCACTTAGAAACAGTGCTCAATTCTCTTCCTTATTTAGAGGAAAGGTATGTGCCTTGCGTTGCATTTCTGGTATTTTGTGCCCCGCATTCCCTTTCTGAGACACTGAATGTTTTTCTCTCTCCTTCCTTTTTGAAACTCTCTCCCCTTGGATACTATGATGCTGTACTGTACTTCCCCTTGGCTTACGACCCTCACCCCCTGCCCCATCCAAGTCTTTGCAGGATCCTCTCCTTGCCCCAGCTCGAAGCGCTGGTGTTCCTCAAGGCTCAGTCCTGAACCTCCATGCCTCTCACCGAAGAACTCTCTCATCCAAGCCAAGGGCTTCAATAGCCGCGACGGGCATTGACACGCCAAGATACTTCCCTGGCCCAGAATCCATTCTCAACTCTAGACCCTCAGGCCTACTCATCCACTTTACATTTCCAGCTGATTGTCTCAAAACCTGTTTACACAAAACATGTTTAAAACCAAACTTGTGATTGTCATTCCTTCAAGTCAGAAAGCTGGGAACTATACTTATAGGGTCTCCATCTTTCTCGCTTGCCTCTATTCTATTCAACTCCCAACTTTATAGATATAACTGTCGACATAGCTCAAGTCCACCCAACTCTATCTCCACTATGGCCACTCTACACCCAACCCCAGCCACCGCTTGCCTGCAAAGCTTCATAACTGGATCCCCTGCAATTTCTCTTGCCTCCCCCCGCTCAGTAGTCAGAAAAACTTCTCCAAATACAAATGTTACCGATACCTCCCTGCTTCAAACTCTCTGACGCCTTTCCTTTACTTTTAGGCTAAAGACCCAGAACTCCTTAACATTGCCTACAAAGACTTCCACGGCCTAATCCTGTCTACTTTTCCAGCCTGATTTCACATAACACCCCCCACTGGGACCTCCCCATCTCTCTGCCATTAATTTCACTTGTATTTCATTTTAGGCCTTGACTTCCTCTGTTTCTTAAAATTCGTGCTGCAGAGGACAAGCATCACGGTGGGGAGATGTGGACTGGGGCTACCCAACCTCAACCATTCTCTTACCTTTTGTTTGTTCAAAGAAGTTATGCTAAAAATTCAATCTTAATTTATTATTATTTAGATGTCATTCCCTTCCTCTGAGTCAAAGAACTGGCCTCATGTATACTGACAACTTTTTCTGCTCAAAGATAGCAAACTTCACCTCCAGGAAGTCAGCTATAATGAGGCCCTTCATTAAGAAGTCCGAATGTGAATAACTAGATAGAAAATGGTGACTAAAAGTGATAGAAAATGGTGACTAAAAGTAAAGGGGAGAATAGTATACTCTAAAAAAACCTGACAGATGCTAATTTTCAGAAGAAAAGCAATTGTTGAAATTACCTCCAAATCTGAGATACTCAGGATGACAAGATGAGTATTTTTCTTAAACTATAAGAAAACGATGAAAATGCTCATATTTTTTAGATTTAAAACCTCCTCCATGAGATTTTTCTTTCCAAAGCTTAATATGTTTCTCAGCTTGGGTAAATACTTTAAAACAAAATCTGAACATTTCATCATTTAAAGTGATCTTGAATGTTATGGTGTGATGTGTGACTGCTTCCAGTTTCAGATTCTTCAGGTCTGTCACAATATGTTTTCTAAATAGAATAAGAAAACTGAAATGGCACGTCCCTCGCTAAGAGTTTTTTAACTGAATTCCTTTCTCTGCCTCACATTGTTCACAGCTGTCTTTTAGGCCAGCACAGCCAGGACCACTGGTGCCCTATCCTGCCTGATCGTTTTGTTTCCCTGGACGTGTAAATGTCCAAGCAGCGCAGGTTAGCCTGAGACGTGAAGTGCTCTGAGGAGAGGAACAACAGAGGTCAGTGTTCTAATCGCATGGGCAATTTTAAAGGCTAGAACATGGACAAATCTTTTCAGCTCTAAGTCATCAAGAGTCAATGAAACTCGGATGACCACATTTTCCTTCTGAATGACTATGGCTTAAAAGCAGTCACCTATTTTCATCAAGAGTTCATAGCACATTTTATTATAACCTAGACTTAGAAATGCATGACTCAGCCTGGTGGGGACTAGACCAGGAGACCACACCTGGAGATGTCTTCCCTAACACCCCGCCAGGGCCCAGGCAGGCAGCGGGGAGAGGGAAAGAAGCCCCAGTGAACAGAGAATTGGCATTGGGGATGCCAGTTTTTGTCTTTGAGCAGCAAAGGTGAGAGGGAAGAGAAGGTTAGGACACACGGGACACAGGAGAGGCTCCCTTCTCTTACACCCGGCGTCTTTAAGGGCTCGAATCCAAGACAGCTGATGTCAGCTACAGGGTGTGATCAACGGTGACCGCGGTGAGGATTCTATCACCGCATGTAACCCTACACCCTTCTGACCACAGAAATTGCTGTAGAAATTTCTATATCTCCATGAGATCATCTGTAAAGGAAAGCATCCCAATACAGAAAGCACATCTGACTGTTAATCAAAGAGCACAGTGTTCTTTGAGCACTTGCTACATGGCCCAGGAAAAGGTGACATATGTCCCCTTTAAGAAGCAGCTGAAGTAAAGGACATTAGAGAGTCCAGGACAGCTAGAGGTAGCCCCTGAAGCAGTGAGGACCAAAAGGAAAGGAATCATGACAGACAGCCAGTGGGAAGCAGCCGCATGGCACAGGGAGATCAGCTCCGTGCTTTGTGACCACCTAGAGGGGTGGGATAGGGAGGGTGGGAGGGAGGGAGACGCAAGAGGGAAGAGATATGGGGACATATGTATATGTATAACTGATTCACTTTGTTGTAAAGCAGAAACTGACACACCATTGTAAGACAGTTATACCCCAATAAAGATGTTAAAAAAAAAATAAAATATATAAATAAATAACTAAATCATGGATGACGAGTCTGAATAAAGAAAAGTTTAAAACGCAATTCTGATTTGTACTGAAATGCTTTTCCGAGTATACATTAAATGTGGTTTTTCAATTGCTTAAATTTGTGTTTTGTTGGCTCCTTAAAAAAAAGTTACCTAATGATTTGTCCTCTTTAAACCTTTCATTGCTTTTATGAACAAGATATTTTTGTACAAGGAGATTAGCCAGAGATTTTTTGCTATCACTACATTCCTTCACAAAGATACACACATTTAGGTATGTGCATGCTTACTATGCACCACTAGAGCTCTTAGTTTTGCCAAAAGAACGTGGCAATTCATGTACATTACAATGTTGGAAAAAGTATGGAATGCACTTATAACACCTTCCTTAAAGATTCATTGCTGAAAAAATCCATTTGAAAATAGTAAATTAAAATTGTATTGCTTAAAGACAGAAAAATGAATTAAATGGTCTTTAGGAACCCAGCCATTTGTATCGATCCATAAAGAGAATAACAAATATTCTGAGAAGAGTTTGGACCATGAAGCCTCCAGCAGGAAGTGGGAGCAACATGCCCTGCATCCCAGTTGGACAAATGGGCTGCTGCTCTGCTGTCATCTCCCACGCTAGGTCATCCGTGGCCTGGGTTCTGTCCCCTCAGATCTCAGCACATGAAGACCCCCTCCTACCATGTCCCACGTACAACCCCCTGGAGGAGGCAAGAGCGGCAGCTTTGGGATGCTGTTGGATCCACTGCTCTCACAAAGTAGACTAGCCTATTGAAATGAGAAATGATCTTTAAACATTAGGAGTTTCCTTTACTCAAGAGCAAAACGGGTAGTAATTTGAAAGAGCAGTAAATACGTTATGAAGCTTAATGGTCAATTCTCTGGCCGTGAAACTGAAAGACTTCAAAATATATACCAATAGTCTCCAGCAGAGAGAGAAAATACCTCTGGACACAACGATTCTTAAATAAATTCAGGGGTTTCCCTGGTGGCGCAGTGCTTAAGAATCCACCTGCCAATGCAGGGGACACGGGTTCGAGCCCTGGTCTGGGAAGATCCCACATGCCGCGGAGCAACTGAACTTGTGCACCACAGCTACTGAGCCTGCGCTCTAGAGCCCGCGAGCCACAACTACTGAGCACATGAGCCACAACTACTGAAGCCCCCGTGCCTAGAGCCCGCGCTCCACAACAAGAGAAGCCACCGCAATGAGAAGCCCACGCACCGCAACGAAGAGTAGCCCCCACTCGCCACAACTAAAGAAAGCCCGCACACAGCAACAAAGCCCAACAGAGCCATAAATAAATAAATAAATTCAAAACACCGACAGGTGAAGCAGAAAGGCTTATTGCTGTCCCTCAACTGTCCTGAGCCACTTGGTCGATTCCAAGCTGTGTGATAATCTATAAACAGAGTTGAACAAAGAGAAGAGGAAACTTGGTGGTATCCTGAAATCTGTTCTCTTATCAGGGCTCCAGGGACTGGAGTTTGTGCTTGGTTTTAACCTGCTGTTGGCTGACATTTTTAAAGGAAAGGCCACTCTATTGACTCACACAGATAGAGATGTCTGAACAAATGTCCCACTAGAAGCATAAGGGATGTTCTTATAATACATCAAGATTCCATCAGGTCTGAAAATTGATTTAAATGAAAAGTCTCTAAAAGAATGAGAAATAAGCCAAGGGGATATCTTGTTAAAGAAAATTAAACTAGCGATTGAAATCGGATCCCGTTATTAACTGCCTGGCTCTGGTCAAGGCAATAATTTTCCTGTGCCTCAATTTTCCAGTCTATAAATGAGGGTCATACATGCTGGAGCCCAGCTCTGTTATAACCAACCATGAGAATTTGGACAGCTGCTTTGCCTCTCTGAGTGTCATTTTCCTTAACTATAAAAGGAGAAGCTCCTGTAGAAAACCCTTAAGGGCCATTCTCATTTAGTTCCATGATGTTGTAATAAGAGAAGAAAGCGGTGAAACATGCAAAACTTTTTGTAAGAAATACCCCATATAAGTGCAGCTGAAGATTTCATCATTTTTCTAATGTTTAAGTTAGTGTGGGAAATTATTTGGTTGCCATTTTTTTTTTAGAATGTGAGTATCCATATTCACACAGTGAATTAAAAATAAAACCTGCAAAAGAAACAGTTGGGTTTCTGTAAGTGGTCGACAAGCCTGAAGAAGTCCAGGATATGTGTACATTTGCCCAATTGATCTCCACCTTCCTCTGATACTGCAGGAGTCCTCACATGATCAATGTTAGAGAAAGAACCAGTCTTTTCTTCTTTCACGACATAAGGAAGCACCTGTTAGTTGGGGAGGCACCTATACAGACATACAGTCACCCAGAGACACAGAAGAGACTCAGCTTTTGGCTTTGGCTGTGATTCAAATATTACATCATGTACCTGGGGGTTATATTAGAACACAGCCCAGTAATGATTCAGTAATCTGCTAGGTCTAATTTGTGACTAAATTAGAGTATTCCAGAATCTATGGAGCTCCTATTTCTACACTGGTCTGTAATAGATGGTTCAAGTCTTGTCCTTGAAAATTTCTCTAGGAAAAAAAAATGTCAGTATAGTTGAGCCACTAAGAACTTAAATGGGAAAAATATTCCCAGGATGGCCTCAACATCTTAATTCCATGCTCCTGACTTTCCCATAAACACTGATCACAAATCAACATTCATCCTCAGCTTCTTGGATCACTGGAGCTAAACCAGTGGCTGCCCCCAGTTCAGGGCACTCAGAATTTAAGCTTACATGGGAGTCTCCAGCTTACACTCCAACCCAATTCTACACTCCCCTTTACTATACATACTAGAATATAAGGTGAATATAAGGCCACATTTAAGTCTTTTCAAAATCTCTCATATCATACAGCACTTTCTCAATTACTTCCTTTTTAAAATAAAGTATTATTTGGGGAAGACATGTTAACCTGAAATGACCTCAATCGATGTTTTAGGTATTTATTAGCAAGAAAGAGGCCAAGCTATCAAACTTAATTCTCATAATTGTTTTTCATCCCACAGTTGTGAGTGCTGAAAGCCGTCATAAGTAAGACTTTCAAGATGATTATGCTGTGACGATCACAGTGTGTGCTTCGGGATAATTTAAAAATCCTTTTCATGTTCTGAAATGGTGTACTTTCCAGTGACAGCAGCAAAAGCAAACTCAGATAGAGCTGTGTCTCAAGTCACCTGGTCTGAAGTAGAGAAAAAACGGCATTAAAGTGGCTTTAGGAGTATTAAAGATGGAATTTGAATATAATTACCACATGAAATGTAAGTGAACAAATGAATACTTCTAAGTTATTATTTTACAGATTATGTGACCTTAAATATGTTTGTAAAACTAATTTACTAAATTAAACGTAAAGAGACACACGACCACTACATCTATATTGCTCCATGTTTCATAATCAAGTTAGCCAAACTGGGAATTCCCTGGTGGTCCAGTGGTTAAGATTCCGTGCTTGCATTGCAGAGGGCATGGGTTTGATCCCTGGTCTGGGAACTAAGATCCTGCATGCAGTGCAGTGTGGCAAAAAAAAAAAAAAAAAAAAAAGTTAACCAACCCCTTTCTTTTTTTTTTTTTTTTTGATGGTGTGAGAGGGAGATCTTCCCATTGAGAAGCGAGAGATCATCTTATGTCGGGGTCATCTTATACATGGGCATGTTCTAGAGAGTAACAGATGTGCTGAATCTATATGTGCTGAGGTCTGGCTGACAAAAGACAAAAAGAAATGATATGAAACCCAATCTTGAAATTCCAATATGCTTTGGGTTCCTTGTCAGGAATTCCATTTGTTTCATTGGGTAAAATTTAGGGTTCATTTCAGCCTGAGCCAAAGGGCTCCTCATCACCTTTCCTGGACAAATGAAAGGAGCCTCTTCCAAAACTTTACCACTTAAAACACAAAAGGCATTATACTGACATTCAGCACTGGCAGAGCAGTTAGTTATATAACAATAATATCGAACACAGTGAGTGTTTACTAGGCGCTGTGCAAAATGTTTTACATATAATAATCACAACAATGTATTACCCTCATCTCAGAGACGAGGAAACCGAGTAACGCGTAAGGTAGCTTACCTCAGTCCCTTAAGTGGTAAAGGACAGCGCTAGGATTTGAACCCAGGCAGTCTTACTACAGAGCCTGCACCCCTACACATGATACTGTACCACTTCAAACATTTAATAACAGAACCTATGAGAGTGTAAACCTTTCCAGGGGTCCTTTCCACTCTGCACAGCACTTCTTTTCTAGCATCAGGCCGTGGGAGAAACTAAATTAGTGATTTAAATAATCTTCAATTCTGAGCTCACCATTCTCGAACAATTGCTTCAAAACTTACCTGGTGGCTGAATCCAACCAGTGTCTCCTAGTCCTCATTCTTTGTGTATTCATATTTCTACCTCTGAGTACCATTTACGACTCCTACATTGGTGAAACTCTTCCTTGGGCTAACAAAACTCTCCTTTCTTGATTCTCCTCTAGCCTCAATGCCCCTTCCTCGTGTTCTCCTTCACTGTTCTTCCATCTCCTTGTTAAGTGTTGAGGTTTCTTTTGCCTCTTTGTCCCGGGTGGTCTCATCTATTGTCGAGGCTTTGTTTTCCACCTTTGGGCTCCCAACTTTATATTGTTTGACTTTCTTCTAAATTTCAAAATCATAGCTCCAGCTGTTCACTGGACTTCCCCACTTGCATCTCAAATACAACAGATCCCCATAGAAACTCACTTCCTTCACTTCATCCATCGCCCCGCCTCGCTCCCAAATCTGATCGTCTCTTATAGTCCTCATTTCCTCTAACGGCATCACTGTCTAGCCAACTACACAAGCCTGAAGCCTTGGACCCATCTTGGACTCTTCCTCATTTCTCACAATTTTCCCTTACTATTATCCCTAACACACGCACACACTCATTGGATCACCAGATTCTTCCAATTTTACCTTCTAAATGTCTCCTTGATCTGTTTCCTCTTGACTATTCCACCACCATGAGGTAAGCCCTCATCACCTCTCATTTGGATTATTGCAATGGCCGTTTGTTTGCCTCTCCTAGCTCAACTCCATCCTCTAAGCCCTTAAGTGAGTGATCTTTTAAACATGAATCTGACCACACCCACTCCACTTACAAAACATCTGCAACCACAACCCTTCTTTGCCTACAGGGTACCAACCTAATGGCACAGACTGGTACATAAGGCTCTTCACAACCAGATTCTTGGCTACATTTCTAGTCTCATTCCTATCTCCCTTCTCCAGTCGCACCTCCCCAAGTGAACTATGATCCAGACCATTGGAGCCACACCCACATTCACACCAACTGTGAGCTCCTGAAGGGGAGTCTCTATCTTTCTTAATGACCTCTAAGCATCGGAGTTCACTACATCAGACTTTGGCATTCTCTAGTTGCGGCTAGTGGGGGCTACTCTTCATTGTGCTGCTCGGGCTTCTCATTGCGGTGGCTTCTGTTGTTGTGGAGCACGGGCTCTAGGAGTGCGGGCTTCAGTAGTTGTGGCACGCGGGCTCAGCAGTTGTGGCGCACGGGCTCAGTAGTTGAGGCGCGCGGGCTCTGGAGCGCAGGCTCAGTAGTTGTGGTGCACAGGCTTAACTGTTCCGTGGCATGTGGGATCTTCCCAGACCAGGGCTTGAACCCGTGTCCCCTGCATTGGCAGGCGGATTCTTAACCACTGCACCACCAGGGAAGCCCAGCATCAGACCTTTTGAAGAAACGTGGTTCTAGGCATTTTAAGGCACTTTAGAGTAACATCTCATCCTTGCAACAGACCTGCAAGGATACACAGCACTATTGCCTCCACTTAACAGGCAAAGAGCAGACTCCAAGCAGCTGAGGAACCTGAATGGTTACGATTAAGGGACTAGTAAGTGAATCAGCCAAATTTTGAAGCCAGGTCAGGCTGACTCTAAAACCTGTGCTTTAGCTGAGACCAACTCTGATTATATCTAACACCATAATTTCACTTGCAAGGGAACACCCAGGAAGCAATATCACTGCTTTAGGCTTGCAGAGGTGCACAGATGCAGGTCACTTGGGGAGGTAGCAAGCACCATACTTTCCGTCCAACTCCCACTACATCACAGCATCCCATAAATGGGAAAGCATGTGTGCTCTAGCCTAACACAAACTTTTCACCCTCTCATTGAGCCCCAAATGAAGCCCTTTGAGGAGGCAGCCTAGTATTTTAAGTGGCCTGTCTTTAAGGAAGGGAAAAGTCTGGAAATGAGCCTAAACACTGCTTCTGACTTAATGATGTAGATGGAATACTCAGAGCTTGTCCATCCTTGAGAAGTTAGAGTCCAAACTCTGTCATCCTGAGTCTGATTTTATTAAACAGTTTATTAAACAGTTATTTTATTAAACAATTCATCACCCTACATATTTGTTTCTGTTATCTAATGCTAACACATACACTCAGCTACAGCCAAAAAAGGAAATTGCTTCAAGAGTTACTCATCATATAAAACATATGCAACTTGTTCCCTTATTACTTTTATAATGTGGTCCCTAAAGTTCCAGTCTAAGAACCACTGGATCAAGTGCCAGATGTGTCTCTGCCAGTAGCTGCTTATGTAGCTTTGTGCAAATCCATTTCCATATTTTCTTTTTTTAAACCAAGGAATTCTAGTAGTTGATCCATAAGCAGTTCCTCTGAATTCTAATATTCAAAGACTGTTCTTACTTTTAGGATGTTTCTCACTAGGTTAAAGTTATTTATTCTGAGGGACTCTAACCCACATGATCATTTTCACAAGTGGTTTTTAAATGGTAGTCAAGGATGATGGGTTGTAAGTTAATTCCAATATTATCTTAGGAAAAAAAGAAAAAGACTGTATCAAATGCATTCAAACACACGCTAAAACATTCATGCCATTCAAATACAATTCAGGCAGCATCACCCAGACTGCAAAGTAATAATTGAAATATCTAAGAGAATTCCATGAACCCATGAACCTGGTCTCATGTTCACACATGCACATGTGTGAAGATGGCTCTTGGACCTATTGAGATAATTATTGAAATGCCATGAGATACAAGAGGCAAAAATAAACCTGAGAATTTGGGGTAATTACACAGGCAAATATCATTGGTAAAACTAAGTGACTACTCAGTAAAACTTAAGGAAAACACCCTCTATGTGTTGTCATAGCTGACACATGCATACAGTAAACCATTGCTAGGTGCCCAGAAAGTTTTGTTTATAGGCGTTGAACTTCTCATGAAGTGACAGCCACTGGGTGCCCTAGATAAGATCAAATGACCTATGACATAGGTGCCCAATAAATGCCTGTTGAATGAATGTTATGTGAAAATACTATAAAAAGTAATGTCATGCAAAAGTAAAGCATTGTTAAGACTCTTAACTCATTTTCCATCCCAAAGAAACGGGAATTCCAGAAGGATGACTGAAGAGATTCCTTTTCAATCTTTGTGGGGCTCACAGTCACAGAAAGCATTCTCACCAAAATCCCGTCCGTAAAAACACACATTGGGAAGAGAATTTATATACCAACATGTTTTGCTATTACTGATCAAACAGAAGCCCTTTGATCAAAAAAGCAATCAAGAAGGAACAATTTTAAAGCAAGGAAAGATTTGGCACGATCTATTGGCTTCATATTTTAAAATCAGACAGCTTTATATAGTATTAGTAAACAATATATAATATTGTTGTAAACAAATCTCTGGAGGAGCCCCAGATGGGGCAGGAGGAGGGAGCTCTAAAGAGGTTCTCACAAAGTGGGGCTCCTCGGAGGTGCGTGCAGCCATCACGGTCCGCAAGCAAAGGCCAGTTCCCAGCCCAGCGCTGCCTCCTGGAAGGGACTCACCTGGCGTCCTGGAGTTGGCCCGGGCTGCAGGCAGGAGGAGGGAGAAGCAGAGGCTGCAGCTGAGCCAGAGCGCAGGCATGGCTGGGCCGGGCCGCACAGTCAGCCGCTGCAGGGGTGCTGCCCTTGCGCCTCGCGGCTGGGAGCTTTCACTCTGCGCTCGGCTCTGCCTTCCTTTTCCTGGATCAGGTGGTTTTATCGACTCTCCTACCTGACTCAGTTCTGACAGGAAGAGAGCGTGTGTTTCAGGGTGTGACTCACCTGTGAATAAGGAGGACCCAGCCCTCGGGAAGCAGACAAACACACAGCACACGCGGAGCTGTAAAAGCGCTCACCCCAGCTGCCAGGCTCCCCCCTCGCAGCAAGAAGGGCGCACACCTGGCCTGGGCCGAGGGTGTGGTGCAGAGGCCTCGGCCCAGCGATCCTTCTGGAGGAATGTGCCAGATCCCCCTGAGCCCCCCTTCTCTCCCAGGGTGGTTCAGGGCAGAATTCGGAGGTAGCTAGCAGCCTGCCCCTTCCTCCAACCGGGAGGCCCAGTCTCATGAGTGCAAACTCAGAAATAAGCCAGCAGCTGTGATCAGCTCTGGTCTGAAAGACATCAAGGAAAACAGGCCAGTCCAACAGTCACAACAGGGTCCCCTTTACCCTCCAGCCTAGGCTCAACCTCTCTCTGAAATACAGTAGCCCTACCCCAGTCTATCCCCTCTGGTGACCCCTCATTCTATGCCTCACCATCACCTGGCTGGACCAAGGTTCCTCTCCTGGGTCCCCAGGCCTAGTAACTCATTAAGTCATCTGTTGATTGGTGGGCCTCCCACCAGTCTGTACTAGGCCAGGCACCATTCTGCATCACTAACAGCTAGTATGGTACCCAGCATGCACTTGGTGCTCAGTTAATGTTCTGTTGGACTGACTAGGAAAGGGGATCCAGATTTTATATTCTTTTTACATCATAGAGCATATTTCTCACGCCCTTCTCTATGCGCCCTTTAGAAAATATCCGTAGAGTCCAGCGGTGGGTGTCATCCAAGTCCATTGTCCTAGGTGGGTAAGAAACTGCAAGTGGTGTATCCTACATTGTCCCTTTCCCTAGGGAGGCTGGTGGCACTAATTCAAAGAGGTGGCTGCCAAGGAGAAAGCTTTGGTTCCTACTAGAGATTTTTTAATTGCCAGAGGTATTATATATATATATATATATATATATATATATATATATATACACACACACACACACACACAATCTGTCCAAAACAATCACCCCTACTTTTCATCATCAAGGCCTGCAAAGACCCCCAATAAAGCCCCCAATAAACTATCGTTCACTGACTAAATAGACGAATGGGTGTTCTCTAGATAGTTCCATACATGATAACAACATAAGGTGAAAAACAATGCAAAACAGTACATGATTAAGTGTCAAAGGGTATAAGATTTCAGTTTGTGCGTGTAATCAAGGCCAGGTTGGGCTGCCTGGACAGCTAGGGATGGCTTTGTACAGAACATGGAGCATGCACCAGGTGTTCAGGAGTACCTGGGATCTGAATACAGCAACAAGGACCCATAGCAGTGAGGTAGGTTACTGCAAACTGGCCAAGACCTACTCTAAAAAAACAAATCTCCATCAGTAAAAAATGGGGACTAGAAAGGAAGCTCCCGGGGCTTCCCTTCCCTGGTGGCGCAGTGGTTGAGAGCCCGCCGGCCGATGCAGGGGACGCGGGTTCGTGCCCCGGTCCGGGAAGATCCTACGTGCCGCGGAGTGGCTGGGCCCGTGAGCCGTGGCCACTGAGCCTGCGCGTCCGGAGCCTGTGCTCCGCAACGGGAGAGGCCACAACAGTGAGAGGCCCCCGTACCGCAAAAAAAAAAAAAAAAAAAAAAAAGAAGGAAGCTCCAATTTTCTTATCGCAAGCTTGATTTTCTTTTATTCTGTCCATGATTCGAAAAAATATTCTTCTCTCCCCAGACTCATTGTGTCTGATTACTGCTGAAGTTTCAGGTCACAGAGACCAGTATTCAGAATGTTCCCTTCTAGTATCTGGTGCATTGTAGAGGCTGAAATCATGTCCCTGAGTTGTCTGTTCCTTGTACGCCTACCCAGCAGTGATGGGCAGTGCTCCCCAGCCCTGCAGGAACGAGGAGCCGAGCCCTGCAAAGTCTTGAAGGGAATTTCATTTTAGTACAGATGACTGTACTTTATTATAATTCAAAAGTTGGAGCAGATAATTTCCAGCTACCATCATTTTTGGAGAGTAATAATAATAGCTAAAAAATATACAGTACCTATTTGCCATCACTGTTGTAAATCTTTTATACATAACCCCTCAGTCTTCAAAGCAATGCTATGAAACAGATGTACTGTTAATTTCCCCATTTCACAGATGAGAAAAAGAAAGATGCATGGAAAGACATGGAAAGATCAGCAACATGCTTGAAGTCACATTGCTTGTAAATGGCAAAACCAAGGTTCAAAATCAGGCAATCTAGTTTCAAGTCCATAAGCTCTTTGTTAGGTCAGGTTAAAAAGCACCATAAAAGGGAATTCCCTGGAGGTCCAGTGGTTAGGACTCCATACTCTCACTGCCGAGGGCCTGGGTTCCATCCCTGGTTGGGGAACTAAGATCCCACAAGCCAAAGGGTTTGGTCTAAATAAATAAATAAATATATACGCCCCCCCCCCCCCCGCCCCGCCAAAAGCCATGGATATTTCCCTCTGCCATGCAGTCTGATTAAAAGAAAAAAAAAAAAAAAGCACCATAAAAAAGACAAATTCACAATATTGAATGGATTCAATATGGAGTCAATGGTTATTTATCAACATCTCCATTATAGCCCCACCAGGCTGTGGACTCCTGGCTCACATCAATAAAGCTAAGTCACAATGAACTTTGAACAAATACTTCTGACTTTCCTAACATGTTAGTTCTGCAAGGAGCCCCAGGGGTCATCTGGACCTGGGGTAGAAAACGGGCAGCAGGCCCCTGGATAGCAGGCCAATAGTAGCCTCTTTTATATGAACAGAATGCTCCAGTGTTTCTCAGTTCCTACCTCCTCTCCTTGCCTTATTCTGGGCATCTTCACACATCTGAACAGCCTGTCTGGCTCAGGCTTGCAACCTCTGCTCTGACTTAATTTCTTACGTCCCTCAGGGACAGTGTCAACTCCCTTTGCGAATCTGAACATTTCGGAGTGCATTGCTGTGGTTAAGAATGCTCTAGAGGTCAAAGGTCAAGGCTCTGGAGCTGATAGATTCCCAGAGCCAAATCCTGGCTGCTTCCATCACTCACCAAGGCAGGTTATTTAGTTTTCTCTATGCCTCAGTTTCTTCACCTGTAACATAGCAATAATAATAGAACACTTACCTAGTAAATTTGTTGGGAAAATTAAATGAGTTAATGACCTATATAGTGCTTAGAGCAGCACCAGGCATATAACATGCCTTATACAAGTAAGCTATTAATAATAATAATACTAGTAATAATAATAATAACAGTTGTTGCTATTATTATCACTAAGCACCATCAGTTTTTCCTTGTTATAATGACTAACAAATATCATAGAGAAAGATGGGATTTTTTTTTTTTTTTTTGCTTTAACCCTTCTACTAATTGATTATTCCATCAGAACTTCAAACGTCTGTGAAACACTTGGTCTAATCCAGGTTCATGTCCTGATTACAAACATTTACTCAGAAGTTAATTAATTTGTATTTTTGCTACATATCTGGAAATTTCCTCCACATTCAGATTCACCTGCCTAATGTTTCAAAAGTTTTGCATTTAGAAATTCATATTAAGTAAGTCATGGGTAGTGGTGGAGATGGAATCTTATATTTCAGAGAAAATATAAAGGTAAGAAGGATTTGAATATATCCTTATGATTAACTTCAATTAACACATGCTTTTCAAAAAGGCAACAAAAATCTATTTGCTTTTCCATATGACCCAAATAAATCTTTTTTTCAAATTCAGACAAAAATCAGTCAATTTTATGTTACGTGTATTTTTACACAAAAAAGTAAAAAGAATCTTGATACTATTCAGCAATAAAAAGGAATGATCTACTGATACTTCCAGAACATGAATATATTTCAATGCATTGTGCTAAGTGAATGAAGCCAGACACAAAAGACCAGATTCTATATGATTCCATCTATATGAAATTCTAGAAAAGGTAAAACTACAAGGAAAAAAAACAGATCAGTGGTTACCAGGGGTAGGGAACTGACTGCAATGCGGTGTGAGGATAATTTTGAGGGCATGAAAGAAATATTCTGAAATATGAATGTGGTCAAAAGTAATCAAATAGTACACTTAAAACAGGTAAAATTGATTGTCTATAAATTATACCTCAATAAAACTAGTATTAAAAAATAAGAGAAAATCTCAGGACTTCCCTGGTGGCACGGTGGTTAAGAATCTGCCTGACAGTTCAGGGGACACGGGTTCGAGCCCTGCTCCAGGAAGATCCCACATGCCGCGGAGCAACTAAGCCCGTGCGCCACAACTACTGAAACCCGCTCACATAGAGCCCGTGCTCCACAACAAGAGAAGCCACCGCAATGAGAAGCCCGCGAAAGCCTTCGTGTAGCAACGAAGACCCCACGCAGCCAAAAATAAATAAATAAATTTACTTTTAAAAAATCGAGAGAAAATCTAAAAAAAAAGCTATTTTATAATTAAGACAATACTTTAATTCAAATGTGCAAACTCAAGCGCAGAACTAGAAACACATCAGTGACTGCATAAATTGTGACAAGCCAGAGCACAGATTCCAGACTCGTCGTCTTGCTGTTTCTATTAAGCTCCAAAGAGTTTTGAGCAGAAGGTCATCTCAGGCTTTCAGGCAGAAATACCACCCAAGAATTGCAGGGAGACCCCTCTTCTGGTTTTGTTTTGTTTTGCGGTACGCGGGCCTCTCACTGTTGTGGCCTCTCCCGTTGTGGAGCACAGGCTCTGCACGCGCAGGCTCAGCGGCCATGGCTCACGGGCCCAGCCGCTCCGCGGCATGTGGGATCTTCCCGGACCGGGGCACGAACCCGTGTCCCCTGAATCGGCAGGCGGACTCTCAACCACTGCGCCACCAGGGAAGCCCTTTGTTTTTGTTTTTTAATTTATTTTACTGAAGTGTAGTTGATTTAGGGATCCCTCTTCTGGAGGTCCGTTTCAGCAATATACAAAAGGAAAGAGATGCCTTTCTGAAATGTTTGCTTAGGAGCATGAATTTTAAACCCGTCTTGGACTTTTGTCCTAGGAAATCAGCACCTAGAATTTCCTCTTACCTTTTCCAAAGTAGTCACATTCATCTAGAGTGTAACCCCTGGTATCAGTGGGGATAACGTTCTATGCAGAAGTTCTCTGAACAGAGATGGAAAGGTACTGGAGCATTTCCCCAGGGAATGACCAGGAAGGCTGAGGCCTTGGAAGTCCCCTTTGTCCATTGTTTCTTTTGCAGTTCCGTCATCGTCCAGGGGGCTTTTTTTTTTTTTACATGCTGTGTAAATCCCCTCACAGAGCTGTCATCTCTCCACCCCAACCTACCAAATAGAATTGCAAGTGACATGTTGATTTTTTGCCTTGAGTTCCATCATTACCTTAGTTAACTTTCAAAAGGAATGTCTGGCATGTCACCCGCTTTCAAACTCACTTATGATAAAAACTGAAGCACTGGCTGTTAACATGCCAGCAGGAGACAGGGCTGCTGGTCTTGATCCCAAGCCTTTAATCTCCTCAAATAGTTCTAATGACGTCAGCATTTGCATACAATTTTTAAACGCAAAATAATGCAATCAGGGGGAAAACCAACAACTCCCCCTTTGTTCTTAATTGGTAAAGGAAAATGTCCATAAATGGAAATGGTTTGGTGTTTCCTGGATCGTCTGGGTAAATTCTCTGAAGTTGGCCAGACTCCAGAAAAGCAGTGTTCTCTGAAGCAAGCATCCTGGCTGAAGTGGCAAGCTTCCATCTTATGCAGAAATGTATATGGTGTTCCCACAGCTAGTTTTCAGTGAGCAGTGGAAGCCAGACCAGAGTTCAAGTAATACCTTTTACTTAAAAAATTTTTTTTTAATTTAATTTTTATTTTATATTGGAATATAGTTGATTTACAATGTTGTGTTAGTTTCAGGTGTACAGCAAAGTGATTAAATTATATGTACATATACATATTATATATTCAGTTTCAGATTCTTTTCCACTATAGGTTATTACAAGATATTGAATATAGTCCCCTGTGCTCTATGGTAGGTCCTTGTTGTTTATCTGTTTTGTACAGTGGTATGTATCTGTTAATCTCAAACTCCTAGTTTACCCCTCACCCTCCCCACCTTTTACTTTTTAAGGGGAGATATTCCTTTCTCTATGGTTGGCTGGTGATGCACCTGGGACCAGGGAAGTGATGGGAAATCAACAGCTAACCACAAAGAGCAACTTCGTTTGCGTATTTTTTTATTTTTTTATTTTTTTTTTATTTTTATATTTTTTTTGCGGTATGCGCGCCTCTCACTGCTGTGGCCTCTCCCGTTGCGGAGCACAGGCTCCGGACGCGCAGGCTCAGCGGCCATGGCTCACGGGCTTTGTTGCTCCGCGGCATGTGGGATCTTCCCGGACCAGGGCACGAACCCGTGACCCCTGCATCGGCAGGCGGATTCTCTACCACTGTGCCACCAGGGAAGCCCCGTTTGCGTATTTTTTGATATAGCTATTATAGACAGAAATAGTCACA
This sequence comes from Kogia breviceps, assembly GCF_026419965.1. Taxonomy (NCBI): domain Eukaryota; kingdom Metazoa; phylum Chordata; class Mammalia; order Artiodactyla; family Physeteridae; genus Kogia; species Kogia breviceps. Next base: position 25,305,190 of record NC_081310.1, on the reverse strand, counting down.
CTGTTTATTTGTTTAACCAATACAACAAATGGAGGGGAGTGGAGGGAAGGACACACGCTCAAAAAAAGGCAAAATAGAAAAAAAAAAAGCGAGGGTGAAAGATTCTGCAAGGGAACTCTAGTGGATTCAGGGCGGGTGCCAGCTGTTGTGTTGTGGACAAAATTTGGTCATCCACTCAGGTGTGAAATGTCCATTAGTAGATTAAACGCCATCCTTGGTTCCTTACCCACTCTAATACGCGGACCATCGGTATTCAGATTTTTTTTTTTTTTTTTTTTTGCGGTACGCGGGCCTCTCACTGTCGTGGCCTCTCCCGTTGCGGAGCACAGGCTCCGGACGCGCAGGCGCAGCGGCCATGGCTCACGGGCCCAGCCGCTCCGCGGCATGTGGGATCTTCCCGGACCAGGGCACGAACCCGTGTCCCCTGCATCGGCAGGCGGACTCTCAACCACTGCGCCACCAGGGAAGCCCGGTATTCAGATTTGAATGAGAGGTAAGGAGCCCACCGCAGTGAACTTCTTCCCTGGACTGCAGTGTCGGGAGTCAGGGCTGCAGGCGTGACAAGGTAATTCCAAAGAAGCAGGCAGCCACCTTCGATCAGAGGTCCCCACCCCTGCCTTTCGGAAAGAAACAAGTTCACGAAACATTGTTTCTAAACGTGACTCTGTTTCAATCTGGAACTTTCCACCTTTAATAATTAAAAAAATTAGCATTTAGAGTCTAACTCTCTGCCTTTAGATAGGAAACTTTGGATGTATTTTAAACATCTAATAAGAGTTTTGACAGGAATTCCCTGGTGGCGCAGTGGTTAAGAATCCGCCTGTCAATATGCAGGGGACACAGGTTTGAACCCTGGTCCAGGAAGATTCCCACATGCCATGGAGCAACTAAGCCCGTGTGCCGCAACTACTGAGCCTGCGCTCTGGAGCCCACGAGCCACAACTACTGAGCCTGTGTGCCACAACTACGGAAGCCCGCGAGCTCAGAGGCCATGCTCTGCAGCAAGAGAAGCCACCTCAATGAAAAGCACGTGCACCACAATGAAGAGTAGCCCCTGCTCACCGCAACTAGAGAAAGCTCACGCGCAGCAACGAAGACCCAACACAGCCAAAAATAAATTTATTTTTTTTTAAAAAAGAGTTTTGACAATTATAATACTGACAGCAAAACTGTACTGAATATTCCGCGTGTGCCCAGCTCAGTGCTGGGAGCCTTGCAGGGGTTTTGGATTTCATTCCTCACCACCGCCCTCTGAAGCAGGTGCTATTATTATCCTCATTTTGAGGTTACCCAGGCTCCTTCACAAATCCATGCCAATGTCTTGCTCTAGAGTTATTATTCAACTAGAGTATAAAAACAAATTAAGCCTCACACTTAGATAAACACGCCCTTCTCCAACTAAAAAAAAAGAGTTGGATCTTCAAATAAAAAGCCTAATCTTTATATTTATTTTTACTTTTGCTGAGGGAATTTTTTTCCCAGTTTTATTGAGATAGAATTGACATACAGCACTGTAAAAGTTTGAGGTGTACAACGTTAATGCTTTGACTTATATACGTCATGAAATGATTACCACAATAAGTTTAGTGAACATCTATCATCTCGTACAGATGCAAAACTAAAGAAATAGAAAAAGATTTTTCTTCCTTGTGATGAGAACTCAGGATTTATTCTCTTAACAACTTTCATACATAACATAGAGCAGTGTTACTTATATTTATCAAGTTGTACATTACATCCCTAGTACTTATTTATCATACTACTGGGAGTTTGTACCTCTTAACTACCTTCATACAATTCACCCTTCCCTCATCCCCCGCCTCTGGTAACTACAAATCTGATCTCTTTTTCTATGAATTTGTTTATTTGTTTGTTTGTTTTTGAAGTATAATTGACCTACCAAATGCCTAATCTTTATAAGATACACTATATTCTACAGAGACTCCTCTTCTGCAGATCAGCAATAAAGGTTTGGTTATTAAGAGTACATTTTCCTTTTCACATTACCTTTTGTAACTCTTCAGTGCAGGATGACTTCGAATTCTTATGCAAAATCCTTTTATGTGTAATCAGGTCTTAATGGTTTTCTCTTGGTCTGATACCTTAACCCAGGTATAAGAGCTCTTCATTAAATAACTCAACTCTTGAACTCCTTAGGATAATTGGAAATTAGTTTCAGCATGGTGTAATGAGTCTGCGCAGTCTGAAAGAGCTCCAGAATTTAGTAGCTGTCTCTCTGGGGTCAGCTTTTCTAGGGCCTCGTTACACGGAAATCCCCAAACGTTCACTGGGTGGTTCTTTTGCAGGAAGCCTGAAGATTGGATTAGACTTCTGTTAAAAGGTAAAACTGTGAGATCACTGCAATTATGGAAAGAGCTTCAAATAATCTCAGAAAAATCTAGAGACATTCCTCACTGACCTAAAAATTTCTCACAGCTTCAATATGTCTACTTAGACTAAACAGCAGAATTAACGCAGTGATTCAGACAACTTAAACCAAAATGACACACTTATCTCAACTCCCTGGATATTTTATTTTTTATTTATTTTTAAAATTTTTTTAAGAAGGTGTTGGGGGTAGGAATTTATTAATTAATTAATTTATTTTTGCTGTGTTGGGTCTTCGTTTCTGTGCGAGGGCTTTCTCTAGTTGTGGCGAGCGGGGGTCACTCTTCATCGCAGTGCGTGGGCCTCTCACTATCGCGGCCTCTCTTGTTGCGGAGCACAGGCTCCAGGCGCGCAGGCTCAGTAGTTATGGCTCACGGGCCCAGTTGCTCCGCGGCACGTGGGATCTTCCCAGACCAGGGCTCGAACCCGTGTCCCCTGCATTGGCAGGAAGATTCTCAACCACTGTGCCACCAGGGAAGCCCCCCCTGGATATTTCAGGTGAATGTATTTCAGGCCTGAATTATTCGGACAATTGTTTCAATGTCCTATCTTTTATTGTATGAAGACACAGCAGAGCAAGATTTAATTGCTTTAGCAAAGCTGCTAATACCTTTGCTCTTTTCTTATCTCAGGGTGCTTTATTAAAGCAATCCTGGGAAGTAACTTAGAAAAACACAGAATATGTGTTTTGCAGAAAACACAGAAAAAGCAGAATATGACTACTTGGTTTTGCAGCAGAATTGTTTATATGGAATTAATATATTTTACATGCCTTGTTAAACTTAGAATGGATTATACCTATGCTAAAAATTCTACACACACACACACACACACACACACACACACACACACACACACACACAGATATGTATTACCTGAGCTCTAGGTAGAAAATCTCCTTTTGAGTAAAATGTGTGGGCTTTTGTTTGGTTGGTTTGGTTTTTAGGTTTTAATCTTACATTCAATATTTTCTAAGAAAAGGGCAATTACAAATCTTCTACCCTTCAGGGCCTGATGGAAAACCCATCTTTGAGTTAACTGTCCCAATATTATCTACATTCTAATCTTTCTTGTTAAAATTTTCTGAAGAATTCTTACAAATTTAGAAATAAATTATATTAATAAAAGTTAATTTAATGAGCTTCCTTTCAGAACCAGATCATGTCTAACCAGTCAACCACGATGTTGATTTTCCCTCCGGAACACGGACAAAGGCAAGAGTGATAGAAAACACATAAAATGCCATGCTGATTCGGGTCACTGTCCCCTCACACAGTGGACCTCACAGGACCACCAGTCGTTGTTTTGAGGGTGGGTTGCCTCCATGATTTTAACCTCAAATGTTCAGGAAAACAGTTCAAAATTTCCTAAAATTTACTTATTAGCATACTATGGAATTACCATCTGTAAATTTAACCAACTCTCTCTTTTAAACATCTATATGTTCTAGAAGTGTTTGATCTGCTATATTAAATCAACTTTCTTTTATTTTATTAAAAGGATCTCTTAATTGTTCCTGGTTTCAGTACTTTAGGATGTGCTAAACAAGAGTATATTACAGCCATTTCCCAATCCCTTATGACTTTATAAGCTTTACCGACATGTTCTTTGTTTTCCTGGGTGAAAAACCCCATTTTTAGACTCATCTAGTAATCTGCTCTGGTGATGATTTGGGTTAGCTTTTTAAGGATATTTCCAAGCTTTCCCACGTATATATTGACAAAGAGAGACCAGACTGTAAAAGCACCTTACATTTGGATGCATCACAGCTTGCAAACTGGCAGCGTAACAGTTTTGGATGGAGGGCCTCACGCGGGTCACCTTGTATGGTTATGGCCAGCACAAGAGCATCTGGCGGAGGAGGTATGCAGGGGTGGCGGGATAGAGTACTAAAATCCAGCACGGAGCTTCTCTTGCCAAGCCGCATACTCTGGCACAGGCCTGCATGTACCCAAAGGAAGGAAAACTTTTCTCTGCTTGGTCTCCCCACAGGGGCTCCTTTTAGCCATCAGCAAGAAAAGGGAACCAAAGGATTAGTCCACGTGATTTCTCGATTTTGTCTTTGATATGAAGCTGGATTCAGATACCATCATTTAGTTCATCTAATTTGCATTATTTTCCCTTAAATACAATCATTCACACCAGTTTTCACTGAATTTCACATTTCAGCTTCCTGCTTTTACTCCAGTTCTTGTGAGCTTTTCTGAAAAAGTTTCTGTTCTCTGCATCAGTTTGATATTTAGCACCAACTTGAGCAAAATACCGTCTGGAAGATTAAACCGTGTATTATGTCTTCCAGGTAATTTACAGTCATTTTAGAAAACATTGTTTACCACACCAATCTTTGGAGTATATTGCTTTTAGCACATTTTCCTCCATCCAAAAAACTGCCCATTCTTCTCTCTAAGTTCCCTATGTATAACAAAACATTGCCTCTGGTTCTAGGGTAATGAAAGTTTTCAAATAGTTTCTGGTGTGGAATTTTAGTAACTTTTTTGAACATCCAAACAAACAACTGTTGTTTCTATCTTGTCTTGAAACCCATTTGTGTTGCCAAAGAGCCATTCTAGTGTGATCAGATGTCTTTTCCCCAGAATCCATGCTTCCCTTTCCAGAGTAATTTGCTTGCCTACTTTTATTAAAGATTTCATCAGCCTGACTCCTCTACCTGTACTTTCTAAGGTGGTGCTGTCCAGTGGAAATTTCTGCAATGGTCAAAATGTTCTGTATGTGAATTTTCTAACAAGGTAACCGCTAATCACATGTGTCTATTGAGCATTTTACACGTGGCTAGTGCAAATGAGGGGCTATTTTTTTTCATTCATTTTATTTAAATGTAAATAGCCACATGTGGCTAGTGGCTACCATATTGCATACACAGCACAGGTCCAAGACCTTCTCTGACATCTTTTTATAAATGGATGTCTCACTAAACCTCTCTTTCACAGTGGTCACTTGTAACTAACTGTTGTCTCTGTGGTCAGTAGTCCCATAATTTGAGTTCTTGCAAAATCAGTGAGTGTATAGGATCACTTCTGATGGAAAAAAAAAAAAATTCTTTGAAAGTAAATACTTAGTCATTTGTTGTTTGACTATTAAAATTTTACCCAGCAGAAATTTTGTCTTATGTGTTACCTAAACTTTTCTAACCCTACATTTCTACTGGCAAATATCACTTTTATATTAATAAAATCCTATAAACCAGATGCCTGGAAATGGGGTATAGGTTTCATGCTCATTTAGTTTTGCCTTCTTGAGTCTAAAGTTTGGAAAATTGCACATATTTTTGTTTTCACGATTGTAAAGTAAGGTATTCACGCTGCTATATTTGAGGGGTGTTCTATGGGAAATGAAAGAAGTAGCATATGTAAAATACCAAAAAATGTATTTTAAATTGCTTTCTAGAACACTCTTGAAAACTTAGGTGTTGTCATCACCTACAAATGGAATTTACCTACAAAAACTGACACCACAATGCAGATTTTCATTTTATGATTTGATATTTTTAAGGAAAATAATATGATGTGAAATAAAGGAAAAATATTCTTATAATCTGTCTTTTTCAGTGACCCTAGGCTAAATTCTTCATATTAAAGTCTGAGATTTATTTTGTTTTTTTTTGTTTTTTTTTTTTTTTGCGGTATGCGGGCCTCTCACCGCTGTGGCCTCTCCCGTTGCGGAGCACAGGCTCCGGACGCACAGGCCCAGCGGCCATAGCTCACGGGCTTAGTTGCTCCGCGGCACGTGGGATCCTCCCGGACCAGGGCACGAACCCGTGTCTCCTGCATCGGCAGGCGGATTCCCAACCACTGCGCCACCAGGGAAGCCCTGAGATTTATTTTATAGAGGTAATTTATATAGAGGATCCTTTATCACAGTAAAATATTTTGCTATGCCAATTCTTTCATTTACTTGTTAAATGATTTTTTTTTTTTTGAGCATCTACTATGAACCAGGCAGGGTGGTAGATGCTTGATAAATAATACAGCTCATTCTGTTTAATCTATGGGAAAAGGATGAAAAGACAGGTGCAACAAAAACACAGTTTACTAGGCATAAAGGGAACCAAAGGGAAAAATATTATGAAGTAGAGTTTCAAAGACTTACCCCTGGTAGAATGAATCAGTTCCTTTAATTTATCTAATAAATGGCTACTCAACTGCCTGTTAAGAGTGTAAATCAGCTTGGTGAACAGTAAGAATTCAAAAACTGTATTGTGTTTCGCATAGCTGAGGACATTTAGGCTAGTCAGAGAGAGAGTCTGTAGCCAGTGACTGTCCCAGTGATTCCCATCTTACTCAGAATAAAACCCAAAGTCATTATGCAGCCTCTAAGGTCATACACGCTACGCTCCACCTCACCCCTCCAACCCATCCAGTATAGTCCTCTTTCTTCTCCAGCCATCCTGGCCTCTCTGCTGTTTCTCAGACTAGGAGCCCATCTACCTCAGAGCCATCCCACCTGAGAATGACCACGATCAGATGCCACCTCCCTCCCCTGCCCAGTCATTCTCCGTTTCGTCCTTTGTTTTCTGTTGCTTCTTACCTCTTATTACCACCTGCCATAAGATTTACATGGTTTTTCATCTGTCTCTTCTCAAATATAAGCTACAGGACGGCAGGGATTCTGTGTTGTAACAAGATCTAGCACAGTGCCTGGTTCTTAGTAGGCTCTCAGTAATATCTTTTTGAAAGAGTAATACATGTTTAGTACTTATTTTGCAAGACTGAACTCGCTCACTTTTCTATATCTCAGTTTAAATATTAATATGATGAGGGAAATGATATCTCAATTATATCTCAATTACCCCTTAAGAATGTTAGAAAGATGACTCAGTTAATACTACACAGATTTGACCTGCTTGGAAGAAAAACAATTCTAAAACTCAAGTTCTCTTACTTTATTAAGATAAGTTCACAGATTACCAAAGCTATAAATTCATACAAATAAAAGTGACTAAAACGAATATAGAAGAATTGCAAATAACTCTAACAAAAAGGGTGTAAGTAACATAAACTTTAAACTGAGATGTTTGCTTATGAAAAGTACTTTCTTATGTTTAGAGCTTGAAGATGAAGAAAGGAAGAGACCTACACTTAAGACCAAGGGTATGAATGGAAGACAGAGAGAAAGCCGATATCCTCAGGTACCTCTTTGCATCCATTTTCTCGGTTTCATCACAGAGAAAGTGTCCTCCAACCCAGACATTCCACAGTTCCGTAAATTAAAGGTCATTTAATCAAACCTTCTCGACCCCCTGGAAGACACACACTCACTAATCTAGGCAATTAAAAAGAGCTATAGGGCTTCCCTGGTGGCGCAGTGGTTGAGAATCCGCCTGCCGATGCAGGGGTCACGGGTTCGTGCCCTGGTCCGGGAAGATCCCACATGCCGCGGAGCAACTAAGCCCGTGAGCCATGGCCGCTAGGCCTGTGCGTCCGGAGCCTGTGCTCCGCAACGGGAGAGGCCACAGCAGTGAGAGGCCCGCATTCCGCAAAAAAAAAAAAAAAAAAAAGAGCTATAGTAGTTTTATATCCTACTTTTCTACATTTATTTTTAAAGACAGGAAATTTTATAGAAACACGGTCAACCCTTTCTAGAGTTTGCAAACTTTTGAGAGCCATACACTTATTTTTAAATTTCTCATCAGCTAGGATGCATTTAGCTACAAGTAATTGAAATCCCAACTCAGTGTGGTTTTTATAATAAGCAAATTTAGAGGCTCACGTCTCTGAAAATTCAGAGGTCAGGTGGGAAATAGGGTTAAATTACCCTATGGTCTAATGATACCATCAAGGATCCAAGTTCCATCTTTCTCTTCTGTTGTCCAGGGTCCACTTCATCTGAAGTCTGGCTCCCCGCGTAGTTGTAGAATCATAGTTGTTATTGCCAGTAACAATCAGGGTTGTATGCTTCCTTATTCACATGGGGGGTTAGAGGCTCAAACCCCTCTCTCCTCTCCCAAGTTTCAAACAAAAATCTTTCCCCTTCCTGATTGGACCAATTTAGGTCATATGTCTGTCTCTGAACCAGGAACTATCACCAGGAAAATGCTTTTTGTTGATTGGTTTAAGCTTGGGTACCCTAATGACTGGCAAGAGAGATGGATAACTATGATTGGCTTAGGCCAGAGGTTGACAAACAATGGTTGTGGGTCAAGTCCTGCCCACCAGCTGTTTATCTGAAAGTTTTATTAGAACATAGTCACTCTCTTCTTCTGCATACTATCCATGGCTACTTTTCCATAAAACAGCAGTGTTCAGTAGTTGCTAACAGAGACCATAAGGCCCATAAATCCTCAGACATTTACTATCTGTCCTTTTACAGAAAAGTTTTGCCAACCCCTGGCTTGGATAACATGGGCCCGCTTTGGAGCTGAGTCCAATCCCCTAAATCATAATGCAACCACACGATGAGAGAAAATTGGACACAGTGGGATCGATATAAGGTCCTCACATGTCAGCCTAAGTTAATTTTTTTCTCTTGTTCTTTTCTGAGCAGCAGAGCTGAAAAAGAAAGAACACACCAGCTTCAGAAGGAAGGCCTTAGTTTTTGAAGTCCATTGACTTAACCTCATTCTTCTCTTCCGGATGGATTAGTATGAGTTCCTTATACTGATCTGTGTTCCAATCTTAGCTGTGTGTCATTCTGTTTGTTTGTTTCATTTTGTTTTGTTTTCTGAATTGTCTTCAAGTTATTTGTTCATTTCATGGGTCCAGACTATTTGAACTCTCTACCAGATCTTCAATCTACCAACAGCATCTGATGGAATTCCCTAGAGTCCTGCTGCAGCCATAGAAGAAACCTCCCTCAAATCAGGGCACTGCTTTTCAATGCCTGCTCAGTCACAGGAAGAACCCCTCCTGTGTACCTTCACATCATGATTTTCCAGGTGAGCCCTTTCCTGCCAAAATAGCAACCTGCCCTTTCTTTTATAGCTTTTCTTGTTTAATTCTGTTGTGACAGGAGCAATACATGTCTACTGTAGAAACATTAGAAAACATAGATAACCAAAAGGAAAAAAAAAAGAAAAGAAAACTTGTCACCGTCCCACACCCCAGGGAACTTTTAAAACAAACATCATTTTCTAGAGGTGAGGTCTTCCCTCCAAGTGATCTGAACTAGCTTTGACTTTTCCAACAGGAAGTTGTGATGGAATATTTTATTTTTTTAGCTCCCTATATTTATGGAGTAACTGAATGGGTCTATTCTTCGACTAGCCTTTCTAAGGGTCTTTATTAAGTTGTGGACTTTCTGACCATTTGAGGAGATTTATGGAAAAGGGCAGAGTTTGAGAAGTTGCTGTTTAAATTACTCTCTCAAAGTCTTATGCACATCTTTTGCAAACATGAAAGAGCACCTAGTTCTCTTCCTCTGGGCTGGTATATACAATTTCACCTTATTTGGTAAATAAAAGGGAACAAACCTTTCTGAAATACAGGGTTGGGACAGTATGCTCAGCCTCACAAATCCTCACTTAGGCACACCTGTGGGTTCACTAATGCTCATTACAGAAACCACTTGAAAATGTCCCAAGGTTGGGTTGCTTCCAAGACATCAGATGGGCACAATGTTAGGTTTAGGGCTAGAATCAACTGTAGGATGGGATTCAGTATCACTGCACATCCCTGAGGGGATCTGAGTGTGGGACCAGAGCCAACGTTGTAATTAAAAACCAGGCGTTACTTCAGAGACTGATGCTTTCCCACCCTGCTCACAGCACCCGCCCCTCCTTCGTTATTCCTCTGTAGAATCCACACAGTACATCTGACCCCATGGGTCATAACAAATTCGGCCACTCATATCCCAGGGATAATTCCTGTTGAAGAAAGTAGGAGCCTTTGAGTCCCTGGAAGAGAAGGAGTGAATGGGGGAGGGAAGTCCACAAATAAGAGAGGTTAAAAGAACACTCACTCTACATTAAAAAGATGAAATATTGCCATTTGCAGCAATATGGATGGACCTAGACAAGATTATACTTAGTGAAGTAAATCAGAGAAAGACAAATATTATATGATATTATTTATATGTGGAATCTAAAAAATAATACATATGAATATACAAAATACATGAATATACAAAACAGAAACAGACTCATAGACATAAAAAACAAACTTATGGTTACCAAAGGGGTGGGTGCAGAGATAAACTAGGAGTACGGGATTAACAGATAAACACTACGTAAAATAGATAAGCAGCAAGGAATTACTATAGAGTACAGGGAACTATATTCAATATCTTATAGTAACCTACAATGGAAAATAATCTGAACAAAATATATATAACTGAATCATTTTGCTGTATACCTGAAACTAACACAGTATTGTAAATTAACTATATTTCAGCTGCATCTTTTTTTTTTTTTTTTTTTTTTTTTTGCGGTACGCGGGCCTCTTACTGTTGCGGCCTCTCCCGTTGCGGAGCACAGGCTCCGGACGCGCAGGCTCAGCGGCCATGGCTCACGGGCCCAGCCGCTCCGCGGCAGGTGGGATCTTCCCGGACCGGGGCACGAACCCGTGTCCCCTGCATCGGCAGGCGGACTCCCAACCACTGCGCCACCAGGGAAGGCCCTATATTTCAATAAAACAAAAAATTCTGGCTCTAGGTCTCAAACTAACCTGGACTTTTATCCCAGCTCCAGCTTCACCGCTACAGGCAGGGTGACCTTGGGTCCTTAAACTTGCTAGGTTTCATTTTCTTCAGAGATAAAATAATGACAGTCATATCCCTCACCTACTTCATAGCGTTGGCTGCTGTGCAGTGGAGGCAATGGATGGGTAGAGCACTGTGTAAGTATCAGCTGTCATCTGCATGAGGGGAAGGGTGCAGATGCGGAAGCTGGGAGCTTTGGAATAGACTTATCACAGAATTGCTGGCCTGCGGAGTCCATATTTACAGGGTCTCACTGCCCAGAACTGCCCGATTCACCATCAGACTTTCTGCACCAGACTGACTGACCCTATGAGAGCAGTGAGGTTTACCTTTCAGCCAAAGAAATTTTTAAAATTTTTATTGAAATATAGCTGATTTACAATGTTGTGTTGGTTTCAGGTGTACAGGAAAGTAATTCAGTTATACATATATGTGTAAATATATATATTCTTCTTTGCACATTTTCTTCCATTATAGGTTATTACAAGATATTGGGTAGAGTTCCCTGTGGTATACAGTACGCCCCGTTGGTTATCTGTTTTATATATAGTAGTGTGTATATGTTAATCCCAGACTCCTAATTTATGCCTCCCCCATACATTTCCCCTTTGGTAACCCATAAATTTGTTTTCTATGTCTGTGAGTCTGTTTCTGTTTTGTAAAGAAGTTCATTTGTATCTATTTTTAGATTCCACGTATAAGCGATATCATATGATATTTGTCTTTCTCTGACTTCCTTCACTTAGTATGATAATCTCTAGGTCCATCCATGTTGCTGCAAATGGCATTATTTCATTCTTTTTTGTGTCAGCCAATTTTTAAAAAATAGATTTCATTTTTTAGAAAAGTTATAGATTTTTAGGAAAATTGAGTATATAGTTCTCTCTGAATTCTCTATTAACATACAGCCCACATCCAGTTTCCCCTATTACATCTTACTTTAGGAGGGTACATTTGTTACAACTGAGGAACCAATATTGATACATTGTTTTCAGCTAGCAGCCATATTTTATTCAAATGTCCTTAGTTTTTACCTAATGTCCTTTTCCTGTTCCTGGAGTGCATCCAGGATACCATGTTACATTTACTTGTCACGTCTCCTTCAGCTTCTCCTGGCTGTGACAGTTTCTCAGACCGTCTGTGTTTTCGATGACCTTGACAGTTTTGAGGAGTACTGGTCCCATGTTTTGCAGAAGGTCCCTCCACTGGGATTTGTCTGTTTTTCTCATCACTAGACTGGGGTTGTGGGTTTTTAGGAGGAAGACCCCAAAGGTCGGTGCCATTTAATTGTATCCAGGATACACATTGTCAACATCACTTATCACCGTCGGTGGTAACCTTGAGGACCCGGCTGAGGCAGCGTTTGCCAGGTTTCTCCACTGTAACGTTACTATTCCCCCCCTTTTTGCACACAGTTCTCTCTGGAAGGAAGTCACTACACGTTGCCCACACGTAAGGGCTAGGGAGTTACCCTCCACTTCTTTGAGGGCAGAGTGTTTAGATAAATTATTTGGAATTCTTCTCTGTGGGGGATTTGTCTTTTCTCCGCAACTAATTTTTCTAGTCTAGTCTTTGTTCAAAGGAATTATTTTTCCCAAACGTCACTGAAGAAAGTCTAAAGCCAACTTCCCTCAAATTGATATCCTGAAGACTCGCCACTTTCTGTAATTAAGTATTACTATTTGGAGTGTTCTTAAGCTAGGCATGGGGGAAATTGGACAAAAGCAAGATTTCTAAAACCTGACACTCTTCTAGTTGAGCATATCACAAAGGGTAGCTCTGAAATTAGCAGTTCCTCAGTAACCCTATATGGAAAGATCTGAAAATGAACAAGGAATTAAAAATAAAATGAGTGGGAGGGTCAGAACCAATATAAATGAACAGCTGTGAGCCAAGTGGAAAAGCATCCCTTGGCAAGTTTAAACTGGTTACCTCAGCATGTCCTGAAAATGTGCTCTCAATGTTCCAGGCTATTAGGCTCCCTCTGTAGGCATGAATCCTGCCCCTCCTCAGAAAGGAAGCTCTCTCTATGCCTCTCTCTTTTTTTTTTTTTTTTTTTTTTTTTTTTGTGGTACACGGGCCTCTCACTGTTGTGGTCTCTCCCGTTGCGGAGCACAAGCTCCGGACGCGCAGGCTCAGCGGCCATGGCTCACGGGCCCAGCCGCTCCGCGGCATGTGGGATCTTCCCGGACCGGGGCACGAACCCGTGTCCCCTGCATCGGCAGGCGGACTCTCAACCACCGCGCCACCAGGGAAGCCCTGCCTCTCTCTTTTGATTGATCTAGTATTAACATGCTCTTAAAAGTCACACACACACACACACACACACACACACACACACACACACACACACACACATCTCACCACATACCACACACAACCAAACAACTTGAGAATAAATTCCATGTCTTAGAATTAGAATAATTACAATTAGAATAATTGGCTGGGTAGCTGAAAATCCACTTGAACTTCTCCTTGGAAAGACTTCTTATAAAACTAAAAAGTATATGTTTGGGCTGAATTTGAAAGAAAATGGGGGAAGATTATTGTTGGATCAGCTTATAAGGTTTCCATATCTCTTTGGTCAGATCAAACTTCAGCCGCCACTGTCTTCATTCTATCAGAATACTTTTTCTCTTAAAGCAATTCAAAATTTGCTTCCAAAGCATAGGCTGACAGAAATAGGTGAGGGTTTATTTCTCCAGAATTTACTCCAAGACGGAGAGACCTCTAACATGCTCAGGTCGGGCACAGCCTTAGCCACAGCATTCCATGGCTCTGACACATTTCTTTGGAAACCCACCCACTGCGTGGTGCATAGAAGCATCCATTTCCCAGCGGTGGAGGCTTTGGTTCCTGTCTTCTCCTGTTCTGGTGTGCTTTCACAAACACCTGAAAACAGGCCTGCATTTTGACCTAGCATCCCAGGCCATTAAAATGAGTAGAAGGAAAAAAGCCCTTGAATGGTTTTACTGTAATCGTGGTGAAGATTTTTTAAAAGCATTATCCTGGTCACTTCAGAGCCTTCTCAATTTCTCACTTCCTATACACACAGCAAATGGAGAATCCTTGATTAAATAGAAAGCTCAGGAAAGGAGATGGTGTGGTTGAATATGGTTTATTGCTAACTAAATGCCAGCTAACAGTTTTTTCTTAAATATGGCACTTTTGCTTTGCAGACTAAGGCATTCATATCTTCAACAAATTAGGTGTCCTCTCTGTGTCATCCACATTGCCTAAAGCATGATTATTATAATCTTTCTGGAAGATTTTGGATCTTGTTCATTCTTTTTTTTTTTTTTTCTTTTTTGCGGTACGCGGGCCTCTTACTGTTGTGGCCTCTCCCGTTGCGGAGCACAGGCTCCAGACGCGCAGGCTCAGCGGCCATGGCTCACGGGCCCAGCCGCTCCGCGGCATGTGGGATCTTCCTGGACCGGGGCACGAACCCGTGTCCCCTGCATCGGCAGGCGGACTCTCAACCACTGCGCCACCAGGGAAGCCCCGGATCTTGTTCATTCTTACTCATTATTTTTACTCTTCAGCACTATCGTTAATATAAACAGTGTAAGCCACATTTTTGCCCATCCTCTGACTTCACTTGGAAATTTTAGATAGTTCTTTGTCTTTTTTTTTTTAGTGAGATAATTGATATGAGCTTATATTCTTGAGATATTTTTCTTTTCAGTTAAATCAATTGCCAAAAAAAATTCAGTTCAATTAAGTGTTCTGATTAAGGATTTCTGGGTAAATGGTTTTCAAATTCTTTGCCTAGAGGGGAACACTTCAAAGAAGCCCAATTTGCAGAATGCACATGGCAACCGCAAAAGGAAATACAGTGATTTGATATTTGGTTAGAGCAAATCAAATATCCCTTCTTAAACCACTGGCTTTACAGAAATTACTCAAGTATACTTCATCCACACCAGGTATGTATGCTAATGTTCATTCGCGATTCCAACCCATCCATTTCCACCCAATGTCCCAGTCATGTGTGTGGGTGCAGGATGCAGACAGTCAGGGCATCTATGAATCACCGTGGTTCACTCATGGCCTATGAGCTGCCAGTAAACAAAGATTTCATTCGGCTTCATTTGAAAAATAAAACTTTTGGACAATTTACTGAGGTAGCTTCCACTGGGACAGGATTGAAAGAGAGAGAAGATTGTGATGCTTAACCAAGTAAACTCTCTAGTAAAACATACCCTACTCAGCTACTCACTCTCGCAATCACATCTAGACCTTGCCATTCCAAGTCACTGTACCTCTTTTAGAACCTCAGTTTCAAGCACCCAACCTCTAATCACAACCTCTGATTTTTGGAGGTCAGGCTCTCTAGTGCCCAGGCTTTAAAAATACCACTGAACCTACCACATTTACACTCCTCCCACACCCTCTTGCCATCTCAGCCCCCTTCACCCATGTTAAATGCCATGGTCAGTCATTAGAATCCCTCCCTTAGAGTCCCACTAAAATCCCACGCACAACTTACTGTCACATTTTGAATTCATACTTATTAACCTCAGGGGGTTGTGAGCAATCAGACTCCAGTTCCCTAGGCTGCCTGATCTTCCATTTCCCTCAAAGATTATTTCTCTTCCCCCCTTCCTCCAAACCTCTCACACCTCCTCCCCATTTCACTGTCTGCTGACCTATTTCCCAAGACTCTGAGAAAGTGGAAGCCCTCAGAAGAGGGCCTCTACCACACACTTGTACTGCCACATCCAATAACCTGCCCTCCTTTCACCTGTCCTGCTGTCACATCCCTCATCCCAGGCCAACAGGAGGGCTCCCCCCACCTTTGTGAAGGATAGCACCCCACCCCCTGGAAAGGGATTCTTCCCCTTTGCTCCTGTGTCATCAGTTTTTCTTTCTCTTCTAGATTTTTCCCATCTTCAAAATAACTCCCGGGGCTTCCCTGGTGGTGCAGTGGTTAAGAATCCGCCTGTCAATGCATGGGTCATGGGTTCGAGCCCTGGTCTGGGAAGATCCCACATGCTGCAGAGCAACTAAGCATGTGCACCACAACTACTGAGCCTGCGCTCTAGAGCCTGTGAGCCACAACTACTGAAGCCTGTGAGCCACAACTACTGAGCCCACAAGCCACAACTCCTGAGCCCATGCGCCACAACTACTGAGCCCATGTGCTACAACTACTGAGCCTGCGAGCCACACCTACTGAGCCCATGCACCACAACTACAGAGCCCGTGAGCCACAACTACTGAGCCCATGCACCACAACTACTGAGCCCGTGAGCCACAACTACTGAAGGCCGTGCGCCTGGAGCCTGTGCTCCGCAACAAGAAAAGCCACGGCAATGAGAAGCCCACGCACCGCAATGAAGAGTAGCCCCCGCTCGCTGCAACTAGAGAAAGCCTGTGTGCAGGAACAAAGCCCTAATGCAGCCAAAAATAAAAATAAACAAAATAAATAAATTTATTTAAAAAAAATAACTCCCTTGAAACTGTGCTACACTTAAGCTTCCGCCCTATTTCTCTGCCCCTTCTACAGTTGTCTCCCTTGCGGACAACAAAAGAGTTGTCTATCCGTGCCCTCGCCGGGGTTCTTTCTTCCCAGTACCTTCTGAAACTGCTGCAGTTAGATTTCAAGAAACCCCTTCAACCACTGCGATTAGGCCTCAGCCTTCACCATTCCACCATTCCACTGAAACAGCCCCTGCTACGGCCTTCCAGGACCTCCATGGTGTAAAGCTCAATGGCCAATTCTCACCCTTTGTTTCTTGCATCTTTCAGCATCCTTTAACATAACTGACCATTCCTTTCTTTCTCCTTAAAACACTTTTCTTGCTTTCTAGGACATTGTATGCTCATGTGGCTTTTCTTCTACCCCACTGATCACCCCTTCTTGGTCAATTCCTCCTCATCTCTCTGACCCCTTAACACAGAAGTGCCCTCCGAATGGAGAAGAAACCACCCAAGGCTCAGGTCTTGGACCTCGTCTCTTTTCTGTCTCTACTCCCTTGGTTTTCTCAGCTAGTCTCAACTCTAAGCATATCTGCTAACGACTTTCACATTGATATCTTTAGCTTCCTTGCACAGCCCCCCTGAACTCTTAAGATCAGATTCAACTTCCTAACTGAAATGTCCATTTGGACGGAGAGTTCGCGTCCCCGGTGTGACACAAAACTGAGCTCCTCTTACGCCTCAGTCTTCCCATCCTTTTGGACTTCAGTCCGAGCACCTTAAAGTCATTCTTGACTCCTCCCATTCTCACAGTAGATCTTGCTGCCCTGCTCTACCTTCAGAGCATAATCAGAATTGGATCACTTCTCATCACCTCCACTGCAGTCACCTTACTAGAGGCCCCCTCATCTTTTGCACAGATTATTGTGATCTCCTCCTATCTCGCCTCCCTGCTTTTGCTGTTGCCCCCCTCTAGTCTACCTTAACACCACTGCCAGAATCCTCCTATTACAGTATAGCTCAGACCACATTAGTCCTGGTTACAAAAGCTTCCGATGGCATTCCATCTCACTCTCAAAGCCAAAGTCCTTGTAATGGCCTCAAGGTCCTACACTGTGCACCCCGGCCCGCCTCCAATCCCCTTTCCCGCAGTGTCCCCCTTCTTGCTCACCTCCAGTCACATAGCCACTTCCTCTTTGTGGACTCTGCACTCTCTCATGCCTCTATCAGGAAGGTGCTTTCTCCAGACAGTCATGTGGTTCATTCAGCTCTTTACTCAAATGCTGTCTTCGTGAGGCTGTCTGGACCATCTTGTATAAAACTGCAAGCTCCGCCATACTCCTAAACATTTTCTTTCCCCCTTTCCCTGCTTTTTCTCCATAGAGAATCATTTTCCTCTCGACCCTACTAGACATCGGTGTGTCACTTAGAGTCAGTATGATGTGGTGGTTGAGATGCAGGTATGTCCTGGAGTCCGTGGGCCTGAGTTCAAGGCCCCGCTATGTTACTTACCAGGTAGTCAAGATAGAATCTCTCTATTGTTCGCTTTTCTCATTTACAGAATGGGCATAATAATAGTCCTCACCTCATCAGGTTGTAGGTTTCATATCTGTAAAGTTCTTAGAAAGGTATCTGGAACATATGAAGTGCTACGTGGCTAGCTAACACATATTTCATCCATCTTTCATTTATTATGCCTCCCCCACTAGAATGGGAGTTCCATAAGGGTGGGGTTTTGTCTGTTCCGTACACAGCTTGATCCCCACCACATAGTCAGGGCCTCACCCAGAGCTGATTCTCAGTGCACAGCTGTAGAATGACAAGTCATTAAGGTTTCTGAGATACTCAAGAGTCAGTAAGGAAAACTTGCGAAAAATTTCCTTAATATAATGACGTCATGTGAACAAAAACTAAAGTTCCTGACTGCTGATGTGGACACAGGCCTGGATAAATTTGTGTTCATCATTCACAGGTGGCAAGCCTCTCGCCTAGGTTATTTCAGAAAGTCACAGAATAGACTCCCAGCATGCTAGGTGAGCATGCATTGGTTCTATTTTAGTACTAGATCTGTAACTACCAAAAATCATTTTCCTTTGGTAAATGGGAACTAACTGAGGTGTTCGAGCCCTACACTGAAGCTCTACTCAGTATTTTCTGACCAGAATATTCTTCACAGCGCCACTTAAGCGCGCAGATATCCACAGGGTACTCTGGGGTCCCCAGTGAAATGGGCTCCCTAAATAATTTGAAGGACACTATTATTATCCTATACCAGCGGTGCCCAATCTTTTTGGCACCAGGGACGGGTTTCGTGGAAGACAATTATTCCAAGGGGTGGGGGGTGAGGGGGTGAGGGGGGACGGTGCTGGCGGTAATGCAGGCAATGGGGAGCGGCAGGTGAGCCTTCACTCGCTGGCCTGCTGCTCACCTCTTGCTGTGCGGCCCGGTTCCGAACAGGCCGAGGACCGGGGCTTGAGGACCCCTGTCCTATACCCCTGTCCTCTACCATCTCACAGGCTCCAGAAAAACAGACTCAGAAGGGTAAAAGCTTAAGCGTTTAGATCTTTCAACTCATTAAAATGGCCTTGTTTTTGTTATGTTTGCTATTTTTTGTTTTGTTTTAATAAAAATAACCTGGCACCAAGTCCTGGCTGAAACATCAGGGTCTGAGTCCTTGCTGTCCAGAGTTTACGTTCTGTTCCGTATGGTGAACGCTTAGAGCAGGCTTGGGCCTGAACGCACCTAAGAATGACTCCAGTATTGGACTGTCTTTGGTATTATATATAATCCCCTGAGGAGAGAAGTGGACGGAATTTTATTTTATTTTATTTTTTTTTTTTTTTTTTTTTTTTTTTGCGGTATGCGGGCCTCTCACTGCTGTGGCCTCTCCCGCTGCGGAGCACAGGCTCCGGACGCGCAGGCCCAGCGGCCATGGCTCACGGGCCCAGCCGCTCCGCGGCATGTGGGATCCCCCCGGACCAGGGCACGAACCCGTGCCCCCTGCACCGGCAGGCGGACTCCCAACCACTGCGCCACCAGGGAAGCCCGGAATTTTATTTTTAAGAAGTGATCTTGAAGAATTGAGTCTGCCTCTTCCACTTCTGAGATTCAAAGGTTCAGTGAAGAAGATAGTGTGGGCTCTCCCCAGTCGAGCCATCCACCATTGCTCCAAGGAATGGCTGCCCCGGGGCGCTCTTTCTTCCTTTGGCAAAAGTCTGATTCTGCAGCCTCTGGGCACATTCTGGAGGCCAGGCGCTCCCCTCCAAGCCGCACCCACTGTCGTCATGCAGTGAGCACACCAAACAGGTTCTCCTGGACAGACCGCCCTGCCCTGCCCTGCCCTGACGCTGAGGTGTCTGCAGTGGAAGGAAGTACAGTCATGCATATGCCTGATGACACAGTGACACAAAGGAAGCAACCGCTCTGCCTGCCCCTAGCTTAAAATAAATACAGCAACCACACAGACGTGGGTTTCCCATGTGGAGGTAATGGAGCTTATAGGCCTCTTTCCAGCTCTGTCCTTACTTTTGCATTTGTGATTGTATATATTTTTTTAAAGGAAGGCCCCAAATTGTACAAGCTTCAGGCCCCACAAAAAGTTTACCTGACTATCCTATGTTCTGTATAATGTTACATACTTACCCACTTACGTGAAGGACTCTGTAGGGTTGTGCTAGCCCCACTTACAGGAAACACTGGCAGGTTGAGAGGCTTAGCTAGCTAAGAGCACACAGCTAACTTGTCCATGAACTGTGGCCACTCAGTAAGGCCTGAGGTTTAAACTTCTTTTGATGTCTTTAGGTGTATTTGTTGGTTATCCTAATTTCAAGTGCATCACCCACATTAAATAATTTGGCTCTCTTTTCTTTTATACTTCAGAACAAGCTCACCGCATTCACAGCATTGGATGGTGATGATGAATCATAAAAAGTCTAGTCTAG
Organism: Kogia breviceps; assembly: GCF_026419965.1. Classification (NCBI taxonomy): domain Eukaryota; kingdom Metazoa; phylum Chordata; class Mammalia; order Artiodactyla; family Physeteridae; genus Kogia; species Kogia breviceps. The sequence goes on along the minus strand of NC_081310.1, from coordinate 25,284,788 downwards.
CCTGTAATCCTTTGGCCTGTTCACACCTAGTGGATAGAAATTATTATTTAGAAGATCTTATGAAAAGTGGAGAAATCAAGTGGGAGATAAAATACTTACAATGAAAGATTTTAAAAATAGATACATCAGTCTCTGCCTACTTTTTAAGAAGGTCTTCGTACTCCACAGGAGGAAAGTCTTGATTAACCAACCAATTCAGTGTTAATAGAATACTTAGAGTTTCTCAGTAGTTTTAAGGAGCACAGAAAAGAGTTAACACTGTCTCTAACACTGTAATTAGCACAGATACACTCTGAACGTCTCTGTCCCCAATTACAACCTGTTTCCTAGCAAGGGGAGCTGAAAGTAAAGATGATGCTTGGTTGAGTTCAACATGCAGACACACAGGATATACCAGTAACAAAGATTAACGTAAGGGGGGAAAATTGTGAGAACAGTGCATAGCACTCTCTGATGCTCTAGGCAGCATCAGAATCCCCTAGAAGGGGCTTGTTAAAACACAGATTATCCCCCTCCCCTCTACCCCTGAATTTCTGATTTGGTAGGTCTGGGGTGGGGTCTGAGGATGTGCATTTCTAAGACGTTACCAGGCAACGTCGATGTTACTGGTCTCAGGGCCTCTCTTTGAAAACCATTGCTCAAGGAAACGTTCTGAGTCCACAATTCTACTTGAGTACAAACCTCATTATATTACATATTTAACCCTCATAACACTCAGCAAAAGAGCATAATTAGGCCCACAATAGTTTTTGCCAGCCCTTTCTTAGAATCTAATAAAACATCAATAGACTACTAATGGTTTGATAACTACCTTTTTTGATCTCAACATGGCAAGATCTCTCTAGTTTGGGCCCTGACTAATGACTAGGCACTTCTTCAGATCCTCAAATAATAAGTGAGAGTTTGAAATAACCAAATAATTTGCCATGATGTCATTGGTCTTATGAAATGACAGCACCACACATTAAGAGTAGCCAACAATAATCAATCAAGAACTGGAACATGGAAAATACCCATATAGGGAATGAGTTTTCCTTGGGGCTAGAGACCACAGGGCTGGGGTTGCCAGAACATCTTCAAGACATAGAGAGGAATGGATGGGAAGAAAACTCAACTATGCAATTGCACATCATTGAATTATCTGTCCATGCATTGTCATATTTGGGTCAGTGTTTTCAAGCTCATTTCCCAGATTATATTCTCTCCAACACAGCTAAAAAATACACACTTTTCATATAATGTCCTTCTAAGACTTCCCATAATAAACAGTCCTGAGCATTCATTGATCACCACACACACACACACACACGCACACAAATATATATATGTCCCTATGCATCTGCTTACCAACATCCTCACATAGTCCTACTTTATAGAAATACGTCGTTCTCTATTTTTGTTTGTATTGTTTATGTTTTGTTTTTTGCTGCCTCCTTGACTTAAATAAATTTCCCAAAGTAGGAATAATTGCTTTTGTCACACTGTAAAACCCATGAGTACCAGTACTAGGTAGGCTATATGAGCAATGGGTATTCCAAAAATATTTGTTGATAACACATAACCTAGGCAATCTTCTATGGGGAGAGAACAGGCCATGTCCCCTAGAATCAAGTAGCCTAATGAACAATTTGCTTAAAATTCAGCACCATTTTCAAGAGTTTTTGCATTCATTTGAGCAACCTATTTTTGCTATCATTGTTGTTGTTGGCTATTGGCATTTTGAGAATTGAAAAAAACCTGATTTTGCTCCCTGGAAAAGTGCCAGATTCCAAGATCAGGGCAGGGAAAGTACAAGATGAGCCTGTAATGTCTTGATATGCCAGAAGTAAGATAATGCTCAAAGAATGATGGGGATGTATCAAAAGGTCACAGAGGCCAGCTTTAGAGTATTCCCATTGGCCAAATATGGGACATTTAAGATCAAAACAAATATCAAGAACAAAATATTAAATAAAATAGGAATCCATGAATCTAAAGTAATAGCAATCAGGAATTCCCTGGAGGCCCAGTGGTTAGGACTTGGTGTTTTCACTGCCGTGCCCAGGTTCAATTGGGGAACTATGATCCCACAAGCCATGCGGTGTGGCCAAAAAAAAAAAAAAAAAGTAATAGAAATATATATGATATAGATATAGATAAATGGGAGAGATGGAAAAGCTCTACCTCCCAGCATTAATGCCAATTAATAAATATAGAAAGAATGATGGAATAGAAAATCTCCATTTGGCAGCTGCCATCATTGGGTAAAGGTATAAGGAGCAACAGGATATTTATATAGTCTCAAAGCATCTCCTCATGAGATACTTAGTAATTACAAAGGATAACAGAGTAACTTTACAATGGAGAAACCTAGAAGGTACCAGCCCAATCAAATGACAAAGTTAACATTGCCGGTAATTAGTTCTGTGCCTCCTGATTTAATGTGCTGAAAAAAATTCAGCATCACTTCTATGATCACCCTGCTGAAAGTGCACAACCTGAATCCAATCGAAAGAAAACAAGACAAACCAAATTGAGGAACGTTCTACAAAGTAAGGTCTGTATTTTTTTTAAATGTCAATGTCATGAAATACGAAGAAAGACTCAAGAATTGTTCCAGATGAAAGGAAATGAAAGATATGTGACAACTGAACACAACACACGATTTCAGATTTTCTTTTGCTGTGAAGGACATTATTGAGACAAATAGTGTATTCGTTTTCTATGCTGTGTAACAAAGTACCCCAAACTTAGTGGCTTAAAAAAATGCAAATTTCTTATTTTACAGTTCTGTAGGTTAGAAGTCTGATAGGGGTCTCCCTGGGCTAAAATCAAGGTGTCAGCGGGGCTTTGTCTCCTTCTGGAGGCTCTAGGGAAGAATCATTCCCTTGTCTTTCTTTCTGAGCTTCTAGAGGCCACCCACGTTCCCTGGCTCCTGCCCCCTCCTCCATCTTCAAGCCTACAGTGGCGGCCTTAACACATTGCATCACTCTGACCTCCTTTTCTGCCTCCCTCTTCCAATTATAAGAATCCTTATGGTTGTATTGGCCCAACTACATAATCTAAGATAATCTCTCAATTTTAAGATCAGCTGATTCACAACCTAATTACATCAGAAACCTTAATTCCCCTTTGCCTTGTGTAACCTAACACATTCATAGGTTCTAGGAATTAGGATGTGGACGTCTTTGGGGGGCCGTTATTCTGCCTACTGCAAATGGTGCAATCTGTATAAGGGCTGTAGATTATAGTATTGCATCAATGGGAATTTCCTAAATTTTGACAATTGTACTGTCGATATGTAAGAAAGTTTCCTGTCTTGAGGAAATAACACATTGAAGTATTTATGGGTAAATGGGCATTGTGTCTGCAACTTCAAACACTTCTTTCTCTCCCTCTCTCTCCATGGAGAGCAAGAGCGAGAGTGAAAAAGCAAGTGTACCATTGGTGGAATCTGAATAAAGAGTATTGGAGAATTTTTTGACTATCCTTGAAAATTTTTCTCTAAGTCTGAAATTAAGTCATAAGAACAAAAAATTTTAATGCAGTCTTTGTAAATTTCCTATTTCTAATAAATACTTAAATTTGTGTCATATTTTGAATGACATGTTCATTCTGATGGGTCTTTAAAAATCTCTTTTGCGAAACATTGACATTTTAGCAAGTTGTTTAATGACTTATTTGCAATTAACTATGAATAAGTTATTGAGCAGTCCTGAGTGTATTATGAAGGTAAAATCAATTCTTTTGGACTCCACACTCCCGTTGTCCCATAGCTTGGGTATTAATGTTGAGTATTTTCATTTTCTGTCTTAAAATTCAGTATTGCTTTTAAAATGGAGCCTTGAAAAGGTATTTAAAAGTAGGCAAAAACTGTTTAGTTAGTAGTATTCCTCCAGTATTAATTTCTTAGTTTTGGTAAGTGTACCGTAGATATATCAGATGTCAACATTAGGAAGCTAGAGGACCCAGCTTCATGCTCCTTAACCCTGAGCCTACGTAGGGGGAAGAGACAAGGAGGGAAAAAGCAAGAGCAGAGAGAGAGGTGTGAGCCGTGAGGTGTATATGGCCCAGGTTGCTTGAGGACAATCAGGTTCCAAGTAACAGTTCTGCCGCTAACTGGTTCCTTAATATTGGGCAAGTTACTAATATATTTAAATCCTGCCTTGATCACTCTAAACAAGGGATTTGAGGAAGCTTTTAATAAAACACATGTACATAATCGAGGACCTTAAAAGGAAAATGGATCAAAATCATGACAGAAAATGAGGCAACAGCTAACACAGTGGCTTGGGTGATGGGGAAGCAAAACATGGGTTTGATTTTTCTCAATGGTCAAATGGAGAGCGTCATCCCGCAAGGCAAATGAAAGAAATCAATTATGAAAGTGCCTCTGAAAACACGGCATGCGGTGTGAGTTACTTTGATAGTGCTAGTCTTTTGCCTGAGCCCTCAGAAACATAAAGAGGGCAGGCAGCCCATCTGAAATCTACATGGCAAAACTCATCTCTCTGGCCAGGTGTGCGCCTCTGTATCAGCCTAACCGAGACAGCACAGAGAGCAGACTGTCTGAGCCAAGAGGCATCAGCAAGTTGTAACACAAACTTCTCTGACCACGCTAAACATGGAATCACCCAAATGACAGGCGTTCCTCCTGGGCCTTTATCTTGGACGCTGGCTCAGCAGCCCGGGAACGTGTAATCCACACTAGGACAGCACATCTTCCCCAGACGTTTCTGCTCCTGGCTGGACTTTACTCCACACTAATCTCACCCTGGAAACCATGCTCAGGAGGAAAGAAAGGTCCATGGAAGAAGAGTCTGGGATCAATGAACAGAGAAGATTAAGGAAAATTAGGATGATATACATCCTAGAAACCAAGCACTGAATATTCAGGATGAAATCACACTAGAAATTGTTAACACAAGTTGCCATGGCACAGAAGTTGATGATTGCCTTTAAGTTACTAAGATGACAAAGGATCTGTTATTAGGGCAGACACCATGGCATGGACCCCCCAAAGCATCAGTCTAAGGCTCACGGAGAATTTTCGGTTACTAGCCATGGTGAAAAAGGATTATGGGAGGATGGAAGGGTGGCCCTCAAAGGCATGACCAGGGACCTTTCACAGAGAAGCACTTACACTGTCTTGGACAAACTCATGGGAACAGTGACGTAACACAGGGTTACATTCTGATTTGATCAAAGGCCTGAAGCTCAACTTCTTACAGAAATAAATACAAACTGAATTAATCATAAGCAATACCTCTATGGCCTAAGTTATAAGGCTTTCCAAGGTAGGAAGCAAACAATAAAACACCAACCAGTCTGTTGGAATTTACTGGGACCATTCCCAGGAGTTAAGAGAAAAATTAAGGGAATTAATATTATAACTTGGGCCAGGAGCCAGAGATGCCTATAGAAGGGGCTGTGGGTAAAACTCGCAGACACACATACACAGCATTGGGAATGGCTAGTGTGAGGCTGGCAGCGCAGAGGCCCACCAGGCCTTGTAGACCGCATCAGCCTGCATAGCCCGGTGAGGTCTGTGCTATGCCATTTGGTGAAAGACAGTGGTTTTGGTTATTTTTCTACAAATCCATCCTTAGGTAAGAGTACTGAGTGAACAGAATGGTGTTGGAAGGAGAGGGGGAGAGATAGAGACACAGAGAGAAAGAGAGAGAGAGAAATTCACAAGTATCCATAAACCTCCCTCTCTGCTCACAGCAGGGAAAAAGTAACAGGAGTGGGAGAAGTGGATGAGAAAGGTTGATTCGACTGCATCTTTAAGACAACTTGAGTGACTACTGTCTGCCTCGTAGCCCTGAGGATGTGAAAGGGAGTAACCGAGACCCTGATCTTAGAGGGTAGGAGAGAGGGGGGGAGGGAGAGGTGGGTGAGATACACCTGACGAATAAACACATGCCCGAGGGCCATGCCAGAAGCCAGTACCAGGCTGAGAGGGGTGGTGAACAAAGGACTGGCCAGTTTCAACAGAGTAGGGAACACCTTGACCTTAGGCTTTCCTGTACTGGGGAAGGGAAAGCAAACACATTCTGGGCAGAGAAGAGTTAAAGCAAAGACATGGAGGTCTTAACACTTGAAATGTTAAAGGTTTCTCTTATTTGAATTCTTATTTGAGATTTTCTTTGGTCTTCTGCTAAATATTTCCCTTTCTTAAGCATACAGTTTTTACTTAGAATTTCATTTGTCGGTATAGAGCAGGTATAACCATTCTAGGAGACTCCATACAAACAGAAGACACTCTGGTTGACTCCTGAATGAGTGCAACCTCTGAGAGATACATAGATTCCTTACAGAAAGTTCTTATTTTTCACTCCAACTATTAATATTTTCAGTTAAACCTGCTAAGTGTGAACAGGCAGAATTACCTGCCATTTACAGTTGTCTCATTTCTGTTCCCATAAACCACTGGCCTGAAGAGATCTGACCTTTCCTTGGGTGGGTCCTTCCTCACCTTAGGTGGAAGGTGCCACCTGCTTTTCTACTTCATGACTCTCCTGGGCTCCAGGAGTCCTGTCTTCTCCAGACATTCTATTTTGAACTTAACGCAGTGGGTCTGGTGAGTTCAGATTTATTAAGGGGCTAGAATGCTTATTTAAGGGGAAAACCTTTGGAGATATTTTGAATCAGATTATGCTGATACCAACTTCGGAGAAACTGCTGACTCTGAAATAACAAAAGGAATAGGAACAAATTTTTTAAATTCCACTCAGTAACTGTGGAGGTATATTTGCACCTGAATCATATCCTACAAATGGGTTAAGAACACGGTATGTAAGAAAGCTAGTAACTAGTGCCCTCTAAAGCTCTCTTCGAGGAAGTCTAAAGAGAAGAGTTCAGGTTCTTCTTTACAGGTGTTACAGCCGTAATGATTTATATGACTGGGAAGGTGGCATGTCATCCCCAGGGCCTCAGGGCTATAAACAGAGCCAAAGAGTAGCACAAAGCCTCACTGCCGTCTCTGTACTTCCAAACTCCTTCATCTGGTCTTAAGTTACTCCAGTTGGGTCAGCCCTCCAGATGGCCTGCTGGTCCAGCACATTACTTACTTTTTCCTCCATTATGTTTGAGAGTGTTTCTCATCATATAAAAGAAAGTACGAAAGTACCTTTAGTTTAGCTGAAGGTGTGCGTATTTAGAAGGTGGAAAGACAACTCTTTACATACATCTGCTAATTTAGAAAGCCCAAATAATTTGAAAATAGCCCTCCGTAGTCACTAATCAAATATGGAGACTACACCAGGGGGTCCGGCAAACTCCAGCCTGCAAGCCTGGGCCTGTTCCTGTAAACAGTCGTACTGGATGGACCACAGCCCTGTTCATTTGTTTACAGACTGTCCACAGCTGCTTTCCTGCTGCAACAGCAGAGCAGTCGTGACAGAGACTGCATGGCCTGCAAAATGTAAGACATTTACTGTCTAGAGCTTAACAGGAAGAATTTGCCAACCTCCGGACCACAACCAAAGTATTCCAATCTGAGAAGGGTTAAACAAATAAATATATACATAAATAAATTTATATGCTCACACACACGCACGTACACGTACCGGATTGTTCTCAGGAAAAGAAACAACCCAAAGAATACATTACGAGACGCTTCCCCTTCATCATACCTTTTAAAACATCTTACGTCCCCAGTACCACACTCAGGCCACACCAAGTATAAAGGGTTACAAATATTCAGATTTTATTATAAATAAAATACTGTTTTTTTTTTTTTAACATAAAAAATGCCAAGTGTTGCATTTTATTTACTACCCTGGAGAGCAAGACCGTAGAGATTAAGGTAAACAGCTAAAGCGAAGGCACATGGAAAAGGGCCACGGTTGGAATTAAGAGGGAAAATTCCAGGGAACAGCTGTGTATGTTCCCTGTGACACCCAGCATTCTGCAGCAGCCATCCTGTCAATTTTATTACATAAAATACAGATAACTGGAACTAGACAATAAAATAATGGCTATATTGCAGGTGTGTAATTAAGGTATTGTCTTATAAAGAACTTTTATTTTAAAAATAAAATTCTGTTTAAAAATATACCACACAGATGGAAAAGGAGAAAAGAAACAACAACAAATCCCCCAAATTTCACTGTGGCCTAAGACTTACTGGAGTGAACCTGACCCACAGGCTGGAGGGTAAACTACCTTAGCGGTCTATCTTCAGTCCTTTCCCTGAAACCTTGACCAAAATGTCTCATGGGATGTGGCCACTTAAAAAGAGGAACTAGCTAGGAAACACTGATACTTGGCAAGAAAAGAGCCAGGCCTCCTGCGACAGGAGAAGAGGCCTGAGAAGAGGAGTGGGGTGGAAGCTTAGGAGGATGGATGCCAGGTCAAAACACTAGTAAGTCAACTCTGGGATGCAAGGAGGAGATGGAAAGGGGAAGAACTAAGGCAGAACACCTCTCCCACTCTCTATCTGCAGCATGATCCCTGATGCACTAGCAGCACTCAAGTCATTATGCACCCCTTCTAAAAATGACCCACCCCATCCAGCTCAAACAACTGCCAGAGGGCATTTCTCACTCATTCCTGGCTCGGCCCACAGTGATGGTAAAGACGCCCTTCAGCAAACTTTCCTAATTCCATCCTTCCCCGGCAAGCTGGCGCTCCTGCTCCGGGGCAGGCATTAAGAACAGCCTCGTGCTGTGGTTGAGGACCACCAGGACTGCAACGGAAGAGGGCTCGAGGTACCTCTTTCTCGTGGCTGTGTGTGGAGGAAAGCGGGTGGACGTGAATGTCAGAGAACAGACATGCTGCAAACACAGGGCAAAGAGCAAAGCAACAGGGAACAAAGCCGATCCAAAGAACCGCAGATGGACGGCAAGGAGGTATACAGACACATCGTGCCCGTGAAGAGGAAAAATGAAGTGAAGAAGTGAACGGACAGGGCCATTCTAGAAACAGGACCAAGTATATTTACATAAACTCCTTACTCTATAATCATGATAAACAAACAAAAAAAAAACATTCACACAAAAATATAAATTTGAAATAATTAATAGCACCAGTGTGTCAGATAATAGTTTCTTTCCCCCGCTACGCAAAGTACAAAGTTGCATAGTGTTAAAGGCTATATATGAATCTCGAAGGCGGGTTGGTAGGAGGAAGGGGTTTGTGGCAGAGAATCGTCACGCTGTGACCTCAGAAGAAAACCACAGAGCTGAGGGTCAGAAGTTGAGAAGCTCACTAGGAAACTCCATGTAAGGGTCTTCCCTCTACGCTTAGAGGGAAGGTTTAGAGGTGGCTTTAAATCACAAAGTGCAGGAACGAGATGGTGTTGGCAGCTGTGTGAAATACTGAGTGCAAGTTTTTGTCACCAGGATTTGGCAAACAATGGGTTTTGAGGGGTTCTACAAGATGGGGACATCAGGAGAAAACTGAGGCTAAGGGTCAAACGTTTCATCTCTCCCCAGTGGAAGAAAAATGGGTATGTGGGATCCGGACAATACAAGTTGCATCTAAGTTCTATCACTTTGCTAGAAAAGACTGGGACAAGGAGGCTTTTCTTTTGTTTTGTTTGTCAAGATCGTAAGGACCACCCGTTCTCTGCCAGGTAACAACACTAGTTCCAAGACTAATATTCTAAAAAAGCTCTAAGAATTAGTTTGATTTTGAAAAAAACTTTAGTGGTTATCATCATAGCCCTATTTCTTCTGCATAAATTCCATCTATAGGAACAGAAGACGTCTATTGGCGAGTGCAAGCTGCCCCATCCAGATTTAAATTATCAGCTGCCCAAAGATCTGAAAAAAGCTTATCTTCCTAGTCAATTATTAACATCTGAGAAAACGTTCAGCCTCCTTCTGCAGTCTCACATTCTCCTGGAGACGGTCATAAATCATTGCATCCTTACCCGTGGGATGGCTCGGTGTCCTAAACTCAAAATAGCTAAAACAACAGATGACGGCTCTCGACATTCTAAATGACCGATACCTTTGGCACAGGCTGTGTATTTCCTTTTGCTTAAAAGGGGGAGGGGCAGGAGATGTGGATGCGTTTTCTTTACCTATAGACTGGATATACTGGCCATCACAATGCTACTGCCGGGCAGCCAAACTTCTCCGTCACAGAAACAAGAGCGCTGAGACTGAGGAGGTTCTGTTGGCATCAGCGAGAAGGGGAGGGCTACTGGCTCAGCCCTGGCACACAATGGTTCCCACGAGGGGTTTAAGCCACCGTACAGCAACGCAGGATGCCACGTCCTTATGCGACTCAGAAGGGACAGGTGGGTCTAAGGGACCACCATTAAGTGGAAGAGAGACTTTATTAGATAAAACCCTTGGTTCCTGATTCACGGTGTTTAATTTGCTCCTCTTTAAACTTTGTGACTTCTCCTGGCTCAAAAGGACAGTGGTGGAGAGCAGCAGAGAGTGGGGGTCTGAGAAATGTAATCTTTGTGTTAAGGCACCCTGTGGTCTCGCGGTGGCTCTCTAAAGGAAGACGCTAGGGCTTTTCAATGGACGGGGTGTTGAAGCAGCCGGAGGGCAAGGTCTTCTTGATGTCTTCCAGGTTGCGGATGTCCTTCAGGATCTCCTCAATGTCTCTGTTATACTCCATGATGGCGGCCTCCTGCCTCCTGGCTTCACTCTCCAGGTTAGACACTTTCCTGTCTAGATCACTGACTTTCATTTCATCTTTGGCTTTGTTCAGGGTACCTTCGATCTCATTTAGCTTATTCAGGTCCACTGTGTCCAGCTGCCCTGTTGAGTCAGAAAGGACACAGAAGAGGACAGACACATTCAGGGAGAATTGTAACATCACTCCACAAGTACCCCCACCAGCGTTTCTTATAAAGGAAGCCCAGCAGCTGTCGCTATGAAAGAGCGGCCTGAGAAATTGAGGCCTGTCATACAAGGGCATTAACAATGCAGACCAAGGACGATCACTGACCTAATCTAGCAGGGATGGGTCAGAGCTTATAATAATGAATATTGGGGCTGGATTTTTTTTTTTTTTTTTTTTTTTCTGAGAAGACGGTTTTTGTGAAATGTTTTCTAGATATGTAACAACCATGTCCTAGACCTTAAGCCTCACTTGTGGTTTTGAAGGTCATCTGGTAACGTGTAACACCTTTTTCACCTTTATATATGTAATCCTTGTGTCTTTTTAGTGCCCTCTAATGAACATAAAAATCTTTACGCTAGAACCCTAAGCCCTCAGCTCTTTGATTCCAGGGAAACTGGGTTGTTTTGGGAGTCATGTCCTGCTCCCAAGAGTTAGACACTAACTCTTGAGTTAGAGCCCTCCTATGGAAAATGGCCAGGGTTGAAATGCTGAAATAATTTCAGCAAAGCTTCGCTTTTTTAAAATAAATAAATAAATAAATAAATAATTTTTATTTTTTGGCTGTGTTGGGGCTTCGTTTCTGTGCGAGGGCTTTCTCTAGTTGCGGCGAGCGGGGGGGGCCACTCTTCATCGCGGTGCGCGGGCCTCTCGCTATCGTGGCCTC